>NC_135584.1:14732500-15357500 GCF_965152235.1 Eretmochelys imbricata
AAGCTCCAATGAGCTTGAAGGTCACCTATTCCTGTTCCTAAGAAGGCTGACAACATTTGTGTTGCTCATAATGGTAGAAATTAAGTGGTCAAGTACTTGACACCAACATATCTTTTTATTTGCCTCTTCACCCAAAAAAATATTGAAAATCAGTGCATCCTGATACTGTTATTTAACATTTCTATTGCCTTACACACAGATTATTAAAGGTATCGGCATGGCTCCACTCAGTGTGGCCTCACCTAAATGACTTAAATCAGTGGTTCTCAACCTATTCACAGTGTGTTATGTGGGCCACATCCAGTATTACCTGGGCCGCAGGCAGCCCACGGGCTGCAGGTTGAGAACCACTGACTAAGGGCTTGTCTACACTGGCACTTTACATGCTGCAAATTTCTCTCTCAGGGGTGTGAAAAACACACCCCTGAGCGCTGCAAGTTTCAATGCTGTAAAGTTGCAGTGTAGACGGTGCACTAGCACTGGGAGGTGTTTTTTTCACAACGCTGGGAAAACTCTCTTCCAGCGCTGGTGCCGTGACTACACAGTCATGTTAAAGTGCTGCCGTGGCTACTGAAGACATACCCTAAGCCCTGGTCTACACTGGGGGTGGGGTGTCAACTTAAGATACGCAACTTCAGCATAGCTGAAGTCGGCGTATCTTAGGTCGGCTTACCTGGCCATGAGGACGACGGCAAGTCAACTGCTGCTACTCTCCCATCGACTCTGCTTCCGCCTCTCGTGAGCCAGAGTTCTGGAGTCAACAGGGAGCGCATTCGGGGATCGATTTATCGCGTCTAGACAAGATGTGATAAATCGATCCCCGATAGATTGAGCACTACCCGCCAATCTGGCGGGTAGTGAAGACTTGCCCTTAATAGTTAGGAGCCTTATTGAAAGTCAGTGGGACTTAGGCATTGCAACACTGAGTGGCTCAGTGCCTCCTTTTAAAATCTGGGCATATTAGTACCTAAAGGCCACAAACAGAATGGGCCCTATTGTTCAAGGCACTGTACAACACATAATAAATTACAATGCCTCTCCCCAAAAGCTCAGTCTCTCTTCTAACTTTTTTTTATACAAAACACACCATTAACTGCAGGATATTACCATCTCCTTCTTCATGTAAGTTGGAGGATATATTATGACACTGGAATCTCTGTCTAACACACTTAAGTTCTCTAAAAGGCACTAATTCTTGCTGGAGTCATTGCATTTTTCTAATGCAGAGACGTATCAGCCAGCAATCATGGTTACGTTTTCTGCCTTGGTCAACTGGGAGAAGTCCTCAGACCTCCTGTTCCTCCCCCATATGGTAAGCTCCTTGCTTGCAACTTTGTACAGGCCTCACCTATTATTCCAGATAGAACCAGCCCTGCTAATAAATAAAAGAAAATTACACAAAGTCTCTGAAATGCAATAATGTCTACACTTTGGCCCATTACAAACACACAGAGATGAAATTAAATCTTGCAAAGAGTAATTCATCTCTAACTCAATCATTAGAGGAGTAAGGGAAAAGCCAAAGCAGTAGTTTACTGTGCTTGCATAAACCCAACCGTCTAGTTGAATGTAGAGGCTGTGGGTTTGAAATCTCAGACCAGTCAGTGTCCATGTGGAGTTAAAAATCACTGTCACGTATGAAATGTCTGGCTCTCCATGAAATTATCATTGAGGAGTAGGTTTACAAAGACTTTCAACCTGCATAGGAGAAGAGTAGAAAGGGGGCTGGATGCAACCATACAGTTGAGATCAAATTCAATTACAGTTGAGAAAGCTATATTTGCAGCATTCCCAATGACCTGTTTCAACCAGTGAGCAGACTTTTAGATGAGAGAAGTTACTGTCTACAGATAACTGTCCCTAATAGTACAGATTGGGTACTATCTGGATCAAATTTTCAAAACGGAAAGTCTGTTTACAAAAATGCAGATGCAACTACATGCCTACAGGTTATGTGTGTCCAAATTACCATGATTATCCATGCAAACTGGGTGATTGTGCATGCCAGTGGCTATTTAGAAGCCAACTAGCCATTTGTGCATGCATTCTCCCAATATGCACACATAAATTGTGTAACCACTTGCACAAATACAGATAGCCAATTGTGTGTACAAAATTTCTGGTACAGACCTCAGGCATCCACTTTTTGATCTTGTATGTCTTTACCATGCACTTTTCCAAAATGGGCTGCAGGGAAAAGCAATTCAATTGAACAGAACCCAGGGCTTCTACATGAAAATATAAGTTTGGAAGCCACAACTTCTCTTACATTTAATTACTTTCCCCTGTGTTTTGCGTGGCAAAGGAGCATAAAAAAGATGCAGCTACTAAGCAAGGACAGCTACTAAGTGAAGGCAGCTTCTAAATAAATAAGCAGGAGGGAATTAGTGAACATGGGTGAATTTCACCCTGTGGACCAAACCCCAGACTAATGTAAAAACGCCACTTTAATGCCACACCTCCAAAATATAGCTTCCTATGGGGTAGGAAGTCAACAGCCAATCAGCACACAACATGTACTACTGGGATGGGAAATTTTGAGCAAGGTTACAAAATGAATCACTATTTCTACAAAAACATATCAGCTTTACAGAGAAGAGTTTGAAACTGCTTAGAACTCAATTAAGTTACCACAGCTAAGACACAAAGATAAATCTTGGAAAGGAAAACAACGAGGAGTCCAGTGGCACCTTAAAGACTAACAGATTTATTCAGGCATAAGCTTTTGTGGGTAAAAAACTCACTTCTTCAGATGCATGCCCACGAAAGCTTATGCCCGAATAAATCTGTTAGTCTTTAAGGTGCCACTGGACTCCTCATTGTTTTTGTGGATACAGACTAATACATCTACCCTCTGATACTTGGACAGGAAGTTTACATCTAGACACCAAGGTGATGGGCACATTAGAAACGAGACAGATTAGCTAGATGAGCTAGACAGACAGATCTAAATGACCTCCAACATACTCATTTGTCTGACAGCCTGGAAAAGACCAGCATTCCCAGGATTAAATGAGTTTAGAAAATTGCATTTCCACTGTAAAATATACAATCCACCTTGATATGTCAGTTTCTTGATGTTAAAGCAAACCAGGTTTCAACGAAGTAGTCCCAGAATGATACATAATACTATAAGAGAAACGAAACAATATCTAAGCAGCTGATCCACTGAAAGCTTTAAGTTGCTACCTTTTTACCGCAGGATATCAGTAAAGTGATGTGACCTGTATACACTTTGACACACTAATTTTTCTTGAGCTCAACCTCACCAAAATGCTGTACTGTCCATCTCTCATTGCTGTCTTGATAACATATTTTTCTTCATGATATCTAACTATTCGATCTTTGCAGGACTGTCAAACAACTGCTATTGTGTGGTTTCTTTTTTTCTTTGTTTTTAAAGGGGAATAAAACCAAACTATATTTGTTGGATATCAAAAAAAATGTACATCAAAAACCAAACGAACAAGACTGATTCCCACCACAATTTTTCCGGTCCGGGTTACAAAATATTCACACACACACACAGCCCTTAGCATAGATTTAGCTCCATGTCCAAATTGCAACACCATTTTTTTCAAGCAACGTGTGCAAATACAGGGCAAGATTTAGCATAAGAGAGTTTGCAAGCTTAGGGCCAGATTCTGATCTCACCCACACTGGCACAGTGCAGGAATGACTCTGTTGAAGCCAGTGGAGTTACTCTGGTTCTCACTGAAGACAATGAGGTCAGAATCTGGCCTTCAGTGAGAGTTTTTCCCATACACAATCACAATCAACCAAACACATTTGTAATCCATAGCAGTTGGTGTTTCCATAATTGATAGATATATAAAAGCCCTTTTTGCTAAAGTTGTACTGTTTTTTTCTTCTTCTTCTTCGGGGACTTGTGAGAGAGCAGCTACAAAACGCTAGCTTTATAATTCAGATCATTCAGCTCCCTTTAGAATCCCCGGCTTAAAGCAAGTGGTTACGAGTTTTAACAATGCAAAAAATTGAGCTAAAAACAAACATTTATTTTACTTGACATAGCAAAACAGTGAATTAAAAAGTTAAATCAATGTACAATCTGAATGGCTCCTGTTGTAGCTACAAATTTCAAATGAAATAAGAATGTTATAATAACTCCTGCATATTATACACATTTGGAAATATCTCTGTGTAACTGTTCTTTAAGTGTTCTGTCTATGAGTACTAACAGGTCACTGCACAGGAAATGCAAGAATAGGTTACATTTTAATCAGGGTATATAAAACACTGTCTAGAATGTTACATTGCCTTTGGGAATGTAGTGAGTAGGGGAACATTAACAAAGTCCAGGTCACTCTCCCCATTACATCACTGAAAAAAATATATTAGGTTAAATTATAGATGTCATATATTGGAATAGTAAGCCTATTCCCAAATGAGGATGCTGGCTAAAATAAACTTATTTCCTTGGAGAAACTCATAATCGCCCCTCTGGTCCTATGTACCTTCTTTGCACATTTTTAATAGTAGATTTCCACTGAACCTCAGCATTTCCCCCCCCCCAGTGATAATGAAGGAGGATAAAGACAAAAAGGCAACTTTTAATATACTTCCATGGCAACAACTCCCCACACTGCACCCTCCACACACACACACCCTGAGATCACCAGCCAAAGTGTATCAAATGTGAACTTACTTTTACTTCAGAGATTATAAAAAATAAAGGACGGGGTTTGAAAGATAATTGTGAATGATTAAGTAACAATGTCCTTAGTGTAAACAAGTGGAAACACAGATGTAGATATCATTATCGTATTTCCCCCCACTAGTAAATATTTCCCAAAATTATTTACCTTTGTTTAACCCTATTCGCAAGATGATAAAATCTCTAATAAACCTGCAGAGACGGCAAAAGGGTTGTGTGTGTTTGCATGTAGTTCAGCTGCAGATAACACTCTCAGGGATTTACTTATTTAACCCAAAGAAGTTTGGGGGCTTCACAAATTTGTAAGAACATTCTAGAGGTGTTCAGTTCTGCGTTCACTGACACCAACTGGATTTTGCGATTGACTTCCATATAGAGAGGATTGATTTTCCAAGAGAAGTTTCCCATCAGGCGATAAAAAGAGCATTTCTTCCTCTCTCTCTCTTCCCTGTCTCCCCCAAGTAAAACAAAGGACCTTGTTGGTTGCAGAAGCATAACTCCTACTGAAATAAATAGTAGTTTCACACATGCAAATGATGCAGTGATCAGGCCTAAGCAGTTTACAAGCTCTGGCATGAAAACAGAACTCAGACTACCAGCCCCATTTATCTGAACAGCTATCTAGTGGTTGGATCCCTTGGCATTATTCTTTGTATTCTCTCGCTCAGCCTCTTTCTTCTGTGCGACAGCTTCTCAACTGCCAGTATTTCCTGCTCTTTGCTCCTACCCACCTACAGTATATTAGTTAATCACTCCTCCAGGCCCTATTCCAACTAATTCCTCAACTGTGCTGCCACCAGCCAGTTGACCAGACAACACTGCTTCTGACATTGATACTGCTCAACCATATTATATCTTGCATAAAAACATAAAATAAAAAACTACACAGTGTCTGAACTATTCAATATTTATTTTAATCCTCATCATTCAACATGCACCCCAGGCCTTACTTACTACACACCATTCAAACTCTGCACAGAATACAGAATTATTAATTTCCTAATTGTCTTTTTCATGGTGCTCAACATTGTAGCATGTGACCGCTTCACAATCACTGGTGCTTTAATCTGTACAACACCCCTGTGAATTGAGGTGGTAGTATCTCACCATTTTACAGATTGGGAACTGAGATACAGGAAAATTAAAGCCAGAATTGTCAAAAGGGTCCACTACTTTTAGGTGCCCAACTTGAGAAGCATAGGGCCTTATTTTTCAGCACACTTAGCATTTTATAGCACAGTCCCGTTGACTTCAGTTGCAGTTGTGAGTGCTTGGCATGTCTGCATATCAGGTCCCACATGTTTCAAGTTGGGTACCTAGAAAATAAGGAACACACGGTGGTCCCCTGTGGAAAGTTCAGTTTAAGTGACTTGAATATATGGCAGAGGCAGGGATAGAATCCAATTCTCCAGGGTGGCATTCCACCATCTGAACTATCCCTTCTCTTTCTGCAGTCCCCTGCCTTATTCACTACACTGCTTGCAACTTCTGCAACAAATATATCAGGGATGCTACAGGCAACTCTATTTCACTATATAACCCTGATTCATTCCCTGAGCACTGTCCCTCCAGTGCACTAGATGATGCAGGGATACTTTTAGGTTTCATAAAAAGCAAACTGAAGAAAACATCATGTGGAAGTATATTGACCCCTGCACAGGTCTTCAGCAGGGTAGGAACCTTTAGATCCACAGCACAGATCTCTATCATTTGAGTAAATGGAGTAACTGACAGAAGTAGTAGGCCGTTAACCTCTATATGAACCAAACACTAAAGGGGGATGTGGCACACGCTTTGTTAGTGGGTTTTGCAAATATTTTCTGACAGGTTATCCCCTGCTCCTGCCCCCCCAATCTATCCCTGTTTCACTTTTTCCTATTCCCCCACCTGAGCCTTCCCATCTACCCCTTCTATTGTTCACTCCTCTGCATTCCAGTGAGGCTATTTCCTCCTTATCCTTGCTGCCTCGGCACCAGCAGGGTGAGTACTGGAAGCACAAGACGAACAGTGTCCTTGCTCTCTGCCCAGCACCTCAGCTGCCCCCATCAGCAGGGAGAAGTAATTGCAGGATAGGTCTTGCTCAGCCCTGGCTGGAGCTTAGTGAGCTCTGTGTGGGTGAAATATGCTCAGTGTGATTGTCATAAGAACGCTGTAAGGATGGAGCATGCTCAGTGAAGATGGAATAGTCAGAGAATTTTGTTGCCAGTTTCTAACAAATCTCTACTGAGCATGTGCAAATGGCCATTTTTAGAGGCTTATAATTTGGCCAAATTTGGGTGGATGGTCCTGGGGACATCAAAAGGTACCTTCCTGAATCTGGTGTAATCTCCTGCCAAATTTCAAGTTTCTGCTGCAGAGCATGGAGGTGCTAAAATTTTTCAACAAAATGACTGTCTGTATTTCTTTACACTGGCAAAACAACGTATTTTCTCCTAACTTCATTTTCAGACATGGCTGAGCCATGCTTGTTGACCCTTTCAATTCATGCCCAGGCACATACCTGGCATGGGAAATTTCAGCCCAAACAGTTGAAATTTGGGAGTATTATAAGCAACTGAAACAGGGTCTTACAAAGGAAAGTATCAGGCAGCCTTAATTACAGGAGTCATTGCCGGCTCTGCCTCTAATATACGCATCATGTCCTGCTCCACCTATAATAATAATCCTGAGATCCAGACAACTCACAGGACCCTCAGGCCTCTACTGTTTTGCAACTGTACCCAGTACATCCTTTTTCCTTGTAATGTTATCACACAGCCCTACTTCTACAATTTCAATGGCTGCCTAAAGAGGTAAAACAACTGTCAATCACACAATACTCTTTTCTCTACTTAAATGGCCTTCAAGAGATACCACAATATATGGAAGTCCATCCACAAATTGTTCTTTTTTAACCTATAATATTTGAGTGTATTTAAAATTTCTCAAGATGTATTTTTGCCATGCATGAGAGATAGGCCTGAGCTACAAAATTCAGATCTGAGTCCCAGATTCAGCCATTAGGACTCCGCATGTGCTTAAAGCTAGGCACAAACTTAAGCATCTTGATGAACTGGAACCTGAGTTTGACTCCAGATTTCAACCTATCCCAGAGTCTGGGTTGTTGAGATTTGGGGTTCCTGATCGCTACTGAGATTGTCTTTAAGGATAGAATTAGCATCTACCTTCTGGTCTGCATTTCAAAACTCCTTCTGTTCAAGCCTATCTCCAGTTATAATGTAAGTTTATTGGAAATAGTGAATGGAAGAGTTCACTGTGTTAGATGATGTTTTGTTACTTTTTGACAAGAGAAAATATTTAATACCAATGTTTTTTTCTTTGCTCTGAATATTTGTTTAAAGTGTCACAAATAATTAAATGCTTATGAGTAAGAGACATCTTTAGACATTTTGACAATACATATTAAAAGGTGCTTTAAGGGGAAATCTGCACAGTTCAGCTTGTATTTGTTGTACTGTAACGATAATGTATCTTGATTACATTTGTTCCAGATTTTCATGAGCAAAGGGAGGCATTCTGTAAATGATCTGTAAGGAACAGAATGACAGTGTCTGACATTCCCTGACATGCCAAGAAATGCATGAGCACTGATGTTTGCTGAGGAAAGCTATACGGCTATTGCTTGTGGGTGGGGCACCAGGAACCACTCCCTTCAGCATAAAGGAGAATGGGCATCAGTAGCTAACAATTATAATAACAATAAATAATCATAAATTACTAATAAGGGGCTCAAACGCAAGGAGGTTGAAGCACTTTAAATATATGAATATCAATAATCAGAGACAAGATCCAGTTAGCCAAAACGATGCTCAAACTGGCATAGACAGTCTAACAACCTATCACTCAGCAACAAAGACAAACATTTAACTTCACTTGAAAAGATCCCCCTGGAGAACGTTGATAAAGGGAAGAGCATTCCAAATCCCTGGAGCCTCAGTGAAGAAGGCCCTGCTTGGTGATCTCAGATGGAATAAACAACCCAGCTGATCTCAGGTGCTGTGAGAGTAGACAGGATAACAGGGATCTCTCAGATATGGTTTATTGGCCGTATATTTCCTAAAATTTACTCTGAGATCTTGTCAATATAATCCCTGTAACTACCATTCCTGAGAGGCATGATAATGGGAAAATAAAGGCCAACAACCCTTAATGCACCCATAAGCTATTACCTGCCTTCATATTTCTCCCAAAGCCAATACATATATTTTCAATCTAGAGAAATAACACTACCCTTGACTTATGTTTGCAACTCCTACTGACGCCAGTGGGAACTGCTGGGTTCTCACTGCTTTTGAAAATCAGGCCTCTTATTTAGATGCCTAAATAAGGATTCAGAAGCCCAACTTTAGGAACCCATTTTTGGAAATCCTAGGCTCAGTGTTTACTGCAATGAATTTCAAACAACCTCCAGGCCAGTTTTTGAAGGGTAATGTGCATATTCTGTTACAGCTTATAGTGGGTGTTTCTCTCTCTCTCAGGACACCTGGGTCTCATGTATTTTCAGATCCCTAGTCTGAACAAGCTGCATTTAGCACAGGACAAAGGGGGAAGGTAACTATGCCACCTTGCAACTTCTCTGATCCTGGGATTTATTTGGGATAAAAATGGGTTTGAGAGTACTTTAGAGAAGCCTACAGGCTACTTTAAATTATGCTGCCTGGAACAGTCTCTGAGGAGCTCTCTCACTGGCTAGAGAGTGACAGAAGATATCCTGCTCTGGCCATGTTCCCTCCCTCGCTCAGCTATGCCCCAGACTCACCCAGGAATGCCCCCTATGACTGGAGGTTGTGGGGAGTGAGTGGAAAAGAGCTGGCTAAACTGGCTTTATGCTTCCCGGAAATTCCCCTTCATTGGAGGAATCCCCAGACACCCAGCCAGGATAGCTCCCCATCCTCTTTGCATCAACAAAGTGGTACAAAGGGATAGAACTAAGGGCCAGGATCTGGCCCATCGCCTCCACCTTTTCTTTTTCTGGTGGGAGCTTGTTATGAATGATAATATAGAGCTGGCAATTAAGAACCAAGGTTCCTGATATCTATTCCATCTCTGCTGCTGCCTTGCCATGTGACCTTGAGCAAAGCAGCTTAAATTTGTCCATCTATAAAATGGGAATAAGACCTATCTACCCCATTTAGTTTGTTCTGAGCAGTAAATGACATTGGTAACATATTTTGAAATGCAAAGACATGAACAGTCTAAGTGCAAAAAGTGCTCCACTCCTTCTTCCTACTGAAGCTTGCAATTCCCACGCATATCAGTGGGAGCTGTGCCGCTAAATCAAAAGCACGAATACTACTACAGATCAATATAATTGCTTAATTTCCTCTTCTTTTCACATGTGAATTTAATGCTACTTGTACTGCAGTTATGAATGTTTTGACACAGATGAAAAAAATTATGTTTTTGCAGGCCAACATTTTAGCTAAATGAAATCAACACAAGGAGCATCTCCCCAAAAGGCGTCTGTACAGGGTTTTTTTTTCCTTTGATACTAAATTCTAAATCATGTGAAGATTCAGCCCTTTTCCCTGTGCAGCTTTTTTTTTTCCCTGTAGGGTATAGATGAGATGATCCACATATAGAATTGCAGCTCTGATTAATTGTGATGGCGATTTAAAACAAGCCTAATATAGTTTACAGTGAATTATTTACATCCCATGCAACCCACTCATAGTAAAGTATTTTCTTTCCCCCAACAGAACAACTTCACTCTAAGCAGAGGGGCAGTGATATAAATGGGATTGCAGCCTGCACATTCTGATGCACTGAAACAAGCCCAGACTTTCATTCCAGTCCACTGTAAATGGAGTCTCACTAAGGCCCCAGTTTGTTATCAGTGGATTCCAATGAATATAATTATTTTCATTAAAAACAAGCATTGCATACTGCTTCTTTTTCAACAGAAACTGTGCACCGATCCCACATGAACAAACCAAACAGTATTGTCAGAAAGAGGCTTTGGGAATATTAAACAGCATTTTTTAAATTTATTAAAGCAATATTGTCTGAGATTTTCTACGAGTTAAAATCTGTGGGTTTTAATTTTATATTAACAGAGAACAGAAAGGTTTAAAAAAACAACCAAAACCTCCTCCGATTATACTAGACTGGAATACAAGGCCTAGTGGGAAATCGGGCCTTTTCTCTTTTTACATACATAAAAACAAGCACAACAGGCTTTCCAATTAAATGAGTCTTTTGAGAGAGATGCAGGAGGAGCCAGAAAGCTCCTTAAAACCTTATTGCTCCTCATATTTGCCAAGTGGGGATGTATATTAAAAATTTATCTGTTCTTTCCAGTACCGTGCTTCTACCTGTACAGTTTTTTTGTTCTAATTTGATCTAATTTCAAGAGTTATTTGAGATAGGTTTTTTTGTTTTGTTTTTTCTCTATATGTTCAGCAGCTTTGCTTTTTCTCAAAGCTTCGCTAACCCTAGTCTCTTTTGCATCATGAGTAACTTTAATAAGATACAGTGTCATTAGATGATAACAGTTCACGCCGAACGAGGGGGAAATATAGAGAAAAGAATGAGATAGATATAATAGATACAATGAACAGAGATGAAAGAAAGAAGACAGCATCTCATTTACATTAATACAATAAAAATACAGCATGAATGTTGCAAATTTTACCTAAGATTTTTATTTGAAGTAAAGTTGAGCTCTATTGTGTCCTTATGCCTAGAAAGAACAGCTATTGGCTATTAACTTTTTGTATGTAATTGCCACTAGCAGCAATCTCCATAAAACTACAAGGAAAGCCATGGCTCAAGAACAGATGGTCTGATCCTTCAGACTAGAGCTAAAGTCTGCTTTTGGTTACATCAGTGTAAATCCAGAGTAACTAAATTCACCTGTCTACATGGTGAGCTGGCACGCAGCAAGCCAGGATATGAATCTACAGTGCAACAGTTTGCCGAACACTAATTTGCTGTGTAGACATGGCCTAGCTCTAGCAAAGTAACTCTATTCCATCTCTATTCCTATAGGCATACAGAGACAGTTCAAAGTAGGAGTCAGTTAGAAACGATATTGCCAACAGAAAGTGTTCAAAAATCATAAATCAGGCCTTCAAAATACATGAGACTGGCTTAAAAAGCACAAGATTTTAAAAATAATAAATTTGAGTGGTTTCTCTTTTCCTTTTGGTATTGGAGCCTTTTGATTTTGTGTTTTCAAGCTTATCTTCCCAACCATTAAAGCTAAAAACTTATTTTTTCTTTTTAAATAAAAGCTGAGATGCTCATGTAATCACCTGAATCCAGAAGCTGAGAATTAAAGAAAATACCATATATTATGAGACTACTATACTGTAGAAGTTTACCACCATGATTAAATTAAATTGGCTTGAATGGTTTAAAAATGCTACAACTCTTGCAATTACATGCTCACATCGGTAAGAATTTTGCATCCACCTTTCAGCTAAATGCCTGTCTCTCTTTTTTCTCTGTGTGTGTGTGTGTGTGTGTCTGCCTGTCGTACACGTATGCATATGTATGTCTTCCAAAAGGATCTATTTCCTATAAACATAGCATGGTTCCATTTTGCTGTGGAATTTTACCAGTAACTATGATCATTGCATACCTCACATTAAAAACAACCTAGAGTCTGTTCCTGTCATTTTGTAGCTATTGTTGTGACTTATTTTTTTCCTAGTTCATGAGTTGGGGGTGGGGGGAGAGAAGTGGAGGGAAGAAGAATAATTTCTTCTTGCGAAACAAAGAATCTCTTCATTTGTCTAAACTAAACATTTAAGGCAGCACTAAGATTCTAAGACCAGTTTTCCAACTTCTTTTCTTTCCTCCTGAAAAACCTTGCAAGGCAACGAATTAAAAAAAAAAATCAGCAATAGTTAAAAATGGGGTGTGTAAATCTAATGGGAAACAGCGTGCTTCTATGGTGCATTTCTTCTTGAAATCTTGAAAATACACTGCTCCCTGTCTGTTCTTGGAAACCAAGGTATTTCTGAGTTGCAAAAGACGTTATTATAATGTGGTCAGAAATGACAAGGAGCCAAGATCCAATAGCCTCAAGTCAGGGTCACCTTAATGAGAAAGAACTGATGTTAATGTCTAAACTTAAATGGAACTTTTAGGGCCCTGATTTGCAAAACATTTTACATACTATTTCTTTGAGAGCTTCTGCTGGAATTGAGACAGTGGATTGCAACATTATAAAAGGCTGTTTAAAGGCCCAATCAGCTCCTGGTACGAGAAAAATAATATTCAGTAATGAATGCAGAACAATCAAAAAATGTTTAAAGAATGACGGTAGCAACATAAATAAAATGCAATGATTATACCAACCTTAGAAAACAAGATTGTAGAACTATCAGTACATAAATGCATAATCTGAACTTTCCCTAGATTCCAAAGGCAAATTCTACTTAAAAGGCTATTGGCAGAATATGGCCCATAATTTGGACACCAACTCCCCCTTTATTAACGGTGTTGTTTTATTTTGCAGCTAAACAGCCCAATTTTACAGTCGATATACAGGCAGAACTCCCAGTGAAGCAAAGTCACTAGTGAGTACTGCAGGACTGGACCCACAGTCATGCAAATTATTGGAATTAAATAGGTAATGAAAAATCACTGCTGTTGCACGAATGAAATGTAAGGCTTCAACTGTGAGAGTAATGTGTTTCCAATTGACTCCAATATCTGATTCTGAGACAGATGAAAATGTCTCTCTGCTTGCGTGAGCACACTCTGGAGGTAAAACTTTACAAACATCTTTAATTTTGGAATGAGCAAGGGGAAAACAAAGGGCTATTTTAATAAAAAAGGCTGGTGGGATCCTTTTTCTAAAGGAGTTTGTCTGAACATGGCACTCATGTGTCTCAAAATCTGCAGTATAATCTGATAGATATTAACTAGAGAGTATTTATTTGCATCATTTTACTTTGGATCCACTAATAATACATCATCCATTAGAACAACCAGGCCTCATTCTGCCACTCCTCCCTGCTCCCAACTAGCCGACGATTTTTTTTTTTTTTTACTTTTGAGCTTTTAAGATCTGTACAATAGTTTAACACAATAGGTGTTTAGCATCTGGTTCCAACTGTAATTGATAGAGCATGGTTCCATTCCCTTTGCTGCTGCTGCTAAGTTGGGAGCTGCAGAATTGAGGGGTAGAGTGTGCGGGGCGGGGAGGAGTCTGGACTTGCTCTTTGGAGTGTTATGCTCTTTGGATGTGAAGTAAAGCAAGGGGGAAAAAATCACAGCAACTCTATGGTGGTGAGCTGCACCCCAGGACCTTGGTCTATGGGAGCGGTTATTTGAGATTGGTGCTGCTAAAGGGAAACTGAGTCAGAAGGGAAAAGCAATGGGAGGAAGTAACAAACTCCTGCTGGTTTTCATTATACAGCCTTGAGATTACAGGGCATGGAGGAGTAGAACCAGTTAGGCAAAATAATTTTGCTTCAAATAAACAATTTTTTAAAGTATTTTAGAAGCATAGATCCCATTTACTGATGCAATTGTCTTTTAGATTACAATGGCAGTGTCTGAACTCCTTGTCAATTCTAATCTTTCTCTGGAGGCCAATGAATTGTGTCCTGATATGGCAGACTAAAAATGAAATCAATGAACAACTGAAACAAATGAACTTTTGAGTCAGACTCACAGACTCATGGACTTTAAGGCCAGAAGGGACCATCATGATCATCTAGCACATTGCAGGCCAAAGAACTTCACTCACCGACTCCTGTCCCTTTCAGTCCTGGGTTTTAACATGGAGTGTGGGAGTTGGAATCACTTAGCAACTCAATTCCAAAACAGAGTTCAGACGGCGGCTAATTTAGTGGATGGGTAGCTGAGGAAGTACCTATTCTGGAAATCATTTAATTAATCAGAATGGTGAAGCCTCCTCTTGTTTGTGAACACCTTTGCTTTTTTGTCATCTGTCAGTGTCATGATGTGCAGAGTAACTGAAGGGTTCCGAGGCATGAGATATTTAGATGGTTTTGATGTGCACTTGCTTTTCTGGAGGATGTTAAAACAAAGCGACTGTGCCATTCCCACAGTTCCATTCAGTCCTATTTGCTTGGAACCTGCTTCTATTAGCTGCTTAATAAAGGATAAATGTAACATTAAAAATAAAACCACCCTGCTGGGTTACGTGTACATATTGCTTGAGAATCAGATCTAACATGTTATCTAGTTTAACCCACTGAAGAGTGCAGGGTTTCCCCTGCTGAATACATTTCTATTTAAATAACCTGTTCTATTAAGGTGCAAATTGCAACTTTTAAGTAATGATTGCTAACAGTCTTATGTTTATTGCCACACAAGGACTTTCACGAAAACAAAATCTGCATTATTCATCTCCAGCTTTGATCAACAAAATAAATGTGGCTAGGAGCTGTTTCTGCTGTACTTTTCAGGAGCTTTGGTTCTCAGATATCCTATCAGAGCCAACAGAAGGAGAATGAAAGAAAGAATGACAAAATTGCAGCACAAAAAGATGGTACGTCCAAATTCTTCTTCACTAGAATTAAGCAGCGAACTAGAAATTCATGATCACAAAATAAAATATGTACATTTAAAGAAGCTGCAGGGGGAAAGTAGAGTATAATCCAGGGAAATTGTGTTTGAAAGCTATTTCATATCCATAGGAATAAAAACAGCATCAAAATGGCAGTTCTAGTTTGCTCCCACCCTTTTACCCCTCTGTTGTCTACTCTCATTGGTGCGGAATCACTACCCAGATTCTGCCCCAGAGGTGGCCGCATTTCAGTGATGGGTGAAGTACATTCAAGGCCTGATGCTTCTCTTACTCATGAGAGTTCTACACCAGTGCAACTCCATTCACGTCAGTAGAGTTACTCATGATTTACACTGGTGTGAAAGGAGAATTGGGCCCATTATCTGTAAAGCCTTTTGGGATCTACTGTGATAAAAAGTACAATACAAACATAACATATAATTGTAAATAAAAATCTGACATAGTATTGGGTACTGGTTTAAAGAAATGTAAACATCTGCTTTAAAAATGATCCAAATCATAGTGAAGAAGAATGATGCTTTTGAAAAAAGAGTCAGCTATAGAAAGATCATAGGTTTCAGAGTAACAGCCGTGTTAGTCTGTATTCGCAAAAAGAAAAGGAGTACTTGTGGCACCTTAGAGACTAACCAATTTATTTGAGCATAAGCTTTCGTGAGCTCATCAAGATCATAGTTCCTTTGTTGACGTGAAATAAAGTATTTTTAAAACCATAAATTGAGACCAAAAAGGCCTAATAATCAAACATAAATAGCATCCCATTTATCTAATTACAAGAACTTGTTTCATTACAACACTGTAATATATTTCTTAGGAACACAGGGCTCAAAATTAATAATAGAAAAGGACAAAATTGCCATGTATATTTCTCTAGATAGATTTTCATCTAGCAGCAGGACTTCACTTCTGATTCACTTGCTTGTTCTCTCTAACCTTTACATTATTCATTAATCAAACTAGAAACCTGCTTTCAAAGTCAGTGCATGGTAGTAATTATTTACAGTTGTGCATAGTATTTAATTTTAAGCAATGACAAAAGCAGACATGTCCAGAATCATAAGGCTTATCATTTTTCTTCCCTGGGAGGTTAACTACCTAAAGAAGCTAGAAGTGGCAAACTTTTCTTCAACATCTCTACCACCACCAAGACAAAATAAGTGCAGTCAATGCCCTCGAACTTGTGGAAGGTATAAAAAATAAAATGTGAAAATTAAAAAATATCCATTGTATTAAATCCTAAAAAAGGAACATTGGCATCTGCCTTGATGAGCTATTCATTTTCTGTTGCACATCCTGTCTAGTGTCACTTTGTTTTACCACACTTAACAAAACCTCGATACTATTCATGAAAATGAAAGTTAGTTTTGAGAACTATATAGAACAGGCAAGTGTGCTCTTTGAAATCACACACACACACACACACACGTTCAAAGCAGGAGAACTATTGTAAGTATAAAAACCTGTCATGTTGGGTGCAACTGGATTATAGTTAAATGTCCAGTATTTTGCACATCTGAAACAACATTGATCTGAGGACAAATATAATCAAAGAAGTGCAACTCTGAGAACCAGTGCGCTTTTCCCAATAAGATTACTGAATGAGTCATGCCCTAGTTATTATGGTAATTAAAATTACTGCCTAGGTATTAAGATCCTTTACAAGAATAATACTAAACAAAATAATAATAATGTAATGAAGTTATTTGCAGGGTAACAGCATATTTTGCTGGGTCTCCACCAGGGAAATCCTGGTAGATGACAACATGGACATTATCTATAATGATTTACTTATTCTAAAGCGTCTGTTTCCATAAACCAACAAAGCTACCTCTCCCCCAACATGTTTGTAATGTACACATACTCTGACCTGAAATTCTACTTTGAACACAAACACTAACAAAAGAAAAAGGAAACAATTCTAAAATTGAGATCATCAACAGATGTGTGTGGTGATCGTGGTGGTGGTGGTGAGGTGGGGTGATGGAAGGAAGCTATCCTACAAGTTAAAAATGTTAATGCCTCATCCAGTGCTAGACTCTTTGTGAATAAAAACAATAATAATGAATGGGCACAAAGCTCTTTTTAATAGATATGTTCCTGTATTAACTACCTTTTTGTAGTTAAAGGGGATCTCTCCTTGTTAGTAAATATACTGACCTTCTGCTTAGGTGCATGGGTATGCCCCAGAAGACTTTACCTACATACTAGTGTCCTAAATTGATGTAAATAAAGCAGAAAGTAAGATCTGTGATAAGTTTATACAAGTTTCCTATGTCCCAGGTCTCCAAAATTAATATTTACCTTTGAATAAGCCCCAAATGCTACTTTTCAAAGTTTATTCAAATGTGTCACAAAACTTGCCCATACATTTTGTCTTTAGATATAATATACTAAGTCTAGGGGTATTCAAAGCTTGGGTGTATGGAGGGGAGAATTAGCAGATGATCCCTAACTCATAAACAAAACAAAACTTAGCTTTTCTTTAAAGCACTAATCCAAGTAAAGACACCACAGACACACACACACACATTAAAAATGAAACAAGATAATAATTGTGCATTTCTGGCTAAGAGAATCTAGAGGGCAAGACTTACGTCACTGGCACTTGGGTTACCATGGTGAGTGATTTATTGATATGTATCAAGAATGAATAGATCAAAGGCAGCAAGATGACAGGTGATCAATCAAATGTCAAATCAAAGCTGGCAATCAACTGGAAAGCTGATTTTTCAGTGGGTGGGTCTGGCAGAAGAAAAATGAACTTCCATATTGCACTTCCCAGAAACAAAGCCCCAGACACAATTTAAAAAATATAAAGCAATTAAGCAGCCTAAAAGAAAACTCTTTGAAGCGATTTACTGTACAGGCCCATTGGTCTGTTTCTTTTTCCTGGCTTGAAATATTAAAAAAAAAAATAACCAAAAAAAAAAATCTCTTCACAAATAAAACCAAAACAATTCCAAAGTTGCAAACTATTTTCCTCTTTACAAAACATTTGCAAACCCCACTTGGCATTTGCTAATGTGTAACCTCGGATGCAACACAAAAGAGGAATTTGATTTGAAAATGTGGATTGTCTTCTAACAGTCAGAATGTTTAATTTTATTTCCTGTTGCAGTTTTCACCACCGATGATCAAAGGCTGAACTTCACCACCGGGTTCATCAACAGAGACAGTCCCTGTACTATTTCAGGCGCGCGCGCGCACACACACACACACACACACAAGTCCAGAATTGCACCAGAAACAGGGCTAAAGACAATATTTTTAAAATACCGAACCACGTTATGGAACGTGCATTTAAAAACAAAACTACCATCAAAAAAAGGCGGGGGGGGGGCGAATAAGGAAGCAATGCAAGAATCATCAAAGGAGGGGGGAGAGTGGGGAGGAGGGAGAAGGGAAATCGAGTGGAAGAAAGTTGGGGTGGGGGAAGTTTAACAAGGAAAGGATTACAGCTGAAGAACACGAGTTGAAGAGAAGAAGAGAGAAAAAGAATAGGGTTCAATAGACACAGGCGGGTGGAGGGGAACCTCACACGGATCGTCAATTTCAGAGTAAAGATCTTCCTGGCAATAAGGAAAGAAACTGATTCAATATCGTTAGAGTTGGGGGGGGGGGGGGGGAGGGAAGGGAAAGGATCCAGCTCAGAAAATCAGGGGTGACCCTAAATAAAATAATAAATAATAATAATAATAAAAAAGAGGAGGTTAGGATTCAAAGTGAAGAGACACAGAGGCTGTGTAAGTGGATGGCTTCTCCTTACCTGCAGCCCGCTTGGGTGCCTGCTGTTTCCTCCTTGGCATCGCTCTACTTTCTCCAATCTCACTTCTGTCCCCAGATCCAAGAACCCTGGGAAGCTCGTGTGTCTTGTTTCTCTGGCTTTCTCTGGCTCTCTCTCAGCTGGTTCCCCCAACACCCCCTCCAGCCAAGCCTCCCCCCCCCCCCACCCTTTGCACTTAACTGATAGGAACCCGTTTGGTTTTTATTTTATTTTACAGAGATCTAGGTTATTATTATTTAACTGTTGCAACACTTGCTTTGCTTTGAGTCAAACATCCAAGATCAGGAGCAAATGAAAGGAACCCACAGTGCCAGAAAATAGTAATAAATAAATAACAAAATAGACATGTATATATTTAAAAGGCAGCTCTGGAAAGATTGTGGGGCTTGCTGCTTCCTCCCTTTCCTCCTCCTCCTCCTGGTAGATCTGTATGGCGGATTGGTGTGTGTGTGTGCAGAAAGCTGCAGGTTTGTTGCTGTCAGATGCCAGGCTGTGAGTGATATGGAAGAGGACAGAGAGGCTTTGGATGGAAGGAAATCTGGTATTCACACACATACACACACACACACATACACACACACAGGCAGGGCGAGGCGATGCCAGCAAACATCGATCCACTGAGCAAACTGAACATTAACAAACTCCTCCTCCGCGACCTGATGACAGGATGAAATTTACTCCAGGCAGACAGAAGGCAGTCAGTTTATTAAAGAGACAGGGCTTGCTGATCCCAAGCAAAAAAAAAAAAAAATACAAAAAAACAAACAAACAAACAAACAAAAAAACCCACAAACGTATGCACAGAGACACCGACAAACCCAGCCCCTGGAGTCTGCGTGCCAGCCTACCTGTACCCATCTCCCCTAAAGTTCTCCACCCTTGTTCATGCCCAAATAAGTTTCTGATCAGTGAAGTTTCTGACCCCGGCTCGTTTCTGATCAGGGCACTTTCAGAGGCTCCCTGCTTTTCTGTATTTTAGTCTTATATTAAACCTCTCGCTGTGATTTGGAAGTCCTGTAATTTCTTCCTCTTTAGATTTTCTTCCCCAACAGCCCCCCACCCCCCTTTTAGGAAGAAGGATACATGACAAACTTCTCTCTTTAGTCCCACTTTTGAAACTAGGTTGCTGACAAGTTCCCACTGACGACTGACTTGCTAAAGTGGTAGGTGGGGGCTACAGCTGTAATAAACTATATGAAGCTTTGTTCCTTTTCTCTGCCCCCAGCCCACCCTCTCCCTCTGGAAAGTCTTGTGTGAAGGAAGCTGTGTAAAAAGAAAACTGTGTCACACATTGGTAAATTGGCAATTATATTAATTGGGAGCTGCTGGCATTAGAAGAAGAACCAGCCTGGGACCTTTAGAAGAGGGGATGTTTAGCTACAGTGGGAAAATGATATAAGTATTAAACAAAATATTATTCAGCATTTTCCAGCATCCTGCACCTTTATGTAGTCGTTTACACCAGTGGTTCTCAACCAGGGGTACATGTACCCCTGGGGTACACAGAGGTCTTCCGAGGGTACATCAACTCATCTAGATATTTGCGTAGTTTTACAACAGGCTACATAAAAAACAGTAGCGAAGTCAGCACAAACTAAAATTTCATACAGATAAAATGAGAAAGTAAGCAATTCCAGTAATAATGTGCTGTGACACTTATAAATTTTTATGTCTGATTTTGTAATCAACTAGTTTTTAAGTGAGGTGAAACTTCGGGTACGCAAGACAAATCAGAATCCTGAAAGGGGTACAGAAGTCTAGAAAGGTAAAAAAAAAAAACTGGTTTACACTAGTGTGAAGTGTGTGTAGAACTCCATCGAGATCAGTGTGGTAGTGGGGGTGTACCAAGTCAGAATATTAGGAGGGTGTGCTCCCAAAACACAAGAATGGGTGTAAATGCCTACACAAGGTGCAAGGCAGTGAAGAATTAAGGCTTTTAATAAGTGTTATATTCTTACATTATGACAGGTTTCATTAGTTTCCAATTACTCTTTTAAAGCTAACAAGCTCAGTAATAACAATAATAATTAGAGACAGGCCCAGGACTCATTGTTCAGATTCAGATATAAACTTTCCAAAAGTTCAGGAGTGATCCAGGGTTTTGTTTTGAGTCCATTTCTAATAAAAATAATAATAAAAATAATGAGTATGTACCAAGAAAAGCAGTGATCCTAAAAACAGAGTTCCTATTTTTCTGTAGTACTGGATGTCCCAGCACTATTCTAATTCACTCTCTTTATTCTGGGTTTGTGGATCCTGTAATCTGTCCCCACCCAACATCTCTCCCTCCCCCCCACCCCCATCCTCACAATGTGTGTGTAAATCACTGCCTGCTCTTGTTAGACAACTTCCAAACCACGATCAGGGTGGGGAGTGAAGGGCACTGAAAAATTTCAAACAATGAATCTGATACACGAAAGCATGACTGGTTTATTCATTTCATAGTGTCTCTTTTATAATAGCCGCTGTTAACACCATGCAGTCTTTAAAAATGATTTGGAACACAGAGAATCAATTCTTATTCTTTTAACAGTAATTCTTATAAGTGGATTTCACTGTGGTTTAATACCTATATTTTATTATGGGGCATATCAATAATAGGGGTTTTGTTTGTTTGAATTTTCTCCTTGATTTCTATATGCTCCAAAGTGAATCATTAATATCCCACAGAATCTAATCTCTTACTTTAGGATCCTTTAAGCTGCACTACCATTGGTTGCTCAATTATAGTTAGTATTCAGCGGACACTGGAAATGCCAGCCCGGCTGTTCAGGAAGGTAATGAGTTTCCTAAAGGAAAGCACCGAAACGACCTTTGTATTTAGTGCCCAAATATGATTTTATGTCTATGAAAATGTCCCCTTAATTTTATTTGCCACTGCCCCCCCTTAATGCTCTGGAAATCTTTTTATCAGCAGTTTAAAATATTTATGTCACAAATAAATGCATAGTTTAAACAATGAAAAAATGAAGAGCTATAGTAATGTGCTAATTTTTCCGCTTCCCTATAGTGCAACTCTTTCATAACTGAAATGCTAGGAAAGCAGCACTCATGCCCCATGACCAGTCAACCAAAATATTACTTAACTCTAAGATAATGGGCCTGATTCTCCAGGCGGCCTTACATCTTGCCTGGCCACTTACATCTGTGCTCAGCCAGTGTACTATGCTGCCATATGTGTGAATGGCTTGGTCAAGTTTGCATTCACTTTGCACCGGTGTAAACGCAGGATGTAAGATGCTGGAGAATCCAACATGCAACTATAGCATCATTATCCCTTGAAGATGGGTCTCACATTATATTACTCATAGGATGAGGCATTGAAAGTTATTCTACTGGTTCAAGCAGTGGAATATGACTCGGGGAACCAGGATTTTGTTTTCACCATTCACACTGGCTGAATTTGTGCCCTTGAACACTTAAACTTTTGTGCCTCAGTTCTACATCTGTGAGTTCTTATCACCCCTTTCTAGCCCCATCTTCTCCTGGTCATGCATCTGAGATGAAAGACATTATGTATTTGATCAGAATATTTTGCTTACTTCTCCTGTGTCTCTTTAAAGGAAAATTGTATTAAAAGCTTTTTAACAGCAAGTCATTGTGTACTGCCTATTTTGTCATTTGTTTACATGTTGATAAGCAATTTTGGGGGGAAGAATCCACTCTGTTTTGAATTTTTCTCTCACTCAGGGTCCATTGCTTATGTGGTAATTTAAAAGGTTTAACACAAAGTTAAACACAAAGTTTAACTAGAGCAATGATTTGGTGTAGTCTTGGATCAGCAAGTAGAGGCTATTGTTCTCCACAGGCAATGGCTTACATCCAAGTGCTACAAACTGGGTATGGTATTTGCATCTGCAGTGACTTTTTAGGTCACAGTATGTAAGATGAGAAAGTCACTGTTTTAAATGGTTACTCCCTAGGGAAAGGGAAATTGAGAAGATGGACTTCTGAGCACAGCACTAGTGAGATGTCACCTTATCCTCAGTGATAAATGGGAGCATTAACAAGGCTTGGTTGAGAGGAAACCTACAGATTTATGGCTTCCTGTCTCCACCAGCAGATGTCATTATGGCTGACAGAACAGAATGCCTTTCAAGAGGGAACTGGGATGGGATTATGAAGAAGAGGAAAAAAGCAAGCAAAATCTGATGTCCATTTTTATACACTAGTCAGAATCCGTTTATAATTTTGAATAGACCTGACACTGCATAGCATCTGTGGACTCACTCCTTCTGTTGTTTATAACTAAGTTGGAGAAGGTAATTTAGCATCTCTCTCAGCACAGAAAGAAACCATAATATTTGCTGAAAGCATCTTTGCACACTTAGCAATGAAAGTTTGAATAGATAGCACCGGATGCTATCTTGGCTTATCTGATGGAATAGTTTTAATGGGTGTTTAATATTTACCTTGGAAATGTGGTAATTGACTCTGAAGCACTATTGAATTGTATCTATTTTTATTACATTACAGAATAATATTTCTCTTTCCTGTACTGGCAAAATGTTGTTATGACCAGTTATGGCAGTAGCAGTTATGCATGCTCAAAGAAATATAATCAAATCTCATGCTTCAGGGCATAACATGAATCCCTAAAGGGGTCAGGAAGAATTTTTCTTTTCTTATTTATGGCGATATACAACCAATTGGATGCATTATTGGAGTTTTTCCCCTTCTTTTGTTGGATACGGATTTGACAGAGGAGTAGTCTGATCTGGGATGGCAAATTCTATGTTCCTAAGATGTCTTTCTGTTGTACTGAGATTTTGGCCTGATTTCTCAAAAGAATGCACACAACTGCATAACTCATTTGTACCTCATGGTGGTAATTGTGCATGGAAATGACCAGTTACAGGTCTCCATGGTCATTTCAGATGCAAATTAAAAGCCACACTGTGGCACCCTTGCTCACCTCAGATAGTAGTTTATATCATATGTAGTCATACTGATGTCAGTGGGACTACTTAATAAGTAGCACCTTACTCTTTGTGAGTAAGGGTATCACAATCTGGTCCTATCACATTGCTGGGTGCAATGGTGGTAACTGCATATACATTTTTCCAGTCTGGAAGGCTTCTATACACACTTACATAACTCATCCTGACTGACCTTCACTCAGTTCCTGACGGCCCACGTAGGACTGACTCCACAGGTGGAGTGACTGACTCCATGGACACCATACAATGAGGGGAGTGTTTCAGTTGGACTCAGAGAAATGTCACTAGATCTTTGCTTACATGCATCCCATGATCCAGAAGACACATAAGGAAAGCAGATGGAGAGCTGCCTCTATTCCCACCCTAGGCTGGAATAGCAGCCTTGGTGGTAAATTCCACTCCCTTCCTTCCAGGCAGTTGTCTGCACAAAGCTCAATTGCACCAGCATTGTGTGAGGACGGGTAAATTTCACTCTATGGGATGAAATCCTGATACTGCTAATAATTTATGCGTAAGATAACATCACGCGGCATTTCCAAAGCCCTTTGCCACCTAATCTTTACCTGAAGGATTCGCCCTTTGGTTGCAAAGAAGGCATTTCAGTTTGAACTTTAATCTAACTGCAAAAAGAATCTTTTTCATGTCCAAGTAATGAGGGCTACCTCCTTCAGCCCTTGCATCTGTGGTTTATCTTTCATTACAATATCATCAGCTAAAGTATCACTCAGGACTATACATAAGGGCTCACCATGTATTTTTTTTCCTCTCACAGCCGTTTTACAGCATTTATAATTCAGCCTCAAAAATATGCTCCAAACTGAAACTTGACTTGGAAGAACTCAGTTTAGGGGTAAGATTTTTCTTGTTTTAAATTGCACAAATATCTTTTAAAAACATATGTCAGAAAGAGAGAGACAAGGTGGGTAAGGTAATATCTGTTACTGGCCCAACTTCTGCTGGTGAAAGAGACAAGCTTTCAAGCTTACACAGGAGTTCTTCTGCAGGGTCTACGTGAGCTTGAAAGCTTGTCTGTCTTCTGTTGAAAAGAAGTTGGTCCAATAAAAGATATTACCTCTCCCATCTTATCTCTCCAATGTCCTGGGAGCAACACTGCAAACAACTTCTGAAATAAGCATGGACACATTTTAACACCATCTCTCAATCATATTGATATATCCTGTATTAATTGGTCTGATCTCTTTTTTCTATGTCTGAAGTAGAGCCTGACCTAAAACCACCTGATGTTCTGATTCAGTGGATTTTGGATCAAGCCCTTTTCTACATGTCCATTAGGGTAAAGACATCTTATTTGTCAGCAAAATGCCAAGAACATTGTTGGTATCTTCTAAATAATAACGATTAATTAAAACTGTCGGCTAATGGTTCCCCTTCCACTTAAATATGTTTTGCTGAAAACAATTATTTCATTTTCATCAAAAAACTGAAAACTGTATTTTTAGTGGAGGTTTTGGCAAAAACTAAAAAAAAATTAACTGAAAAAGTGTATGTCTTGCATAATTTTCTGTTTCAAGAAAAAAGTCATTTTCCATTAAAAACAACTTTTTGATGGAATATTTTTGATCACCTCTATGTTTAACATATTAATAACAGCCATATTAATATCAGTTTTACATTACAGGAGTTGCTGAAAACCCACCCTCCAATCCCCTACACCAGTAAGTGGTTTGATGATGATGACATGTTTCTTCACCAATAACACCAGAAAGCATCACAGCACACAATATTTAGAGGGTCTAAATGAAAGTTCCTGAAGAAAGGAATTCCAGGATGGCTGTGCCAGTGAATCTCTCACTCCATCCTAAACTTCCTCTGTTGTTCCTACTTTAGCTATGGTACATAACCCACCATTTGGAAACTCTCTGTGATGCCTACAGCAGGTGCAAAAAAGTGCATAAAGGAACTAATCAACCACAGTCAGAAGGATTGGTGAGAACCTGAAGCAAACAAATGCTACTGGTGATGATAACCTTGTGCTTGAGGATCCACCTACAGAAGGCTCCATACCTGTGATTTGTCCATGCTCACAGGGCCTTTGAGACACATGTTCCCCTGAACCAGTCTGAGGTCCACAGGCTGTGAGTACCTTGAGCCAGACTGCTCTCTGGTGCAACTTCATCTATGTGACTAGAGTTACACCAGGGATGAGTCTGGCCTTTTGTTCCTAAAAGTCATATTAGTGAGAGAATCCTATGTCCATAAGCTGTCCACAGCCCTGCTTGTCCATAGCCAGAGGAGAGAGGTTGCATCTCCTAGGAAAGGCAAGAAAGGAGGAAAGAAGAAGCAGTTTTCCCACAGAGAGCACAACACTTACTCTCTTACAGAGGCCAAACAGCTGTGGAGTGGTGGATGCACTGAATAGCCAGGTGGGAGCAGAAGATGTGAGGCCACTTACAAGGACCAGTAATTGTGTTACTAGGGACTCTTTGCTAATGTATTTCTCTCATTCGATCAAAGATTGAAAGGGCCATCCAAAAAAGAGAAAGCCAATAAATTAGAAAAATATATTACGGAGTTGACGAAACCAGATAAACATCTGCAAGAGACTTTGAACTGGGTGGAATAAATGTCACCCAGCTGCTAGTCCTGAATATAATGCAGAGCTAAGGTATAGATTTTCAGGGCAGAAATTACTTATAAAAATAGCTCTAACAGTGCTGATGTGGAGAAGTAAGCAAATCCTCCTAGCTAGCTGAGTAATTTAATTATAAAGCACCCAATCACCATGGTATTGGGACATATACTATCCATTACAGCGTAAATGAATTGTTCTTGTGCAGGGTAAGCCTCTTCTTTCTTTTATTGCTATTATTATTTATTATTACTATTATTTATAGTTAGAGTAAAGAATTATACTGGCTCTTGGAATTATTTATATGTGAGTGGTTTTTGGCTAAAATTATATTGTTACTCTCTAATGCATTTAATATCCTGTGATAATGGCTGTGAGAAAGGTGAGCTGCTAAATACTCTAATAATCTGAAATTCTCAATTTTGCTACACCATGTCACCCACTGAGCCATGCAGGGATTTTTTTTTTATACATATGTCAAGAAAAGTTATATGGACAAATACAACTTACACATACAAAGCACATTAGGTAAGTAAACAACACAGAGAAACCTTAACTGAAAGACTAATGCCCTCAAAAGGAACAAAACATTTATTGTGATTTTAATTGAAATGTAATTTTTTGAAAATCTATTGTTGTAGCAAGAGACAAAGTCTATTTTAAATAAGGAAACATCAATAATCTCTTTTGAGTCATTCTTCTCTAGCAAGAAGCTTCAGGGACATTTTGGGGAGAGGTGGAGTGGAGAAGGTCCACTTTCTTTGAAGGAAATGTTTACATTCTATGGCAGAACAAACCTTTGGCAAAATTCTGCCCTGGAAAATCCCACTGAATTCAATAGAAACAACTGCACTTCTAGAGCTCTTTCCAGAGGTTCACAGATTATGAGGCCAGAAGAGACAATTGTAATCACCTAGTCTGACTTCCTGTATAATGCAGGTCCCTGGACTTCCCTGAATTAATTCTTGTTTTCATCCAAATATCTCATATCCTGGTAAATTAAATCTTGCAATACTGCTGTAATGGAATTTTATAAAAGGGCAAACTCAAGTTCAGTGGGTAACGGAACTGCCAAAAGATTACTGACTGGCAATTAGCAAGCAGCAGAGCATGAATACAAATCCTGACTCCCAGTTCTCTGACCCAATCACTATCCATTTTACCTCCCACAGAAAAACCAGGGTCAAATCTCCATTCCAAATGGACACCTGGCAAGTAGTACCTTATACCCAGTTCTTCAGAGGTAGGCTTCCAACATCCACTGATTTCAGTAGAAATTAGGAGCCTAAATACTTTTGAGGATTTGGGCCTATGTGTGCATGGGTAGTCCAAGTGGCCTTTAACTCCAAGCTATCATGAATGTCAGATCCTCTGCTGGTGTAAATTTTTGTAGCTCCATGGGCTTCAATAATGATACACTGACTTATACCTGCTGCGGATAGGTATACACTGATTTATACCTGCTGCGGTAATGTCCAGTTCCTAAAGAAGTTAGCCAAAATGACTGAACCAGTTCTTGTATCCTCATTGTTCTGAAGCACTACGGGTGGCTACCAAGCCCTACAGGATGGAGAAAGAAGAGAGGCAGAATTGAACAATAAAGATAAAATGTGTCATTTCCTAATAGTCTGCAGTGGAGGACCAGGGGGTCATAGCTTCCATTTCTTTGTTTATGAGAACCTCCTTCCAGTGATCTATGTCCTCACATCAGGTAGGAGTTCTGTATAATGCTGCTCCCTACATATATTCATGATTATGGTCATCATATAGTAAGCTTTGGATAAGCAAATTTACAGTCCACTAAAAAGCCTGTCCATAGGTAGTGTCAGTCAACACAATCTACTGTACAAGCTATGGGCTCTGACTAGCCCTCTGCACAGCCCCATTGAAGACACTGATAATAATTGTATTTTTACAGTCTGCCCCATCCAAGGATCTCAAAACACTTTTAAAGGGCTAATTAATTAAGCCCTACAACCCCTCGCCCCATATATGAAGAACTATTGTTGCATTTCAGGATTCCTAACTGCAAGGGATTTTCTCTCTAATGACTGCTCCTTCAACCACATCCCATGTAAATAATTTGGCCTATTTTCAATTCCCAACATGCCAGGGGTGTTTGCTACTGTCTCACTCTCTCACAGCCATAAACAAATCAAATAGCTGCTGACAATGCTGGCATATCGTGTGAAAGAGGGAGTGGCCTCTGACTGTGGCAAATGGAAGCTTTTATAATGAACGCGAAAGGCAGAATTCCAGTGGCTTGAGGCATAAAGGCCCTGCAAGCAGTTATACAACCTGCTGTTTGCGTAAGGCCTGAATCTGCTCTCACCTATGCCGATTTGGATTTCTATTGGTTTAAATGGAGTTACTCCTGATTTGTACCAGTGTAAATGTGATCAGAACCAATCCCATGAATCTACAAATTTCTTATGTCTGTCATTGTGGGGTTGTGAATCATAAAGTTAATAATAATCTTGCATTTTTGGAGAACATTTCTGTAGAAAAGTGGTCATTAAATTGGGTTCCTCAGAGTATTATGGGGTGGACCTTTACTTCCTATTTAGTTAGTGGATGTTCCCCCTCCCCCCAATCTGTTATTTAGGTGAATAAAGCAGCATATTCCCAGCCTGCAGTCCTGTAAGACTGTTTCTGGTGCACTAAACAGTCCCATTACAAAAATGGTGATGAGGAAAAACATAAGCATGGCACCTTACGAGGAAATGGAGGCATTTTGTGCAGAAAATAAAGATGGCAGCAATATATTGACAGATAGGGCCACTATTTCATCAACATGGAAATAAAAAAAGTGTTGCAAACTTCATTAATTAATTGTTTGAATGACAATTGTCTGTATTATTTACATCTATCATGTTGACCTCTACTAAAGTGCAGCAGCTCTGTAACAGCACATCACAAAAGTGCATGACAGTTTAGAACAGGAAGTAAAGAATACCTTACCCAATAAAACAGATACAGACTGTAGTCATCCAAACTAGGCTTTGGGCCAGAACATAATGCCTTTATGCTTGCAAAAAAATTCTAGGGCATTTTTCATGGGCATGGGCAGTCAAGTCCTCTATGGGTATGTCTACATTGCAGTTAAACACTCGCAGCTGGCCTGTGTCAGTGACTTGGGTTCACAGGACTCAGGCTGTGGGTTTGTAAAACTTCTGTGTAGACGTTTGCACAGAGGCTGAAGTCCGAGCTGTGGAATCCCATAAAGGACAGGGTCCCTGAGCACAGGCTCCAACCCAAGGCTCGAATACCTACACAGCAATTTTTAGACCCTTAGCCCAAGCCCTTGAGACATACCATGTAGGCATACCCTATGTCTTTTCAAAAAGCAACAGCCATTTATGAGAGACTTGTCACTGCGGTATCTATATCTCTCATGGCAAAGTTACTTCTACCGTCATGTACAGGTTCAGAAATGTTTTAGAGAAGAGAATGCAAGTGACATCTACTGAATCCTCAACACTCCAAATCCAACTGACCTCATCCCACTAAGCTGATCAGAACTGATGAGTGCAGAGTTTGTGATTTTAGTTGTGCTAACCTACTCTAGGGTTAGTTTAGAAATGTACTTTGCATGACATAACCCTTTATTGCTTTGTGCAGGTAGCAGAGCACCCTTCTTATTAGAGTATAGATCCTCCTGATGTTTGCAGGTACAACATCCATATTTTTCAAAAAGTTTGATCAGCTCAATTAAAAAAATCTCCCATAAAAAGCAAAAGACTTTTATGGGATCAGAATATTCTAATTCTGAGGAACAATATTAAGAATGGAGACATTTTTGTGGAAATTGATTGACACTTTTGTGGGCCTCCATCTACTTCTGCTTTTCATACAAACTGTGTAGTAAATGCAGGTAAAAAAAATTACCTGTCAAAATATAGCTCTGTTTGGTTACCTCTGTCCATGGGACAATTTTAGCAACTTGTCAATCAACGGGCTGCTAAATAGCCTCTCCAAAGCACAATACGCTATTTCAGACGACACGAGCGTGTCAATCATTTATTGAATCAAAGCCAAATTTGAAGCAGAGCAAAGCCCAGTTTGTCAATCACTCCTCGGTATTCTCTCCGCTAACCACCTGACAGCTTTTAACTTTTCACTTTTATATTCTGTGCAGCTAGTTAAGATCCTTTCATTTTTAATTGGGCTCCTTTTATGATTGGTAGCTAAGCAACTAATATGTTGTTTTATATGGTAATAATGGGCCCAAAACTTGAGAGCTTTCTTGACCATTCCTGTTTGTGCTTGGGAAATTATTTTCCTTCAAGTTGCTAAATAGCAGAAACAGTTATTTAATTATGGGTTGTCCTGTTGTTTCTATCTATAAACACTTTTGGCACTGTTTAAAAATAAACACTGCATGAGCTGGCAAATATATACTGCGTGAATTTAATTCGTGATAGAGTGTCTTGGAATTTCACAGCTAATTACAGGGAAAATTGGGTGCAGAAATGATAGGGGTGCCAAAAAAGTAGTTAAAAAAACATTAGAGATGGACCCAGCTCAAAACCTCAGCTCTGACCCCTCCTGAAAAGTTCCGGCCCAAACATTGCACATCTGTCCCTGTATCTATCACGCACTAAATCACAGTATCTGTGGATCAGTGGCAATAAGGAGGTTTAGGGTTCAACAGAATTTCAATCCACAGATGTATTGGCATGGAAGAGTGGGGTCATAGCTGGAGAAGAGTGGGTCCTGGAGAGCAGGACTTGGGTGGGAATGATGGATGATTCCGGCTGCCCTTGGCTGCCTCTCATTTTTGAATGTAACATGCTGCTAGGTTATGTATGCATTACAGGGCATGATTGAAGAGAGCACATGATGCTAAATTCAAACACAAAGAACAGGAAGACAACACCTCCTGCAGGCTAAACCCACCAGAGAATCACAATTTCATAGCTGCTACAGAATTTCTAACCCCCTCATCTCCATTTTCTGGCCCCAGTGGCATCAGTGCTAGCAAACAAGCTAACACTGCCCAGAACACCCTCAGAGACTCTTCTATCTGTAGGCCCTTTCCTCCCTCTCTGATGCTTTGCTTATCAGACAATAGTGTATAAAGAAGCTGTCTCCTTTATGACCACCACTCTTTTCCTTCTGCCTGAGGTAGGCTGTGCCCTGGTTCAGTGTGCCACATAGAGGAATAAGGCTCACCTGCACCCTTGTGCAACTGCTCAGATTGTAGCTGAGTGATGTGAAGTACTCTGCTGCCTCCCCTACCACAAGCACGTGGGCAGAGCTGGCTGGATGAATATGGAGGCTAGTATGCTGTTCTCTTTTAAAGGCTGCAACAACCTACTGATCAGTCCCCCACTCCCAGCAGAACAGGGCACCACCTGAAGAATTGTGCCTCAGGGCACAATGCCTTCCAATGTTTCCTATGGTGGCATCTATGCATGCCCCCTTTCTCAGGGGTGTCTCAAAAGGGTCCATTGAGCCTTCATCAATTCCATTGAGTCTAAAGGCTCTGCATTGCAATCCATTGCCACAGAAGAGATCACGACTGGATGTACGTGAACCTCTGATACAGAAACTTGAAGCCAGTTATCACACTGTAGTCTGTATTGTAGACTCTTGATAATAGACTACTAAAAGCTGAAAGGAAAACAGTAGAAAAGGTCAGGAGCCTACTGGAAATAAAGAGATTCTGAAGAAACATGATTTCAACAGCAGATTCATAAAAAAGAAACACCCCTTTACAAATTCACCTTTAAGGCAAAAGGGCCTCTAAATCAAAACCTTCCAGCTTTCACTCTTATTCCAGGTAGAATTCCTAATTCAAACGAAGTTTCCAAGATCAGAATAGGTTCTCTAGAGTAGAGTAACCTCTAAAAGCTAGAACAAGCTGGTGAACTAGGCTAAACCTCCAGGCTAGAGCAATATTCAGAGCTATACCACACTCCCAATCTGCACTCTACAAAACCCCTAGCTGGAATGAGGTCCTCCAAGCTAGAACAGACTCTTCACTAAATGCAGCATACAAACTGGAAGAAGAGAGGTATGTGCCCGGAGACCATTTTATGGTCCCTCAGCCCCACCCCATAAAGTTTTGGCCAATCAACACCCTCCACTTGGCATAAAATGGAGTCTCACAACTAGCAGCAAATGCTGTGGTCTCTTCTATTATAAAAAAAACAAAACCAAACCATCAATGCATTACCCCAAGGTAAAGATACATAAGTCTGGATATTATTTCTTGATAAGGGAAGTTAAAAAGGAGAAACCACATACACAGTGCACACCCTATAATTCTCTTTGGGTTCTGTTTTCCTTTCTGTTTTGGGGGCTCATTAAGGAATTTTAATACAAATAACACTTTACTCATTAAATTCTTTTGCAAATTTACACCCTGGGATTCTATGCATTGTGCACTGTTCTATCACTAAGTATCACCTTACTGGCCATGAGTTTGATCACAAACCTGATATACAGATATGTTTGACAAAACTTTAGAAAGCATGGACTTGGTTTTGCGAGAAGCTGTAATGAGTTTTGAGTCACCCTAGGACAGCTGGTTGCATGGGCTGGTAACCAAATGAACTCACTGTTCTCATCTGAATTTCACTTTTTGTTTCTGCATTTATTTTTACTCCCAGACTCAAATTGCTAGTGGCTGAGAACCTATGAAAACTGAAATCAGGAAGGAGAATAAAAAGGCTCAGATGGACCCCTGCAAACAGAAATCTCTGGTCTCATTGTGATTTCACAAGGGGGAATTGTGTCTGTAAGCCACAGGCCTGAGTAGGGAGCGTGGTGGAGCTTTGGAGGGGATTGTGCTGCGAGTGGAGGGCATATCCTTCTCCTTGGGGGAAGATCTTAGTGTATTGTTGAAGCTATGTAAATCTCAACATTGTAAATCTCAACAAAAATTAGGCTGTGGGGGAGGGGAGGGAACAACCAGGTTTTGCTCTCTTATTCTGGTGTAGTTCAGGAGTTATGGAGTTAAACCAGTGTGTAACTGGTGTGAGATCAAAACTGGGCCCCATGTATGTTTAATAGCATTCTGGTAAATGGGTTTTAAGTTTGCTTGACTATATTAATGATCCTTTAAGAGATTTTTTTCCCATGCACAGATATGCATTATTTATACAATCAGACATTTGCAAAAGTTTATAAGTTTAGAAAAGGTTTATGATCCCAGACTGCTGCCACAATTTGGCACAGATTGTCAATCTTGGCTCAAAAGAAGCACAGGCCTGACTGAACATGATGCTAAGCTATCATAGTTCAGGCATCCTAGTAGAGCAGAGGGGAAACCCACACAGCACCCACCTACACAGCACCTGGTCTGTGAATCAGTAGAGACTCTCAACAGAGGAGCTAAGATGCACAGACCATAAATATTATACCAATAAGAAAAGGGCAGGGTCAGGAAAGCAAGCAGCACTTGAAAGGAGGTTTTTAAGCCGCTTTGTGCTTGTCATACTTACTCAGTTAACAATACAAAGATGTCCTCCTGTCTGAGTTCTTTTTATCACTATTGTCCGATAACTCCTCCTAAGCTATATCTAATTCCAGGGGCCTTTTGTCCTGGCAAGGAGGATGCTTTTAATGTGTGTGTGTATGTACATCATACATTAGAAATATTGTCATTTATGAAACCCACTCTGAATGACAATACTAAATCTCTTCTGAGGTTACCAACTGTTTTAAAAGACTGGAAAGAAATGTTTAAAAATATCATGATAATAGGTTTATATTATCCAGTGCCTTTTATCCCAGAGTGCTTTACAAACATAGGGCTTGATTCTGCCCTCCTTCCTTTTGGTGAGTGGCAGTTTACTCTGTGAGTCGTTTCATTGAAATCAACTATATGCTATAAATGGGTAGACCGTATACGATATATGGGTCACCTAATCCATTGCAGAAATGCAACTGCCTCTGGCGTGAAATGTGGCAACTCGTGTAACAGTTGCTATTAAAAAGAGAGTATTTATCAACACCTATTGCACATCAGTATCTAAGCTACCCCCATTTTCTGCCTATACTTAGAATTGACAATATCTGTGATACCTGTGGCAAACATTACCTTTTCCAATGGCTCATGCTGCTCCTGTACCACAACAGTTAAGGCCAAGAAATGAAGAATACTTTTTCTCATTGGAAATACAAGGGGGTTAGTTAGGCAGAATGTAATTACCAAGGAATTTGGCCAGGATATTAAGTTTAATACTCTGACTCTCCCAGCGATTAAAAATGGGATCTTTTGAACTCAAGGTTGGGGGCTTGAGTTCATCTCTCAACCAAGTGCCCACTAACCAGATACACAGTACGACCTACTGATCATCAGCACTCCTACTTGTATTATACCTTGGTGTAGTTGGAGATCTCTCTTCCAAACACTAATCTACCAGTTTACAGCAGTTTGAGCACTTACAGGATGATATGGCTATAAGATAATATTGGTCTAATATTTATAAATATCCTAAACAACATAACTGAAATAATTTAAAATACTAAAACTATCTTTTAAAACAGAGAAGCAAGACTTGCCAATATTAATCATTCAGTTACACAGATAAGAAATTAAAGGGAGATGAAGGGTTTCCTTATTGCTTACACATTATGTAATATCAAATTCCGAATGGGAATAGTTTTGTTCAGGGTGATATTAATTATCTCAGAATCAAAGAGTCAAAGATCAAGTGAATTAAAAAATAGTAGAGACCCCCCACCCACACAATTGCCATCCCTTATACAAATTATTTTAAAGTGTCTTCCATGAGTTTAAATTCCTAAAGTCTATGAAGAAAAAACAAATATCAAACACTCCACACTTAGATTAAATGGATCTTTTTAAAGTTGACCCTTACTTTTAAAGAACAGTAGCATGTCTGGTGGACTCACTTTTGATTGTTGTTTTAAATCATTAAGGGGAAAGGTATGCAGGATTTCATATAAACACAACATACATTTTTCAGAGCTCTGTCCTTCTGATTAATTGCCTATATTTCATGTTCACAGAATTATAGGGGTATTGGACAGCCTGAAATTAAATCCACTTCTATAGGACAAACCAGGGAAGTTATCTGCAATGTAAACTTTACAGTTACATGGTCTGCCCTGCAAATGACCTTAAACTTATTCTAGCAGGACCATTCTCTAGGGGCAAAACAATGTAATTCAGTCAATGTTAGCTTTTTCCTGATCCTCTTTTAAGCATATTACTGCCAACACGTTTATATATGTACAAGTATTATGTTGTGGACTGAGTTCACTAGAGGATGTAATGAGTTGAAACCCCTTGAACTCTAGCAGAATTTGTATTGGTCTAGGTAAGCAATCCAAATTCTAGCTATCCTCCTTGATCATAAGGTTTTCTATAGCACCCATAAAAGTATCTGAATGCTTCCTGTAGCATCTTAGGACCTGTTCCAAAGTCCATTGAAATTGAGATCTTTGGATCAGGCCCAGTATATTCCTGTCTCAAATAATTCTGTATCTGATTTCAAACGTTCTGACAAATACATTTTTCTTGTAAAAATGTCATCAGATAAAAAGCACCTAACTAAACTGTGAAAAATGTCAAAGGAAAGGTATTGAATTATATTTCTGCAAAATATTAAACAATATTTATGTTCAAGGATGAACAGTTTCTAGAGGCAACATTTGGGAACAGAGACCCAGACTTTCTGGGTTCTACTCTGAGCTCTCCCACCAATTCTCTCTGTGATCCTGGCGGGTCACTTAAACCTAGCTCTGTGCCTGTGTTTCTCCATCTGTAAAATCAGTATACTACTTATAAGACCTATTTGCCAGGGATGTTGTGAATTATACTTAATGTTTGCATCATCTTTTGAGATTTTTGGATTCAAGATGGTATCTGAATGCAAAATAGAATAAAGTTTATGTAATACAATTAAACAATCATGATATAATTAAAATTTTGAAACATTGCGCAGGCTTTTGTGCCATGCTGTTCCCTTTTAAGGGCTAGATTCCAAACCCCTTACTTCCAATGATACTAAATGGGACTGCTTGGGTATGCGACTGATTCCTGTTATGTTCACAGCATATACACAGAAAGTTAGATAATAGCATAAGTACTATTTCTGAAAGGCTACAATGTAACACCACTTTATTTCTGATAATTCAGAATGATAACATATGAAAGCCCAAAAACACACACAGAGAGAAAGCAGGCTGCTCCCTAAGACAGTGAGGCACAACTCATGCCTGCTTGCTTTACACTGGCTCTTTTCAGACTGATTGTCCACTCACTGACTCAGATAACTTAGATCATAAGGCTTTTCTTAGAGACTCCCAGCCTGCAAGCAGGATCGGGAAATCCCTCACACTTAAAACAATAGCTTGTCATTTTTAACCAGTTTTTAATACCCCACGCTCCCTAGTGTGTATACATGTTACAATCCAGCCTTAAGTTAGTGGAGAGATGTGTAGCGAATAGAATGCACCATTTTTTAGAATCTTATTTAGGTCTTCTGGTGGGAAAAGCGATCAGATATCTTACCAACAATATGTAAGCAACATTTGAGGAAATAAATGTTTTACTGTCAATCACAATTTAAATGGCTCCTTCTTCTGATTGTGTTTTCTTGATAATGCACATGCTATATTTTAGAGGTTCTTGATATTTGCCAGTGGCTGGAGTACATGATCACTACACATTATCACAGGAGAAAAATGTTCTGGAAAGCAATGACTGATTTTCACTCAGTTCATTGAATCATAGACACTGATTAGAATCACATATATATGTATTTCCTCTCATGCACAATGCAGATCAATGTAATATTATCAAATGTACTGATGTGAGTGGTGTGTAAAACCAGGGAGATCCTGAGGTTATCCTTACTACAGAACCAGATTCAGATTTTGTCAGCATCTCTTCAGTTTGCTCATTTGGGATGTTGGTTTAGATGTACATTTGGGGGAGATTCAGTCTCTCTTGTATGTTTCCTTCTTAGGATGCTTGCTGTCACCACTTCTCTCTCTTGAAAAGTCTACCAGAAAGTGGCCCGATCCTGTAAGATGCAGAGGAGCTCCTGTAACACTCCTTGTACCTCAACCTTACAGGCAGTACTCAGCGCCTTCAAGGTACAGTCCCTCAATGAGTATTGAGTCAGCTTTTCTTCTGTGGCTGAGCTCTGCTCTGTGAAGGGGTGTGTGTGCAGTGAGCAGGCATTGGGTAACCAGTTACAACCCTAGGGGTTGTTCTGTGCTGCCCTGGTTTAAGTTAGAGCAGTCCCAAACATCTATACCACAATTAAAGAGCTCCTTAGCCTGAGCCCTGGGAGCCCAAGTCAGCTGGCATGGACCAGCCACAGGTGTCTAATTGCACTGTACACATACTCTTAGTGTTGCTTGAGTGATGCAAAGGAGTGGTGCATTTGAGACTCTGTCCTTATGTGTCACTAATGCCCTCTACTGGATGGCCAGGTGGTCCTACTCAAGTGTTTGTAAGTGTATTCCCTGCAAGTGCCTGACGCACAAAGAGGATGCAACCCCTATTGCTTGCATATACTACATTACATACGATAGCTAACTTAGTCTCTTATAGCTGAAGAGGTTGGGGTCCTGTGTTTTTGGAGCAGAGTGCCCTGGGTCCTGTGAGGATGCTGCCAGTGTGTGTATCAGATAACTGTGATGTCTGTATATTGGCCACTGACTTGGTACAGATTGGTGTTGTATAGAGTCATCTACTGTACACTTCACATTTGCAGAACATAGGATATCACTGATATGTGGTATCTAAGTGATGGACAAATATTGCCCTTTGCACTGCACAAAGATGGACTCTCAATTTTGATCAGATTCTGTTGCTGTTTTTTGTCCAGACTCACTGTACGTGGAGAGAGAAATCCGTGTCTGAAGTTATATTCTCTTCAACTCTCATTGGCAGTTAATGAAATGAGAGTGAACACTGAGGAAATAATTAAATGTTGTGCAATTAGGACTACAGCACACTGAGATATAAATAAGTACAAAACAATATATCCTTCCATAGATTTAGATTGTCTCTATTTTGTAGCCTTTCATGAGTGCCTATGGCAAACTAATTTCTTGCATAGCACTGCGGTCTGATCCTAAGATCATACATAACTCAAGAGCACTAGATAAGGTTCTTGTCAGGCCAAAAGTAGCAGGGATATATGAGGCTGAGTGGCAGATATGTGAAACAATGATCAGAGCAGAGAAAAGAAAGACAGGTTCAGCAACATTTGGACTACGCGTGGCCAGTTGATCTCAAATTTACCCAAACTCTCCTACAATAGTCTGATGGTAAAAACCTAATTTCTCAGCAATGAAATGCTCAGACCTAGTATTTTATCCATTTGCCTTTCCCTGCAAACTTCAGTTCAAGCTATGTTGTGGTTCAGTGGGTATTATTTTCTCCTCTTTATTCTCCAGAGTGATCTGTCAGCCCCTCAGCTGAAGAGACCCTTGGAAATAGGGAACATCAGTACTCACCAAACATTATTAGGTTAATTCCAGCCAGGCTAGCTTTGATGGGAGGTCCTGACGTTGAGCAAACCTGTTTCCTTCACTAGGATGTGTCAGTTAGAACCACCAACTGCAAGGATTTCTTATGTTCTCATGAAAAAGGAAGGAAACAGCTGGTAAATGTATCACAGATGGTAAAGCTCTTGGCATCTCTCAGGAGAGGGCCACCCATACAGATGGCTCATTATTTTAACATTTGGATTTTCATCTTATTAAAACATCTTTTTTCCTGGTTTTATTTAGCATCATAAATTCTCTTACACTTTAGTTAACTCAGTAATCTGGGGGCTGTGTGCGTGCACTAAGGAACATCATTTGGCTAAAGTACATATCTGTATCATCATTATTCACAGCTCTAATATGCAGCTAGTGGACTTGAACCTGATTAAAAATACCAAATGCAAGTGAATGCTCAAAAATATGACTTTATCAAGCAAAGGTCAGCTAAGCCTGTATAGAAGCTGAATTATTCAACAAAGAAAAGTACTGAGTGAAATGGGAAAATATTTATAACTGAGGCATTACAGTTATTGTGCTGTACAATGCAGTATTCATATACCAAAATACAAAGGCAGTGCACCTGTGTGTAAGTAAATATGCTACATTTATAAAGAGATGCAAAATGCTACATTTAAAAATCTGATCAGAAATCCAAGTTACACTCTGAGGCTCAGATGGTCAGAAATGTGTGCATGCAAAATTATACCCATATCTGCACAACTAGTTTCACCTTGCACTTATGATTGTGTGTGCAACCATGGTACAGTAGCATGCAAATAAAAATATGAATGTTCAGTATATGTAACAGGTCCATCTCAGACCCCTTTTCAGAAGAAGTCGGCAAGTATCACTAGTCCTACTGTGCAGATGGGAGAAAGAGAGGCACAGAAAGGTGGAAGGACTTGCCCCATGTGACAGAGGAAGTCATGGGCAGAGCTGGGAATTGAATCCAGAGCTCCTGGCTCTCAGTCTGATTCCCTATATGTTGTAACACATTTACTCCCTGAATAGCTAACTAGTCACTTACTCATACAGTTATTGCAATGGCTGATACATCATATGCTTTTTTTTTTTTTTTTTGCACGTGCACAGTTCTGCAAATTTGAATCATAGATATTTAACCCTATCAGAACTGCACACAAAAAATGAATAAAAAATAACATGCAATTAAAAATTAAATCAATCTTTGGTGTCTATTTGTCTATGGCTCTGTTAAGCTTTGAAGCATCCCTGTGAAATCATTAAAGTGTATGCTTATGCTGTAGATATGGATTAACAACGGAACAGATTGTGTCACATGGATCATCCAGAGAGATGGAAAGTAGGGTCTGATGCACCTACAACATGTAAATCTCCTTATGGTCCTGATCATGAGAAGTGCTGCCACAGAGTTTTTAGGATCAGGCCAATCTCTGCCATTTAAAAAGAAAAAGAAAGAAAGAAAGAAAGAAAGAAAGAAAGAAAGAAAGAAAGAAAGAAAGATCATACACCAGGTGAAAGACCAATCCTGCCTCTGGATAGGTGTGCAACTCCAATAGGTCACATATGGGTTTTGGCCCAAAAATTGTTAACTACAAAATTTCCTTTTAATAAAAAACAGGGCCAGATCCCCAGCTGGTGTCAATCGTTGTAGCTCCATTGAAACCAATTAGGTTATATAAATATAGAAGGGTAGGAGGAAGGGACCTCAGTAGCTCATCTAGTCCAATCCTGTGCACTCAAGACAGGACTACGTAATAACTAATAACTCTTCTCAACAGGTGTTTGTCTAACATGTTCTTAAAAATCTCCAGTGATGCAGATTCTACCATGTCCTTAGGCCATTTGTTCCAGTGTTTAACTGCCCTGACAGTTAGGAAGTTTTTCCTAATGCCCAACCCTAAACTTCCCTTGCTGCAATTTAAGCCCATTGCTTCTTGTCCTGTCCTCAGAGGTTAATGAGAACAATTTTTTACCCTCCTCCTTGTAACAACCTTTTATGTAGTTGAAAACGGTTATCATGCCCCCCCTCTATCTCCCCGGTCTTCTCTTCCACAAACTAAACAAACCCAATATTTTAAATCTTTCCCTATAAGTCAAGTCTTCTAGACATTTAATCATTTTTGTTGCTCTCCTCTGGACTTTCTTCAATTTGTCCACATCTTTCTGAAATGTGGTGCCCAGAACTGGACACAATACTTCAGATGAAGCCTTATAGGTGCCGAGTAGTGTGGAAGAATTACTTCTCCTGTCTTGCTTACAACACTCCTGCTAATACATCCCAAAACGATATTGAGTTGTTTTGCAACAGCATTACACTGATGACTCATATGTAGCTTGTGATCCACTCTAACACCCAGATCCCTTTCTGCAGTACTCCTTCCTAGGCAGTCATTTCCCATTTTGTAAGTGTGCAGAATGGGATTTACATCAGCTGAGGGCTTGGTCCTTGAAACTCTTGTTCATTTTGAGATCAAAGTGTCAGCAAATGGTAAACATCATTTGTAATTTGCAGCCCTCTAATTTAAAAATAGCCAAACTGATTTATTATTAAATGAATGGGCTCTTATGGTGAGACTTTGGATGCCAAGGGACAGCCAAGCTGTAAATCCTTCCAAAATGGAGTTGCTAGCTGAAAAGCTGAAAACTCTGTAATGCTTGTGGGTACTGCTGTGTAATATTTATAATGTATCGTCTAATCTAATCATATCCCAGAAAGAGAGAAGGCACAGGGGGCTGGATGGCTCAGGAAATAGGTTGGCTTGCCAATCTATCAGATGAGTTTGTTGGGTCTCAGTCAATTCCTTTTTGTCTTATCAGAGAGGCCAATGAATGAGTGATCGACGGAGACCTGTGCTGCGGAGTTGCAGTTGACATGGCTGTCAAAGTGATGCCTCTTGGGAGCACTAAATCCACCCAGATAAAGAGGTTGCCCCTAGTGGTTTGTACTAGTGCATGAGTATTTTCATTAGTATTGTGTTCAACGTGCACTGGCAGACTGAAAGACAAAGATAATGGCTCAACGTGCAATTTTTGACTATGTTGAAAACGTTTGTCATTAAAGTTGTCCCTGCCAAGACTCATGGCCCACTTACCACAGGTGTTTGCTCTGAAATGCTTCAGAGCAAAACCTGGGGATGTAGTTGAGAGCAGAGCTGAGGGTCAGAGCCAGGGATCAGAAGCCGAAAGCCAAAATCAATGGGTGGATCTGGTCAGGAAACAGAGCCACAGGTTAGAGCCAGGGATCAGATGCTGAATGTTCGAGCCAATGGGTGAGCCAGAGACATGGTAGAGAAGCAGAGCTGGGGTGTCAAGGATATCCAAGGGCAAGAACTGAAGTGGGCACAACGGCAGGCTGTGCAGGATCAGGCAGAGGAAGCAGGACCAAGCGCAGCTGTGGGTGTGGAACATGTTGAGAAGCCAGCTGCTGCTGCTGGGTCAGGTAGTAGCTAGCTTCACCACCCCACCAATCAGGAAGTGCCATCAATCAGGCAACCCTTGGCAGGATCAGCTGTATCCAGTGTGATGTTAGGAGACTGACCCTGGTGCAGTTGGCTTCCTCACAGATGGGGGGGCAGATTTTTTTGCAGGAGCTCAGTTCTCAGTTAGCCACTTGCAGAAAGTGGCCAGTGCTCAGTGTCATTGTTCATGATGGGAACTGCAGATTACCTTTTGAAAATCCCCACTTAATGAAGGTGCCAAAATGAGAGGTGAGTTTGTCCAAAAAGCTGGCTTTAATTGTGGGAATGGATTACTTCTGAAAATCTGCCAGAGTTCTTAAGACACCAGGGCCTGACTTTTCCTTGCACTCCAAGAAGAGAGTAAGTGGAAATAGGATTATTATTAGGATGCTCAGAAAATCTGCCAGCAGCTCTTGCCTGCAAATGTTGGAAAGTGGGCTGTCAGCATCTGGAATGAAAAGTGCCCTACAGCATCCACCTCATGCCTCTATGAGGGAACAAAAGTGTTGACAGAATGGCTGCAAAAAGAAACAGCAAACACGACTGAGGACATCAGCTATATTTCAAACTAAGATCATCCTTGGTTATAAGGCTACAGAATTTGAGTCACCCCAGGAAAACGTCTGTGAAGCAGAATTAAAGTATGAAAGAAAAGCTGATACTCATGGGTGCTCCTGCTTAGGCAGACACAACCATTTGTGTATTGTACAGATGTAGCCATGGTAATGGAGGTGTAGTTGTACACAGGGATAGGTGATGAGGGGCAGGAGTGAAGTACAGTTGGAATAAAAAGTCTGTGGCAGTGAAAAGTAGCACAAAAGTGAGCAGTGCAACATCTATCGCACCCATTCTGTGCAGTACACAGGCAGTAGATGCTGCTGCTGTTTGCTGCAGGGTCCTTTTCAGTGAACACTGTCCAGGACCCCCACAGTTCCTGTATTTGTGGTCTTATGTGCAGAGACTAGCACTCCCCACATCCTTCTTTTGTCCTGGACCTCACCTGAATTCTCTCATCAGTGTAGCTAGATGCATGTAGTTGTCCCAGCATATGTGCAGCAAGCCCTGTGATAGAGAAGAGCATACAGTGCAGTTCTTTCCCCTCCAGCGTTGCCCACTTTTCCTTTGGCCTGCCCCACTTTCTTAGTGCTTCCTGTGGGCTGGACGATGTTGATGTGGGGAGCTGCTGTCCCTACACTTCTATGAGGGCTGCTAGTGAGAGGAAATTTGTTTATTTTGTTCTGTCCAATAGTGGACTATGCACCTTTCCATTCACCCCAGTGGTCTGATCAGGCCCTGAGGATTTTAGCAAAGGCAAAGGTGCTCTATAACCCAAGAGAGTGCTCCTGTTTACTCACACTCCGTTTCTCTCTTCCTTCCTCTCTGCTCCATGCTTCTGAGACTCAGGTCCCAATTGACATTATGTCAAAGGCCCAGTTCTCTTTGGAACAAGCAACCAACAGCCTAGCACAGCAAAGTCATCATTTCTGCAGATTTTTCACGTGTGAATTTGGCTGCACTCTGAAACTGGGCTCGGCCCCAGACAGAGTCAGGCAAGAACAGACTGAGCATGAGGGAATTTGGTACTGAGAGTGAACAGACACCTCCTTTAGTTGGTAGGCATAGAAAAGGCCAATCTTTTAAACAAACTAAGTATTAAATTCTTAGATTCTAAGATTCAAAGATTCATCCTAGTCCTCTGTCATGGCCCCTGTTTATGCTTTGTTTGAGAGGTTATCTTTTAGCACCAGTGTAGCAAGACCAGTGCAAACCTGAAATGTAGATGCACTGCACCAAAGTAAGGTGGGACTTGTCCTGGCATGACTTACATTGGTAAATTGCACTGTCACGCTGTCTGTTTGGGGGGTTGCTCTGGTGCAGCTACTTCAGTGTAGCCACCTGAGTGCAAATTTCATTAATCTAGACACACCCACAGAGTAGAAAAAACAGTTGAATGATTATTTTCTAATCAGTTTATTACCCAGAGTGCAAGACATGTGATTGTCTGCCTTATGGCCAAAGATTTTGAGGAATTTTAAGGGGACATAACAAAGCTCAGGGAAGTGGTGGTGTTATGGGAGATGATATTCAGTGGTCACAAATTTAATGTAAAGCACATTGGAAAAAATAATGTAACCGATGTTATTAGTTTCTGTATGTCCTACTAAAACAGGAGAAAGATCTGGGTGTCATTATGGAGAGCTCATTGGAAACCTCTGTTCAGTGAGAAGAATAGGTTAAAAATAAACAAAAATGGTGGGATGTGTAGAAATTGGGCTAGAAAATAATACTGGAAATGTTTTAATGCCACTACATAAATTACTGATACATCTATATCAATGGTGCCATACATATAGCCAGCAGGCAGGATCCAGTCCCCAGGACCGTTCCCTGCAGCCTGTCGCTTATACCCCACCCTTCAAAACCATCCAGCCTGTAGCTGCTGGCTCTGCAACTCAAGGGGCTGGGGCAAGAGTGAGCGGCAGGCTCATTCCTGATTGGGCACAGGCAACTGAACCCTCTTCCATTCCGCTGGTGAGCAGAGGCTCTTTGAGCAGCCACCACATCACTGTAACCAGGGCTTAGAGGAGGTTCTTGCCTTGCTCTTGCCACCATGGTAGAGTCTCAAGGACTTTGCTTCTGATCTCCCCCCTTTAACCTTCTCCTCCTGCACTCTCACGGCTACCTGTTTGGCTTACAGAGCACCATTGCCTTTAAAATGCCGTAGGGGCTGAGACTGAGGAGAGCAGCTCTTTCTGTATCCCCATCCACCATGGAAATGGCCAGAGTGAGTGTGGGGGAAGAAAGGGAGAAAGGAAAGCGATGGGAGAGACTGAACATTAGAGGAGGGATATTTCCCAAAGGGGCAGGTGGGAGGGAAATTTTCCAAAGGCATGGTAAGGGACGGGGAGCAGTTTCCCAAAGAGTTAGGGGAAAGAGAGAAAATTCACACAAATGTGGCAGTGCAGAGGCACAGGGTGAGTTAATGGATGGAGGAAGGGACATTTAAAATGCATTAATTATCTGTGAAGTCTTTAAATGGAGTATTTAACTTCACTCGAAAAAGCAGCATACCGTATACTTGGATAAGACTGCAAAACTGGCCTCTCACCATTGAAGTTTTTATTCCTGGACCTTGGACTTTGAATGCAAGGGTAATTTGGCCCTCACCACAGAATGAGTTTGACCCACTTGGTCTATACTGTGGTCAGCTCTGGTCACCCTCTCTCAAAGGACATGTGAACATAGTACTTGGGAGTCTGCTTCCAAGCATGAGCAGGCAGACGTGGTCTAGCACACTAAGAATAGCACAGGCAGCAGATCAGGCTAGCCATCCAAGTAAAAGCCCATCCTACCCCCCACGTACAGACTCTGGTGGCCATGCTGTTAGTTTTAGTGTGCTAACTTGAGCAGAGCTAGTGCTTCTCTGTCTACCTGTGTTGGGAAGCACACTCCCAGCTGCAGTGTAGACATACCCCAAAAAGATATAGCAGAAATACAGAGTGTTCAGAAAGTGAAATGATGGTAAGAAGAGGCAGAGAAGGACTTCCTTATGAGAAGTGATTAAAAATAGTAGGAGCCTTTACTTTAGAGGGGAGAGGCATAAATGGGGACATAATACTTACACAGATGATGGTCTAAAGCAGATAAGCTATGTGCTCCTATTTGCCCTGTCTCATAATACAAGAACAAGGGGACATCAGTGAAACTGAAAGGCTATAAAACTTGAAACTGACAAAACAAAATACTTAATTACAAAACATGTAGTTAACCCCAGAAACTCTTTGCCACAGAAAACATTGAAATCAAGAGCTTAGTAGGAGTCAAATAACGATTAGATATTAATACATGTTGAGAACATCTAAATTATATTAGGGTTAAAAAAATAGAAATAATATCAATCTTTATGTTTTAGGTCAGAAACTAACCATTAGCAGATGGGAGAGAGGAAGAAACTTTTACCATGTGCATATATGGGCCCATAACTATGCAGATCTGGGAGGGGGAGGAGGGAGAATGGGAGTTTGCATCTTCCTGTGAAGCATCCATATCTGCTGCTGTTGGAGACAGGCTACTAGACAAGATAGACCTTATCTGGTATGGCAGCTCCTATGTTCCACACTCTGTACACAGTTCAGAAACATGTGTCCTAATTTTGCACGGGCACAGATGCTATTAGCTTGCAAATGGAGTGTGGATTAACTCTCTGAAATCTAGTATGGGCATGGGGGCTTCCTTTTTTGATCGTTATAGGGTATGAATGTGCTGTAATTCCTCGAGTGTAGAAGAAGCTGTTTGGTGACAGCCATCAAATAAAATTCCTGCAAGAGCCTGGCAGCAGAATACATTTGTCTGTTTAACTGCATGCAAAATACTTGTCAAGACAGATTCTGGTGCCCTTTCCTCAGCAAGCACTCTCATTACCTTGTGTTCCATATTGCATGGATGAGATGGCATGTGTGTCCCCAGGAGCCTTTGAAGTCTTACCATAGCACTAACATACCCTTTTTTACATTTTGGCACATCCGATAAGGACACATCACCAGCAATTCTAGGGTGGAGTCCGGGGGGGTCAGGCAGCAACATGCAAACCAGGAGTCAGTTTTCAAATCTTCCAGGGGTTTGGTTCAAGACCATCTTAAGGTGTGACAGGCTAACACATTCCCGCTGCATATGCTACAGGGTCCGGACAGTCCTGTGGAAGAAAATAATCCCATTGAGCCAAACCATTTCCATGGAGAGAATGGAAAGTAAAGACAGACAGTAAGAGATACAATGGCAATGAGAGTGATATAACTGCCCAGACTGATAGACAAAGAGGTGAGCATGGCAAGTCATATGATGCCAGTTTAAGAACATCTACATTTCTCCATGTGCTGGCTGATGGGGGAAATTTGTGTCTATGGTAGGGAGTTATTTAATCCACTATTAGCGCTGTTTCACATTACCTCAGCCCCATGACATAGTAGGGTATGTGCAGGCTATATGGAGTAACATGCAGATTCTATCCAACTCCCTCTACACCTATATGACTGGGTTTCCTCACACCTACCTCTGCATTTCCATGGGCTCCTCTTGCCTGCCAGCGTCTCTGCTCAGGCTATGTCAAACCCACTTTTTGGTCCATCTCTCATTTGAGACGCTGTGACGAAATTCAGATGAATATGCTACAACAACCAAGAAGTCTGGAAATGAAGCTTACGCACAACTTTCCAAGAAGGGAGTGTGAAGTGTCATGGAATTAATTCTCTGTTGCATCCCTCTGACTCCAGAATTAGATGGGGCTATGGGTGGAGAACAAAGGATGGCATATTTGCCAGTAGTTCAGGTGTGTGTATATGATATAAAGCTAGGGGAAGAGTAAGGGTCCATCTGGCTACATAAGGCTAGGGCTGTCACTCCTTACAACTCTTTTCTGATAACATTATTTCCCTCTACTATTAATGCTACAATTCCTTTATTGACATTTTTCCCTCCATCATTTCTACTTTCTCTCTCTCCCCCTTTTTACCTTCTGTTCATATGGTCCACCTTTTTTTCTCCCCTGTTGTCTTGGCTCCTTAACTTTCTTCTATGTGCATCTCTTTCTCTCTCTCTCTCTGTGTTCCCCCTTGCCAATTCAAAAGTGTTATTCTATCAGTTCGACTCTTTCAAGTTACCTCTTGGGCTCTCTCCTCCTTTAGCACCATCTGACCTTTCCCGAAAGCCAGCCTCACCTCCTTGGCATCCAATTTCAGAGGCTGAAGAGACAGACAGATTTTAGAATGTGATGGTCAGCTCTGGCAAAGGAGCGGGGGGGAGGGGTGGGGCAGAGGGACTGGATGGCTAGTTGGTTGGAAATGTGAAACCATTGACAAACCCCACATGTGTAGAATAGAGAACTGGAGAAAGCTTGAGACATCCCAGAGCAGGGTAAAAACCCAAGAATCTGTTCTTGTGTCCAGACGGTGGTTTTACAGTATCTCTGCTTGTTACATTATCACAGGCTGGATACAGCTTGTACTGCTTTTTGTTCTCATTTCGACCTTGTGAAACAATCTGATCTGTTCCATTTTGACAGTTAAGTTGTTGCATTAGGTTTTATTTTATACACAGGCTTTGTCTACACAGTGCAGTAATGTACTCTACAAGGGTGTGATTTCCAAAGTGCATGAACACGTGCACCCAACGGTCTGTGTAGTCGCTGCTGGTGCACACCTAAAGTTCTCTAGTGCACTTTAACGTGGTCATGTTCAAGCGCTACGTTCAAGTGTGCTACAGAACTTTTAGAGTGCAGCAGCAGGGTCTACGTGGACCAGTTAGTTCACAATACATTCGTGTGCTTTAGAAACCTCACCCTCGGAGTATGAATTGTCATGCCATGTAGACAAACCCATATATATATATTTATAACATATATACAGCAGAGAAGTGTAGAGCTAGAAGGGACCTTGAGAGGTCATCTAGTCCACTCCCTGCCCCATGCTGAGGCTGGGTGTGTGCATGTGTGTGCCCATGCGTGCGCATGCCATTGTGACAACATATTTAAGCAGTAGTTTTGCCATTGCTGAACTGTTTTAATGCTAATGTTTGACTCTGTCACTTTAGGTGTTTCCTGTTTTCAGTAATGATGCCCATAGAGCTACATTGTCTCAAAAGCTTATTCAGTTATACGGTCGAGCAAGATCCTATCAAGCATTTATATACTGCTCAAAATTACTCCAGTGGACAGTATCCTATGGAAAAATAAGTAGTCCAATAGCCTAGTGGGATAGATGTGTTGTATCAATATTTTTTCAAAAAATTGTCTTTCTGAAATTTACTACTAAAGTTAAAACCTTTCTGGTTGTTTTTATGAAAGAAGCAAAAAACACCCCCAACCTCAAAACTGGAAAAATAATTGGTTTTCCTCTGCTTTCCCTTTTTTCCCTTTTAAACCTTTTCAGTAGCAAAATGGAGAAAAGGCAGGGAAAGGAATAGAAACCAACCACCAATATTTTGGGGGCTTTAGTGGGGGGAGTTGTTGAAAAGATGGATTTTTTTAAAGGAAAAATTTCTCCTAAAAATCATTTTTAAAAGGCCATTTTTCATGGAAAAAATAAATAAAAAATTAACCGGCTCTAATAAACTAAAAGTAATGAAGAAATTAAACTAGAGATTTTGAGTATTTAAAAAATGGCATTATCTACCCTCCTATGCATAGGATGGGGTTTGTGTAGGAGCTCTGCAAAATGTATTAGAATCAGGAGTTTAGTACCTGAAACAAAACATGCTTCCTGATGGAGAGGTTCTAATCCACTCCAGTTACTTAATCTCTCTGTGCATCAGTGAATATTTCCTTTTTTCCATATTTTGTCTGTCTTGTTTATTTAGTCCCGGAAGAGTTGACAGTCTTTCTCTTACTATGTAATGTGTATGGAGAGCACCTAGCACAATAGGGTCCTAGGTTGGGAGATCTAAATGCTGCTGTCGTAATATTACATTAACAACTTGCATATCCCACCCTTCCCTTTAAATGTCTCGTGATAGGGAGTGTGTCTAGTGGTTAGATCATAGGACTGGGAGTGAGGGAATTATAGGGATCTGTTCCCTGCTTTACCACGGAACATATAAACCTTTCTGTGCTTCACTTTTCCTAACAGTAAAATGTGGAATCACACCACTTTCCTATCCACAGAGTGGTGTTATGGGAATTAATTCAGTAATGTCTGTAAAGTGCTTTGAGATCCACACATCCAAATGTACAATATAATTATACAAATGAGACTGAGAGGAAATATCCACTTTCACGTGAAGATGCCCCCAAGCTGTCTAAATGTGCACAAATATACGTCTACATTGAGCAGGGAATTTCCAGCACACCCCTTACATTCGCCTTTTGTTCTCTTCTGTACTACCTCCACTTGTGCACAATGTACACCTGTGGCCTTTTGTCAATATACTGGGTTTGGTCCAGAGCAGGAAACCCAGGGATTTCCTGCTAGCCTTGTCTCTTTTTGTTGCATTCTGTTTACTTGGCTTTGGTGTGCTCCATAGAACTGTAGCCATAGCATTTACGATTTCATCCTTTTTATGAATGTTCTACATATAACATTGAAGCAAAACAATACAGCCAGATAAACAAAGAAGCACGGGCGATGAAAGCAAAAAATCTCTTCAGCAGGTCTTGAGTCAGCCAGTATTTTCTTTTTTTGCATGTTTTATCTAACAGGTCATTGAACTAACAATAGAAAAAGAGGGAATGAAGATTTAATGCTACTCATTGTTTTAAAATATATATATTAATAATAATAGTCTGATTTAAGCCAATAAAAACAAGGACATTCAGCTAATATTGATAGTTTCCCCTTAATTTTCCTTGGAGTGCTGGGGGCTCATATCTGTGATCTTAAGAATCCGTTTCAAGGGCCCAATCCTGCTCTCAAAGATGAAATACTAATTTCCTGAGTTCCAGTCCCTTCTTTAACCACTAGGCAATGTGTCTTCCCACAAGCCTTTTCAAGGGTAGAGTCCAGCTAGCTTGTGACAACAGAGCGAGTGAAAGTGAAGTCAGCATTAAATATAACAGTAATATTCCAATCTTAGCATACATGAGCCATTACATGTTATTTTAATGCTATTTAAATACATAATTCAAGGTCTAATCCAGCAACCCCTACTCCAAGAAAATAGTCTCTGCTCGCTCGGTATGTACATAAGTGAGTGAGGGTTTGCGGGATTGGAGCCAAAGACACTATTAAGAAATATAACATTTCTGACAAAATACCCACACATGGAATTTTCAAAAGCACAAAACATTGGCCTTCCTCTGCTCCCATTAAAGTCAATGGGAATTTTACTATTGACTTTAGTGGGAACAGAGTTGGGCCAACATTGAAAATGTCATTAAAACGCAGGACACCTTTTCTGAAACGTGTCCTTTGGCACGCACAGCTCTGTGTGTACTCTATCATTTGCACGTGGAAACAGTTGTGGATGCGGAGCTGCTAGTTCAGAATCTGAAAATGCATTAGGCCCTGTGGAAACTCTGATCCACAGAATGTATAAAGATAACACAGGGCACGACCCTGTGCTTTAACAACATGACTTTTGGACTGAGAGGTAAAATCACAGTTCATGAGGACCACATAAGGATATAACACACAGCACGATTCCCTATCTATGCAATAACAACAAAGCAGGCTCCCTTTGCATTTAATGCTCTTTGCTATTTAACTAAAGAACTTGGCCTAGGATTTTGTGAAGGAGTATTATTGCACATTGGCATTTGACACGGCTTGCCACATCCATGGTTGGAGTGTGCCACTGAGACATGAGCAGGGACAATGCTGAGATGCACTCTAGAATGCTTTGTGTCTGAGGGAGGCAACATGATTCGCAAAGCTCCCTGACAGGTTTCAGAGTAGCAGCCGTGTTAGTCTGTATTCACAAAAAGAAAAGGAGTACTCGTGGTACCTTAGAGACTAACAAATAAATTTGTTAGTCTCTAAGGTGCCACAAAAGCTCCCTGAGGCGCTGCAAGAATATGCCCACTGAGCTACCCTGGGTTTGGTGCAACATGAACATGCAAGGTGAGAGGAGGTCTAGAACCCTGCGTCTCACTGGAGGGTACAAGTATGATACAGCCAGGAGAGCTCAGGGAATGCAATTTCAGCTGACACCTGAGCAGGACAGGCACGTGAAGAGGAAGGCCCCTCTTGCCCTCCTGCCTCTTGAATGCCTGTGAAAGGACTTGCCACAACCTCAGCCAAAATCTTAGTTGCTGGAATCATGCCGCAGCGCTGTACATAGGAAAAGGCCATGCTGGTACTGTCTGTCAGCACCTTAAATCGAGATGGGTAAGTGGGGAATTTGGCCTACTAAGAATAATATGCATTGACATAATACACGGTAAAGAACAGCTCCATGTCACTACACAACAAATGCATTTGAATAATTGATTGGTATTTATTTAACATACAACCACTGTTGTCTTATCTCTGAATCAAGGAAATTGTACTCTCCCATTGATTCATGGGCTTTAAATACCCAATTCTTTTTTAGCATAAATGGAAGTTTCCATCTGTAAGTGAATCTCCTTTGACACATGGAATAACAAACTGTATGCTTGATTTAGAGATAGAGAAGCAGACTCTATGCCCAGGCTCCTCCTTTTGCACCACTCAAATGGTGCGAAAGGGAGCAGAAGCCAGCTGCTATGCCCTTGCATGGAAGAGTTCGGAGTGGGTGTAGAGTCAGCATATGCTCCCCTTCCTGCAGTCTCTGGCACTGGTGGCATGTTGGGCCTGGGCTAGAGGGACGGGGAGTAGATGTCATAGCCAGAACACGGTGCACTCCAGCTGGCATAAATTAGAGAAACCCCTGGGCTGTTACAACTTGTTCTGTGGCAGAAAATCAGGGACAGCCTGACAGCCCACACACCTCTGCTGCACCCAAAATCTGACCCATTATGGTGTTTTCCCGAATCTCCTACTTGCAGGAATAATTCCATTGTCTTACACACATTGTGTCTTGTTTGAAAAAGACTATTCTCAGGACCTGCTTCCTTCATAAAGACATGGCCAGCCATGTGAAAATGATTTAATGTAACTTTCTTCTCATCCGCCTACCTCATTTGTCAGCCTTCTCCTGTGGGTAGATAAAAGTGACCAATCTGTGAGCATCATTTTCATTTGAACATTTACTGGAATTAAAGCCAATATGCCAGTGCTTCCTACGGACGTGGAAACCTGCTGGTAACGGAATCTAATCTAAAGTATTCTAGGCTGCTTTAATCATTAATTCATCTACTTGCAATTCATTCATCTTTATTTCACCATTTAGCTAATGAGGATAATAAGGAGCATCGAAACCTAAAGACTGATCTTTTTTTAAAAGAAGTGAGCATCTGTTAATTAATTAATTAATAATAGTGACAACAATAACCTTAATTTTCCAGGTATCCACCCAGGAGAGTTATATTTTAATTATAGTTGCCATGAGGACAAATTAACTCTCCTGGATTCAAGCTTTGGTTTATAACGTTCACATCATGAGAGCAAGGAGAGAGCTATCTTCATGTAAAAATAATCAGAATATTTTTTAGAATCTCCTTCAAATGGCAGAGATGAAGAGAAGATAAATACCGCGGATGATATTTGGTATGACATTGGTAATTCTCAAAGGGACCCCACAGTGTAGTGTGCCAGTGTAGATGTTCTTTGCTTTTATGAAGGTGACAGACTTGACCTGTCATGTACAAGTAACGCCCTGGACAGACTAGAAATGTCACAGACTGCTAACAGTTACTACACGAGATATAAAAGCTTCTGTTTGAAAAGCTGTGGCACTTTTAAAAGGCTTATATTTTGAAAAGTAAAATGTTTCTATTTATCCCTTACCCACCCCCAAATATGATAGTATATTTACCATTTTCAAAAAGTGATAAAGCATGATGGGGAGAGGGGAAACAATTCTAAGAAGCTTAAAATGGCAAGTTAAATAAAGCAATTGCAGGAAGCTGGACAGAATGCTCAGTTATTCTACAGCCATTCTATTTACAAGGCTCTATTAAAATCCAGGGGGGCGGACGGGAGGGGAGGTGCAGGAGAATGGATCTAAAATTAATGTAAAGTTGTTGCTTATATTAAATGATTCTGGGCCTAATTCTCAATTCATACTAGTGCATATTCAGGATAACTGCAGTTAGTACAGCTATGCTGATGTAAATGAGCTCAGAATCATATTCCTTGTCTATAAATTAAATTCAACCCAGGTGAGGAGTTACTGAGAGGACTTAGGTCCAGATTCAGAATCATACTTAAGCATGTGCCTAACTTTAACTATGCAACCAATTGAAGTGAATAGGACTACTCGTGCTTAAAGTTAAGCGCATGCTTAAGTATCTGGTAGATTAGGAGCCTTAAGCAACTGTTTGGTGGTCTGTGTGAAGTACATTGACATTTCAGTCAGATTCCTAGTGTTGGATAGCTATACTTCAGAGTAAATATATATCTCTGAAATGAATATTTAGTTGCTAATATTTAAGCCCATTAATTTTGGTGAAGTTACTCTAGCTTTGTACCACCAGTGTAACTGGGTGAAATCCACTCCTGTGCAAAGGGCCATGAACCACATATGTCCCCATTAAGCTCTCAAAATGCTGTTTAAGTGGAATGTAAGTGGTATTTAGGTCTTGTGTTGACCCTCTGCACAGGGATGGATTTCATGTTCAATTTTTTTGTTCTTATAAGCCACTTTTCTAGGCCATCTCCACATTGCGGGCTTTCAGATTCATATTGGAATCCAGATCCAAAATTCACTCCTCAGATCCTTCTCTAACTTCAGGGTTCTTATGGCATCAAAAACTACTCAAGTTCTGTTCTCATATTTAATGGGATGCTATCAGAACACCTTCATGTCTACATAGCCTTATATCTTGCACTTGCCTAGGGAATATCCTCCATATAGTGTTAAAATTGCATGGTTTCCTTACAGAAAGAAAGCACTTTGTCTATTTGTGAAACATTCTATTATCAGACTTCATGATGAATGAGATGTTTTTATTTGTTTCCTTCCTGGCTGTCTTTATAGGATGATGTAAGGTTAATGGTGAAAGCGGTACCAAAATAAATGGTTTCATGTAGACAAATCTTTCATTGGAGCACTTTGTTTCAGCAGACTTGGAGGCAAAACAAATGAATATCTGTGGACTGTTTGCATTGATTCCTTAGCTTCAACCTGAAGACTTTGGGAAGTTTCTCAGATTTTTTTTTCATTCCACCCCACAAAGCTCATAATTTTCAACCGAAAGGTAAATCCAACTTTGAACAAATACTGAAGGTTTTTTTCCATCCTGAGTACCACAGAATATTTTATGGAGGGATTAAGAAGGGACTATATCTTGGTCCATGACTGAGGTTCCCAAGTGCTACTACGATAGCAATAAATAATAATAATAAAATGTATTGTCTTGTTCTTATTAGGCCTGGTCTACAATGGAAAATGCTACTGTATTTAAACTTGATTGAGAAGAATTGCCCTGATCTATGACGACTGCTCAGTGGTAGTCAGCATTGTCAGCTAACTTGGTTCTTTGCAAACAACACAACAACATTTTCTAGTGAAGATAAACCCTTAGGCTTACTTTCACTAGATATTAGTCATACCTTTTTGAGTGTTAATTAAAAGATTCACAGAACAAACCCTCAGCTTGTGTAAGTTGGCGTAACTCTACTGAGTTGAATTGAGCTTCACCATCTAAGGATCTGGCCCCTAATTCTCAAAACCAATGGCTGCTTTTCTGGAGACTACTGCTGATAGTTAAGATCTCTCTGAAGCATTTGCTGGTTGCAGTAGTTCATATTTAGGCAAATATATCTTTGGGATGGCTCTCACTTGTTAATTTCCCCCGGAAACTTTTCACTGTCTGTCATTTATATTTGGTCTCAAGTTTCATACAGTTATGAAGCATTTTTAAAATTCGGACTTACACTTCAGACCATGTTCTCCTCAGTTGAAATGTTGTACTTAGATAATATCATTAAACTAAAATAATGCTGTTGTTTCTTTTCCATGTAGTACTTATTAGTTGGCTTGTGTGGAAGACGGAAGTTGCTTTTCATGAAGGATATTGAGATTTTGGAGTAAAACCCCAAAATTCTGAAATTCTCTGTGAAGAAAAATTCTAAAAAAACGTGTTTCGAGTTGATGAAAACAATTTGTTTAATTTTCAATGTATTTATTTTCTGTATTATATAATATAATACAAAATGTTAAAAAATTCAAAATGAAGTTTGTTTCCAATCAAAATGTTTTGTTCTAAAATGTTGAACTTTCCCCCCAGTTTTCTTCCAAAACGTTGATGGAATTGCATAGTCCAGTTCAATCAACATTTCTCTGACCAACTATACTCAGGGCTTGCTCTATACAGTAGTGTAATGTGCTCTGTGGGGTGTGCTTTCCAGACCCTGAGGGTGTGCACTAAAAGTTCAGTAGTGTGCTTTAATGTAGTACTGTTTCAAACAACTTCATATTAAAGTGCACCCACAGGGTCTACATGGACCAATTAATGTGCAATGTGTTGGGAAGCTTTAGAAATCACACTGCTGTTGAATGTATTATCCCACCATGTAGATGAGCCCTCAGTCTTTTGGATAAGATCCTAAAAACCTAGCACCTCTCTGTTATTCATGGGTGTTAAGAGGTAAATTTACAAACTGTGACACAGCCTCAGTTTGTTCACATTAATGTACCCACTTTTTTAGCAGCAGAAAGAATCTGTGTACTTTTGAGTCTAACTGCTTGATTTGCAACAGGCAGCTAAAGGCAAAAGTACTGTGGCTTGTACCCACAATCAGATTGCAGGCACAAACTTTGTAGGTGCAATTTAAACATATCCCTAAAGATTTCATGGTATTTTCTTTAATGAGGAGGTATTTTCTCTTGTGCCCCAGAGGTGGCTGCATTTCAGTGGTGCTGCTGTACTTACATCATTTATGCATAGTTTATAGTTTGGAAGGCTTTGGGACAAAAAGCTCTTTATAAATTAGTAATTATCAGGAAGTCTTATGTTTTCATTTCATACTTTCCCATACAAGGTGTTCTGTTCTGTACAGAAAGGAAATCTTTCTCTGAAAATGCTCTCTTTGGTTTGTATGCATTATTATACCAAACGATCTTTGCACTGGTATTACAATACCTACCCTACCTGCAGATATTGAAATAACTGGGATCAAAATTATTATTGTTCTGTCTCTCTTTGGCTCTGATCCCTGTTCCATTTAAAGTCAATAGAAAGGCTGGAGTGGAGCCAAAAGAAGCTCCACATGACCCATGCTCCAGGTTAAATCCCTGGAGTTGGGAGATGTGGGCCAGTCAGTGGGCCCCTCCTACCTAACTGGCCAATGGTTGCCAGAGGCTCCAAGGGGTGGGGAAGGATCTACTTGGTGTCCTTCTGTCCTTCGCTGCTGGGGCTGTACCCCTTTCCTCCAGCCCCACCAAGTTCCATCACCTGTTCAGGAGGATGGGTGGCATTTAGATCAGACCCTCTGAGATGGGAGTGCCTAGGAGTCAGTCAGGCACTTTATAAAGAATTCAGATTTCTTTTTAGGCACCTCTGTGGAGCTCTGTAATTTAGATTAAGTGTCTTATAAAAGTTCTGTGGAAACAGGTATGTAATGGCTAGTAAAATTGCCTGTAAGGTGCTGTAGGACCTTTATCATTCTCTGTTATATATAAAAAGGCTATTTTGGAAACAGGCTCCTTATAAGTTATGGCAATCATTCCCCTACTTTCTTACAGTAAATAACACATTCTGCATAGCATGCCTGCTTTTTCAATCTGAACTTTCTCTTCCTTCATCCTTGCCTTTTACAATAACCACTCCTCAAGGAGAAGAGTCCAGCATCTGCTTAAAGGAAATAGAGTTAGTCATTAGCAAAGACTCAGCTTTTAGCACTTTGTGCTTGAAGGTTCCTACTGGTCTCCAGAGGCATGACAAGCTGTTTGCATTCTCTAATTTACAGGGGAGATGTGACACACACAACACACTTCAAATTCAGGTAGCAGCAGATACACAACCTGAGCATAAAGAAAAGGAGTACTTGTGGCACCTTAGAGACTAACCAATTTATTTGAGCATGAGCTTTTTGCATCTGATGAAGTGAGCTGTGGCTCACGAAAGCTCATGCTCAAATAAATTGGTTAGTCTCTAAGGTGCCACAAGTACTCCTTTTCTTTTTGCGAATACAGACTAACACGGCTGTTACTCTGAAACCTGAGCATGAAGGCCTTACTCGGTCAAATTTCCCATTGAAACCAATGGCTGAATAAGGAAGGTAGGATTATAGCCTAACAGTCTGACCACTATCATTGGATAGGGATTTGTGTCTTCCAGGTCTGCTTTTTACTAGGGACAACATTGGGTAACAAATGCCTAATTAAGTAATTTAGAGATAATGAGGAAGGGAAGAAATCCTCATTTCTTATGAAAACATCAATATTTGTTATTTATTTACTGCTTTTTTTCTTCTTTCCACATTCCCCATATGACAAACAGCATCATGAGGTGTCAGGTTAGGTTGCATCAATCATGTCCTTTTCATGACATCGTATATGTTTATCTGTTGGGTGGTGGTAACCATTTATGGGTCAGGCAACAGATCAGGGAGACAATTTTCTGCAGTTTAAATAAAATAAATAAATATATAAACAGACAGGCTTGTTCTGAGCAGATGGACAACCCACCCACCATCACATAAAGTCAAACAAGCCCATTGACTGTAAGGCAAGGTAATTGAACTTCATCAACTGGGATTGATATTTTCATAATAAAAACATATTGTGATACAAGCCTGATCCTGAGATATGCTGAGTAGCCCTCGGAAAGGAACAAGTTCAAAATTAGAGCGGGTCATATCAACTTACTCAGAACTATTATTCATCAGAGAATGAAGGTCGACCAAAGTCGAAATGCTTTCTAATATTGGATCAGTTTTGCTGCAGTTTTGTTTCAGGGGGAAAAAAATAGTCTGACAATTTAGAAATGACCCACTTTGATATTTTTGCAATGTAACTTTGATTTTTTTTTGTTTTGATATGACTTCGCTTTGAATTTTTAAATTTTTTTTGTATTTATTATACATTATAATATAACAAGTAGGTGAAATTAAATGTTTCAATTTTGTCAAAATGATTTTTTCTGGAATTTTCCTTCTTTTCAAATGTTGAATTTTGGGGTTTTTTGTTCATAATCAGAATGAGGACAAATGCTGAAAACTCACAATCTTTGTGAAATAGAATTTCTCTCCTCCTCAGAGTTCTATTCAAAATATATTTTCCCTTTCGTAGGGATTCTCTTGAGTTCCACTGATTTCTGAGAATGTTTGGGAGTCAGAAAACTGACTCTCCAGGGTCACTCTGAGCTCAGCTCTTGAAGATAAATCCAAGTGTAACATGCAATCTTTTGACCCTTTTTATATCTAGGTCACAGTAACAAGGCAATTGGTTCTCAACTGATTTTAGCAGATTCCCTCATTGCAGAGCTATCTCCCCTCGTCTAGCTCCTCATCTGGGGCTATTCCATTCCTCTCAATAGCAGATTTTAACCTTTTTCAGCAAAGCCCTGATTTTCAGAGAAGCTGAACACTTGTAGCTCCAGCTGAAGTCAAGGGGAGCTGGAGTTGCTCAGCACCCTGGGAAATCAAGTCTCAGGTCACAAGGGTATTAGGCCAAGATTAGAACAAGTTTAGATATGGTTTCTTATCCTGTGAAAATGTTTGATATTGCAATAAATTTTCCTGTCCTGAATCAGGACAAAGAGTCAAAATCTTCAGTTGTATGAACCAAAAATCTGGAGAAAAAAAAATCAGTTCACATCAATTGAAACATTTACTTTGATAATTTCAAAATGTTTCATTTAGATTTCAACTCTATTTTATTTTGAATTTTTTAAAAAACTATCGTTAGCTTACTTCTTTAAAAGTACAAAAGCAGAAAACTGGAATTTTTCGTTTAGAAAATGTTGAAACAAGACATTTTGACAACTTTGAAACTTTTTTTGAAAGTTTTCCAACTCAGAAAATTAGTCAAAACCAGCCCTTTCCCATGGAAAGTTTTGATTTCAATGAAATAGCATTTTCCAATTAAAAAGATTTCCTCAGAAAAATTCCCAACCAGCTGTAGCTAAGATCTTCAAAAATAGAAAAGAGAACCCAAAAATCACAAACTGACTTTTGAGTGCTCTGCTCTCTTGGAAATCAAGCCGGTGCCTAAACATGGATATAGGAATATAACTTTAGGCTAATATTGAAAACCTTTGTCTTCAGTTATTTACTTTAAATGAATACCATTGCTATAAAAATATTTCAGATGATTTTTCACTCACCAAATCTTTGTATAGAAAAGTATCTCTAAAAGAAACCAATCTATTTTCCTTTTTTTTCCACTGAATTGTGGTATCTTTGGCATGAACTCATCTCCAATTTATACTCACTGTAATTTATACGTTTATTTTCTGGAATACATTTTTGATAGTACAGTTTTTGATCTCCTAAGACTTCCTGGCAATGCCAGCAGTCATTTCAGTTTTCCTGTCTTTGAGAGACAGGTAACATCCCATCTATATTCTCATGTGGCCTTCACATTTCTGGGAATGTCACACTTTTCTGGCTGCATCTAAGCTGACTGTTGTCACTCTGTGTGCTGTATGTAGTAGACAGCAAATATCAGTGCTATAGAGATCACAGATGGTTGTCTCTGTTCTGTACAAGGAAGCAAAGAATTTTCGTTTCCTTTGTAAGTTGCAGCTTCCTCAAGTGGATTGGACAAAACCAAAACCCAAGAAAAGAGCATATTATTGTTGTGTTGGCATAATGTTGATAGATGGCACAAATATAGATTTTCCTTTAAAAAGGGTTGTTTAGTTAAATTATTTGGAGGAAGTGAAACAAAAATACATTGGAGTGCCCAATACATCAAGTAGAAATGCATATCTTTAACTTAAATAGAAAAAGTGAGTTTGATATCAGGAAAGACTGCATTATTGCCCAGTCATCCTAGACAGAACAATTGTTATGGGGAAGTAGTTAATGTTAAGATGATCATAGGGATAAAATCCAACATATTTCACACTCACAAGTTTTCAATAGGCAAATAAAAAAATTCTATTAAATGTTTATACTGAAAGTCACATCTGATGTATTTTTCCCTCATGGTATAATAGGGCCTTCTCTTGCTCCCAAAGAAGTCAATATGCGTTGACTTAATGGCCCTTAAGGGACAGACTACCTTTTCTGTAAGTGATCCCTTGATCCCTGTAATCTTGTGTCAGGATGTAGTAATAGAGTAAAAGTTGAAACGTTTGCTTAAAATATATATGCAACTGAATCTAAAACAAAGCTCATCCACCTATAGAATACTACACCTGCCATTTACTTTGATTCAGCTTGGTTGGGACCTGGAAGAAGAGGATTTGGCTGGGTGTTAGTAGTTACTGGAATTAAGCCTTTCTTTCTTCTCATGTCTCTCCTCCCATCGTTCTTTCATCTCCTTCAGCTGTGGCAGCAGAATTTGGAGCACATTTAAAAATACAGTGCTTGTTCCAATTTCAGGCCATTATTTTTTAAGTGTCAGCTAGGACACACTTGTAGTACACTTCCCAAACTAGAAAGATATGTGTCAATAGATAAATATGGTTGGTGTTTTTATATAGTGTCAACCAAATGTAGATTTTCTAAAGAAAAAAAGGAAAACCATATTTATGCTCAGATTTCACATTGCATGTGATAATCTTGAGACTGTTCCTCAAACAATATGTATTACTGAGGACAGTTCTGCTATAGCATATAGCTATGGAATGATTCTGAGGGTCCATATTTAAAAAGATGCCTCATCTCGGTTCCCACCCCTTTCCCCCCTGAGAAAAGTCCGCTGCCTAGACTTGAGAAGCCTTTTCCAGTCATTCCTGCTTTCCTCCTCCCATCACAGCCTGATCAAATAAACAATAAAGGGCCAGATCTTCAACTGTTGTAAATTGCCTTCCGTTGAGCTATGTTGATGTACACCAGCTGAGGATGTGGACAAAGATTTTAAATGGAATAGGATCTGTCCAGAGCCTGAGTACTGTAGGAATGAAGACATCATCCCTGAATTTCCCCCAATGGAAATGAGACAATTGACAGAAATTTGCGGCTGTGATTAGACATGAACTACAAACGATGAAGTTCTGAGAGACAACAAGCAGGTTATTCTTTTATTTCCATTTTCATGCTATATACAGTAACCATTAGTAATGTCATGTAATTTAACGTGCATACAGTATGTAAATACTTCTATGTTTTCTTAGTAGTTTTAAACCCCATAAAATAAAGCCAAGTACACCTATAACTATATCTACCTGAGGGGCAGCTATCCCCTGTAAAACACGATGAGCTCCTGAGGCAGACAGCCACTGCAATGGACTGACCAGACACATAGATGTAACCCCTGGGAAGGATCTGAGCAACACATCTTTCCCTATGTGCATGCACACACATACACACATGTTTGTTATTATCCTGTTGTCGAGGTCACCCTTAAATGACTGGAGAATTCACGCAGTTTCACTTATGTCCCTCCTTCCCCAAACAGATTCTAGATTTTAGAATCTCTCAGGGGATAAAAAATTGCATGAGTGTCGGGTTTTGGTTTTTTCCTCCCTTTACAGAAAGTATTAGCATTGCAGACAAGTTTAGAGGATGTTAAGTCTTGGCTTGCTAAGGGAGGCTCAAAGATGCTGCAATCTGGTCTCAGTATAATGAGCCCCTTTGTTATATTTAAATACGATCATACTATCCTATACACAGCAAAGTGTTGGGATGTTTTATATTAACAATGCACCAGCACTAAAACCTCAGACAACTCTAAAAAGACACTAATTATTATTATTAGTGTTTTACACTAACAATAAATGTCAAATGGAACCCTGCAAACAAATAACTACCTGTCACTAAGTGAATGAAAAGCAATCTTAGTAAAGTGAATTAAAACCCAAACAACAGACAATTCAACAGGCAAGCACGGCTAGGGTGGCTTAGTTGCATGGTTGATGTAGCTCCTGTTATAAGAAGAGCCGTATGTCCTTGGCTGTGACAGTCCCAATAGGCCTGTCTTTTCACTGACACATAGGCCACCTGGTTAGTGGGAGGTGTATAAGCTGATATCAGCTGAAGTGCATCAGCTCTAAGAGACACTTAGTCATGGTAAATGGAAATTGGATACCAGCGGGGATTTAGCTGTTTTATTTATTGTATGGCTGCAGTGCTTTGGGGGTTTTATCAGTGAAAAATTAAAGTTGGACAGTAGAGCACGTATTTGTTTTGGTGACATATTCCTCTTACATTTTTCAAAGGACTTTGAGTGTGTCTCCGAAAGACTTATTTTTATAAACTGTACATTTTATTTTTCTATCTTCATTTATCTTTGATATCTGATTGACATTTTCAGGACACTCTAATCCTTTTTGCTGAAGGAAGCTCTGAGAGTGGCAGCTCTGGCAATCAGCTTCAGAGAGTTCTTCACCGTCTGCTCTTACGACAGGAGTGAGGTCTATGACTTAAGAGCTGAAAGGAATTAAGATCTGGTAGAGACAAGGGGCAGACTTCCTAGGTGTCGGGAACTGCTTCTCACATGGTCCTCTGCTTAATAAAGCCAAGTTTCTTGGGGCTTCTTGACTGTGCTCTCCCAACCGTGTAAGGCTGAGTAACTTCACTGAACTGAGCGGAGTTACATGAGTGAAAAAATGTCACAAATGAGACCCCTTTGTCCTTGGAATTCAGATCAGGAGTTTAATATCACAGCCAGTAATAGGGGTGCACATATTTTTAAAGTCCAGGTTGATTAGCCAGGTTTCTTGTGTGGGTGGGAAAACATGGAAAGTTTGACTGTCAGTCCAAGAGAAGCAACCAAAGGTTTTTGAAGCTTCTCTGAACCCCTTTCATCCAGAAATCAGGCTGGATACCTCACAAAAACAGATTTCTTCACAAAATTTCATGTATTTTTTGCTCCTGATTTGAGCCAGACCAGTAAATGTAGATGTATATGAAAAAGAGAAAAAAAATAATGATTTTATCAAACAAGATTTGGTTTGAGTTGTGGATGAAGGTTTGGGTTAGTTCTTATTTTAGCTGAATGAGTTTACCAATTCCCAGTTTTTCTGCTTTTGGGTAGAAAAGTCCCTTCTTCCTAAAGTTTCTTCGGAAAGCTTGTGCATTGGGACCAACAGCAGCAATAGCCAAAATCTGTATGCCTAGTGCAATACTGGCATGTAAATGTGTGGGGACCTCAAGTTTCTTTTTATACATCCCCATCTCTCCATCATTGCCTTTTTCATCTTGGATTTTCCTTACACGGGGGAGGAAGGGGGAAATATCACATTCACAATGGACTCTTGACTGCCGCGATCTGTATTATGATTTATTCTCAGCACTTGCCAATTCATTTTTGGTAGGTCTGTCTCCTCTGGATGTGAATAATGGGAACCATTTACAATTCATCTAAGGATGAAAATGTGTAGATGGCTGTATTCAAATTTAGTAATTTTTCCCCCTGCAAACCTTGTCTCTTATTTGCTTTTCAAACACCCATTGAAATGCTCTCTTGTTGAATATCCAAATGAATGTGTGGCACACAGGGAGTGGCATATAGTTTTTAATTTGTAGTTAACAGCTGGGCAGCAATTCTGTCATGTACAAAAATGATACTCTTAAGATACTGGCAACTCCTGCTAAGAAATTTTGCCATGACCCCACCCAATCCCCATGCATCTTAAATAGAGGGGCTACTAGATTGATGTCTGATAAAGTATAGTTCTCCTAATAATATTGCCAGTTCTCTGTGGTGCGGTATTATTCTTCGAAGTTCTGCTTTCAATAAAGGGATGTAATGATGGGAAGGTACAAGTGTCATAGTGATGGGTCAATTGTAGAAAAGTGTGGGTTTCATTAAATAATTCAGCCAAATTGCACCTTAAAGTTTTCCAAGGCTCATAAATCTTTCAGGCAAATGTGGGCTGCATTTTGCATCAATCTCCTCAAAAGTGATGAGGAGGGATTTATGACTTTGGCCTGAAATGATACAAAATGTGACACTTTCTCTTGGTTTTTCACTCTGTTGTTTTTGTCTAAGATTTGTTTTGAGCTCTGTGGGTTTGTTCCAATCCAAAATTCCAAGTGAAACGTAGCAAATGAAAACCCACATGAACTGAAATTATAGTTGGTGTCCACCCACGTGAACTGAAATTATAAATAAAGGTTTGCCAAGTCCCGGCTGAAATGAAGCTGTTGACTTTTACAGAAGACAAGCAGGAGTTATTCAGTATGAATCTCTCCTTTGCTAGCAAAACCTTGAGTGGGCTTAAAGGCCATATCCCTCTCCCAGCTGCAGCATCCTTACCTGAGAGCAAGAATCTAGCAAGAGGATCTACTTTGAGAGAGAGAAATTCATGAGGGAAAGAAAAGTACAAATAATGAAGGACCTGTAAAAAAGGAACCCCTGAGAAGTAAATCCTGGGTGAGGACTTAAGTGTGGCACGGGCGGTCACCCTCTTTGCACCAGAGACAAATTAGGACTGGTGCACAAATGAGGGGATATAATCACCTTTCCATGAAGAATGACTGTTGAACTGAGACTGCCCTAACAGTACAATGCACAAGTGAAAACATCCATGGTACTGTTATCCCACAGACTAGGACAAGAATGTGCAATGTCACTTTGACAAGCTCAAAAAGCCAGCATGGCTGTGGAATGTAAAAAGGTACCCAGAACAAGGCTATCGGTGAAGGACGCGCAGCCCTGCAACCCCTGACTCTGCCCTGCTAGGAAATGGAAGAACAATGGGACCTGCAGAAGCAAAACCTTATCCCTATTATTGACCAAGGAACAAAATGCAGCTATCCTGTTCTCACCCTCAAGTAGTCACCACTAAGAATATAGGAGGGACCCCGTCTACCTGCCTTTATAAAGCATAAGCCTACCTGTGCTCACCTGTAGCTGTATTTCATAAAGGTGACAAATGAACAACAAAGTGGATAAAAACTCTTGCTAAGCAAAGATATTGGGTCAAATTCTGCCTTCCTGCTCCCAAGTCAGTGGGACTGGCATGCACGTAACCGAGGTCATTTGTTTTTAAGATGGTGAGGTGAGGGGAGCAATGTTCAGAGAAGAGGGCTCATAGACAGGATTATTTTTCAATAAAGAAATTTTTCAAATTTTCCCAACAGGCATCAGCAGCTCTGTAAACCACACTGTCTATTTTAAGTTTTATTTAGATTAACAAATTCTACACCCTCGCATACAGAGGCAGAATAGAATGAAAACACAAGCTGCCCGACAGAGCAATATCCAGTAAACATTATGCTGCTCAGAGAGATTTGCTGTTTAATCCCCCTCACAAATGGACTTGTTCAGCCAAAAGATGTCAGATAGCATCTTGCTAAAGGCAATGGTGCCAGTGAAGCTTGTTTCCAAGTTCATGCAGCTGATTTTTCCCCCCTACATTTGTTTTAAACTGGGAGTATCAGTCTTTTGTAGTCTACGAATATCTGAATGTACATATGTGAAATAGATGGGCTTTAAAGTGCTGGACATTTGACTGTGTCCACCAAGCAAACTGATTAACAGGAGCACGAGCACTTGCTACTATCCTCTGTTTAAAATAAAACTTTATTGTACACATTTGTTTTCAGATAAGTGCTTTTTAAATTCTTGTTACTTTTTTATGTACTTATTTGTGTGACATTAGTTCCTGGAGTCCCTAATGAGGGCATATCTACACTGCCCCACAGGTCGGACTAAGGGGATGTGAATAGCAGTGCACGTCAAAGTGCTGTGCTGTAACTCCCCCGTGTGGATGCTTTGGGCACAAATTTAAAGGTCCTTAAAGGTCTTGTTGAAGAGGACTATATGAGTGCGAACTTGGGGTCTTTAATTTCATTCCTGCAGCATCCACGTGGGGGAGTTACAGTACAGCACCTTGGTGCGCACTGCTATTCACCCCCTCCCACCCAGTTCAAACTGTGGGGCAGTGTAGACATGCCCAGAGATTGGGGCAACATTTTCAAAAGATCCTAGGTTAAGTAAGAGCCAAAGTTCCATTTTCAGAAGTGATGAAGACATTTATGAATCTAAGTCCTATTAACATTCAAGGAGACAGACGGCTTATGGACATGACAAGTTACTGCGCAGCAAGCTAGGGTGTGACTCTGCTCTCAAGCAGGAGAAGAGAGGTTATTTTACCTCAGTATTTGGCAATGGTGTGTCCAGTTCTTGTGCCCACATTTCAAGGATAAATTGGAGAGGGTTCAGAGAAGAGTTAGGAGAGTGATTAAAGGATTAGAAAACCTACCTTATAGTGATAGACTCAAGAAGCTTAATATATTTATCTTAACAAGGAGAAGGTTATGGGGTGACTTGATTACAGTCTAGAAGTAACTACGTGGGGAAAAATATTTAATAATGGGCTCTTCAGTCTAGCAGATAAAGTTATAGCACAATCCAATGGCTGGAAACTGAAGGTAAACAAATTCAGAGTGGAAATAAGGCATACATGTTGAATGGTGAGAATAATTAATCATTGGAAAAATTTACCAAGGGTCATGGAGGATTCCCCATCACTGACAATTTTCAAATCAAGATCTTTTTCTAAAAGATCTGATCTAGGAATTATTTTGGGAAAATTCTATGACCTGTGTTATACAGGAGGTCAGACTAGATGATCATAATGGTCCCTTCCAACCTTAGAATCTATGCCACTTAGCAATGTCCCCATGGGACTACAGCACAATGGAAGTCTCAGAGTGCAGCTTGGCGTACTACTACATGAAAGCCTAGTAAGACAAGTCACCCTGGGTTGCCATGCAGTAACTTGCCATGTGATCAAGTCACTTAGGACTGATAGTTAAAGGTACAGAGATGTCTAAAGATAAAGATAGGTGCTTGGTGGGATTTTGAAAAGCACCTAGATGCCTCACTCCCATTGAAATCAAAGCACCGAGGTGCTTTTGAAAAATTCACTAGATGTCTGTCTGTATCTTTAGCTGTCTAACACTTTTTAAAACCTGGCCCTTTGCCTACATTCCATTGAAAGTGACTTAGGCACATTTCAGAATTATATCTTGGGTCTCCATTGTGCCAGAACTTGTATATACATATAGTAAGAGACAGATCTTATCTTGAAGACCTTACAATCTGAATAGTAGAGACAGACATATACTGGAAGAAAGCAAGCATTATTATTCTTATTTTACAGATGAAGAACTAAGGCACAGAGCTATGAAGTGACTTGCCCAAGGTCACAGAGTAAATGTGTTGCAGAGTTAGGAATTGAACTGAAATCACCTGAGTCCCAGTCCTGTGTCATAGTCACCAGACCATTTTTCATTCATTTGTAAATGAACAACATTCCACACTGCTCTTTACACCTAGACATGTTTCCCTGTCTGTATTTGCTGAGCACTAACTGTGCTCAAACCCATCTCCTTCAAACCCACCTCTTCAAGCAATCCTCCTTTTTTACTTTTCATCATTAATAATCCCCTCAGCCTTCCTCCTTTGAAGTCTTGTCCTATCATGCTTTACCTCCCATTTGTTTATCTTGTCTTCTTTAGATTGCATGCTCTTCAGAGAAGGCAAGGCACCTTTGTTTATGTTTGCAAAGCACCTTGTGGCTTTAGCCCATCTCTAGTGAGAATTTACAGAGATATGTAGATGATTTATGGTACTAATAGTATTTTATTACATGCTCATCACATAGTGTGTTGGTATATGTACAGAAGCTTAACTAAACAATTGCCAACCAATATGGCTACAAGATAGCATTCTGCATGCCCAACCCACCTGCCAATAATAAATCTGTTGATTGCTTAAAAAGCTACTGCACCACACTCACTGTCAATGAACCACATGCCAGTTAAAAAAGCCAGAGGGAACAGAGGCATCTTGCACAGCATCTTAAAGTTTGCCAAATTAAGGGTCTGGCTGCCTGCAAGAGAAAACTGAATGCTGACTTCAGCTATAATGACAGGGCAATGGGGGGAAAGTGGTATTGGTTTATTCAGGAACCTCTGAATATAGAGGTACCTAAAAACCTGTGGGCCCTGAGTACATCAGGTATATTACAATATTAACGGGGACTAGGCAAAACAGTGAGACTTCCAACTAGCACTACTTTTCGCAGAGAAGTGAGTTAAGGGAGGTGAAGGAGACTAGAAGTCATAATATGTGGTAGCCTACCGGTACATTCTGCAGGAAACCATGCCAATGCAAAGGACTTGACATTCCACCTCCCCTTCTGGGAATTTTGTATCCTGTAGAATGATTTCCACTGAATAACACTGATTTCCTCTACCAAAAAGATGACCTTGCCTCCCTGCCAGAGGAATTAAAATGGCTCCAGCACTATAAACTTGTGTTTAAGGCAAATTGTCTCCTCAAATGTTTTAGAATTATCTACTACATCTCATCATGTTTTCACCAAATTTCAGCGAAGTTCTTTACTGTCTGGGGCATAAACTGAGTAAATTTGTTCTCTTCTTGAAACATGACTGAGGATTATTTAAACATTCCTTTTTTCTTCCTTGCTTCTCAACAACCTGCTTCCTTGAATTGTGTCGCATATTGAGTATTGATTCAGTACTTTCATCCTCCTATTTGCTCTCTCCATCCTTGGCCTCCTGGAATGAACACATTGCACAAACATTGACTCATTTATTAGCAACATTGCAAATCTCTTTTCCTTACTGAAGTTTAGTTTTAATCTTGTATGAAAATGATTAATAATTACTGGCATTACCTTTAGAAAATAGTCGTGACTCTTCCAAGGATCTATCTAACATTCATGCCATCCATTGTCTTCCTTGTATTTCAAGCATTTTGGTTGTCAGTGTCCTAAACTACTGCCTTCTTACCTACACCTGCATCCCAAGGTACATAGTGGAAATGTCAACAAATTCCTAGATACAACAATGCTAGCATAGGAGAAAGAGAAATGGTTAGAGGTCCTTCCAGAATGCATGGGATATAAATGTTCCCTCCCCCGGAGCATAAGGTGTATCAGTGTTCGCATCTGATCCAGCCACTTCCTGATTCCCCTTTGGCTCCACACCATTCACAATCCAAATGCTGTAGGAACCCTTAAATGAGACCCACCCCCATTTCTTCCTGCCACCCAGACAAAGACCTACCACATGCAGTTGCACTAAGCACATTTGTTACTGGTTCTGGTTTTGGTTTTTTATATATTAAAGGTGGTAATAAATGGTTGAACTGAATTGAAAGGGATAAATATAGAACAGATGTGAACAGATGAAACTCCAGTGGGTTTGTCTGGGGGAAATTAAATAGTGACAACCAGTGGTGTTAAATTAAAATGTCAAACTTAAGTTGATTGTAAAGGAGGACAAAAGTGTTGTAACATGCATGGATTTGGCATTCACTGGGTGTGCCAAATGAGTTGCAACTTACACACCAAGTGAATGGATTGTGGGAGTGTGGCAGAAAAAGCTATTAATATGAGTCTGTAAGATGGTATAAGATTAATCAGGCACCTTCTGTTCTGCCAGCACTCTCACCACATTTTGAGCGTCTTTCTCCATTACCCTACACCTTCTGTAGACATTTACACATTACAAAGAGGGTGTAAAATGCTATCAGTCTGATTTAGTAGAACTTTGCACACCTACTTTGCACTGGTGTTAATTACTATGCAAAATGCAAAGCACTGGCAAATCAGGCCTTCTATCTTATCCCTCTACTAGAGCTGATTGAAAATTTTTCATCAAAACTTTTTTCTTTATAAAAACTGGCCTTTAAAAAACTATTTCCTGTAAACAAAAAAAAAATTCAAAGTTCCTCAGCTTTTCAGTGGAAAAAAAATAAAATATTTTTTATCAAAACACCCTGGAAAGTTTTTTTTGGAAAAAAGTTTCATTTTTTCTGAATGAAAGGTCGAGGAAAAGAATGCCTGTTGTGACCAGCTCTCTCTATCTTGCAAGCAGCTTTTATCTCTAAAACAGGCTGAAATAAACCCCTAAACTGAACCATCACTTCACTTGGAGGTGCTTGAAATCAGGATATGAATCTGAATTTTATGGCTTGAGGCCATCTCTAGTAGCTGCCCCACAGACAGGTCTATAATATTTTTTTATCTAGGAAGCATTCAGTAGTTTATGGGAAGAGACAAGAATGAGTCTGAAATGGTCGGGAAAAGGTGACTTACAGCATTCTAGAAGTTTGAGGAACCAGAGGTCCATTGTCAAACTCCAGATATTCTGGAAATCTGCCTGCCTCTCTCAGTGCATTAATTAGTCACCATTTTGTTTACGAGTGCGAAATAATATTATGCTGTACTTTTATGAGACTACAGCTAATTTGAAACAATCTTCCAGAAACAGCACCAATAAAAGCTTGTGGAAAGCCCTGTTGCCATACCCTCTGGCTACTGACACAACACTATTGATATACAAATCAAAATTGACTGCCCTGGTAACAGAAATTCCCCGGGCAGAGTGCAGTTTAAACAAGAAAAAAGCTACCCTTACTACACACAGAACCAGCTTCATCCAAAATCTGATATTGGTATAAACTGCTTACAAAAGCTACAGGTGATGGGGGGTGTTCTGTTAAGCATGCTAGAATCTTGTTAGCATTTCATTTCACTATAAAGGACCTAAAAATTAAAACAAAACAGGAAAGACCTTGCTCCTGCTTATGTGCCTTTGAATGTATAACATAGAGGGACTTGGGATAATGTATGGTTTATCATTTACATCTAGCCGGAACTCAAAACCATTGAGATTTTTGCAGAACCAGGGCTTGTTAATCCTAAAGAACTTCAACTCTGGTTCTCCAAAAGTCCAGGATAAAAGAGTAAATGTTCCTAGCTTAGCACAAAGATCACCCTGGGAACAGTGCTTATTTCCTCATTTATGAGATAATCTTATACTCGATTAATATCCTAGAAGGTATCATGTTTAGGCCTAACCATCTGAAGTTAACAAGTAACTCGGAGACTATGCACATATTCCCAGAGACTCAGCAGAAGAGACAACAGGAGCCACAATGTAGAGGCTTCATTCATTAATGAATTTTTGGGGTTTCATGACAGAGCTACTCCCCTGAATTAGCTGGCTGAGAGTCCTATAGTTTCCTGCCATTTATAACCCCGTGAACTTATTTTTTCTCCCAAAAGTGCAACCTCAGCTCACCTGCTGAGGGTCATCTGCACATCACATTTAAGAATAAGACAGGTATCAGCATTTTTGTGCATTTAATTACAGACGTACCATTCTGAAAATGTGGGCCTCGCCTTCTTTGTTGCCTTCAGAATTAAAATGAGAAATTTGCTTTATATCATTCTTTCATTCAAATTAGATGGGCTTGGTAAAGAGAGAAAACAAACAAACAAAAACCACAAAATAGCATAGGCTGCATTCAAAAACATGGAGACAGACTTGTGCACCCAGCAATGGGATCATGATTTGTCTAAAAAAAATTTCCCTAAAAGCAGATTGCATGTGTGATTCAGGGTAAGGAGCAAAGCAAGTTAAATTAACTCTGAGTGTTTAATTAGGTTCAAGAAAACATTTGCAATTCCAGCTGGCAGACTCACCCTAAAGCCATGCTCAGTCATGTCTTTATCATCTCATTGTGATTATCCCTACACCTGGCCCTGATTTTCAGAAATGTTGAGCATCCTGTGGGGGGCTAGATGCTTCTGAAAATTAGGCCCATGGTTAAAGAAATAGCTATATGATTATCAAATGTTTCTCTCTACAAAAGTAGGATATGCTCATCTGATAGAGCAGGGGTTCTCAAACTGGGGGTCGGGACCCCTCAGGGGGTTGCAAGGTTATTGCATTGGGGGTCCTGAGCTCCACCACAAACTCAGCTTCGCCTCCAGAATATACAATGGTGGTAAATATATTAAAAAGTGTTTTTAATTTATAAGGGGGGGTTGCACTCAGAGGTTTGCTATGTGAAAGGGGTCACCAGTACACAAGTTTGAGAACCACTGTGATAGAGGCTGTAGCATAGACTAATTTGCCTGAATTACAATTTTTCTCCCAGTTATATCAGTCGGGCAGCACTGCTGTGAGGGAGTGATATTTGGGGCCCTAAAAGTATAATAATCCCCACAAATTCTCTCTCAACTGGTAGGTTTCAGAGTAACAGCCATGTTAGTCTGTATTCGCAAAAAGAAAAGAAGTACTTGTGGCACCTTAGAGACTAACCAATTTATTTGAGCATAAGCTATCGTGAGCTACAGCTCACTTCATCGGATGCATACTGTGGAAAGTATAGAAGATCTTTTATATACACAAAGAATGAAAAAATGCGTGTTTACCACTACAAAAGGTTTTCTCTCCCCCCACCCCACTCTCCTGCTGGTAATTGCTTATCTAAAGTGATCACTCTCCTTACAATGTGCATGATAATCAAGGTGGGCCATTTCCAGCACAAATCCAGGGTTTAACAAGAACGTCTGGGGGGGGGGAGGGGGGTAGGAAAAAACAAGGGGAAATAGGTTACTTTGCATAACGACTTAGCCACTCCCAGTCTCTATTCAAGCCTAAGTTAATTGTATCCAATTTGCAAATGAATTCCAGTTCAACAGTCTCTCGCTGGAGTCTGCTTTTGAAGTTTTTTTGTTGTAATATCGCAACTTTCATGTCTGTAATCGCGTGACCAGAGAGATTGAAGTGTTCTCCGACTGGTTTATGAATGTTATAATTCTTGACATCTGATTTGTGTCCATTTATTCTTTTACGTAGAGACTGTCCAGTTTGACCAATGTACATGGTAGAGGGGCATTGCTGGCACATGATGGCATATATCACATTGGTGGACGTGCCAGTGAACGAGCCTCTGATAGTGTGGCTGATGTTATTTGGCCCTGTGATGGTGTCCCCTGAATAGATATGTGGGCACAGTTGGCAACGGGCTTTGTTGGCACCCTGACAGCAGGACTGTCTGGCTATGTAGACTCCCTCCTCAGACCCTATGCTACCAGCACTCCCAGCTACCTTCGAGTCACCACTGACTTCCTGAGGAAACTACAATCCATTGGTGATCTTCCTGATAACACCATCCTGGCCACTATGTATGTAGAAGCCCTCTACACCAACATTTCACACAAAGATGGACTACAAGCCGTCAAGAACACTATCCCCGATAATGTCACGGCTAACCTGGTGGCTGAACTTTGTGACTTTGTCCTTACCCATAACTATTTTACATTTGGGGACAATGTACACCTTCAAATCAGCGGCACTACTATGGGTACCCGCATGGCCCCACAGTATGCCAACATTTTTATGGCTGACTTAGAACAACGCTTCCTCAGCTCTTGTCCCCTAATGCCCCTGTCAAGGTTCCTCCCCCACTCTGAACTCTAGGGTACAGATGTGGGGACCTGCATGAAAACCTCCTAAGCTTACTTTTACCAGCTTAGGTTAAAACTTCCCCAAGGTACAAATTAATTTTATCCTTTGTCCTTGGAATATCCACTGCCACCACCAAACTCTAACTGGGTTCACTGGGAAACGTAGTTTGGACACATCTTTCCCCCCAAAATCCTCCCAACCCTTGCACCCCACTTCCTGGGAAAGGTTTGGTAAAAATCCTCACCAATTTGCATAGGTGACCACAGACCAAAACCCTTGGATCTGAGAACAATGAAAAAGCATTCAGTTTTCTTACAAGAAGACTTTTAATAGAAATAGAAGTAAATAGAAGTGAAGGAATCACCCCTGTGAAATCAGGATGGTAGATACCTTACAGGGTAATTAGATTCAAAACATAGAGAATCCCTGTAGGCAAAACCTTAAGTTACAAAAAAGACACACAGACAGAAATAGTCATTCTATTCAGCACAATTCTTTTCTCAGCCATTTAAAGAAATCATAATCTAACACATACATAGCTAGATTACTTACTAAAGTTCTAAGACTCCATTCCTGGTCTATCCCCGGCAAAAGCAGCATACCGACAGACACAGACCCTTTGTTTCTCTCCCTCCTCCCAGCTTTTGAAAGTATCTTGTCTCCTCATTGGTCATTTTGGTCAGGTGCCAGCGAGGTTACCTTTAGCTTCTTAACCCTTTACAGGTGAGAGGATTCTTCCTCTGGCCAGGAGGGATTTTAAAGGGGTTTACCCTTCCCTTTACATTTATGACAGCCCCTACTTGCGCTATATTGATGACATCTTCATCATCTGGACACATGGAAAAGAAGCCCTTGAGGAATTCAACCATGATTTCAACAATTTCCATCCCACCATCAACCTCAGCCTGGTCCAGTCCACACAAGAGATCCACTTCCTGGACACTACAGTGCTAATAAACGATGGTCACATAAACACCACCCTATACTGGAAACCTACTGACCGCTATTCCTACCTACATGCCTCCAGCTTTCACCCTGACCACACCACACGATCCATTGTCTACAGCCAAGCTCTGCGATACAACCGCATTTGCTCCAACCCCTCAGACAGAGACAAACACCTACAAGATCTCTATCAAGCATTCTTACAACTACAATAAACACCTGCGGAAGTGAAGAAACAGATTGATAGAGCCAGAAGAGTTCCCAGAAGTCACCTACTACAGGACAGGCCTAACAAAGAAAATAACAGAACGCCACTAGCCGTCACCTTCAGCCCCCAACTAAAACCCCTCCAACGCATTATTAAGGATCTACAACCTATCCTGAAGGATGACCCAACATTCTCACAAATCTTGGGAGACAGGCCAGTCCTTGCCTACAGACAGCCCCCCAACCTGAAGCAAATACTCACCAGCAACCACATACCACACAACAGAACCACTAACCCAGGAACCTATCCTTGCAACAAAGCCCGTTGCCAACTGTGCCCACATATCTATTCAAGGGACACCATCACAGGGCCAAATAACATCAGCCACACTATCAGAGGCTCGTTCACCGGCACATCCACCAAGTGATATATGCCATCATGTGCCAGCAATGCCCCTCTGCCATGTACATTGGTCAAACTGGACAGTCTCTACGTAAAAGAATAAATGGACACAAATCAGATGTCAAGAATTATAACATTCATAAACCAGTCGGAGAATACTTCAATCTCTCTGGTCATGCGATTACAGACATGAAAATTGCGATATTACAACAAAAAAACTTCAAAAGCAGACTCCAGCGAGAGACTGTTGAATTGGAATTCATTTGCAAATTGAATACAATTAACTTAGACTTGAATAGAGACTGGGAGTGGCTAAGTCGTTATGCAAAGTAACCTATTTCCCCTTGTTTTTTCCTACCCCCCGCCCCCAGACGTTCTTGTTAAACCCTGGATTTGTGCTGGAAATGGCCCACCTTGATTATCATACACAGTGTAAGGAGAGTGATCACTTTAGATAAGTTATTACCAACAGGAGAGTGGGTTTGTGTGTGTGGGGTGGGGGGAGAAAACCTGGATTTGTGCTGGAAATGGCTCAACTTGATTATCATACACATTGTAAGGAGAGTGATCACTTTAGATAAGCTATTACCAGCAGGAGAGTGGGGTGGGAGGAGAGAAAACCTTTTGTAGTGGTAAACACCCATTTTTTCATGCTTTCTGTATATAAAAGATCTTCTATACTTTCCACAGTATGCATCCGATGAAATGAGCTGTAGCTCACGAAAGCTTATGCTCAAATAAATTGGTTAGTCTCTAAGGTGCCACAAGTACTCCTTTTCTTTTCTCAACTGGTAGTTCACATCCACTTGAATTTTTGTTTTTTATATAAAGCAATCGCTACTAAACGTTGTTGGAGGGCCCAAGAAATAGAGTCCAAAGGGTATTATCTAAGATGACAGTCTAGATGTAGAAACATCTTTGCACAAGGATGCCTTGGTCAGTGGATAGATGGGTAACTGCTTTAATTATTAAACAAGAGTTGGCAAGAGCTTAAAGAGCTGCACTTTAATAAAACACAATTTTTTATTTTAACAAAATGCCTTGGATCCAGTTAAGGTTTCTTTGCTCAATATTTATTTATTTCACTTGCCTTGAGGTGGGGACTGTAAATTAGAGGTGGCCGGAAAACAAGAATTCTATTTTGTGAAACATTAGGCTTTGACACTTGTTTTCATTCTGCATCAGAACAAAAGCAAGACCTTTAGAATATTTTTTTGGAGGGGTGGGTCCAGAACACCGCTAGAGTAACCAGTGTTTCAAGGCACTCACTTGGCATGCATGGGACTCAGGTTCAATGGTGGGGAGAGACCTCTAACTGCAGAAAACTTGATGGTCCTATGGTATGCCATCATTTTGAATTCAGGCGGAAAGGATCTTATGAAACTAACAAACAAAAATAGTAGAACTATTTTTTGAGAATTGTGAAAAGGTGGGATTACTTTGGAAATGAAAACTGGGTTTGACTCCCAATATCACATTGCCTAAGTGTAGCCTTTTGTAATGAATTCCACTGATAGGGTCCTTAATATGAAAGTGTACCCTGCTGAGTTGAAAAGCTATGAGGAATGTGACATGACAAATAAACAGGAGAATGAAACTTTGGGGGAAACTTGAGTGGTTATTAGCTAAGAGCCTTTAACATAGAGTGCTGCACGGGGACTTAGGAGAGAGAGATCGAGCTGCTGGTTCTGCCACAGACTTCCTGTGGGACCTTGAACAAATTGCTTCTCTGTGTCTCAGTTTTCCCATTTTACAAAAGGGAAATAATACTTCCCTACCTCACCGGCTAGTGTTGTGAGGATAGTGCTGCTTAAGTTTCTAGAAAGCCTAGGAAGTACTTAGAAAGCACCTGGTTAGATTCCTGGGGGGAGTGTGCATAAGGAAAATGTAATGATTAAACTTTGACCTAGAGTTAAAATATTTTGTCTGTTGGGCTTAGAAGGCAAGAGTCCTGGTCCTCATAATAGTGGAAGGTAAATTTTGGGAAGCTTGAAGAGTCCTTTCCCCCATTGTCCTGTTCCACTAAGGATTGTGCAAAACATAATAATGACCATAGCGGGTCAGACCAATGATCCAACTAGCCTAATACTATGTCTTCCCACAGTGGCTGGTGCCAGATGCTTCAGAGTCAATGACAGAACAGGGCAATTTATCAAGTGAGCCATCTCCCGTCATCCAGTCCCAGATTGTAGCAGAGGTTTGTGGCCACCCAGAGCATAGGGTTACATTCCTGACCATCTTGGCTAATAGCCATTGATGGACCTATCCTCCATGAGCTCATCTAATTCTTTTTTGAACCCAGTTATACTTTTGGCCTTCACAACATCCCCTGGCACAAGTTCCATAGGTTGATTGTGTGTTGTATGAAGAAGTATTTCCTTATGTCTGTTTTAAACCTGTTGCCTGTAAATTTCATTGACTGACTCCTGGTTTGTGTGTTATGTGAAGGGATAAATAACCCCTCCCTCTTCAATTTCTGCACACCATTAATGATTCTGAAGACCTCTATCATATTTCCTCCCCTCAGATGTCTCTTTTCCAAGCTGAACAGTCCTAGTCTTTTTAAGCTCTCCTCCCATGGAAGCTCTTCTATACCCCTAATCACTGGACCACCCTTGTCGACATGTTTATTGACATCCTCAAAGAATTATAATAGATTGGTGAGGCATGATTTCCCTTTACAAAAGCCATGATGACTCTTCCCCAACATATTGTGTTCATCAGTGTGTCTGATAATTCTATACTTTACTATAGTTTTAAACCAATTTGACTGCTACTGGAATTACCAGCCTGTAATTGCCAGGATCACGTCTACAGCCTTTTTTTAACAATCAGCATCACATTAGGAATTCACCAGTCATCTGGTACAAAGACTGATTTAAGTTATATACCACAGTTAGTAGTTCTGCAATTTCATATCTGAGTTCCATCAGAATTCGTAGATGAATGCCATCTAGTCCTGGTGACTTATTACTGTTTAATTTATCAATCTGTTCTAAAACCTCCTCTAATGTCCCTTCAAATAGAGGCACTGCACTGTCTTCCCATTGATGTTGTGTAGCTAGAAACAAGGCAGGAGCAGAGGAGGAACCACAGTCAACATCAGTAATTGCTCAGGTGCACTTAAGTCACTTAGTGGTTAAAATTATATCCCTGTTATGGCCACTTTAGGAGCTGGAATTGACACTGGAAGGAAAGGGAGGCTGGTCAGACTTAGCAGGGGAGCTCCTTTTTATTCCTTGTAATGACACACAGCTAGCAGCTGCATTGAAGGGTTTGCTTGCTATTTCAGCATTTGGCTGAGCTTGTCTAGGGGCTGGTCTAGGTATTTTGGTTACCATCTGGCTGAGGTAGGAAGGAGTGCAGAAAGGTGTGCAGAAAAGGCTGAAATAGAAAAGCAGAGATCTTCAGCTAGGCCCAACAGAAAGGGAGGGGAGAAGGATGGGCAGAGTTTTGTTCGAAGTGGAACTGCTCCACTAGGGGAAATGAGAAAGTGAGAAAGATTGACTCGATAGCCCAGTGGTTAGGTGAGTGCCCAGTGCCAAGGAGTTTATTGAGAAATTTCAGGTGACTCTGCAAATATTATTTCTCTTCAGCCTATACAGACTGCCTGGTGGGATTTTAACAACAGAGTTTTGTTCTAGGTTTTCTTTGCCTTTATTGGCATTATCTATAGCCTTGGAGCTGATGGCTAAGGCAAGACATCAGATCGGAATTTCTTGAAGAAGATAATTTTAAAGCATCACAGATCTAAAGCTGTCTGCCCACTGCTGCTCTGGAGGCAGAACAAATTGGCAGGCTCATCCAGGAGAAGGGCTTAGCTCCGTGGCAATAGTCCACAGGTCTGGATACACCCCCGAAGAAATGGAAGATCACACTGCAGCATGTGTAGACTTGGAGGTGCTGAAGAATGTAAAGGTGAATGTTAGACAGGAAGATGGATGGATTGGATTTGAAGATGCAAAATAAATTTTGGAAAACCACCTTGAGACTCTGTACTTCCATAACACAAATTGCATTATTCATTCTGTGGGCAGGTGAAAGTGTTTGCTTTTGCAATTGCACCTTAGTGAATAATCTGGAACGTTATGAAAACAGTGAATTCATCTGTTCATGAATAGTGTGGATATTTTCGCTTTTGTGCTGTACCCATCCACAGCAATATTTTTTGTATTAAATACTATGAATCCACTTCACCTGTCAGCACTATTCAAAACACAAAATGCTGCATGAATAGGAAGGATGTTCTGGGATCTCTCAGATGATTACTGTTGCTAGGAAAACCACTTCCTGATATCTTTGTGCTCAGTGTCTGCGTCTCTCTTTGTGTACAGCCTTCAGTGACAGGCAAATTCATATCAAGGCACTGGGAAGAAATAGGAAAAGTTTAGAAATGTTTAAAGAACACTGCTTAAAGTTAAAGGCGGATGTCATCTCAAATAACAGTGAAGACTTATGATTCCTTTCCTAGGTGGGATTATTGATATCAAATTGGAGAGAATTGCAGTGGTGTTTGTGCCATGAATGCGACTGAGTTGCATTAAAGCAGAAAACGTCTAGAACCTACAAAATGTGACTAATTTATTTTATTTCATAATAACAAAGTAGCTGCTGCTGAAAGGTTACTTCTGTTGGTTTCTGATTCCCATTTGTAAAAAAAAAAAAAAAAGGGTGGGGGGGAGTGGGAGGAAGGAAAAGTCTTGATGAAATATAAGAGCTAGGTTAGCCAGATGGGGCTTCCACATAGATTTGTGCCTTCTCTCACCCTCTCATGAAAAAAAAATCATAACATGAATCTGCTGTGATTTAATGTGGTGAATGTATTGTGAGTTGCAGGTAGTGACAGGAGGAAACTAATGTTCTGAATGTGATGGCGCGAACAGTGATCTTTTAGGACATAATTATAGATGTCTGTATACTCAGTATTATCTGTATATACAGTATTATACTGTATACTCAGTATTATCAGGATAGTAAAAATTTGGCAATTTGAATCAGACTTCCCACTTGTAATATTGCTTTTCATCCAAGGATCACAAAGCACTTAAAAAGGTGGGTGGTGTAACCCCACTTAAAGACAGGAAAGCTGAGGCCCAGAGAGTTTGTGAGGGTACATCTACACCACAGATTATGGTGTGATTGTAGTGTGGGTAAGCATACCTATGCTTGCTTTAATATAGTTAGCATGAGTAAAAATGGTAGTGAAGACATGTCAGTACGGGCTACAGTGTAGGGTAGCCGCCCTAGTACCAGCCCACCAGGGACCCTAGCGATGTACTTGAGTTGTCAGTCCACACCACCACATCTTCACTACTATTGTTACCCAGGGTAGCTCAATTAAAGCTAGCTCAGGAACCTGTACAATCACACCTTCGTGTGTCAGGAGATCAGTTCTCTCTCTGCCGCTAACTCCCAGACTCCTGCTCTAACCAAAAACTCAGCGAGCAAAAACTGAAATGTTTTGGCTGGTCAGGCAAATGCTTTTGTTTTTTTGATGAAAACACCAAAAAAATTGTTAAAAAAGGACAGTTTCACAAGGAAAGATCTGGTTTGACCGAACAGCCATTTTCAAGAGAAAAACTTTTTCAATGGAAAATTTGCAACCAGCTCTATCCCTGAAGTTCCTTTGAATATCCCAACCACAGATTCCTGTGCTCTATTATCAGTTCTGTCACCTCGGACAAGTCACCTGGTCTCTCTGTGCCTCAGCTTCTCCATCTGATAAATGGGGGTGAATACATTCCCTACGACTTCATAGGGGTGTTGTGAAACTTTATGGGTTCATGTTTGGATAGGGCTTTGAGAGGCTCAGTTGTAAGCGACTGTATATGTGAAGAGTATTTTTATCTACTGATCCAGGGGTGAATCTTGAAAAAGGTTCAGTCCTCCAAATTACACCTAACTTGCATGTATATATAACCTACTGGTTAGTGTGTGTTATAGGTACCCCTGTGCACCTGATCCACAAAATAGATGAAAGAGGCTTGGTTTTTTAGCTGAAGCTGTAGTATTACATGTTTTTTAGCTGTGGAGGTCCCCAGTTCAATTTCTGGTGAGTCAGCCACGATGGTGGCCATCAAGTATGCACAGGAGATGTTGCCACTGATGCTCTTCTGCTATTGTATACAAGTTTGCTGCAAAGCTGTGATGAATTTGTCAATTCCACTGGTTGGATAAGAGGATGTAGCAGATCAGGGCAGAACTGACTGTATGATGGATTGATCAGTTTTATCTCCTGGACTTGGTTTGAACTGGTCTGAATGGATCATTCCCCTCCTCACCCCAAATTAATTTGTAGCTCTGCTGCTGGCCCTAAGAGGACAATGACTCCCACTGGAAGTTTTGTACTAGTTTTTCCATTCTCTAGCTCCTTTTCACAGACCCACTCCCAGCCAAGCACAGACTTTCTCCGAACACACACTAATTCTTCAAAGAGCAGAAAATATATTCTGTTCCCCAGGGTCCATAAGTCAATGCTTTAAAATTCTACCAGAGTAAGCAGAGTATCCTCCATAGTCATATATCCAAAAAAAGTGGCAATATTGCATTTAAAAAAGTGAACTAGCTTAACAGTTTGTGTGTGATGTGACTGTGGATGAGGCATCAAGGCTCTCTATCTTTCTATCTCCTCCCATCTCTTTCCAACTACTTCCTCACCTCAACTCTCCCTTTCCTTTCCTATTATTTATACTTATTTGTACTGCAGCAGCACGTAGAGGCCCAACCAAGATCAGGGCCCCATTGGGCTGGGTGTTGTACAAACACATAAGAAAAAGTCCCTGACTCATACAGCTTCCTGTCTAAATAGACAAGACAAAAGGTAGGAGAAGGGCAATGTTATCTCAGTATTAAAGATGGGTAACTTAGACTCAGTGAGATTAAGTTATGTGCTCAAGGTCACAGAGGGAGTTTGTGGCAAAGCCAGGAATTAAACTTACATCTTCCAAGTCCCACTCTTTTAATCATAAGACTATCCTTTCTCCCTCTTCTCTGACCCTTTCTCTCTCACACACTCATCTTTTTTTTACCCGTCCTTCCTTCACTCTGTCCCTTCTAGTTGCCACTGAAGAACTGGAAATCAACCAAAGCATACAATTGATGGAAGGTGGTCTATCTGCTTCTAATAAACTATCTATTGAGCTAATTTAAGTAGTCATTCAATGTTCTAGAATTTCTCAGTCTCAGTGACTAAATTCCTTCCCCTTTTTGCCTGTGGGTAGGAGCAAAAAAATTTAAATCATTATGTGGTGCACATACCCTCACCCACCCACCCACCTACCCACTAACCTCTCTCCCACATTCCCTCTTCTGCAATAATGAGTCATTGTTATCTAATTACTTTCTGCCTCTGCTGCATCTTAGTGAACAAGGCATTTCAAAAAGATTTTTAAAAATATAATAAAGAACATTGCTTGAAAAAAGCGAAATAAAACATCTAGGGCTATACTGACTCCCACTTATCTTCACTTTTGCCAAGTGTAACAAGAAGTGCCTTCTTTCTATGAAGCAGTTTTTATATTAACAGTTTCATGGGTCATCAAACTTTAGTGTAGGATATTAAAATGGGGTGGAGAAAAAATGGTTCCTACCTGCCCTTTTCCCTTTAAACCTTTATTAATCTCTTCTATTGTCCAACTTTGCAATGCATTTTAGTATTCAGATTGCATGCAACACATTATGCAAAATAAACATGAAATTGAAGGAATGCAGAATAATGTAGTAAGGGCAGCTACTGGATTATGGAATGACTGCGCCCATATTACCCTGTGCCTGTTTAGCACATTGGCTGCCTTTACCACAGGGACCCTTTTATGTGCCAGATTTCTATACTTAGCATGTTAAAGCATTGGCCTGCTAAACCCAGGGTTGTGAGTTCAATCCTTGAGGGGGCCATTTAGGGATGGGGCAAAAATTGGGGATTGGTCCTGCTTTGAGCAGGGGGTTGGACTAGATGACCTCTGAGGTCCCTTCCAACCCTGATATTCTATGATTCTATTTATGCCATGGCATTGGAGGAAGGAAAAAGTTTGTTGTGATTTGAAGGCAAGCCCTAAACCAACCTTACATCTGGGGAACTGAATATCAAATCCGAGGGCTTCTGATGGAGAATGCCCTTTTGGCCTATCTTTTAAAATGAGGTACTTCAGCTCAAGTGCCTTTGCTAAGCACACCAGTGACAGCATCTCCTGCAGAAAGAGATGGCCAACACCTCTACTTACATAGTGGGAACCAGAAGTTCTTTGTTACTTTAGGAATTTGTTTTTAAGGATTGTTTCTTCTGACTGACATGGCAAAGAATGGAGAACCCAGCTCTCAGCCACTAAACAACAAGTGATTGAAGACCAGAAATTCAATAGGGCTTTCTTTTGTAAACAAAATGGCAGAGAAAATAACTATTTCACTGAAATATTTCCCATTCATGGATAGTTGCCTTTGGTAAATAAATATCTTCCCACCTGCAACTCTCTGTTTTTAAGGGTGTTTGAAATATCTAGTATTTTTGGCTGGACTTGCTAGACTCTCACATGGTCATTAAGAAGGATGTTATTTAAAGTTTTTTTTTAAAAAACCAACAATCCTACATCAAAGATATCAACATTTTCACTTTGTGTGTATTTCCCCTGAATATGGAGTTGGCAAACTCTCAAATCCCTTTATCATGTTTGAACTCAGAAAAATATATGGTAATACCAGCTGAACTAATATTTAAAGAGCAATCCACCCCAGAGTTTTATTGTCTGTCACTCTCTGTGTGCCTCAATTCTCCCAGACAGGCACAATGAGGCTTGGTGGTGAAAGCACTAGGTTTCTCTAGTGACAGCCCTCAGTTTACACTTGGTGCAACTGGAAAGAGCAGGGGAGAAAGGTGGCTCTATACTTATATGCTCCCCTGACCTTGGCTCAATAAGGGAGTGGGATGAAATAGTCCCTCTCCCCAGTATCACCTACAGCAGCCTAAAGTTCTACTTGCTGCAATGATCGCATACAGACTGATGTCCCAGCCAAGAGTCAGACAGAACCATGTGCTCTTCCCTTCCCCTGACATGTGCCATCCTCTGCCCCCTTTCTGCCCCCTACATCAGCTCGTCACTACTCAAGGATTCCTCTGAGTCCATGGGAATCCTCAGTCACCCCTTTGGAGCAGCTTTGTGGGTATTTGCAGGGTTCAGACAGCACAAAGCAACCTAAACCAGGAGCAAGAACTGAGCCCACTATACCTGGGTCGGGTGAATAAAATCCCTCTATCACAGTCAGTACTGTAAGGTTAAATAGGTGTTTCTGTTAGATTCTGATATTACATGCTTGTTTTGCTCTTCCTAATGTTTCTCTCTCTAGGTTCTTTCACTGCACCCATCATTGTGGTATCTGCTCTTCATCCAGTTGCTGGTTTCTGACAAGCACAGGCAGGACTGGGAGATAGCACGGTTTATGTCCAATATTAACATGATGTGCACCTGGGGGGTTGCCTGTATATTAGCGGCATAGCCTGCACTGTTTCAGAGTCTCTTCAAGTGGCTTTATATAGGTGTGGAATCAGACAGTGGGAAAGGATGGATCCTGTTAATATTCTCCTTGAAAATTCTTTGAGGCTTGAAATGTGTGGGTAACAAATACTACCTTATGAGTACAGTACGCTGGCTGTACACGTACTCATCTTACCCAATAACATACCATGCAATCACACCACTCTTTGCCATATTACCCTCTGGAGGTGATACTCAGAAAAACAGTGGCCACTACAACATAAATAAAGAGGAATCTGTGCTACTCACAAGTTTTTATCTTGCCTTCCTAAGAGGTCTGATCCTGTGAAGGGCTGAACACTATCAACTATCTCAGTATCTTGGAAGACTGGACTCTTCAGTAGAAGTTGAGGGTGCTCAGCCTCCCACAGGCAGTGCTCAGCATCTGTCAGACTCAAGCTTCAGTGTCTTTACCCCTATATTTGAAGGCAACAATTACTTAAAGGATTACCTAGGGTATCTGTAGGTGAACATCTCCTTTTCTTTTCCTTGCCGCTATTCAATATCTTAATCCCAACTTGTGGGAGTGAAACAGTGGCAACCTTAAGTATATAATTTGCTTCCTATTACATTATTCTTCCAGTACAGGAGGTACCAGTGTTTGTCATTTTGGAGTGTCATATCATTACATTGCATATTGCTGTGTAATGATGTGAAATGATTAAATGACAAAATGCCAGTTTGCTGCCAAAAAATTAAAGTGGCATACTTTTATTTGCTGATGGGAAAGCTATTAATTTCTGTATGGTCTTTGCCAGATGAAATAATGTAAGCAGACTGAAAATGGGAGGTGGGTACAATCCTTTTTCTAATTTCAGCATGTCCCCCCCCAAAGCTTGTGACATTAGAGCATGTATCCAGTGCAGCAGGTACTGCCATATGTCAGCCTAGTATCCTAACAAATGAGGAGAGGTAGATATAAAAATAAACCCTGATTGGCATGTCTGATTGTATGAAGGAAAGGATCTGGTCACACAGAAGACTGTAGAGGGGAAATGGTTTTAGCTTTTTCTGTTCAATATTTTCTTTGCTAGTATTGCATGGGCGATTGAACTTTGCCTTTTAGTCATCTTTATAGGAAAAAAAGAGCATACCAAAGGGTTGTAGTTAATGGGATAGAACAGACAGACCAACTGGTGGTTAGTGCAATAGAGTCTTGACTTTTTATTCCTAATACTATTATAGGCTTTGACCTGTACATTAGGAGTTCGAAGCTCTGGCTCATGCAGATGACGCTGTAATATTTTTAGATAACCGGCATTCTTTCTTTGGCTATGAAATTAAAGTCAAAGATGACCAAGAGATGAAATCCATAAAATTTTCTTCATTTGCTTCCATTGTAACAGTGCATCAGTTTCCAAACATAATTCTTTCTAAAGGATTTTGTTTGGTTCATCCACAACGTATTTAAGTCCCCTGTGTTTCTGTGTACATATAAAAAGTATTACAATAGTGCCTTTCACTTTGATGTCAAATTACCAAAATGCTTAAAATGCAATGGACCAGATCCTTGACTAGCGTAAAAGAATACAGCTCACTTCAGAGAAGCTACATGGAAGTACATCAGCTGAGGATCTGGCCTGACATATTTGCGTTCTCATTTGGCACTCATTTTTTCCACCGTTTTTATATGGAATTCTTGACCTCTGCAGAAGTTTAAAGAGATCTCTAAGAGGAAGAATGCTCCCACAGCTAGTTGGCCACTCAGCCTTGGAGGACACTAACCATCTGTTGTCCTCCATTATCAATAAAATGGCTCCCGAACACCATCCATTATATCATCCTCATCGGGTGTCCCAGGTATGCAGAAGAGCCATAAGAAATGCTTAGTAAGAGGAGACTAGAGCACTTATGGTGGAAATCATACTCTCTTAGTGGTGGCACAGCCAAAGAAAGTTTTCCCCTCCTTCTCCTCTGTCTAGATCAAAATCTGAAGTGTGTTATTCCAAGTTATAAGCTGCTTGGTGAGTATCGGCTGTATCCAGTCAGGAGCCTGGGAAGCCATTCTGAAGTCACAACTTGTGCAGAATGTGACCACCTGCTTGTGTTGAATTATGACTACAGGGAACATATTACTAGGGGCTGGTTGGAAATTCTCTGATGGGATGGCTTTCCAGCAGAGAACACAGATTTCTTGAAATTAAAACATCTCACAGACACAGTTTGATTTTGGTGAAGGTCCGATGGTTTCCTGCCGCTCATCTGCCTGGCTCCTCAGCAGTCAACCTGGTGGACTGACGGGGAGCTAAAGCCCTAGTAATGCGCAGACTTCCAGCCCAGTTGGTGCTTCCAGGGGACTTCCCAGCTCCCCTTCAGCCAATGTGGTGGAGTTTTGTTTTGAAATTTTTTGAAACAAAATTTTTGGATTCTGTTTTGTGAAGAATTTCAAAATTTTTGGTTTTCATTCCAAATCAGAACAAAGCCAAATAGTGAAATTCCAAAATCCTCCGTGACACACAATTGCTGTTCTCTGCAAACCTCTAGGTATTACGCCAATCTCTACAGATGGCAGTGGCTCTCTATACACATGCTTTGTGCTTTCCTGGATTGGTGCCTTAGCCAACAAGTTATGTATGTTGCCTTTTAATAATATGATTATGTGCTCAGAGAGATACGGTGATGCTTACTTTTATAAATTAAAAATTAATAAACACATAACAGCATTTTGGCTGATTATTAATATCTAAGCTAAAGTGTTGTTTATTTTTAGTGGTAGTTTTCCCTACGTTTTATTATTGTTTTTGTTTTGTTAATATGTTCTGCAGTGGCAGCAACCAAGAGAAAAATAAAAAAATTACTGGAAAAGGTTTGAATTTAAATTGTATTGGGTTTTTTGACACTGAAATTCACTTGCCTGTTATAAAAAAAAAGTAGGTAACAGAAACCATCCCAAAACAATAATAACTTTATGGAGTTCTAAACAATGGTTACATGTTTACCAAAATGTTTGGAACTATCTCTTTATTTGACATTTTTTCTAGCAAAGGAAACTGCAAGAGACTGCCTTTTCTTACTTCTAGCATGTTGGCAAAAGTACAAAAACCCCATTTTTAATGTGATAGGATTCATAAATGGACAACTATTCAACTAATAAAACTGTCAAAAGAATTCAATGTCCATATGGCTAAAACATTAGACATTTGAAAGGCATTGTCATGCTAAACATATTGCTTTATATATGGACTTATTGCCACTAATTTATTCGTCTAATGGATGAACTACTACATATATAAAATGGTCTTAATTTTTATTCATGCATTCTCTAGGCTGAAGCATAAAGAAACCAGAAATTCCATAAGGGAACCTTAGAAAACTGGATCTACTGCACTATGCAGTATAGTTTGCTGTTCTAAATCTAGCTGTTAAGTCTCTAATTTTCACCCTCACACACACTCCCAGCTTCTGATCTTAGTTACAATGAAATCAACTATGTTACTCCAGAATCACACTGGTATAACTGAGGTGCCTTTCCATTACATAATCTTTACTACGGAGAAGCTTCTATTAACTTCAGTGGTAGATTTGTCAGAGTGAAAGTTGAGTCATGACTTGGCCTAAAATATTTCTTTTTGTTTGTCTTGTGACCTGGTTGCGGTAAGGGCTTAGCATTCTCAATTCATCTGCAATCACATGGGCAGTGACAGCGTTCAGCATCTTGAATGTTCAAACCAGGAAGACTTGAGTGGTGACCTTTAGTTATTTCTACTGCAAGGAGAGGAGGAGATATGATTCTCATCTAACGGTTATGGGTCATATCCATCCCATGTAATTCCACATAGGCTTAGAATTCCATATTACCAGTGAGAACTGAACACCAAAAGATATAATATGAATATACTGCACCGAGTCCTCAACTTGTGTAAATCTGTGGAGTTCCGTATAATTTCACTGCTGTTAGTAGTGTAACACCAGGAGCAAATTTGGTCTGATATCATTACTGATCAAAGAGATAATCACTAAAAAAAATCACAAAAAAACCCACAGCCGGCCTTGCTTTCTCCTTTAATACTGAAAAATCTGTATATAACTTAGCTGGTAAGTTCTGCTTCCATGTACAACTTAGAGAAGCAGAAGCCAGCTCAGGTCTGGGATCTTCAAATCAGTATGCACTTGAGTCCATATTATGCCCCGACACCCACAGGTTTAAAAAACTAACAAAAGGGGTACTTTTTTTGCTCTGTAAAACCATACCACTCTTATAATGTTATCAGTAAAGCTGTTTACTCTGATTTCTTTTAAAAAAACTTTTCACATTTAAAAAAAAAAAAAGCTTTGCTTCACAGTTACACTCTCTCATATTTTTAAATTCATAAACATTGCAAAATGTCCTTGGCACTTGTCTCCAGGCAATATTTCTTAATTTCATTCCTATTTTTAACACTGCAAACTTGTATAAGAAAAACAAAAGAAAATTTAAAATATCCCCTTTTAAGAAAAAAGGATCTATCAACAGCCTGGTTGGTTAAATAACTATATTATCTCAGGTTAGGAAAGGGTGACCAAACTAATGCATTTTTGCATGCTTAATTTTGGCTGTAAAATGAGTGTAAAATTCATTTCACTTTTGAAATTAATTGAAAATGTGTTTTCTTCAACTAAACCGTGGTAAAAAATGTTGCCTCAAAAGGTTATTTGGGGATAGAACAGCTGAAAACAGAGTGAGTTAATTAAAAAAAGGAAACCAGGTTTGGTTAGATAAATTGTATGAATGTTGAAAGTGGAGTTGACCAAGCTAAGCTGATTGACCAAAAATAGAAATCAGCTTACACACACTTCCAATTGTAGGGAAGGTGAGGGTATACATTTAAACACTTGATTTTCTTTGCAAAAGTAAGACTGTAGACAAAACTACCAGGTTCATGCTGTTGGCAGCCTTGGGCAGCCTGAAATGTTTAAACTCGTCTCTCATGTCTAGTTGGGATAGATTTTATTTTTTTGTTTAAAATTGTATCATCACTCTTCTGTGGGCCTCAGAAAAAAACTTCTCATTTCTTGTGGAGGGAGGGGTGGTGGATATCTGTCTGTCTGTCTACTGTTCTTCCATTTGAATCACTAACTTTACATACAGTTTTTTTTGTTTTTTCTTGGGGGCGGGGAGGCGCTAAGTGAGATATTGTAGTGAAAGAGACAGGATGTGAGCAGATACTGTGCCTGGGAGCCAAAAACAAGATTAATTTAGACTTTGTAAGTCTGTAGCAACCATCTTCAGGATCCCCGGAGAATTTTACCTGTTCGGGCAGCGGGTGAAGGTGGACTAAGAAAATACAAAGAATTAAAACGTCTGTGTAAAAAGAACTGTGGATTTTGCGCCCTTTACTTTGTGTAGATTCTATAGTATTGGGCTACTCCTGCACCATGGAAATCAGTGGGAGTTTTGCTACTGACTTCAGGGTGAGCAAGACTGGGGGCCTGTAAGAGAAAAAAAGCAATAGTTGCTCAGATGAGGCCAGTCATGTGGGATCACAGCAGCCAGGGAAAGAGATGTAAAAACTTAAAGGGGTAGTGGGAGATGAATAATGTAGCTGGAGTCGACATAGCTTAGGTTGACTTACTGCAGTGTCTACACCGCACTGCATAGATGGGAGGCACTCTCCTGTCAACTTACCTTACTCCTCTCGTTACCGTGGAGTACTGGGGTCGATCGGAGAGAGCGCTCTGCGGTCTGCTTAGTGGGTATTCACTATACCCACTAAATCAACCCCCGCTGCATTGATTGCAGTAGTGTCGATTTCTAGTAAGTGTAGATGGGGCCTCATTGCTAATTGTTAGCAAAGGATTGAAAATGCTTGAGTTATACGGCCTACTAAAATGTGGTGCCATCAGATCCATTGTGAGATTGTCAAGATGAGAAGAGCAAGAAACAGATGTGTAAGGCTTAGACAGTTGTAATGGGTTACTTCATAGGGATACAGCAGAAAAGTGGAAGCACTTTAGAAAATAAGATACTCCCATTGAGAGTCAATCTAGAAAGGTTTCTTTGGATTGACCACCAGGAGGGGACTAGTTGGAGGCTAGAGGAAAATCTCGGTTGAGCTTTATTGTTATTGTTGCTGTCTCATCTTTAAAGATGCTTAAATGAGATGAAGAAATTGAAAATGCTGTAAATATAAAACCTCATTGTTCAGAGAGACTAGAGTAAATCTGTCAGGGTCCAATCACTGGAACTGTCCCTGCTTGTCCCCAGCACCACCCACACCCACTCCTCTATGGAAATGAGTTTGTTATTAAACTCATACACAATGCTCAGTGTGCATGAGATTTTTTTAATATAACTTTTTGCCCTTCCATAGCACCTTTTATCCAAGGATCTCAAAGCACTGTACAAAGATGAATGAAGTTAGATACAGAAGCTGAGGCACAGTGAGGCCGCTTCTCACCGCCCCCATTGGCCGGACACAGTGAACCGCGGCCAGTGGAAGCCGAGATCGGCCGAACCTGTGGATGCGGCAGGTAAAAAAACTGGCCTGGCCCACCAGGGGCTTTCCCTACACAAGCAGCGTCCCAAGTTTGGGAAACACTGTTCTAAAGTGATCATAATTTTGGGCATCTCAATTTTTGGATGCCCAACTCGGAACCACCAGGGCCTGATTTTCAGAGATGCTGAGCCCTCACAGCTCCAGTTGACTTCAGAGGGAGCCATTGCAGTCTAATCCTTCTGAAAGTCAGGCCTTTCTGAGTATTAAATTTTTTGCTTGTCAGGTAGGTTACGTTACCTGATTACAGACAGGTTTTGGAGAGATGCACATGACTAGATAGTTGGCTTGCACATTTAAATGCTTGTTCATCGATTAATATATTGGAATTAAATTTCAAAAGCCTTGTCTGGCAGCATCTCAGTGTGACAATACCAGGAAAGCCATGGATTGGGATGACACTCTATGTAGAAAGGCTCAGTTCATCCCCATCTCCAACAAAGTGCATACACATCCCAAGTTACTGCCAAACTCATCCTTCTTCCTTCATCCATAACATAAGAAATAGTAACTCAAAACAATCCTCAACCTAAACTTCCTCCTTTAGTTTAGCTTCACTTCTTCTCTAGGCCCAGGTTCCTCAACTTTGAAGTCCTCTCCCACCACATGGGAGTGCATGAACCACACCTTCCACAGTGAGTTAGCAAGAACTAATCACTCTCTACCTTGAAGGGTTCTTACAAATGGCAACAGCAGGGTTTCATTCTTCATTGCCTCACATAGCTATGTAGCACATATATAGTTTGTCTCTTCCTCCTCCCACCTTGCCAGCTTGTGCTGGTTCATATGCCGTCCATAATGCCACTCAATTCTGTTTGTTTTGTGATTAATAGTTTTTGTATTGTGGAAAGCATAACAAATGGTGTTATGTCCTTCAGAGAACCAGATATTATAGGGGGGGAAATTGCGTCTCTAAGGGCATTTTTGGTATGATTCCCAAACAGTTATTTTGCAGTTATTTTTTTAAATATACATATCTGACTGTGGGCCTCAGAGTTAGCATCCCTAAAAGCAGTGCTCAGCTTAAAAAGTAATGCATTATATTTTGAACACTGTATGTTTGACAATACATTTCATGCCTCATTTCCTGCTAGTTGTGAGCTCTAGTAAACACTCAAACAGCAAATTCACATTTTTCATGTCAAAAAGCCCTATAGTTTGTTCCTGCTAGGATGTCACTAGTTAAATAGATTCCTGTAAGGACATATTCTGTTCACACCATAATCTGTTGTGACACTAAACCTTAAGCCGTCTTCAAATTTTCATTGTTTTTCCACTAAAAGATTATTTCTAAAATATGTTATACCTCACATTCATTTTCTTTGTAAGAATTAATTGCATAAGCAGTGAGTATCTAACTAGGACTAAGTCTTCCATCCTAACCCAAAATTAAGAATTTAATGTGGATTATTCATAACCATCCTATACAGTTAATTCAATGTGATTTTCTCTAGCCTACGCAGAATTTCCCTTTCTTGAAATGACCTTACCTCCTTGTAAGATCTGGAAGGAGGGCAGACAGCTCTGGTGTACTTATGGTCATTGTAGCGCCTGTCGATGCAGCTAATTTATAGATATCAAAGTGTCTGTTATATTATAAAATTGAAGGTTTGATCCTGCCTTGTCTTAGGCAACATGCAGTTTATTACACATGTCCAAAATGAGACAATGAGTCAAAACACTGGCCCAATTAATACACAATGGATGGACAACACTACTATTAATGGTGGGTGGATAACACTACTACTAATGTAAGTATGCAGAGAATTCTGACCTGATTGCATTTTACACCCATTTTTCGAATGTAAGTAACTACAGAAGGATGGAAGGCCATGGAGAATCAGGCCCCATATATCAGGGGTCTGTATTATCACTTTAAATTAACTCAGCATGGAGCTGCCTGGAATCTTCAGTTGTAATAAGCTGCCTTAAGGAACACTTATAGTATTTGAGTATCTGGATTTATGTCTTCCTTACTTCCTAGTTTAACAGAGTTTAGCTCCCTAACTTTATCCATTGTGTTAGATACTGTACATACACATAGGAGACAGTCTCTGCTCCAAAGAGCTTATGATCTAAAGAGGAACAAACTGTGGGAGGGGAAACAAAGGCACAGAGAGACCATATGACTTCACTAAAGTCACACAGCAGATTATTTCAGTCTCCAGTCCAGCAGTGGAGCTTTAAGGTTGGGTTCCTGGGTGAACTCCTGACCCTATCAAAGTCAATGGGAGTTTTGTGACTGACTTCAGTGGGGCCAAGATGTCATCCCCTAGCTGTGGCTGTCTGTCCCAAGGCTGGTAGAGAAGATCCAAGTTCAACTTCATAGCCTGGCCCCTCCCACTTGAGATCAGATGTGTCTCCTGCACCCATTTATTCAGAGACAAGCAAGAAACATGTTGCAGTGAAATCTTTTCTCAGTGGCACGTCATTCTCACTAGGGGTATGTCTACATTGCAATTCGACACCCATGATGGGCCCATGCCAGCTGACTTGGGATCACGGGCGCAGGCTAAGTGGCTGTTTAAGTGCGGTGTAGACCTTCAGGCCTGGGCTGCAGCCCAAGCTCTAGGACCCTCCCATCTCGCAGGGTCCTAGATCCTGGTCTGCAGCCTGAGCCGAACATCTACATCACAGGTTTCAGAGTAGCAGCCGTGTTAGTCTGTATTCGCAAAAAGAAAAGGAGTACTTATGGCACCTTAGAGACTAACAAATTTATTTTAGCATAAGCTTTCGTGAGCTACAGCTCACTTCAGAATGCATCCGATGAAGTGAGCTGTAGCTCACAAAAGCTTATGCTCAAATAAATTTGTTAGTCTCTAAGGTGCCACAAGTACTCCTTTTCTATCTACATCACAGTTAAACAGCCCTTTAGCCCAAGCTCGGTGAGCCTGAGTCAGCTGGCTTGGGCCAGCGGCGGGTTTTTAATTGCATGTAAACATACCCTTTGAGCCATTCGCATGTATTGTGTCTGTGGGCAGATTTTTAGCACTCTGTTTTGATCATTTATAGGGATGCTTTTTATTTACAACTCAGCAAAAGAAAAGGTTTCCCTCATAATATGAAATGTGTAATTATTTAATCTAAAATATAGAATTGGGTCCCTTTGTATTTGTATAAATATCGAAGAGCAGGATTGCTCATCTCATTCAACATGGGAAATAGCTCTCTTATACAAAGGTCCACTGAAGTCAAGACAAATGTGTGTATCACCATCTGAATAACGTTATACTATCCATTGCCTAGTATACCTGCTATATCCTTACAGGTACAGGGTAACAGCTCCAAAAGATCAATACCAATCCTTAAAAAGGAGACTACTAGGAGAACCCAGCTGATACTCAGCTCTATGTAACTGCATTGCTATCAGTGCATGGGGAGCAGCTCCGGGGGCGGTGGAATAGGGAAGGAGGGTGGCGTCCTATGCATGCTTTGGAGATGGACATTATGCTGCTTCTGAATACACTGATGCAGAAAGAATTTTTAGGAGTGGGTGACAGAAAGAGCCCTGGGGACCACGCTTAAGCAGGCTGAGAACATGGAGTGGGACATGGAAGGGAAGTAGTCTCTATTCCAGTTTACAGGTATGATGGGTGACAGAGGAAACACTGCTCATCTTTTTCGCCAAAAGTGGGTCAAGCCTTGACAAAATTTGTTTGTGTAGCTGGGCTGAGTTTGGCCAGGGGTAACAAACTCAGCTGAGTTTGAAACGGGAAGTATTTTGTTTGCACAGATCAAACTTTTCTATCCTTCTCAACCTCTTTCTAATATAAGCTTTCCCCAAAAATCACTTGTCATGTCTCTTCCTCATCGTATCACACTTCTTGCGTATATTGGGAAACATTATTTAAAAAGAAAAAAATGCTGAATCCCCACAAATGTTTTGCCACCCAGAAAAGTGCCATCAGAAAAGTATTTAAACAGTGTCCATGCCAAATATTGCAAGGATGTTAGGTATCTGACAAATTGATTTGAAAGAGAGCCAAGAAATCTCTAGCAGAAAAGAACTGAGTATAGATATATGCAGGACATGGAAATCTCTCCTTATAGCACACCGTTGGGTTTTTTTATTAACTTAAATGCAAGCTGGGATAAAGTAACTAGCTAAGCAGAAAAGGACCTCTTGGAGTCAGATATTTGTGAATAAAATGTCTGCTGCAGAAAGGTAATACAAATGATATACAGTCACTTTGTAGTCGTTGCCTCTTTAATTGAGCAGACTGATGTGTTGCTAGCATAATGGATCTTTGGAGCAGACGGAGAATGAGGTGCTGTTATTTTGTTCCTCAAAGCCACACATTTGAAGTGTAGGTGAATACAAACCATTTAAGAAATAATTGGTCTGACCCAGCAGCAGAGTAGCCATTTTGGCAGCAGTAAAAGAGGTGTTACTCAGGTGACAGAAGACAATGAGACAGAAATATATAACACAGTAGTTACAGTCTCAAAAAATGTCAGCCTAATGAAAAAGAGAGGGGAAAAAAACTACAAAAGAAGTCCCAATCCTTTCAGATCTATTCTTATATTATCTGCAGATTCTTCTGCTTCATTAGCCAAATTTCATCTTTCCTGACTGTTCTTTAAAAACAAACACTCAAAAAACCCAGTTTTATTTGCCATCCAGGCATCTTATACCTCGCTGCAACTTCCTGGCCTCCCTTCTTTCACTTGACTTCCTGCAAGTCCATCCAAACCAATGCGCCTAATTTCACCCCAGCCTGTCACTGGTCTGATCAGGTCATCCTCCCTTTTTATTAAACTGTCTTTTTTAAACTAAAAAGACAACCCCCCTCCCCCCCCGCCTGCCAATCAGTCTCCTTAATAGTAGACTTCTGTGGGTCTTTCCAGTGGAAAGGGATTTTTGCAGAATAGCCCTAGGTTGCTGGTATTTTTTTTATTATTATTATTAATTATTATTATTATTATTTATTATTATTTATCTGTATTACAGTAGCACTTAGAGTCCCTAGTCGTAAAACAGGAACCCATTGTGGTAGGCACTGTACAAACACAGAACAAAAAGAAGTCAGAGCCTCATTTTTTGGAATTGATGGAGCTAAGCTGTTTTACACCATCTGACAATCTGACCCTCCATACTTTTATGTGGAATTTGAAACCTGCTATTGTTCTACTTATCATTAAAATTATATTTTCCACACTGCAGCACAACAGAAGCAGACCTCATAATTCCTTTATCAGATAAGTCCAGAAGCATCACAGTATCCTTGGTCAAAATAGCATGTACTGGTCATGTGGAGCCAAAAGGTTGAAAAGTGAGAGTTCTTCTCAGCCTATTTGGAGCTGAAGGAGGGGATTTGTGAATGGAAAGACCTCGATTTTGGAGGCTATTAGAAGTAAGGTATCTTTGTAAAGGAAGAGGACACTTGCTAGCAAAGACAAGGCCAAATCTTTAATTAAAGTAAATATTTGTCACAGCAGGGGTCACTAGCTCAGCAACAGAAATAGAATCCGATGAAATAATGTACATGTTCTTGGGTCTTTCTCATCGTGCAATGTCATTTTAGACACTCAACACTGTAGACAGGACAATTACTGAAGAAAGGGACTTCAGCTGTAGACAAGATGATATTATAGCCGGTGGAGTTGGAAAACATCTCTTGCTGATAATACTTTGTAGTTCTACAGCATCTGCTATTCCATGGAACTTGAAACGTTATACAAACATGAATTAATTAAATCTGCTTTCTGAGATTCTTGAAATGTTTAATTTCACTGTAATATTGAGAAATAATTAAATAATGTTACCTCCATTGTACCAAAGGGGAAAATGAGACACATTGTTTCTCAGTTTGTAGGACATTTTTCATCTAAAACCTTGAGATCATAGACACCCAACAGCTCTGACCCAAGATGGTTCCATTGACACTCCATTGAACGGAAAGGACTCTATGAGGCACCAGGTTTGCCCGTCAACACAGCAAGTATATTTTACCTGGATGGATCTTTAACATTCAACAGCCATCAAAAGGGGATCCATCTTTTGAAAAATGTGTTTAAATTGTATATTTTCAAAGAAGCTTAATGGATAACACTGGTTTTGCACAATGGGACAAGTTTATCCCCTTTGTAATTTCATTGACTCTGATGGAGTCCATGCCAAAGATGAATTTGGTCCATAACATTTGAGCAGCAAGTAGTAACAATCTAAAGAGGTATAACAAAGCTTTCTGTTTGAACAAGTGTTTTGCTACATAGTGATATCTTTTTTATTGCAGATGTGCTCATGAATGGCGCAAGATTACAGGGTGGACTTTCAACGGATACATGTATGACTGTGAAACTTTAAAAATGTTGATATGGACATAAATTCTTCATGATTATCTAATCTTTAGGGCAAATTTTAAAATTAATCTCTTAAATTGTACTGGGTAAAAGATGCAAAAATACCTGTCTGCACATGTTAGTGTTTGTACGTGCAAGTGGATCTATCTCTGTGCTGTAAGGATCTGATTGAAGTCCATGAGAGTATTGGAACCTCATTCCTCAATGAGTTCTTCTCTGGATTTGTCCTTTTCAGAGGATGGTTTGAATATCTGGCTCTTATTATTATGGATTCTATGAATGTTTCAGATTCACCTAAAAGAAACACTTTGGGATATGGATGTAAAATCCTTTCACTCAAATTTTTAGGGTACTGTAATAAAAGTCTTCTTTATAATATGTTCAAGGTCTATTAAATAAGTGCATTGAAGAATTCCTGTTCCATCTTAAATGGGCTTGTCAAGTTAATCTATTTTCAGTGTCTGCATGCGTAAGGCATGTTATAGTCTTCTCTTGGTGATTTTAAAAATTAATTATTTAAGTTTCCTATTTCCACTTAATAATCTCTGCAAATTACTGCTTTCCATTTATTCCTTTATGTTTTACGATAGTGGTTTAATTATTGCTATGGGTACGTCCATGCATGACACACTAAGAACATTCATATCAAACTATTTGAAAGAACTGCTGAGCTAGGACAACTTCAGGTAAGAAAACTTTGTAGGTCCCATTTATTAATAAATCCTGGCAAGATGCTTGTTTCAAAGATGCTAGCCTGTCAAAGACTTAATCAGGAAGAATAATCCTGATCTCTCTATTGTACTGTGGGGGAGGGGAGAGATTGTTTATGATTTTAGGAAGTGTGTGCTTGTTAATTTCAGATATGTGTTTTCTTCCTGTGCTTGGAAATGAAACTATATTCACTTAGAGCTTGATCCTGTGAGGTACTCAGCCCAGTCTACGCTATGAGTTTAGGTCGAATTTAGCAGCATTAGATCATTTAACCCGTCCCCACGACAAAGCCATTTTTGTCAACTTAAAGGGCTCCTAAAATCGATTTCTGTACTCCTCCCTGACGAGGGGATTAGCACTGAAATCAACATCACCGGGTTGAATTTGGGGTAGTGTGGATGCAATTCGATGGTATTGGCCTCCAGGAGCTATCCCAGAGTGCTCCATTGTGACCGCTCTGGACAGCACTTTCAGTTCAGATGCACTAGCCAGGTACACAGGAAAAGCACCAGGAACTTTTGAATTTCATTTCCTCTTTGGCCAGCATGGTGAGCTCATCAGCACACGTGACCATGCAGTCTCAGAATCGCAAAAAAGCTCCAGCATGGACTGAACGCGAGGTACTGGATCTGATCGCTGTATGGGGAGACGAATCCATGCTATCAGAACTCCGTTCCAAAAGATGAAATGCCAAAATATTTCAAAAAATCTCCAAGGGCATGATGGACAGAGGCTATAACAGGGACCCGCAGCAGTGCCATGTAAAAATTAAGGAGCTCAGGGAAGCCTACCAAAAAAACAAAGAGGCAAACAGCCACTCCGGGTCAGAGCCCCAGACATGCCTCTTCTATGATGAGCAGCATGCAATTCTAGGGGTGCCCCTACCACTACCCCACCCCTCTCCGTGGACACCTGCAAGGGGGGAGTCTCATGCAACAGGGATGAGGAAGATGAGGAGGAGGAGGTGAAGGAGGATAGCACACAACAGGCAAGTGGAGAAACCGTACTCCCTGACAGCCAGGAACTGTTTATCACCCTGGAGCCAATACCCTGCCAACCCTCCCAAGGCGGGTTCCTGGACCATGAAGCTAGAGAAGGCACCTCTGGTGAGTGTACCTTTGTAAATATGATACATGGTTTAAAAGCAAGCGTGTTTAATGATTAATTTGCCCTGGAGACTTGGGATGCATTCACAGCCAGTACAGCTACTGGAAAAGTCTGTTAACATGTCTGGGGATGGAGCAGAAATCCTCCAGAGACATTATTAAGGAGACATTCAGAGGTGGCTGTTCCTGCTGGGCTGTTTGCCTGTGGCTGAAAAGAAATCATCCCTGGTTTTAGCCACGTGGTGGAAGGGGGCCCGTTCACACTGAGCTGTTCTCATTTGGCTGGCAAGGATCTTCCCTGCTACTAGTCACACGGTGGGAGGAAGGGTGAAGCGATCATCCCAGAAAATTGGGGGGCGGGGGGAGTTAGTTGGATTTGTGCTGCATGTTAACCTGAAAACCGCAGCCCCTCCTTTTAAATGGCCAACCCAACAGGTGCTTCATATGGGAAAGGAGAGCGCTGCTATTTGAAACCATTCCCACATGTTATGAAGGTTGAAGAAGCTGAAAGACTGTGGCTTACCATGGCTGCCTGCAAGCCGAATTCTGTTGCCAGCTCTGCATGTGTGATCTCTCACACCAAACCAGCAGGCCTTCAATATAAGAGGCAAAATGCGACCTTGTACCGAAAGCACATGTGCTATGTAATGTTAACAGCTTGGGTCACCGTGGAAGAGTCTACTCATTGTTCTCTAACATGTGTCTTTTTAAATACTACTCTCCCTTTTTTTCCTCCCTCAGCTGCAAATGTATCAACACTCCCCTTATCATCTCCATCCCAGAGGCTAGCGCAGATAAGAAGGCGAAAAAAATGCACTCACGATGAAATGTTCTCTGAGCTCATGCAGTCCTCCCACACTGAAAGAGCTCAGAAGAATGCGTGGATACAAACAATGGCAGAGTCCAGGAAAGCAGAAAATGAACGCGAGGACAGGAGGGGTGAGCAAGATGAGAGGTTGCAGGAGCAAGAGGAGAGCTGGAGGCAGCGTGATGAGACGAGGTAGGATGTAATGCTGAGGCTACTGGGGAATCAAACTCATATGCTCCGGAGTCTGGTGGAGCTGCAGGAAAGGCAGCAGGAGCACAGACCGCTGCTGCAACCCCTGTGTAACCGCCCACCCTCCTCCCCGAGTTCCATAGCCTCCTCACCCAGATGCCCAAGAATGCGGTGGGGGAGGCCCTGGGCACCCAACCACTTCACCTTAGAGGACTGCCCAAGCAACAGAAGGCTGGCATTCAATAAGTTTTGAAGTACAGGGTGGCCTTGTCCTTCCCTCCTCCCCTCATCCACCACCGCACCCAGTGCTTCCCTCCTCCCCCACCCATCCCGGGCTACTTTGGCAGTTATCCCCCTATTTGTGTGATGAATTAATAAAGAATGCATGATTTTGAAACAACAATGAGTTTATTGCCTCTGCAAGTGGTGATCGAAGGGGAGGATAGAGTGGCTTACAGAGAAGTAGCGTGAACCAAGAGAGCGGGTTTTCATCGAGGAGAAACAAACAGAACTGTCACACCGTAGCCTGGCCAGTCATGAAACTGTTTTTCAAAGCTTCTCTGATGCACAGCGCGCCCTGCTGTGCTCTTCTAATCGCCCTGGTGTCTGGCTGTGCATAATCGGCTGCGTGGCGATTTGCCTCAACCTCCCACCCCACCATAAATGTCTCCTTCTTACTCTCACAGATGTTGTGGAGCAAGCAGCAATAACAATGGGAATATTTGTTTCACTGAGGTATAACCAAGTCAGTAAAGTGCGCCAGCGTGCTTTTAAATGTCCAAATGCACATTCTACCACCATTCTGCACTTGCTCAGCCTATAGTTGAACAGCTCCTTGCTACTGTCCAGGGTGCCTGTGTATGGCTTCATGCTCCATGGCATTAAGGGGTAGACTTGTTTCCCAAGGATAACTATAGGCATTTCAACATCCCCAACAGTTATTTTCTGGTCTGGGAAGTCAGTCCCTTCCTGCAGCTGTTCAAACAGACCAGAGTTCCTGAAGATGCGAGCGTCATGTACCTTTCCTGGCCATCCCACGTTGTTGTCAGTGAAACATCCCTTGTGATCCACCAGTGCTTGCAGCACCATTGAAAAGTACCCCTTGTAGTTTACGTACTGGCTGCCAAGGTGGTCCAGTCCCAAGATAGGGATATGCTTTCCGTCTATCGCCCCACCACAGTTAGGGAATCCCATTGCAGCAAAGCCATCCACTATGACCTGTACATTTCCCAGAGTCACTCAGATAACAGAACGTCAATGATTGCATTGGCTACTTGGATCACAGCAGCCCCCACAGTAGATTTGCCCACTCCAGATTGATTCCTGATCTGTCTGGTGTTGCAAGCTTCAAGAGAACTATAGCCACTCGCTTGTGAACTGTAAGGGCTGCTCTCATCTTGGTATTCTTGTGCTTCAGGGCAGGGGAAAGCAAGTCACAAAGTTCCATGAAAGTGCCCTTATGCATGCGAAAGTTTTGCAGCCACTGGGAATCATCCCAGACCTGCAACACTATGCGGTCCCACCAGTCTGTGCTTGTTTCCCAGGCCCAGAATCGATGTTCCAGGGCATGAGCCTGCCCCATTGCCACCAGGATGTCCAAATTGCCGGGGCCCGTACTTTGAGAGAAGTCTGTGTCCATGTCCTCATCACTCTCATCTCCGCACTGCCATCGCCCCCTCGCCTGCTTTTGCAGGTTCCGGTTCTGCACATACTGCAGGATAATGCATGAGGTGTTTACAATGCTCATAACTACCATGGTGATCTGAGTGGGCTCCATGCTTGCCATGGTATGGCATCTGAAGGAGAGCAGAGTTGCAGTGGAAGCAGGTGGAGGACGACGGTTAGCACCATGCACATTTCCCAAGGAAAAACACACGTACCCAAGAGCCCATGACAGACAACATGGGGAAATTTGCTATTGAGACAATAGCAGCAGAGCAGAGTTGTGCAGAAGTGGTGGATGACGATGGTTTGCAGTCCTACTGCACCATCTGCTGAAAAGAATATGGCGTCCGCACGGAAAAAAGGCGTGAAACGATTGTATGCCGTTGCTTTCACAGAGGGAGGGGTGAGTGACGACATGTACCCAAAACTACCCATGACAATGTTTTTGCCCCATCAGGCATTGGGAGCTTAACCCAGAATTCCAATGAACAGCGGAGACTACGGTGAACTGTGGGATAGCTACCTACAGTGCACCGCTCCGTAAGTCGATGCTAGCCACGGTAGTGAGGACACACTCCAGTGACTTAATGCGCTTAGAGTGGACATATAATATTGACCTAATTTCGTAGTGTAGCCATACCCTTAGAATCTGTATCATAGTGATATTGAAGGGCACTCAACCTTCAAGAGAGCTTCTGTGTCTTGCAAGATCAGACCCTTATAGTGAAGCAGACATAGTTAATTAAAAGTGAATATTTGTTTGGGGCATGAAACTTTTCTTATGTATTTCTTTTACCCACTCATCACCATGAGACAAAGTCTTTAAGGAACATGTTTCTAAATTCCTATTTCTCAGTTGGATACTTGTAGTTCTTAGGCTAGTCAGTATTCATATTTCTTTCTTTGGCATTGCTCTTTCTCATGCGTTAAGTTGGGTTTCTAAGAAAATGCGACCCAAGTTGTCATGCACTTCAGAACGTGAAAGTTGAAGTCAGTAATCACCAGTGAGGGCTGTTTTTTTTTTCAAATTATTTCTTCAATCCTGTATATTTCCTGCTTCTACCTGAAATGTGCAAACATTTCTGTGGATACACCAAAGGCTTCTGATATGGAAATCAAAGCATGACAAGATCATTCAGACAAAAAATAGTATCTAAATACTAGTAGTGAAATTCACCACAATGCAGAGAGGCCACACATGGCCTGTTTCACAACTTAAACTCTTACAAGATGGTACATAAACCTTTAACATCTTTTAAATTTTCCCTCAGCACAGTCCCTCAGCACAGATGGTTTTTCTCAGCATCATTCACTTGAGTGAATTGAAGAGAATGAGAACTAATTACTTTTCTATAGTACAGTAAGTGTCATAAGCACTTCTTGATCAGGCACTAGAGGGCGCTTTGGCATAGATCAGTTGGCCAGTGTCTTGAAAACCATAATCCAACCATATCTAATGTTGTGGGTTTTTTTTTCTTCTGTAGGATGCAATAATGTAGTATTAAAGACAAGTAATCAGAATATCCTGTACTGCAATATTATTTAGAATTGTAGGGTTTTTGAATGATAATACAAGATGGAATTGATTGCTTGATATACTGTAGTCAGTCAAGCTAGAGTAACATTCTCTGAACTATGATACCAAGCTAATTATCTGTGGTGCTGAAGCAGAGTACAAAAAACAGAGACAAGTTCATGCACAGAGATCATTAACCCAACATTGCACCTTCAATAGAGCAAGTAATCGTCATGACTGGGTATCCAAATTAGTTAACAGGGAGATTTTCCAAAGTTCCTGGGAGAGGTGGCTGCCTCATTCTCAGTGAAAATCAATGCAAGTTGGGTGCCCGATTCATCTAGGTGCTTTTGGAAATCCTACCCTAAATGCATTGGCTAGTGTATAGGTAATGACACTAGTCACTTGCATGGAAATTTACATTACCAATAGGGTGACCAGATAGCAAGTGTAAAAAATCGGGACAGGGGGTGGAGGGTAATAGGACCCTATACAAGAAAAAGCCCCCCAAATCAGGACTGTCCCTATCAAATCAGGACATCTGGTCACCCTAATTACCAATGTGTAATTTCATATGAACCTTGAGTTTCTATTTTTTGGAGGGGAAAATGTTAGGGGTTGTCTATGTGGTGCGACAAAGCCTACTTGAAGGTCTAATTTGTAAAGTATTCTAACATACTATGCTCTAACTGCCGCGTGTAGACCCTGTGGCACACACTAAAAGGGTAGGTACTCTTTCAGTTCTTAGGCTTTGTCTACACTAATGAATAGGGTAGCCATTTACCAGTAATCGTATAGGTTCAGTTGTGTGAGCAATGGTGCAGTTCCACCATGTTAGCATCATGCATGCACTGGTTTATACAGGGCTTAGGTGTTTCATGAAAACCTAGAAGGAAACAGATACAAACTCTTCTTCTAATATACATTCAGCCTTAGTGACCAGCATACAGTGTTGCTAATGATTTATTATATTGTTTTAAAGGTAGTTTAGCGATAGCCCTGCCACTTACCTTTTAATGCTCTGTGGGGATAAACAGTCACTTCTGTTCAGAAGGTAGTTAGATGGGGAGCTGGTGAATGGTGATGGGATATAGCTCCTTTCATCTCTAAGTTACTGGTGTGAATCTGGTCCAGGTCAGTTAGAAGTGACAAACTCTAGCATCCCTCATGGAAGAGAAAATGACAGGAGTCAGCTGTAGTGAATACAAAGGTAATGCTTTATTCAGGCTGACTAACACAGACAGACCCTGTACTTCTGCCTGGCTCTCCAACTCCCAGGCTAACACAGTCTGTACTGCTTCATGTCACCACACAGGGTCTCCCTAAAACATGGCCATCATGCCACTGTCTTTTGCCTACAATAAAACAGTCATTATTTGAAGTCTATTTACATAAATGATTGGGTGAATCTTAATCTAGTTCTCAGTTGGCCACCACCTAGATCATAAGAACAGATACCACCACTGGCATGATTGCTGGCTCTCAGCAGAGACCAACACCTTAGTGGGCTGTGGCGACTGAACTCCCCTCTCTTTCTTAATGGTGGTTACTCCTGGTGAGCAGTGAGGCCTGTGGGATTGTGTAGAGATGTTCACAGTACTGCTGCTGAGCTGTAGCTATTATTTAGAACTTCCATCACTGGGGCTATCATTCTGGAGGTGGTCTTGTGGTGAAGGCACTGGACTGGGACACTAGAGACAACTCACTGTATGACCTTAGGCCAGTCACTTAATGCCTCAATTCCCCGTCTGTAAAATAGGTATAATAATACTTCCTTTCTCCCATTTGAAGAGTGTCTTTCCTGAGACAGTAAGGTTTTTGAGGGCAGGGACTGCCTCCTAATACATTTATACAGAGTTTAGCACAGAGTGGCCTCTTACAACTACTGCAATACTAATAATAATGGCAAACTTTAAATTCACTTTCACATTCTTTTGAAACCAAGTCAATGTCTCAGAAATTCATTTTTCATTTGTAACAGTATGTTATAATCCATCATTTAAAATCTGACCCCTGTGCTGCTATAAATTACACTAGTAATCATTGAAACCTCTGCAGAAAATACACCAGTCAGGTTGGCTATTTAGCAAATATTGTATGGATCTGTTTAATTACTGCTTCTGCACTATTAACAAAACCCGCAGGAGAGCTGAGAGCAATATGTAGGAACTAAGTGGAGGGCTGGCTGTGCTACGTGTAATGAAAGGCCTTGAGTATGCAAACTCCCCTTTAAGATAACAACAGTGACATTTAGTAAAGTCAGCGCCTGTGATGGAATCAGGATACAACACAGATGCCCTTTAAAATAACTTCCTGTGAAAAATGGGCTGATTTGAGTTGCTGGAGGTGAGTGCTGGGAGTTTACAGACAGCCTACTTAGTTCACGCTGACTTTCACAGTTTGAAATTTTGTTTGTTTGTTTATTTTAGCCCTCCTGGGATCTTGACCAATTGCTATGTGACAGAGCTTATTTTTTTTTATTTTAATTTAAAAAAAATTCAGAGGAGGTGAGTGGCAACTGAAACAAATCGGTTTCTGCCTCTGAAATCTGATCTGCATAGATTCTTCTTTCAGAGCCTGCTAGTCACACTGCTCTGTTTTTTCTTCACAAAAGATAAATAACATCAGTCCAAGTACATGCATTTAAAGTGTATCGCTGTGTAAAGATCATCAGAATATATACAGGATTTGGTAGAGTGAATTAGTGAATTGAAGCCTCTAATGGATATTTAGAAAATATCCTGTGGAATAAACATAATGCATGCTTAATAGAACTGAGTGAATAACTGGTTTTTCAGTTCTGAAAAAAAACAAAATGGAGTTTGGGTCTAGCCAAATCCAAAAACTGGAACAAAAAAAAATTAGTGAATTGAAAAAATATGTTTTGGGTCCAATGAAATGACCTGAAACTAGCCCAGTAGTTCATGTACTCAGCTGGGATGTGGAAAACCTAGGTTCAAGTGCTCCTTATGCCTGAAGTATTTTGTAACTTTTGGACTCAGCACAACAGGCATAATTTGTAATTCCCATTTGTTTCCACAAAGATTCAGTTTATATGTGCACCACCAGTAACTGCATGTACAAAGTGACATGGGAAATGTACACTGACATCAAACCACAACTGTCTAAAATAATAGTCAAGTCCTTGATACCATATCACCTGATTTGCAAAGCAGATGTTTTCATCAGGCAGATGCTTCTGGAGAGCCCTCCTGCAGCACAATACTTGCATCTGCCTCAGTTCCCTCCTTCAGTGTCACCAGTAACTCCATTCAAGCTTCTACTCTAGTCCATTGGCATGGTTTATTACCAAAACATAGTTCAAATAATCCACAGTAAATTCAAATAATCAAACAGTCGGCCCATCTCACACACCACAATGCATATAGTCCTTAAAATCCATGACATGACACCCCACATGCCACACTCCGCAGCCTGCCATCCCACCTAGCCAGGCTCCTGTTCGGGACCTTTCTGTCCCTTTGCCAGGTCAGCCATCCCAGCCCTTCCAGCTTGAGTGGAACCTTGCTCTTCCCAGCAGGAACCCCACAGCCTCTCTTCTGGGAGATCATCCTCACCATGGGAGCATCGGTCACTCCCCCATGCCCTCTCACTGTTCCCCTGGGTCCAGCTCCCATTGTGGAGATGTCAGCAGGTAAGCCCCTCCATTACCTCCTGCCTTCCACCCTCTCCAGCCCTTGGCTTCATCTGGCACCTTCCACTGCTGTTCTCTGACCTTCAGCCCCCCACAGCTCTGGCTATCTGGCTTGGGGAAGTCAGCCAGTAAACCTTTCTCACTGCTCTCCTGCCTTAAGCCTTCCCCCAGGAACCACCCTATAGTCTCCTGGCTCTGGTAGCTCTGACCTGCAGATTTCCAACGGTCAGGCAGCTCTCATCTGCCATCTTCCTGACTGACTCCCAGAAACTGTCTCACCAGGTCTTTCTCACCTCTAGCACCTCAGTACCCTCTTTTTATCCTACTTAGGAGGCAGCTGATGAGGCACAGGTCTCGCAAAGGGCCAGTGTCACCCTGTGACAAATTGCAAGTTAGGTTCTTATTAAGTAGTAGGACACCAGGGTTCAAATTTTCAGAAAAATGAATACGGAATTTCAGACCTAATTCTGCGTGTGTAATTATTGTGCTTGTGGGAGCAACCCTGGTAACTGTACATATAAACGACTCGTCAGATGGGTTCATCTCACTTCCCACAATTGTGCATGTCATCTCAGTGAGTGGAAAGTATGCAGACATTCTTCTGAACATCTAGGGCAGAAATTCTTTTATTGCTGCTCACAGATGATAGTGCAGGTAAAATTGTGGATACCAATGTTTGGCAGGAACAGAATTGCCCTCCTCTATGAGGAAAGTGCTATAGTATTGTACATATCAGTGGACATACTGCTAGGCAGAAGACAAAGCTCTAGATTCTAAAAACATTTTGTTTCTGTTTCCTAGAGAATAGTACAAATCACTTGTGAGAAATTGCAATATGTACTCCTACAAGGCCAAAATTCTTTCGGGTATGCACAGTGTAGCCCTGATGAGAATGCTACTTTAGGAGGTATCTTTACACTCTCTAGTCTCCTTTTCATGTGCTAACCTCTTGCAAATTCTGTAAGTCATGACGTTACAGCGAAAACTGAGCAAGAGACTATCCCTATTAGGTAAACTCTTGTCTTAAGATCCTGCCTGGAGGAATCTTCCAACGCATTGGTTCTGTTCCATCACAGCTGGGAGGAGATCTTGCTTAACCTATCGGTGGTAGTCGCTTCAGACAGGTTTCACTGTATTCCAAGGTGAGGCTGGGCCACTTAGGCTGATTCCAAGGTATCTACACTGAAGTACATCCTGACTGCAACCTGGAGTGTGAGATTTAAAGCTATTTGTAAGATGTAGCGCAAGTACTTTTTCAGGCAATTCATACAGTGGAACCCATTGCCACAGGATTCCACCGAGTCCAACAATTTAGCAAGATTCAAAAGGGAATTGGACATTTATATGGATAACAAGACTATCAGGAGTTAAAATACTTAATGCTAATAAAAAGACTTTTGGAAGGGACACATATTTCATGTTCAGGGCTAAAAACAATCTATTGCTATCAGGGATTAGGAAGATACCTGCATGGAGGGGGACAGACTATCCCACATCTGACTTCAGTGGGGTTTCTTTCACCTTCATCTGAAGCATCTGGTGCTGGCCACTCTCACAGAAAGGACTCTGGACTAGATGGACTACAGAGCTGATCCAGTATGGTCATTCTTATGTACCAAAGTATAGTCATCTTCCTTGCTACTTAAACTTGCATGAACTCTCTCCAAAGGGAAATCATTTGGAAACTGAGCATTCAGGGAGAAAGAACAGATAGCTCCAAGAGACATGTACATTCAGGGTGGTCGTGTGGGTGGAGAGTCTCTTGGAAGAAGCAATGTTTAATATCAGCCTGAACAAAAGTAGCAGCAGAAGGGAGGAGGCAGAACATGCTCAGATGTTGGTCAAGAGTCAGAATCTAAGATTAAGACTTGAATAGACTCAGGAGCAGCAGGCAGGAGGCCAGTCAATGAATAACAATTAGCATGCCCCATACCGCTCTCCATATTGTTGCTTGCCTGCCTATTCAACCACCTCCACTCCCTGTATTTTCTTTAACATACCAGTGGTCAAAACAAATAATGACATTATGTTTTCAAGAGAAGCCCTTGAAAGCTATTCTGAGGCAAGGGTGCAGAAAAACGTAATCTCAATTTGATTCTGTGTTTAGTGGGGATTCAAATCCCAACTTAATTTAATCTTTGATTTATCCTGCAGGTACTGCCTGATTATATTCCAGTGCCACCAGTAATAGGATTGTAGGAAAGAAATCTTGCTATTAGCACTTGGAGAAACAAAAGCTTAATAGAAGCCATCATTGTCATTTCTCAGTGTAACACACCACAAATGAATGACTGCATCTCTGGGCACTTTCCCTGTTGTCTAATTTTAATAACCTCCGGTTAGAATTACATACCAAACTTTCAGATACAATTGATTCACAAAGCTGTTTGGGCCTGTGAACTTCAGCTAAAAAACACTGCATACCTGATTAATGTGTAGCATGAAATCCTAGCCCACTGAACTCAATGGCAAAATTTCCATGGACTTCAAAGGGGCCAGCAATTCACCTGAAATGTATGAAGTTGACTATGAGAAGAATGGTCCAGTGGTTAGGCACTAGATTTAGGATTTAACAGTTTAATGTTCAAGTCCCTGCGCTGCCACAGATTTCCTGTGTGACCTTGGAAAAATCACGTAGCCTCCCTGGGCCTCAGTTCCCCTTCAGTAAAATGCACATCTTGACCTCACAGGTTCTATGACAGCGGTCTTCAAACTGTGGGTTGGAATCCCAAAGTGGGTCATGACCCCGTTTTAATGGGGTTGCCAGGTCTGGCGTTAAACTTGCTGGGGCCCAATGCTGAGCCCTCTGCTTAGAGCCAAAGCCTTCAGTCCTGGGTGGCAGGGCTCAGGTTACAGGCCCCGCGCCCAGGGCTGAAGCCCTTTGGCTTTGGTGCCCCCCCTGCCCAGGGCAGCGGGGCTCAGGCAGGCTCAGGCTTTGGTCCCCCGTCCTGAGTTGTGTTGTAATTTTTGTTGTCAGAAGGGGGTCACGGTACAATGAAGTTTGAGAACCATTGAGAACTATGAGGATAAAGGTGCTCAGAGACTCTGGTCATGGGAACATACAAGTACCTAAAATAGACAAAGTCCATCAAATCACAATGCAGGTGTCATCCTGCCTCTTCCTCCACAATCTGCACATTTCTACGACTGAGTCCTGTTTGTATCAATCAGTTTGCATTTCCCAGTTGCACCTTAAAATATTAAACACATTTTATTTAATTTTCCCCTTGCTTTCCCAACAAGATATCAGTTTGTTCCTATCCTTCAAAAAGCCACTGTTTAAAACTATTTTTAAAAAAACATATTAAATCTTTAATATTCTCCTATGGATGATTATGTGCCTAAGCAGACAAGAGCAGCATGCAAATCTAGTGGCATGCCTGACAGACATAATGCATTTATATTAAATCTATTGTACACCAAGAATTTAAGAGAGCAGAGAAAATCATGCAATTGGATTAATACAGAAATTAGACCCTCATCTACCAAAACAGTTAAACACGTGCTGAACTTTAAGCATAAGTAGTCCCATTGACTTCAGCTGAGACTACTCACATGCTTAAAGTTAAGCACAGGCTTAACCTCTTTGTTTGTTTGGGGATTTAGAGAAAAGATCTGAACAAATGAAATCTTTGGATTGTAACGTGCAATGTAACACATGGAGGGAGACACAACGCTCCCCATGCAATCATAAAATAAAGCAGCAATCTAACTCAAGCTACAAACCCTTCAATTTGTACAGGGAGAAGGAAAAAAAGAATGCTGCCACTAACTACAGGGGTAAATAGTTCATGGATTATTTATTTTACCTGCATTCCTGGTTAAATTGAGTTCAAAATAATTAGATAACCCTGTAAAAGCAATCACTGGTGCTGTTAATTCTACATAAAGATTTTCTAATGCAATACCCAATAAATAGGGTTGTCTTCTAACACAAGTTTTGAACGGATTAATATACCTTACTTAAGTTGCACTCTGCAGTTGAGTTTAAATGTTTGCTTTGGTTCTAACCAGAACTGAGTGGAGGAAGAAAACTTCCTGAATGACCTTAGATTGTCACCTGGAGTTGACTGTACTAGCTCCACCAGTTAACTCAATTGTGATGCTTTAGAGTATTTGTGGCCTTAATTGAGGGACCTAAACAAACAAATTTATCATTGCAGCCCATAAAAATGACAGAATTCATATGGTAGCATTCTTCATTCTCTCCAATTTGTTTCTCTGAAATCCCTGCAGCGATTTATTTGCTGAATATGTGAGTTTTCCCCTTATGAAAATTACAAATTGTTGTCAAGGTTAACGAGTTAATATTCTCATTCAATATTTATTTTATAAGGGGGGGGAGAAGAAGAAGCGCGACTGTTCTTGCACTTTCTTCCACTGCAAAGTCTGGTTTCTTAATCAATATGACAAGGACACTGTCCTTTGGATAATACCCTGAATCATCGGGACTAAAAAATGAGCTTTATTAATCAACAGCCCCTGATTAATTATTATAAAGTGATGCTCATACACTTCTGTACATTTTAATAATTCCTGCAGAAGGCTAACAATGTCCCCAGTGATTTGAAGGCTTTTGGGTTTGAATTTTTCTCAGCAATGTCACAATAAATAGTCCAAGGGTACTAGTGCTCTCTCACTAATCCAGTCTGTTTCAATCCAGCAAATGAGTAAAACCTTCTTTTTTCCTATTTCCCATATATAATTCATCATTTGCATACAAAGTAAGAAGCAAGAATCAGCAGTCTCATCAGTTTTCAAAATATCAAGGGACAACTGGGGTGATTTATAGCAGGCTGCATTATCTAGTTCATATAACCAGAATATTTCTGTAAAAATAGACCTATGTAATTTCTCGATAACAGTGGCTATGTACCAGATAAATGTGATGAAGGTCATTGGTCTGGAGAACTTATAGTAAGGATCAACTTGACTAGCTGTTTGCTCTTTCTGCCTCCTCACCCCACAAAAGCAAACCATCCCTGTCTTAAAATAGCAACTGTGAGTACCAAAGATACATCGTTATTTAAGGCTGTTTCAAAGCCCCTCAAAGAATATACTTGTCTGCTACAAGTGAGATGAAAAATGTGCCACCTGTTTCTTCTGCTTTCAATGCACTTTTGAAGATTGTTATTGATGTAACCTTACTGAAAGGAACAGATGCAGCCAGCAGGCAGTCTCTCTTGGTTAAAAAATTATTCAACCCCAATAGGTATATAACAAGGTGACCACAACTGGTTTAACAACCTTGTATTCTTATCTTAGTGTGCATGAAGACTAGGAGTTCTGCACCCCAGTGATGTACCCCCATGGTACAAATAAATGCTAAGACAGACAGATCTTAGTTTAAAAGAAAAATATTGGGGCTGAATTAACCAATTGACGATACTAAAGTAGTATGAGGGGGCATTGGTAGCCAAGAACTGTTGGTTTCTAACACTTCTGTTGCTGACTCTGTCCATGGTCTTGGGCGAGTCATGTAATTTTTTTGCCTCAGTTTCCTCTTCTTTAAAATACTGAACTCATAGGTGGCTTGAGAGGATTAATTAGTTCATGTTTCTGAATCACTGCAAGTATGGTAGATATTACACTTCCAGCAGCACTAGTGTCTAGAGTTTGTGCTTAAAAAGAATGCGATGGAAACATACAATGCCCTTTTCACAACCTTCTGTACAAAACCTTTTTAATTACTAGTCAATGTGCTCATCTATTCTGAGACCAGGCTGAGGATTTCTTCATGGTGAGTTGTCACAGTATGCTCAGGTAACCTATAGGTTACTTGGGTTAAGCACGTCGGTTTCTATTTGAATTCAAGAGTATCAATAATGACTTCTCCACTGGTTTTATTAATGCCAGTCAGTGAATAATAAATATTTCATTGCTTTAGAATACTGTGTGACAGGCAGGGCTCCTGCATTTTGCCCTCTAGAAATATGGGTTCTGATCACAGATAACTAAAATGAGATTAGGATGTTAGCTTTCTCTAGAGATAACAGCAGTCTAGGTCATAAAACTACCATATGGCAGATTTGGCAGTCTTTACAGAGGTCCATGGTTTAATTATCACAAAGACAGATTCAGTTCCCCATTTGCAAATGCCTGGGTCCTCCTGCGGCAGGGACTGGCTATGCAATTAGGGGGAAAGCTGTATTGTACTTGGCTGAAACAAGAAGTGACCTTACTGTGGCCAGCGCTGTCACTTCCTAACATTTCACTCATGATTAAGTTTATCTTTTCAAACAAACAACATAAAATGTCAGGTCTCTGGTCTGTTTAACGTGTTGGAAGAAGGGAGGAAGGGGAAGTACAACCCACATCTCTGTATTTTGCACCAAGCCAAACTGGAAAGCACTTGTATTTAAAATAGAGGAAATAGATGGAGGAAATTATCTGGTTAGCGCCTAACTGTGATATATGCGTTAAGAAATCACTTAGGTGCAGCTTGCGATGTAACTGGCTGATTGTCCTGGATCAAACACCCTGGTGTTCCAGCAATCACTTCTCACACGCCTCCCAAAGTCCCTTCTCCCCCAGCTCAATCTGACACCATCAAGCCAGCACTACCATCTACCCCATATCAATATCGCTAGCATTGGTTCACCCTTTAGGGCTTGTGTTGGTTTTCATCTATCTAAAGCTGTCTTGCATCATCTGGTACCTCCTCCCACTCCTGATTAAATGGGGACAACATCTAATCCTCTCTCTAAATGCACTTCCTACAGCCATTCTTCAGTCAGTTTTGGGTACTCAATGGGCATAGCCCTATTTCTCTCACCCAGACGTTCAAAAGAAAACATAAAAACCAAAGCCTTGTGTAGTCTCTAAGCTGGAGTTTTTCCAGCTGCAAAAATTATATTCCCTAGAGATTCTGCATAAATCTCCAAACCCTCCCATTAGCTACAGATCAGGCCTGAAAGCAGTTCCAGTTTGCATGTGTTTGTTTATGTCAATAGGGTCCATTTATGTCAATAGAAAACAATGACTTACACTAATGGAATATACCTCCTAGGACAAGTGAGCTTCCCTTAGCTGCTTACACCTGAGCCTACTTCTCCTTGCTAATGCAGGGACTTGGATTTTCAACACTTCTTTTCCAATCTCTAGATCTAGCTTCATATAAAATCCTAAACTGCTGCACACCCATCTTCTATGTGTTTTAATCTGTAGCTCCCACATTCTCTTCTGTGGCATTAGCACTTGTCTGCGTGATGTGGCCACAATTTTAACTGGTGTTATGTCTCAGACAAGAGAGTTAGGAGGCACCTTTGGATCCCTCACTTCCCTGCATGTGCTACCCTTAGGGCAGATCACAACACAGGGGAAGAGCTGTCACCTGGGAGGCATTATTTCCCCTCCCAAGTATGTGGACGTGGAGTGGATGGAGTGTTGACTCCACCCTATGGTGCTGTGGGCAGCCCAGTTGTGCCAATGCAGAGGGAGAAGTAATCTGCACCAGGTAGAAGGTTGATACAGATTTCTTCCTCTCAGGGTAAGGGTGGATGCAGGGCCCAAATAGTGACCGAACTCTGACTAAATTTCTATTTCCATATGAAGTCCATTATTTTACCAAAATGTGGTAGTAAAAGATTTGACAACAATGTTCATTAGATATAAAACACTTAACAAATCATGCCCTCTTACAGGCTCTTTCTGACATGTTACAAAAGGGGAAAACACTACTGGTCATTATTTGTAAGGCACTCATTCTAGTGAGTACTGTAAGGTTGAATTTAACTCTCAGTAGTAATTAACAAGAGATTTGTCATTCTTTCTTTTTTGCATGTGATATTGAGAATAGTAAATTGTAGCAGTGAGATAATTGCTTTCAAACAATTACATGATACATTAAGGGTAGGATTTCAGCCATCCTTAAGTGTTTTAGGAAGACAAGTGCCCCGAAAGTGAATAGGACTTGTGTTCCTTCGTCACTTACATGCTTTAAATCAATGGGACTTGTGTTTCTAAGTCCCTAAGGTGCTTTTGAAAATCCCACCCATATTTTATAAAGTATACATAGATTTATGAAATATAGAAAGTGCTAGATGTTAAAAATCTAACTTAAACTCATGGAAAAAGTAACCCTTGGAAATTCAGAGTTATTAACAACCTCCTTGGTTCCTTATGGATGTTCATCATATATCCTGAAAATAATTATCTGTGTTGCCAAACGCACAGCAGTGCTGTTGAAATTTTTTTTTACAAGCAGTGGTGTTGTCTTTTTAAAATTCTGGTAGCACCTAAGAACCCTGGTTGGGGATCAGGACCATTTTGTGCCAGGCACTATACAAACACCAAACAAAAAGATGGCCCCGGCCCAAAGAGCTTACAGTGTGAATAAGCTAAACAGTAGAGCTCTAATTTCTCCTTTGGGGTGTTTTGGAAAAAAGAAATGCAATAGGACCAAAGTCTGAACAACATTCCTAGGTAGTATTTTTCTTACCATTGTTACCAATGTGACACCAATTCCCTGTTTACTTGCATAGTTAGCAGCAGCAGCAGCCGCCCGACAAATTCATGGTAACATTAATGTAAGCAGAGATAATGTTGCAGACTTTAAAATCCAGCCTATGGAAAATGAGAGCATGATGTCAATGTAAAAATCAAACAACCTCAGTGGAAATCTGTGGAGGCAAAAAAAAAAAAGAAGAAAAAGAAGCTATCAGAGAATGGTGACATAGGTTATTACAGAATTAGCATGAAGAACTGCATAGTGTTTTACAACAACATGCAAGGCAACTATGGAAAAATATACAATAGGAAAAATACTGTTCTGGTCAAGAATGGGACAGATAATCAACAAGATCTATTCCTTTGCTTATTTCCAAGGTTTTATGGTAAACACAATGACATCTTTGGAATCAAACTTTCTTCATTCTGCCTCTTACATCATCGCCAGTAATAAATATTTTGTAATTAGCATTTAGGGGACAATGTTGTTAATGACAGGTAAGTACCCAGATATTACAGTGATGCCTGATAAGTACCCTAGATAGAATAAAATCCATAGATGACACTGGCTCTGGGATACCAAAAGTAGTTTAAAAAATTGCTTTCACCATGAAAGTCAGCAGATAGACTCAAATCACTTGTTGGAGGATTCTCTGCTCCTTGAAGTCTTTAAACCATGATTTGAGGGCTTCAATAGCTCAGACATAGGTGAGAGGTTTATCGCAGGAGTGGGTGGGTGAGATTCTGTGGCCTGCATTGTGCAGGAGGTCAGACTAGATGATCATAACGGTCTCTTCTGACCTTAATATCTATGAATCTATGAAAAAAAAAATCCACATATGGAACAGGTGTGTTCTGTAAAAAAGGGCTCCGTTTCACAGAGTGACTTCCTGACCATAACACATGTAGTAAGCAGGCATAAAAATGGATATATAGGGAAGCAAAGAAAATTGGGTAATACAAAAAAAAGTAAAAAATGTTAGACTGGGTGAGAGTTCCTTGCCGTCATAAACCAAAACAACACAAGACCAGGAATCAGCTGGTTATTTCAATGATAAGCCGCCACATGTTCTTTGTTGTGTAAATTATGACCAGATGCATTAGACATGAGACTGATGACAACTCACCCCAGATGTACATAACTGAACAATAATGATGGGCCTTACGTGTCATGCTATATTTTTAACAAACTATACATACAAATTAAGAAAAAAATTATAACTAAATGTGACTCCATCATTTTCTGGCACATTGATTCTAAAATAAGTTCAACTTGCTAGCCTTTTTTGCAAGAACACTTCATGAGGAAAAGCCCATGGTTTTCTTTTAAAAAGAATAAAAAATAAAAATAAAAGCTAAAAATAAATAAAGCTAGCTAAGTTTACAGGTCAGATTCTGCACACTACACATCCATATGGATATCATTGTATGGACATTGATAGGGTACTTGAGGGTTTTGGTCATTCAGATCTAACTTGCCAATTCTGTGAAGTCAAGTAGCATAAAGTATCTTTCCATCAAGACAAACTTTTATGAAAAACAGGATGTAAAAGGCAGAGATTCACTTATAAGAATTGCCTCTTTGCCATATCTGATTACAGAGACAAGGCAATGAATGAGCCATTTTAAATAACTTAAATTTCATGAACTCATGAGTGTTAGGAAGTTTACTGATGACAGATACTAAATGAAAGGATCTATCTCCCACTTAAGGTTACTGGTTTCCTGCAGGATACATAGTTGTACCATTAACAGGTGGAAATCCATGACTGATATGTTTTCCTTAAAGACAGTAATGCAATTACTTGATGAAAACTGTCCTTTCCTTGTGATTGTTTTTTTTACGAAAAGCTTTGTGCAAGATGCTGAACTTAGATAACTAGACCAAAGGTGGTCTCTAAAAATATGTTAAGCCTTTATCCGTCAGTGTACTTAAACAAATGGTTAACTTTAAGCTCTGGAGCAGTTCCACCAAGTTCAATGGAATAACTTGCATGTTTACAGTTAAGCATATGCTTAAGTACTTTGATGGATTGGGGCCATAGTTTGCTATGACTCCTAAAGCTTGAAAAGATCACAGCCTAGTGATTCTGTTGCCCTTTGTGTATTCTCTATTGGAAGATTAGAGAACCCCCCCCATTAGAGTTGCTAATTTGTTGTGGCTTGTATCTCTCACCTTTAACAATCAGATTGTTTCAGATGCCAAGGTACTCTGTACAGTACTACTTAGATTGGTCAAAAGAATGCAAGGTAGCAAGAAGAGCTATTAATTCAGGGAGAAGAACAAAAAATCAGATGTAACTGAGAAAGGTTTCGATTCTTATGTGTCAGAATATCCTAATTCAAACCCAAATGGGAACCCACCCTTCTAGGGGATTCACACAGCTCCAGGTAAACAACTAATGAGCAGCCTGCCAGTTTCATTTTTATCAAGAGCCCTCAGAGATTCAACCGTGCCATTTCATAAAATATGCAGATGATAGTGGAGGGAGAATAGCAAAGGCTTTGAAAATGATTCACACAACCTAAAAATGATGTTGAAAAGGGAGGAATTAAATATTCACAAAGTGAGAGAAATTAAGGCATATTAACTGTTAGAATGTGGAAATGAAGTGACTAACATGCACAGAGATGATGAGAACTAGATGATTACAGATCTGTCAAAAGTTTCTAATTCTGACACAGTGTGATGCCGAGGTGCTAGCTGGCTGGTAAGGGCAAAAAAATAGGTTTGGGACAAGTAAGACAAACCTGACAGATCAGAGTCAAAGGCAGCAACACACTGCAGTGATTAACATTAGACTCAGTCCTGTATCAAGGGTGAACTTTAAGCTTGCAAAATGAATACTAATTATAGTTACAAAATAGAGCACAAGGGGGTTGATTCATCAGCTGTGCATTGATTTAGATGCAAAAAATTGTCACCTGGGGCCAAATTTGTCTCACCATTGGGTTCTGTGGGCTTACGCTGGGGATGAATTTGATCCCTGAGATGTATAAGTGAGATGGAAGTGTAATTTGCACACTTCTGTAATTCATTGTTTGTGTGTTCTAATTCCACTTGGTTGGAGGGTTGGGGGAAAGGAAAGAGCAGGCATCATTTACACAGAGGCAGATATATTGAAGCAAGGGTCATTAAAGAGGTTAGAAGGGCGTCTAACCTGAGTATCTAATTGAAGTAGGCTCTCCCCCCCAGTCCTAGTTTAACCTGGATACAGTTCTACCTTCCTCACAGCATAAAGAGTCTGCCTCAGCTCAGACACCCGTATTTACTATCAGCTACATTGGAACAGTGATCTCCCAAAAAAACATTCCAAAATCATGAGATAAAAAAAATTATCTTTAAATCACTTGGTGCACACCTGCTAGCCCTACAATAGGTAGATCTATGACTTGACTGAAACTGTTCACGGTGGTCATCAGCAACACAATCACTTTGTTTGGCTGCATAAACAACTTATTGTGCCCATCTGTGGCCCACTGAGTACTGTTCTTGCTTCATGGTTCCATGACAATCACAAGTACACAAAGAGGATTGGTCTTTACTGTGATCACATTATATGAATTGGCACCACACCCACCCCTGGATATATCCATCTCAGAGCTGGCTTGTTCACCGATGAATACCATTCATCCATTGCACCCTCAAAGTAGTTTACCTGTAAGAGTGCCCTTTAATTATAGTGAGCATGGCAGAAATTAAATCAGTACCAAGTACTCTAGATGCAAACCTGCTGGCCAGATTTCTTTGATGGGCCAGATTTTTTTTTAAATATGAGGTATATGCAAACACACAATTCATAAGCATGTGCTATTACCATGACAGCACATGCAACTCAGATAAAGTCACATGCAGATTTGCCTAGTTAGCCATTTGTGCACACAATGATGCAATTTGTGAGTGCAGTCTTCTTTAGTATAAGGCAGTTTGAAATGCAATAGAGTTAGGTAACTCTCGTAGGCTCCTTTCAAAATGACAGCCTTGGGGGTGTGTCTACAGTGCAATGAGACCTGTGATTAGAGCACCTGTAGACATACCCAGGCCAGCTTTAATCTAGCAGCAAAGCTATGGCAGCAGAGGCAACCCCTGGGCAGGGCACATGGGGTCACGTGCCCCTCCCCACCCCATTTGCTGCTTGGTCTTGTACTGAGCATGTTCACATGGACTGAGTATTCTCAGTAACATCTGCTTAAGCCGCTGCCTTCATTCGGCCCCCTAACCCCACTGTCAGTAGGTACGAGTCATCTCTGTGTGGCAGCATAGACAATAGCTGTCCAAGTAAAAACCTAGATGCCTAGGCGGCTTGCACAGCTCGCCCTGAAACCTGTGCTCCTGCAGCTTCACTGCTATTAATTCTCGATTAAAGCTAGCTCAGGCATGTCTATACATCCTCGCCCCACCCAGATTGCACTACAGACATACCTTTAAATTGCAAGGTCTTCCGGGCAGGGACCGTCCATTTAGTGTCATGTACAGCCCTGGGAACATTGTCAATGCTTAACACATCAATATGATTTAGATTGCATGAGTATCCACAGTGCACTGGTTGACTTCCAAACACACCCAAGAAACAGTACTTAAACTGAAGAGCTTGCAGACTAAAATATAAATAAATAAAAATAATTGCGGCAATTGTACATGCCAGTTAGGCATGGAAATGTGGACGCATTTTGCATATTTAATGTATTGGAAAACCTGTCCTATGTTCATACTCCAGGGGTGAAAAGCCTGAGTTTGGTGAGGTGGATGTTCTGAATATATTAGGTATGTAAAGCAGTATTGTGGCTCCTCCAAACTAGAATTAGTGGTAATTATGATATAATATGTAATGATGGGATTTAAATGGCTAACACATTTTTTCTGCTGAGATCATTTAGACATGATTCATATAAATGATTAAATTAATAGATCTTCCTCTTTAAGACTGCTAGGCAGCTTAAACTAGATTTCTCAACAGAGACTGATCCCAGAAAAATAGTATGAATAGAGACTTAATAAAAATCAAAAGAGGAATTTCTGGGTCAGTGTGTAAATGCGTACTATAGTTTGAGGAAATGTCTACAGTCATCTTTTCCCACATTCAAATGTTATCTAGAAATAACCCATCAAGGACTTTAGAAGGTGAAAGAAAGAAACCCAACTTTCCCCAAAAGAATAGAATGGTAAAATGTACTGGGAGACAGGGACTTAAAGGATCACTGTCTACTTAGTTTAGGCTTAAAACATTAGGCTTTTCATAAAACTAAATGATTTACAAAACCTAAAATGAATGGAATGTTTTTCCTTCTTTTAAATCAAATTTCAATAAGATAAATTCCACCTCCCACCCCCCATATATTCAGGTCATTCCTCCACAGTGTTGCAAGCCCACACATTGTGATAATTAGTAAGAACAAGGACATGAAACTGACTACTTGTAGGATTTATAACAGAGCCAAAGGGAGTTAGCCACCCAAATCCGAGCAAAACTCAATGGGAGTTGAGTGCTTAAATCCCTTAGGCACCTTTGAAAATCTTAACCTAAAAGTACAAAATGCCCTGGCTGAGATTCTCTGCTGTGCCCCTGTGAGTAGGTCTACACTGCAGCTGCGGGTGAGCCTCTGAGCCTGGTAGACAGATTTGTGCTAGTGGGACTTGAGTTAGTGCACTAAAAATAACAACGTGGCCATTGCAGCTCTGGCAGAGACTCAAGCTTGCCACCCAAGCTCAGACCCATGGGGTCTGGTGTGCTTGAGAGCCCAACCTACCTCCTGAGCGTGAACGTCCACACTGCTATTTTGAGCATGCTTCAGCCAGCTAGGGCAAGACTGTCAACCCGAGCAGGGGGGTTTGCTCCCACCTGCAGTGCAGACAGACCCTATGAGGCTTTCATCCACTTTGCACCCTCCTGATTCTGGCCTGCTCTACAGCCCCCCAGAGTAAATGAAACATCGGTGGGGGCCCTGGCAAACTAACAGCAGCCTCCCTAGGCTGTCTTGTGTGCCATAAGCATTGCTGGGAACTTCCCCAACAGTGTGTGCTGTGGCCTTACCCCAATACACTCCTTCCACCCATGGAATGCCCTCGTGCCAGGGTTCCTTTGAAGGCAGCTTTGTGGCCATCTTTCTCAGTTCCTGCACTGAGGGAATCCTCCACTTATGATCCATGCCTTTTAGAGCTCTTTTAGGCCACTCCAGCCCTTTTACCTAGCATAAAGATCTCCTAGGTGAAGATCTCACCTAGAGAGATTAAGCTATTTTTACTCAAGGTTTTACACAGAGTGTTACTGCAGAGGAAAGGCTAGAACCTGGTATTTCTGACTCTCAATCCCCTACTCTAACCACTAGTTCTCTCTTATAGCTATTAATTATCCCATTCTGCATTTAGGCTACAACAGGGAAGATGAGACTTTCCAATTCCAAAACTAGCCCTAGGCATTCCTGAGTCTGCTTACTTCATATTAGCACAATTAATAATCAGGGATAGAACTTTAGCAGCTTACTGTATATCAGCCATTCTGTTGGGAAAGGCCTGTCATCTTCTAGTTCTCTTTTACTCAGACTGAGAAATTGATAGGTCACCAGTGTCTTGGAGTACCACTCAGAAGATATCATATTTATTTTAGCTACAGCTTTGAATCAGTGCTATCCACACTGTAAAGAATTTCATTCCATAAAGCATATTTTGTCTTCATTTTTCATATTCCTCAGAATAGAACATATGGTGATCTGTTTAACTCTATCCCACAGGGTTACCCCAGTGCTATATACCAAGTGGTCTTCTATTTTTACTGTTGAATTCATGTTCTTTCCTTATCCTAAATATTTCACTTTTCTGCTTAGAATGTTAAAAATACCTGAAGCTGCAAGTCTGGCCTATTTACTACAGGATTCATGACTCATGCACACTACTGAAATCTTGAAATATCATAGAGGTATTATTCACAGGGTGTCCAGCAAAAAGAATGGTGAAACCTGCTCTTCAAGGATTCAGGAGTCAAACGCGTTAGTATAACTGGTTGTGGAGCTTTATTTTTCAGGGGGAAAAGCACAGGAAAGTTTCCTTTGCTTTGGATTAGTAGGACAACCTTTACTTTGCACAGAGTTTAAGACTGACTCTTTTGGGAGAGGAGGGGACACAAAAGTTACCAGTATCAGAATGTCCAGTTAGCCTTCTAATTTTGGTGCTATATTTCAGAAATGCTGATTGTTTCTCCAGATTCTGTTCCTGCTCCCCTCCTCCTCCGGTCTTTGGTGACATATAAAAAGCTGACACCATGTCTTAAATATCTCAGAGATTTTGTCTCCAGTCTTTCTGATGGAATTTCAGTATGGAAGGTAGCAATGGGATATCCAGACTTCCACTTTATGATGTAGCTATTATTGATGGATCAACCCAGTGAATCAGAATTGGAGGATGGTCAAAGGTGACTTACCAATGCAGGAACAACATAGATTTTTTCTAAAAACTGATCTCTCTTAACTCTGGGTTTCCAAATGAATCCATTTAGATTCATTTTATCCTGGGGCTCAGTATGATAAATTAAAATCTGTTCTGCATCATATTATCCTTTATTTATCTTGGTAGCAAAAATAGCCTATTGAGGTTTTTGGAAAGCATTGATTGGCATATTCGTGTGTCATTGTGCAGCACAGCATAAGTGAAAAACTTCTCAAAAAAGCTTTAGTCAAGCCTTAAACAATGGGCTAAAAGAAAGCAATGTAGTTTTGTTTTTGTTTTTTGTTTGTTTGTTTTATTTTGTTTTTAAAAAGTGTTACTTTAACAATTAGATTGAGATTCAGGGCTTGTACCTGAAACTGTGAGAACATTTTCTAGCTGGTATTACCTACTAGAAGCACAGATTTGTCCTCATATCCATGAGTTATTACTAGGTAGAATACTAAGTAATACATTTCAAAAAGAAAAGGAGGACTTGTGGCACCTTAGAGACTAACCAATTTATTTGAGCATAAGCTTTCGTGAGCTACAGCTCAGAGCTGTTATGGTGATGAGACCCATATAAGCACCTTTGAGGGAGGGGATGTGTGTCTTTGTACTCTTTGACTATTGGGTTAAAGAGTAATAGGGGAAAATAGGCCTAGAATTTCAACCTTATGACCTGGTACTTCAAACTTCCCCACATGGATCCCTGCCACTATATGGAACCCACTGAAGTCAGTTGAACTCCCCACTGGAATCTTCTCACATGGAACAGCCAGGGCCAGCTTTAGGGGTGAGCAATCAGGGCAGTGGTCCTGGGAGCCACATCAATATCTAGGGGGGATGCACCTAGTCAGGAGGAGATTTTTTGGCTCAGCTGTTTTGTTTTTTGCCCCACCCAGGGAGGCAGAACACCTAGGGCCAGCCCTGGAAATACCTTGCCGGATAGGGGTCTTAGGTGAACATCAGCCACCTGAATCCATATTGGGTATATTGGGCATTGGCAAAAAAAAAAAAAAACCCAACCTGTGTCATCAAGGCTCAGAACCCAGATCTACAGGCTTTGGCTCAAGGGAGCCATGCTATGGCACTAAAAATAGCTGTGGAGATGTTCTGGCTCAGGCTGGTGCATGCGCTCTCAGACCCATCCCCTTCACTGGGTTTCAGAGCCCAAGCTCCAGCTTGAGCAGGAATGTCTGTACCACTAATTTTAGTGCCGCAGCACGAGTCCCATGAGCCTGAGTCTGTAAACCCAGGCTCTGAGACTTGCTGCCGTGGGATGTGGTTTTTTGTTTTGCATTGTAGACATACCCATTTCATCGCCTTAAAAGTAGCTTGATTTTCAAAGGTGGTGGCAACCTGCAGCTTCCATTGACTTTATTGGAGTTCAGCATTTCAACTGATTTTTCTCAATGTGCAGATTTAGGTTCCTGACTTTTAAGATGAAAATTGTGACCATAATATAAAAACAATTTCAGTATTTCCAGGTGAAACCTCTGTTTTAAAAGTAAAATGTTTGGGGTGCTTAATTAATGCAAAAAGATGGCCTGGATTTGTGCAGTTATCTAAATTTTTCCTAGACTCAGGGATGTGTGTCCTCAGTTGCATCCTCACTGCTTGTTGTGCTGCTTTGTTCAGAGGCATATAGACCTGACGGCACTAGCTGGACAGAAAACCATGGAATTTCTATACCATATGCCAGAATGGCTAGAAGCTCCAGAGCTGCGGGGTCATACATACTTTCATTTCAGGAGTGCCAGGTGTTGATGAGGATGTAGAATTTGGGCAGGAATCAGACATAACACAAAAACAAAATCACTTGTGCCCTCATGAATCAGAAAATCTTGCAGAGTTTGCTTCCCACTCAGCCTCCTGCGTGTCCAATTCTTCCTTCTCCCACAACTTAGCTTTTGTACGTACCTAGGTTTCAGAGTGGTAGCTGTGTTAGTCTGGATCAGCAAAAACAACAAGGAGTCCTTGTGGCACCTTAGAGACTAACAAATTTATTTGGGCGTAAGCTGTTCTATTCTGTTCTGTGTAGGTTCTCAATACTGTGCTCATCACCATAGAATCTAATCAATCAGGGCCTAAAAGATGTACATTTGGGAAGCCGAAATTAGTCTTTACCCTAAACATAAATAAATAAATAACTACAGCTTCTAGTTAAGCTGGCTGAAAAATGGTTAACTTTTTTGCAGGGCGGGGGAAGGGGGGAAATTGTTTGTTTTGGGGGGTTTCTGTGAGGAAAATAAAAGCTGAAATTTTACCATTTTCCACAATTTCAGCTAGATAAGAAAACTCACACTCCATAGTAATTTTTAAAATTCCAAAACAACAGGACAGAAAATAAATAGGTTTATCTCAAAATTCCCAGGTAGCTCCACAAAACGGATACTTGTACCTCTGCTCGTAAAAGGGGCAGGTGCGGTGTGTGAACTTCAAGGAAAACTTGGCAAGATTATTATGTCAAGTGGTCTGATAGATAAAGGCCCAAACCTGGAATTAGCAGACCCACCTTCTATTATTGGCTTTGCCACAAAGTTGCTGACCTTGGGCAAGTCATTTAACCTCTTTGTGCCCTTTTATCCCCCATCTGTAGGATGAGGATATTGAGATTTACATTCCCTTTTAAAGTGCTTTTAGATCTATGGATGAACAGCACTAAGCAACCCCAAACTCCCAATTAAATTACATGGAGAGAAGGACCCAGGTCAATCCGGTAGCAAGGTTCATTTAGACGCCTCTTATATATCTCTGGTCTTCCATGGAAACCCCTTTATTGTGCTAGTATCCACAGTACACTCCAATCTATAGAAATAGACTCTCTGGAACAAAATTGAGGCACATACATGGGATAAAATGTGAGAATCTTACACTGTTTCTAGACCTGTTCTCTGCATAAGTAAAGGAGTTTAGACTAAACAGCATGCAATCCAGTACTTTAGCCAGCCCAAAATTCTTTCTCTCAGTTATACACACATATGCCTTACAATTGGCAGGGATCTAGTGAAAACTCTGTGCCACTGATTCAATACCTTTCATGAAAGAAGTGACTAAATTAAACTGGGAAGCTGAGCTCTTGCAAGGTAAAGCCAAATGTGGGCACAAAACAGAGTATTTGTACCTTTTACTACTTGATTTATGCCCACATTTGGGTTGTTAGATGTAAAAGTACTGAGATTTGTGCCTTTACTCAAGTGCAGGAAGAAACATGCAAGTGCAAATTCTGTGGGTGCAAAGTTTATCCACAAAAAAAGAGTCCCGTGTTTTGAAAACTTGGCCTGGTATATACAGTCTTTCTTGATGAATTTGAATCTCAAAATTGCTTGATTTTTTTGTGTTCTAGCAGGTAAATATAAGAAAATCTAGCAATTTCCTTTCATGTCAGTGGCTATCTAAGTCACGCAAAGGTTGTGTCATTTGGGGGGTGGGTGGGTTAAGGAAAAATACATGAAAATTTGTGCTGCATGTGGGGATGAAGTAGAGTATATTGCACAAAAGCTGGTTTTGTTTTGAAAATTTCCAGGACCAATGCAGTCCAGAAACTGTGATCCTTGAACAGCTCAGAGATCAGAAGTAATAAGAAGCCTCTGAATTATCTTTTGTCTGTTCACAAAGCTTGAATTATCTTTTGTCTGTTCACAAAGCTTTAACTTAATCTGACTGACTGCCTATGGTATAGCTGGTACTTGACAAGATGCAACACCAAATATCAGATGCATGTCTGGATTATGCTGTATACAGGGAGCAGTCATGAAGCATGTATAGAACAAAGGAAGGGGAACAGAAGCCCAAGAGCTGCAGTTTGCCAAGTGTTTTTGATGGTTTCCCATTATGACGAAAAACAGTTCTTTAAAAGTTCCCCTTTTAGGAACAGAAATGGTTTTTGCAGCCAGGTCAGTGCACTCCCTGCCCTCTACAGTCTTGCACTGGATCCATCAGGTAGATGTGAAATGGTGACAATTATTTTTTGCTCCGTTTCCCCAGACAGCTCAAGAGTGTTACTGGAAGTTGAGTCTTCTCTTATATGAATCTATTGAAGTGAGTGGAATCACACCAGTTTAAAAGTGGTGTGAGAGGAGACTAAGGTCCTCTCTGTCACTGCACCATGTTCTTCAGTATTTTTACATTTGATACCGCATGTAATATGGCATTTTGGGATGCTTCCATAAATATTACCTCTGAACTTTACATCAATCACCTTTATTTGCAGGGAGAGGGGGGAATTTCAGCTAGGAATGGGCAGGCTGGTTTTGGTATCATCCAAAGGGCCCTCAGTTGAAGCTGTCTTCTTATTTTTGATTGACAGATGGTGATAATACATTTGTTATCTACAATATTTATTATTTAATGTGTGTGTATTTATTATATGAATAATTTTTTGATTAGCTCAAGTATGTGAGCACCACTCAGGATGAGCGTGCAATGTCCAGCCAGCATACTACCTACCTACAGAGGCAATAGACAGAAAAACATATGGGCCAAAGAAATAGATATAAGGGTCAGAAAACTTTCATGTCTGCAGAAAGACCTTATTTTTTTAAAGGTCTACATATAAAGAAGCATTTATCCATTGAACCAGTTTGTTCAACATCAATGGGTGTTTCACACCTAATCTTCTGACCACGAAGCCTCTGTGACAGAATGTCAGGCTTTATGATCCTATGTGGAGGTGCAGAGTTATTCTGCAGACTTCTCCATGTAGCCAGATCAGATGCATCTCATTAGTTCCTACTCAGCAAGATAACACCCTGAATATCTGTCTAAGGTAAGAGTAAGAGCTAGAGGGATGGACAAGTCCAGCAGTGGAGTTCATGCTTCAGGGTTACAGTAGGGTCAGGCAGAGTTTTCCCCTGCTTCCTCAGTGTATTTTGGGAGGGTTTTTTTTTTATCTCCTTCCTCTGAAGCGTTAGGGGTGGCCATGGTTTGAGATAGGACATTGGACAGGGAGGGCCAGGGCCTGGAGGCAGCATTGACCATTGTGTCTCTCAGGTGCTGGCTGGCTGGCTGGTACTGACTCAGGGTCTAACTAATCACCATGTGTGGAGTGAGGAAGGAATTGTCCCCAGGTCAGACTGGCAAGTGACCGTGGGAGTTTTTCACCTTTCTCAGCAGCATGTGGGTGCGGATCACTTGTAGAATTAACTGGGTATATCTCATTTAAACATTTCCCTGCCATTGTGGGAGCCTTGAGCACTGGTGCACCTCGGTCCCTTCTAGTTTCTGCCTTTGGCAGAGGAAAATGTCTAGCCTCCTGGGGGCTGTAATACGTTGGTCTAACTTTGGTAGTTGGGTTCAGTGTGTGGGTATTGGATGGTGTTGGTGGCTTGTGATTTACAAGAGGTCAGACTAGATGATCTTGTGATCCCTTCTGGTCTTCACCTATCACTTTATGAGTTGCTGTGGATTTTCACCAGTGGGTTTACACTGAGATCAGAATGTAGTTTTTTCTTTGTCAGAGTGGATAACAACAGACACAAGGTGAAAAAAAATTTAAAGTATTTTTAATTGTTTTCCTGACTGCCATCTTTTACTATATTTTCTACCAAAACACTCCTTGTCATTAAACATTTTTTTAACTAAAAAAATATTCTTCACTAAAATTCTGTTATTGTGTAAAACCTTGTCAAACAGTTCTAGAATTTTCTAAACGCATAATTTCTTGGGGTTCTCCAGTCAAGAATTTGGTCTGCTGTATTCAACAGGAATGTTGACATATCAATACATTTCAGTCTTAGGTTTGCTGCTTTTGTGAGTAGTAGGGATAACTGGAATTTAAACAAACTGCAATGCAGCAGGGAACTGTATTGATAATAGGATACAAGAAGGCCTTTCATTACTAGGCCAGTGGATCAAATCTCACCTCACGAAGTCTGGTGAAATAATTTGAGGATCTCAGTCCAGGTCTCAGTTGATTGGTATCCTTCTTACATGAAAAATCCACTCATAGAATCATAGAAGATTAGGGTTGGAAGAGACCTCAGAAGGTCATCTAGTCCAACCCCCTGCTCAAAGCAGAACCAACCCAACTAAATCATCCCAGCCAGGGCTTTGTCAAGCCTGACCTTAAAAACCTCTAAGGATGAAGATTCCACCACCTCCCTAGGTAACCCATTCCAGTGTTTCACCACCCTCCTAGTGAAATAGTTTTTCCTAATATCCAACCTAGACCTCACCCACTGCAACTTGAGACCATTGCTCCTTGTTCTGTCATCTGCCACCACTGAGACCAGCCTAGTTCCATCCTCTTTGGAACCCCCCTTCAGGTCATTGGAGGCTGCTATCAAATCCTCCCTCATTCGTTTCTTCTGCAGACTAAATAAGCCCAGTTCCCCCAGCCTCTCCTTGTAAGTCATGTGCCCCAGCCCCCTAATATTTTTGTTGCCCTCCGCCGGACTCTCCTCAATTTGTACACATCCTTTCTGTAGTGGGGGGCCCAAAACTGGATGCAATACTCCAGATGAGGCCTCACCAGTGCCAAATAGAGGGGAATTAGCACTTCCCTCAATCTGCTGGCAATGCTCCTACTAATGCAGCCCAATATGCCGTTGACTCTTGGCAACTGTTGACTCATATCCAGCTTCTCATCCACTGTAATCCCCAGGTCCTTTTCTGCAGAACTGCTGCTTAGCCAGTCGGTCCCCAGCCTGTAACAGTGCCTGGGATTCTTCTGTCCTAAATGCAGACTGCACTTATCTTTCTTGAACCTTATCCAATTTCTTTTGGCCCAATCCTCCGATTCGTCTAGGTCGCTCTGGATCCTATCCCTACCCTCCAGTGTATCTACCTCTCCCACAGTTTAGTGTCATCCGCGAACTTGCTGAGGGCGCAGTCCATCCCATCATCCAGATTATTAACGAAGATGCTGAACAAAACCAGCCCCAGGACCAACGCCTGAGGCACTCCACTTGATACCAGCTGCCAACTAGACATTGAGTCATTGGCCAGTGTAAAAAACTCCTCAAGACACTGTGGATGCAAGAACAGGTTGGATACAACATTAAAAGGAATTATTATTTTAAAACATATATATACAGGTAGTGGCTCTTGCAGTACCTGGGGTTTGACTTGGGGGACCTAAGTAAGACCAAAGTAAGTTAATATTTAGCAACAGTTACTACTTATTTCTTTTTCTAAGTGTGGGGCAGGGGTAACTACTAATTTCAGATGCTACTGTGTTAATTAGCTAATGCTAATATAATAATAACAGTATTCCCTAATCTGCAGGTTTCATTGCAGACTTAATCTGGCTCAAATAAATACTTAAAGTAGCTAATGCTGTTTAGTGTAAGAATGAGTTTTAAAAGACTTTTCTTTGAAGGGGTAGTGCCCCCACCACACTCCCTTGACACAGCACACATTCCGTTGTTGTCCAAAATGTACCTCCATCCTGGGATTATAGTCAATTTAAATAACAAAATGTAAGACGCGAACTAAATTTTCTATTTTGTATGGCTTGTTCCTAGGATTCCTACTTGAAAAGTCCTGGGTTTAATTCCCTCTTGTCCTTCAGACACATGGGTACAGATAGACTTTTCCATACCCTGATTTGAAACTAATGTGTCTCACCTGGTCTGGCTTGCAGCATAAGAGTCAGAAGAATATCTCTGCCTTTCCTTGCAGGGTCCTAAATCCTGACCTTATACCACAGGTCTGCTGTAAACTCATTGGAGAATATAAGACTGTTTTTAGCCAGAATTATCAGGAAACCTTATTAATTAATAAAGCAAAATTGTTTCATAGTTGAGAATCTTTGAGGAGGGTGGCAAGTGGCAAAATATAAAATGGTCAGATGAGGGTTAGGTGAGAGGGAGAAGTGCGCAAAACATTCCTTGCAAGAATTAGAATTCCAAGGGCCTCCAACCTATTTAAAATGGGTCATCACTCATCAGCACCATCATCATTATCTGCTCGATCAGGAGAAGAAGGAGGAGGGAGGGATAATCAGCAAGGGATGCTCAGCTTGTTATCACTGAGCTCTTCATTTTGGGGCTAAAACTGCAGGACTCTTTCTGGAGATAATTCATATTTTATCATTAAAACTGCTGATCAGAACCCTGTTAATATGTGCACATTACTAACACACATACACACACACACACACAAAAGCTAACACGATAAAATTGTAATGCTTCTATTAAATTACTTAAACTAGTTTACCCACCCCGGCATTATTCCCATCCCCACTCCCTCCTCTGCCATCACAGATGCTGCTTGTACATGGCACACAAAATCTATAAACTCTTTCCAGGAATACAAAAGCATTCTCTATGATGTTGATAAGAAACAGGACAGTCACTCTCCCCTGACATATTTGTTCTTTAAAAACAAATCAATGGTGCAGGGATTTGGCACCTGAATGCAGAACAACGGCTTGATGAGGCAAAGATTGTCTTCATTAAGGACATTAATATTCATAGAGAGTAGAAAATCTGACACAAGAGAGGACTCACTAACCTTTTCTCATATTAGATTTTTACTTCTTAACACAATTACAGTCCGGCAATGACTTAATTAATGCTGCTTTTCGTCAGGCTGCTTTAAAGAGCTGTCAATTTGGTCCTGCAGAGGCTGTCAGTGAAAGAGAAAGACAGTCATCTAGGCTAAAAAGACACAGGAAGAAATTCAAACACTTAATAACATTCAAAGTGCTATGCAAAGTCATACATCAGCCTGTATTAAGGCGAGTTTTTGTCTTTCTTCTCTTCCTACTTATGCTAATATTTTACAGGTAAAATAGGGGCAGTTACCATGCTCCGGCTCTCAAATACAGGGCAGAAAATGGAGGAAAGGTCACCCAAACCATTGTCTCTTCCTGTCAGATGCTAGGTATATCTCAAACAAGCTGTGAGAATGAAGAAGAACAAATAGAACCAGACTCAATATACATCTTAAACGTTTGGTATTTCCGATCCAGGTAGACCCATAAGTGAGTGGATCTGCTGGGATGTTGCTACCATTTCCAGCACTGTCCTGGAGCCTTAAATATCTGCATGTCCAGCCAAAGTAAGGAAGTGTCTTTCTGGTGGGATTTGTTCAACCAAAATTCCACGATATTCAAGGGAATTCACCCAACAGACCAGGAAATTTTTTGAAGCGCAGGTGGAATTTTAAGGTTACCAGGCCTGTAATTTTAGAATATATTTTTCTAGTGATTTTATAGTTATGTGTTTAGTTAGTTAAGAAAAAATACTTCATTTCTCTGCAATCCTGCCACTGGCCAGAGAGCTGAGAGTGGCTTGAACTTCAGATCTTTTGCTAAATTCAGATGCTGATCTGAATCCAGATTTCAAACCTCAGGCTTATTTTTCTTACACAGTGATGTCTTTCCTAATTTTCACTTTAAACACTAGCAGAAGAAATTCACCCTTAACTGTTGCTATGTAAGTGATTTTTAAAATGTCATTTTCTGGGGAACCAGATGTTTCAGAGAATCTGTCTTTCTAATTGTATGACCCCATGATTATAGTAGCTGAATGCTTCATAAACATTGATGAATTTAACCTCACAATGTCTCTGTAAGGTTGGGAAGTATTATTTACCCCATTTTAGAGATAGGGAATGGAGGCACAAAGAGATTAAGTAATAACCAAAGATATACAGAAAATTATAGCAAAATCAGGAACTGAAGTCCATTCTCCAGAATCCCATGATATTGTCTCAACCATAAGATTATTGTTCTTCAGATGGACTTCACCATTAGATCACTACAGCTCTGAATGGTATCGACAGAAAGTCACAGGCATCAAATGGTTGATGACTGATCTATAAGATATGACTGAGTAGTCTCAGTCCAGTTTCCAAGCGACAAGCCAGCACACAGATGGCATCATTCTTGGCAGACTCAGAAGAGAGGCCAAGGCATGAATGATCATGGAAAATGAAGAAACACTTGCTTCTTGAGTTGGTCATGAATACTGGTGGAAGTATGTGGAGGAATATCATATCTATGTAACAAAATATATTGATCATGCAACTTTGACTGTCTCACCTGTGTTCTTCCCACTACCCATATCCAGCAGGAGCTCTTCTGATATATCAAATTACTGCATAGCTTCCACCAGCTCTCATTTAAAACAAAACAAAAAGTGCCAGGCAAATATCTCCTCCTTTCCCCCCAAATATGGAATTTTTCTCCCCCAATTAGGCTAGTTTAAGATCTGATGCCCAACCCTGCCTGTATACAGTTCTGACTACATCCCTTCCCATTCCAGACTGCATAATACCTCCGCTATTTCAATTACATATATGGACAATTCACATTGGGATTTTAATGCATTCTTATCTCCAAATTAGCAAGTGGAAACTAAGAGGTGGAGCCAGAACTATGAGTGCAACCAGCTCTCTGCTGACTACCAGTTCTTTGGACCACTAACCACACTTTACAACCTCTGGAATAAAGAATTTATTAGCATATGTTTGGGGTAATTTACATAATTTGACTGTATCATTGCCTCATGAAAGTAATGTGGTCAATCCATCTTGGAGCCACTCTGCTCATTTAATGCTCTTTATTTTTTTTAAATTCATTTTTGGGAAATGTTTTAAGTGGATAACATAAGTAAAAGAATAGGAGAGTAAGCACGCTGTGCTAAAATGAATAATAAAATAAATAAAATAGTGTACAAGAGTGTACAAATATCAGATTTTACAACAACAGTAATGAATGTTTTCAGAAGCTGATTTAGGCATTGCAGTGCGATGTTGTTTATCTGAAGTGTTCAGATAGTCCAACTTTGAGGGCCATAGAAATGCCATGTAGATAGGTTTTGTGCAGAAACTCAGAAGTGACTTTGACTTTGAAACTTCAGTGGATGTAATGCTCCGTAAAAAGTAGTGCTTTTTTAAAAAATGTCAACCTTTAATATTGGGTTTGATTTTAATAAACTTGTAAGTACTTGAACATCACACTGACCAGGCATAGCAGAAGATAGATCTGTGTGCAACCTTAATGTAGTGACCTCTGAGTGCTTAACTGCAACATCAAATCCTGTCTCAAGGGCAAAACTCCCATTGACTTCAATCTGAATGAGATTTCACTGAAATATATGCAAGGAGTAATAAGGCTACAGAAATGATGGAGCCTTTTTTAAAAAAAACAAAGATCCACACTCCAGTCTCTACTCCATTATACCAATATTAAATCAGTGTAACTCTATTTTCTTCAGTGTGTTTACTCTGGCATAAAACCAACGTAATAAAGAGGAGAATCAGGCCCACAGTACTGAATTCATTTCTAGTGGTTTCTTTGGTATGTGCTAATTTGTACAAATAAACAGTGTGAAACAAAATCCAAATAAGTGGTATTTACAAGTCTCTTCTGTTTATGAACAATCCCCCTTACACAGAGGTTGTATGGTCCTATCCATGTTGGTCCATGGAAGATTTGTGTTAATAACAAGCAACCTTGTTATCAAAGCCTTCAAGTGATAGGATATATTATATATAGGGCTGCCCCCTGTTCAGCATACCCTTCTGGAACAGAGAGAGATAAAAATGAACTTTGCCAAACAAACTTCTGCTAACACTCACATATACTGCTTGTTAATATTATTATTATCTTGTTTAAAATGTGACTCCATTATTCTTGATCCTACATAGCATATGTTACATTGTAATCATTAGGTTCTGGCACAAGGTAAACAACACTATTCTAAACTTCTTAGTAATATTAGCCCATAAAATCTTTCAGCTCCGAAACGCTACTAATATTTCTCAGTCACATGATCTCATGCTCAGTTAATTATTTCTGCTCAGTTCTATTCCCTATTCTTCCATGGGTTTACTGTGTGACCAAGGGCAAGTAATTTCACCTCTCTGTATTTCAGTTTCCATATCAGTAAAATAGAGATAATAATACATACCCTAATTGCTACAGGACTTTAAGATGTCTGGATGAAAAGCGCTATGTAAGTGCTAAGGAGTGAACACAGAAATATTTATTTGTGTGAGTCAATGCCCTGTTTTGGAGATTCAGCGGGTATGCAGTCTTCAGAATGGCTCACTCCAGACATGGGCCTTTGGAAATGTGGCTGAAAAACTGATTATGCTTTTTACTTGCTGAATTCTCAGTAATGTTCATCAGTACAACTGGTTGAAAAATTGAACAAAAAATATGAAACATTTTGACAAATTTTTCTTTCTTGTTTTACCTGAATTCCATTTATGTCAAACTTTTCTGACTATCTCACCTGTCATTCATAGGTATGTGTATGGCTTGCAGAGAAATGATAGAGAAGCTTTTAGAAAGATATAAAATGAAACAACAAAACTATTTACATCAACCAAAGTAAAATTTTACTTCTACAGCTTAGTGTAAAAAAAAATCTAATATGCTCTTGGAAAACAGACCACTGCATTTACATTAGGCCAGGCCCTTTAAATGTCTGTTTCCTATGTATACAAATGAGATCACACCTCTAAATAGTTTGTCTCTTCCAGTCCAGAAGCTTCAAGAAAACACAGTGAAAACTGAAGATCTGTGAAGATACCTTGTGTACTCACTTTACCCTGGGGAAATTTGTTTGTTTTGCAGAACAGAGGTCTAAAAGACTAGGACTGAAGTGAGCTACTCAGTCTTACCATGTTTGTAGAATTATCTTGTTGACAAGTAGAGAAGTATACATTTGAATCCATTAGCTATAAAAGGATCCATAAACATTTGAATAATGGCCTTTTACTTTTTTCACCAGTCTATCAAACACATCATGTCTTCTTCTTTTTTTTTCAACAATTTTCCCACAGATAAGATAAAAAAGATCTGGATGGAGCTGCACTAAACTTTAAAGATTTTAAATATTTCTGTAATTTCATACTGGAAACAATTGTTGGGTTTTGTTTTTGTTTTTTTTTGGGGGGGGGTTGCTTTGCTTTGTTTTTTCCTGGATTCTGTGCTCATATCTCTGCCATAGCCATTTGCCAGTAGGAAAAAGTAAACATATCATAATCAATGAAAATTTCCTCCACTCAAATTGCTTCATGAAATGTTAAAGTAAAAACCACCACACAAATGAATTTGGTATTGAAGGAAGTGAAGCCCTTCATATGGTCCAACGGGAGTTGCATTGGGCCATTGAGGAGCATCAGAGTAATAAGGAACGAATAAAAAGAAAAGCAGAAAACATGGGTCAAATTTTCAGCAGCAATTGTGTGTCTAATTTCAGTACATGATTATCAAAATTAGATACCTACCTGTAATAAGATATGACCTTGTCATATGAATGCAACTACGGAGAATGTGCATGCAATACCATTAAGTGTGTGCTTAATCTGTCCAAGCATCATTCCGTAACTCTAACCCTATATGTTATGTTGGCCTAGACCTGAGGTGTATTCAGCTCCTGCTTAAATCAACAGAAATTTTAAGTGAACATTGATTGAAGGATCAAGAACATACAACATATTTAGAATGGTGTCTAAATAGAGGGCCAGACAATCACCTAGAATAAATCAGCATAGCTACATTGAAGTCACTGGATTTACACCAGCTGAACATCTGGCCCACAATGTTTTAGGACATTTCCATGACATATCTGCTGCTCTTCAAGGATGGTTATTCAGGATCTTATCCAATATTCATTGAATTCAGTGGAAACACTCTCATTGACTTCAGTAGACAATGGATCGGGCTATTAAACTGGGAGCCACCATACATTGGTAGAGGAAAGTCTTACTTCAAGCATAAATCTCAAAAGACATGTTAAGGAGTACATCTGAAAGTCATCCTGAACTGAATCCTGGAATGGCTCCTCATTGTATCATGGTCACATTATAACTGAATCATATATAGTTTCTTATTGTAGTTGCAGCACTAGGTAGTTCATATTCTAAAACACAGTATGAAACAATAATTATTTTATTAATTGGTTTTGAAAATGGAAATCCATATATTTTCTGTATGTGACAACAAACAACATTCTCAAACTGAAATAGGGGATTCTTGTCACAGGTGGGGTGGGGGGTGAGGCGGGAATCTAAGTCATTTCCCTTCCACTCTATACCACAAATAGTTTGTGGCTGAGCCAAATGTAATAAGGTTTGACTCATTTGTAGGAATTAGCATGACTGAAAAGTATGCCAGATTTCAAAACAATTTCTAACAGTTTCTGTGATACTGTGTAAGCAACTGAAAATTGGCATGTTGTGTTGTGCACAAGTCAGCCAACTTCTGTCACTGAATAATTAGATTTTCTAGCAGGAGAAAGAGAGAGTTTTCTAAATGAAATATTAGGAAAAAATACTGAAGCTTTTATTAGCTATTTTAAGTGGAAATGAACCTAACCCCAAAAGCTTGTATCCACACACCTGGAACTTTCAAGAAGTTTCTATCTGGTTCCAAAATGCAAGATGTGGGCACATCTCTAAATTTAAAGTATAAATTAAGTGTGTGTGTGTGTGTGTATACACATTGCAGTATGTATGTCATGTACACATGGAGATATGTTTTCTTTCTTGGATATGGCTGAACTCTCTAATCTATATCTGAATGTGTTAATTTTTCTAAGACTAATTTTTCATGTAAACTATCAATTCCAGGATCCCAAGATCAAGGACCAGAATCTAGGTTATGGGCTAGTTAGTTATATCTTCATCTACTATATAAATTAAATGATTGTGACATTTGTGTATGTGGACAGAAGGTTTGATTCTTCATTTTCTTCCACCTGGGGTAGTAATCTGTGTAAAAGGAGCACAAATAGGCTGCGGAACCATACTGGTTTGTTAGTATTGGCACCTATTTGCTTTGTGCAGGTGAAAACGATTATACAAAATACACTGGAGAATCAGGCCCAGTGATTACAGAATGAGCGTAAGATGCCACATCTGGCATGAGTGACAGGAGATTTCTGATTTGGTAGAATTTTACACATACTTTGCTCTCCCTTCATACCGTTGTGATTCAGAAATGCAGATATTGTCTGTAATGAAAGACTCTGGACCAGATCCTCATGGAATGATGCCTATTTGCATCTTCCAAGGATTTAGCCTGATATCTAGAGATCATAAGAGTCAAGAGAGTGAATATTGAGCAATTGAGAGGGGAAGGAAGTTTTAGTTAAAATGTTTCAAACTCTTTGTTTTGCCTGCTTGGTTTTTGGTAACCTCTAATCCATTTCAATGGCTAATTTCAAATAAATAGCTCAGGACTATCCATCTCTATTTGAATCTTTCTCCAACTCCTTCCATGTTGCCCACTCCACCTGAAAACCTTCTCCCTAAGCCAGGTCACCATGACTCCATCTTCTCCTGGTAGATCCCCCAAACAAAACAAAACACAAATGGTGGGACCAACAATGCACAGAAAACATCATGGCTCTGTTGCACTGTTTTTTTGCTAGATTCCAACTTTTGTCTTCACATTCCCTAGATGGTAAACTTTTTAGGCCAGGGACCTTGGGAAGGATTTGAAAAGCGTTCAGCATTGATCTAGCTGGTCCCATTGAAACCCAGGGTAGAACTCCCACTGAGTTAGTCTGTTTGAAAATCTCACCTTTTCTTTGACAGGACTGTAAAATGCCTGGTACGCTGTTGTCTCTATATAAATGAGAGATAAATAATAAACATCTCCCAGTGCATCCAAAGCTACACATATAAATCCATATTAAATCCAAGGTTCATAATTTATTTTGTTTTATTGGCTGTGGGGAGTTCTTCCAGTTTGGAAAATCTTGACTCCGTGCAAAGCAGTTTCCTTTAGGAAGTGCTTAAGCAACAGCAGTCAGTAGTTCAGTTCATTTTAGACTGGGGCATGCTGGAAACACAATGGGAGAGAGAGTGAAGTTCTGGTATTTTGAGTTTGTCAATAACAATCAAAATCCTTTTTCTTTTTTCCCCAAAATCGTTTTGTATCCATAACAACCCTAATTCAGCTTGGCCTTGCAGGAAAGAGAAGTGGCATCCCACTCATTAATGCTTTGCAGTGCTCTGTTCCCTGGCTTGGGTGGGAGCAGCTTTAAATCGTTGGGGGGAAAGGGAGGAAATAAAAGAGATAAAACAAGCTTTTTGAACCCTGTAATGTAAATTTGCAGACAATTATTCATTATGAACTGCCTGCAGCATCACACCTCTCTCACCTTTTGCTGGAATGTCTGAATATTAGGGTAAACAACACAATACTGTCTTATCATAATGCGGTCTGTTTCACTGCAGCAAGAACTTGTCAGAAACAGATTGTGATGTTGACTTCTCAATAGGGGGAAAAAAGGGCCTAAATTAGACTTCTATAAAAAGAATATTGCATATTTATTTCCACAATAACACCAAGGAAAAGCGTTAGTCAAGAAGCAAGCAATTGGGTGAATAAATAAGCTTGTCTTTGTTCTCATCAATTAAGTTATTACATCAGTTGGAAAACCAGTGAATTATAATACAGATGTTTAATGAAACACTGCTGTGCCTATAAGTCAAACTCCTATTTTGTGGTGTGATTTTGGCTGCATAGTTTTGTGTGTGTTAAACCGTATTTATTAGCTGATACCCATTATTATTTTGAGCAAGGTATAATTCAGTTGTCAGGCTCCAGCTCTGGGAAGGAGATTTAATCAGTGAGAGCCCGCTTTGCTGCTGAGCATAAAACAATGTGGGTTTCATGAAGCAATCACACCAGTGTGAAAAAATGGGATTAATTAGTATTGTACAAGAACAGGCAGCATGCTCATTAAAACCTTGTGAGCTGCCTCTTGATAAACTGCCACTTGATAGGGCCGCATTAATGTGACAAGGCAAAGACTTTATTTCCAAATCCTTTCTGATTATATCTCACTTTTAAGTTACCTGAATTGACTCTCCAAGGCTTTTGGAATACAAAGATCAAAATTGCAGCAAGAGATCCCCAAGACACCTGGACAAAGGAACCATGCTCAGATAGCAAGGCTTCAAACGACAACTTTTCTCTTTAACTCCCATTCAAACAGAAATCAATAGCTGTACAATGAAGCCGCTCCAAAGGTGGTAAATTTGCATTTACACTCAGCAGGTTGGGCTGAAACTAATTTGACGATTGGCAACTGCCTTAATGAATCCCATATACAAATTCTCTGTGTAACTGTTTACCAAATGCTTCCTATGTTTGTAGATATATAAAGTCTTATGAATATTCCTATGGTTTCTAATATGCTTTGAGGCAAGGGGGGAAAAACAGGTAGGTATTCCTGTCTGTACATCTATTTTATGTAGTTTAGGGTTATTGCTGTCCAATGACACACATGGGTGTATATATATATATATTATCCTTTCCTTTAGAAATGTTCACAAAATAAAAATGTAGATTTCTACTAGCGGATTTGTTTCTACATGACAAAACGTAATAGGAGATATGCCTGAATAACAACAGTAAATGTTGGATAGGATGTATTTTTGATCTTGTGTGTTATTTTCCTCTAGGCATAATGTTTTATTCCTTCCTGAATTTGTAGCGGTTCTGATGATTTACTTGCACACCAGTTTTTCCTTTTATTTATTTATTTATTTATTTCTCCTAGCTCTTGTGAATTAGCAGCTATAATAAAATTAAATCTGAACTTTTAATAGTTACCCAAATCTACAGTCTATTGTGTGATGTGTAAGTGAACCAAGATGCTGACTTTTTATGTCGCTTTAGCTGACATTGTATGTAAGGGCCATTGTAATGCAATATACTTATCTGTCAGCATGTATTTGTAGGTGTGGAAAATGCCACTCAGAGAACAGAGATCTCCGATTCCCTGAAGCTTTTTCCAACTATTTTATTTTTAAGCAAAAACATCTTGTTAAATCTCAACAAAAATTAAATTAATGCTTTTGACCATAAAGTCTGAGTATTCAGTTACCAATTATAGATTGTTTGCAATCGTACTTGTGTAAATCCACTAGAAGATATGAGTGTAAGGCATCAGACTGGAGGCAAGATACCTGAGCTGGCTAGATATGGATGAGTACAACGCTTTACAAAGTGATGGGTTGCAATATTATTAATTTAAACCCTACGATTTCATTGTTGTGATCTGGGCTGCATGATGTAATGCAAAATGACAGCCATTGAATTAATAGAAAATGGGATTCATCTCTTGAAATTTCACACAAAATAGAAGCAAGAGAGACAGACAAAATAAAGGGAGATAGATAGACAGACTGATAAATACCACTAATACCTTTAAATTTAAACTGAATGGGTGAGATAATTTTAAAGTACTAATGGTATTTATCAACAGTTTGATGGCAGAGAAATCTCTCTCTCTCTCTCTCTTTCTCTCTCTCTCTCTCTCTCATTGATTGCTTTGTTGAGCAAGCCAGTGAATATTTTACACTTTGTTTCTTTTATTTTAGCAAATGAACTGCCTGGAGCTAATGTAGCGTAAGTGGAAATTTCAAGCCCCGACATCCACTGCATGATCCTATAATAGGAACTTTCTTCCCCTGCAAGCTCTGTAGCATTGTCTAACAGCAAACTCCCTGAAGCCTTTCAGGTAATCACGTGGCTGATTTATAATCCTATATCTTTGGAAGAGGTTAGCTAGGTAGTTTAAATCGTTGGTTTTCTCTAATGAACTGGGGTCAGGGAGAAAGTATTGTATTATAAAGGCTCTATTTGGTTGTTACTTATGCCCTACATACCTCACCTCCACATTTTTTACATAATTTAAATCAAAATGCCATTTTACACAACGGTATTACTGAAAATTGCATAAAATGAGCATTCTTCCTCCTATTTATTCTGTATCTTGGGGGAAAGTGCAGCTGGAGATTCATGTTCAAGAGTGCAGAGTGACAATGGAATGAAGGAAGGTTTCTTACCCCAAAGATGGTGTTCCACAGGGCTAAATTCTTCTCGGACATATGCCTTTGAAACCCCAGTACTAATGCCTAGATAGCAGGGAGATGGGTGTATTAGTAATGTATGAGATAGATAAATAGGCTGATCTCAGAGAGGTTTCCAGAAGCTTGTCTAAAAGTTCCTGGAAGTTTGGAAAAATTGTGTGATATCCATGAACCTCATAGGCAGCTCAGTCTTGCACAAGCAGCACTTACTCAGTAGATGACCATCTTGTTGTCCTTGATAGCAGTACAGTGATGGTACATATATAAAGCTACACTCCTTTTGGACAATTTTTCCCCATTGTGTTCAGGATGTTCTTCAACATCAGTCACTCAACCAGTTTTTACTCTGATACATTATTTATACATTAAAGGCAAAACTAATATTTGAATTACTCACTTTCCTATGTCCCTCAGTAGCTGCTTAATGGAGTATGAGACTCTTAATGTGCCCTGAAACGTCAATGCCAGAGAGCAACTGCCAGGGCTACTCTTTCCTTAGCGTAGTTCCATGTTTGGGAAGTAGCGGGGTAAATTATTCCTATCTTGGCCCACAGCAATTCAGATTGTCCGTTTCCTGTTACCTAAAGAGTTCTAGTAGCACAGCTTTTTTTACCACCTGGCCTGTACCTCTGCAGAGAGATGGTTAAGCATTCACTGGTTTGCATTTAGAAAGACTTGTAGGACCCACTTCTTTGCCCATGATTTCCTTCCCAGCTGACTGGTAAAGCTGCAGGCAGCAGAAGAGCAGAGGGTCTGGGCTCTTTCACTGAGCACTTCAATGTATCAACTTCGAGGCAGAAGCCCAGAAATGTGGGGTATTAGATGTGCCATCATCAGAAGGATCAACCAGGGTGAGCCATATTTAAGCAGCTTTCGCTGTATCCTCATATGAATTATTGATGACGGAGACTCGCTATTTGCAAATTGTTGTATATAGTGGTGTGGTAGCCATGCCAGTCGCAGCATGTTAGAGAGACAAGGTGGGTGAGTTAATATCTTTTATTGGACCAGCTTCTGCTGGGGAGAAGGACAAGCTTTCAAGTTATGCAGAGATCTGAGGAAGAACTCAGTTGGGTACATTGCACTGCCTTATATCCCTGCACTGCTATACCATGTGAGGTCAATTTGGCGCTCTGTGAGTTAGAAATATTTCTGTAAGTCACAGAAGCCAGAAAGAACCCTCGGAGTTTTCATGTGCAGAGTCCTCAGTTTGCATATAGGGATGGCAGGGTCAATTGTCACAGCACAGACAGGTAATACGGGTCATTCATTCTATCAAAAATATGTGTAAGGACCCTTGAATAACTGGAATAAGTTATGGAAGTTATCCCTGTAAAATGTTAGATGTGAGGGTAACATGTTTTTAAATTGTATGCTACTAAGTACCGGTAGGGTGCTACCTAGTTCATTTCTAACCATACTAGTTAGTAACGTGCATCAGTGATACAACACAGGAAATGATGATTCAAAATACTTAGAGAGAAACATCCAGTGGCACTTACAGGAGAGTAATATTGGGCCCTTTGGTAAATGTGGGACTGGAATTCAGCCTAGGATTGTCTAGGGGCTAGAGTAAGACATGAGCTGCCAGGACTCCTTGGTTTGGTTTCCAGCTCAGCCTGTTGTGTGGTTTTGGGTAAGTCACTTGTCTGTATGCCACAGCATGGAATCTACTCACTTACTCTTTACCATCATCGCTAAGACTGAAGATACTGAAGGATCTCATATAATTTTACTGAACCTTCAAAAGAAAAATATACTCACCCCAGGTGAATGGGCAAGTAGGATTTTGTAGAGTTGATAGATCTTATATTAGCCCTGAGCCAGTAAAATTCCACCTCTCTTTCCAGAGATTTCCTGACCGCCAGAGTGAATTTCACTGAATAACTTGGATATCCTGCAATAAAACAATACTCCTTTCTTTGGAGAGCCAGCCCTCTGCAGGATGGTATATTGTTGGAGCACATTCAGCTTGGGCAGGGTGATGGACTATGATTTAACATGTCTTCTCCATCTCTGTCTCCTCCAGTCTTATGAGCGTGTGCTGCGTTGGAGAACTTATTAACTCTGAAACTATGAGGATACTTCACCCATCCTCTGGTGTTTCAATCTATCTAACTAATGAAACATGTACACGGTTGGAAGAAACTCTTCAAAACATTGCCCAGGATATACCAGTGAAAATACTTAATTGTTTGAAAGGTTTGCGGAAGGATCAATCTTGTGAGCAATATCCCTCTTTCGCTTAGGATTTTTCATTCAAGCCAATGAGAGAAGAGCCAATGAGACAGGCAACCTGGAAAAGGGGAGGAACTGCTCCAAGAGCTTCCATGTGGTCTCTGTTGCTATAGAAACCATTTCTTTTGTCTGCATGTGCAGCTGCTTTATTTATAATCCGGCTTTCAGGTAAGGCAACTTGTGTCGTGACATGTGGAAAATAAAAAAGGAGGATGGGGGGGTCAAAAATGCTTAAAAGAGGGGAAAAAAACACCACAACTAGACACGTACACAGATAAAATCCAAGCATGTAGAGTTACAAGTCTTTTCCCCCTTGCAAGAATGCAGCAATGCACTCAGCCTGCTGCATACAATGTATCTGGATATATACAAATATCCTTGTCCTATAGGTATGTATATTATCTTTGACTTCCAATTGAGCATCTACAACCCAGGTTGATATCCTCTGAATGATGCAATCTCCCTATAAGTGTCTAAACAAAAGAAAAAAGATATTTGTTTTATTTGAACAATTGATTTTTCCTGGCTGCATCATACTAGGGGAGAGCTTTATAGTTACTCTCTTATTTTTCTTCAGTAGCAACACACATATAAAATATGAATTAGAGCTCTCATGTGCCCACTTTGAGGGACTATCCTTCTCTTTCTGTTTGTCTGAGAAAAACCTCAGTGATTGCCGTGAAGTAACTTCCAATTGCCATCTTGTGAAGTGCAAAAATAATCCCTGTAGTTTATCCATTAAAACAAAATCCCTTTAAGCTTTTAGTTGAAAAGGAACCCAACTAGATAATGCAATGACTTGTAACTACTCTTAAAATAGAAGTAGATGTCACAGCTAGAACTCACCACCACATGTTGTTATTGAAGCAAAATATTTCGTAAGTTTCAAAAAAAAAGATTAGCCATTTATATAAATCTGCATTTCTATACTGACACTAGCTAGGACAAAATGACAAAAACTGTCAGCCCAAATGCTTCAGCGCAGAAGAAGATCACCAGCTGATAGAAACAGAAAGACATATTTTCTAATGTATAGTTGTACATTTGCAAGTGTTATAGGTGTTGTCCCCTTTCTCTGGGGCATCAGGTACTGGCCAGTGCCAATAAAACATGTTTTTCATAATCCAGAGTGAGTCGGCTGGAGCGGTATAATAGATACTTCTAGCCTTTTTTTAGGGAAAATATATTTAAAAAAATAGTTCAGCAGCATAACATTATCTATCTAAGGACAATGAAAGAACTCAGGGCCGTGGCTATGGACCTCCAAATGACAAACTAAGCTTGGGGTAATATTTGCACTAACAGTCAAAAATAATCGCCTGCTGATTAAGGTCTTCTCTAACAACAAAATTATATTGCAGATTTCCTTGACTCCAAGCAGAAATTCACGCTGCTGGCATTCTGAATAATGATAAGGGCCTGGTGACACAATATATATTCTGGAACACTTTGTCCACATGTTATCGGAATGGCCACAATGAAAGAGTTATGGGAAATATATCATCGTCCCTAAACTAGAGTTTATACAGAATATTACTCTGCCATGGGATCCCTTTATCTACATTCTAGATGGCCTGACAACGACTCCCCAAATGCTTGAAACCAATTTAAAAAAGGATAGTAAGAGCTCTCTAATAGCCAAAGTTATTACTACTAAAGTGTAAATCAATGCAGTGTATATTCCAAGAAGGAAGTATGGATCTGATTGAGCTTTGTCTTAATGGAAAGAGCATTTTAGATTAATTCTACATATGTGAAGCCAGATTTTACATATTGGTGCCAGTTTCTGCAGTCAGTTGTGCCTGTGGATCTCCTGTTGACTTCAGTGGACTATGCATACATTCGTCTTTAGAGCAGAATTTGACAAATGTTCTGCATTTTTTTTACCTTATATGATTATACATAATCAGTTGCCTTCCTTCCTTATTAATCTAGTCCCATTAGTTTTGTAAGCCCTATGTCAATGCCCAGCTTCAGCTGTGCTGTATGCAAAACAAATGGATGAGGGACATAGGGGTTAGAAGGGAGGAGGACTCTTCTACAGGTACTACCTCACCCCTACCCCACCTCTGACCCCACTGTGTGTTGCTGTTCAGGGACTCCACCACACAGGGTACACCAGCCCCTATGAGGGGTCCAATTCTGGATCTGAACCATAAACCTAATTATCCCGAGTTAATCCGGCAATGAAGAAAGTTGGAAATTGGTCTCTTTCTTATTAATAATGAAAAAAAATGATGAAATTCTCTGAACCTGCCAGTGTCATGAGCAATGCCACTTTTCACTAAGGCGACTGGCACTAGCTGTAGGCTGAGAAATGCCAATTATAATTAAAATCATTATTTTCAAATACATGTTGGTTTATTCCTGGTGAAAAGTGAAGAGAAGTTTAGAGTGACAGATCTCTGTAAAATGCAAAAGAAAAAGTTTTTTTGAGGCTGCCTGTAACAATTCAGTTTCAGGTGTGAAACCAGCATTAGGTCTTCCTTAAAAAGCATATTGACCAACCTGGCATACTGCATTATATTAGTGTAATTCAGATTCAGGCTGAGCCATGTAAATAGAACAGATGGTGATTTAATAGCCTAAATTTTCAAAAGTCGCTAGTGTTTTCTCAGTTCCTCCATGTTTATATGCCCAACTTTCAGATACCTTAAAGGAGCATGATTTTCAGAAAAGTGCTGAGTGCCCATCCTCTGAAAATCAGGTCCCTCTAAGAGTTCTCAGATTGGCCACCCAAATACTGAGACACCCAAATTCACCAGCCACTTTTGAAAATTTAGGCCAAAAGTGGTAATAAAATGGCAAGGAGCAGACTGAGCTCCAGAATTGTTTTTGGAGGGGATTTCAACCTGATTAGAGATGGAGATTTGCTGGTGAGCTAAGGGCAACAAATTCTTTATGCGTCTGACTAGGTTTAACTATTTACCTATCACAATGTGCAAGTAATTGTAGTATCTAAGGGCCATATCATTAACTAGGATATTCAGCATTGTCATGGCTGGACAGTAGTCTCTGTTTCACCCTTGCTGGGTTTCTGTTCCATAATTTGAGCTTGATTCAAAGCTGTGGCTGCAGGAGGGTATAAATTGCATGCACAGGGGCATCTGCACCCTGTTGGTTGTTCACTACTGGAGTGCAACTTTAAACTCAGGCCTGGACTTCACAGGAGCCCTAGAAGTAAAAATAGTGTCAGAACATCTTCTGAGCACTCTAGCCCCTCTGACTCTACAACAGCCCCTGGCTGCCTGGAGAGAAGCAGGGTCTGTGAGCAGCTTGAGGTTGCATCTGCTCCAGGATGACTTTTTACCACTGGGGACCTGGAACCCAAGTTTGGCTGGAAGGCAGTGAAACTCAGAAGCATCTGATACAGACCACTATTTGTAACAGGATACTGGACTACATGGACCACTGTTCTGATCCAGAATGGCAACTGCTATGTTCCTATGAATTTGGTCAATTACCATTCGATTTAGATTCATATGTTCAAGTTGATCAAACAACCTCCTTTTCCCTGAGCATTTGTGCTGTGGCATCTGCCACCATTTGGCAACAGGAATTATCCCAAAGGGTACAGGGGTCTGGTTGGACAGCTAGAAGCTAATGAGGGATCTAGATATAATTCCAGAATGAAAAGGAGAAAGCTCACTGAAAGCTTGATTCCACTCACATTGCAAGTGACTAGGATACATGCCAGGGAAGATGCTATAGCTGAGGATTATTGCCAAGTGCTACTGAGGACGTCTGGCAAATACATTGTGCAGCTATTTTGCCATTGCTGTTAGTCTTAAAACCTTGGGTTTTTACCTACCTGTAATCTTGTACTCCTGTCCGTTACATTCCAAAACTTTCTGTTTAAAAGCATTTTCACTCAATGTGATTAGCTGCTATTGGTAGGGTTCTGTATTAATGACTCAAAGCTCAACTTCAAATATTTTGAGGAGGTTTTAGTGGGCCTGGTTGGGATAAATTAAGTCTATTTGCCCCCTGATTGCCTTGTTGGATCTTTTTGTAATTTCCCCTTGTATTCCTTTCTGTTCAATACTTTTCAAAGTACTGAGAGTTTAAAGAGGTACAATAAATCCCAGATCAGTTTTTAATGACCATGGTAAGCCTGCTTGTAATATGTCAGTAAGCTGAGCCTAAAAGCCAATGGGGAATAAGCCATTTCTGCCTTAGTAATTGCCTCCACAGAAAGATTTATAATGTCATTATCTGAATCTACAAGAAATAACTCATAGAGCTGAAATACCTGAAAAATATTACAATTCTTTTAAAATCTAGTCATTCATAAATGCTAAATCCTAAAAGTTTTTACAAGATGTTTTATGTTAAAAAATAAAACCCAGTGAAAATATAAATGTACTTTTCTTAATCAGATTCTTCATGTATCTGTTTGCAGCCTTGTAGTTTGTTGGGCAGGAGAATGGTGCAGTGCATTGCTCAAACCTAGCACTGTGCTGTTGATAGCAAAAATGAGTACTGAAAAACCACAGAGAAAGAACATTCCTAGTCATTTTTCTTTATCTAAGCATGATTCCGGGGGGAAGCGGGTTAGTTAGTACTGTAATAAAATTAATTTTAGCATTAAAAATCACTTTTCCCCTATTTTCCCGTGAAAAACCATACAAAATGTCCTGATAAATGTACTGCAGCACTGTTTAAACCATTTCAGCCAGCTTCCTTTGCCCTTAGCATTCCCCAATCAGAAGATATCATTCATTTCTTTCAAAAAGCAGGAAATGCACTCTTCAATTTGTCTGGTGTTTAACAAAGTGCTTGAATTGCCATAGCTACTCTCATCTTCTCGTGCTTTAATATAGTGCAAGATTTATACTAATTTCAGCTAGACGATATTCTTCAGAGTAGAAAACTATTACACTTAAAAAGGCAGTGTCAAAGTATTTTTCATATTTTTTTTTTAAACAGTAACCTCTTGGAAACTTGAACTTGAAATTTCTCCCCTGCTGATTTATTTTATTTTATTTTTATTTTTTGTTTCTGTCTTGCATGCATGCTGGTTTGTTGTTGCAGAGTTGCTCATGAGTGCTGGGCTTCTGGCATAATTTTGTTTAATTTCTCTTCATAGAAATCTGCCTTCTAGTGAAGTGTATTTAAATAGTGATAAAACTGTTTTTTAATGAACCAGTCCCCTGCCCACCTGGGGTTTGATCCAATGTCCACTAGAGTCAAGGGGCTTTGGATCATGCCCTCTGTGGTGCTTTATGCATCATAACTATCATCAGTTGTGTTTGTTTCTTAGGGCATGTCTACACTTACTGGTAGATTGGCACTGCTGCGATTGATGCAGCGAGTATCGATTTAGCAGGTCTGGTGAAGACACGCTAAATCGATGGGAGAGCACTCTCCCATAGATTTGTGTACTCCACCTCCCCACGAAACGTAAGGGAAGTCCACAGGAGACACTCTCCCGTTGACACAGCGCAGTGTAGCCACCGCCATAAGTGGATCTAACTTTGTCAACTTCAGTTACGTTATTCACTTAACTGAAGTTGCATAAGTTAGATCGCTTTACCACGGTAGTGTAGACCAGCCGTGGGGTCCAATCTTGCTGTCTTTGACATCCATGTTAAAACTAATGTTGATTTCAGGGTGCGAGATTGTGCCCCAAAACTGCAAGTTTATGGAGGCAATAATCCTGGTTGAAATCCCGGCCTCACTCAAGTCAACGGGAATTTTGCCATTATCTTGAATGGGACCCAGATTTCACCATGCCCTGTACTATCCTGCTCAGAATACAGAAGTCACTCAGTAAAGAATAATAATTTATTCATCATTATTGAATATTATGAACTTAGAAGTTTTTTTTTACTTTGAAAAAAAAAATCAGCTCCAGGAACTAGATGTTCTCTCCCATTCTGGGCACTCAGACCTTGGCAAGGTCTCCTGAATCTACTGTGTCTGAAAAGAATATTTAAAGGTTTATTTCTTGAATTTCACAATGATCTACAAACAGAAGAGTGCGTATCTGCCTCTGGATGTGCACGCATTTCCCGTTAGCATTAGTGAAATTCATGCATGTGAATAAGAAAGGAAAATACCCTTTAATATGCTCTTCATTTATTTACCTCAATTACAAGTTCTATAGCTAGACTGTTAAGCGTTTGGAGGATTTTATCTTCTTTCTGAGGCAGTGTGCTGTGCATTTTTTCAATACTGAAACATAGCAAGATAGCTGAAGATTTTAGGAAACTAATGGAATTGAAATTTCTGAACCAACTGTCTTGAAATGATGTTTAAGAAACCCAAAAAAACACACATGCACGCACACAAAAAAAACCCAGCCTCTTTTATGAAAGCCTATTTCCCTTAAAAGCAGCTGCATACTGAGTTGACTCAGATTTAGAATTTGAAGTAAGCTCGGTGCATTGTTTATCGTTAGCTTTTAAAGCCTAATCAGGATTGAGATCAGAACATAGCAACTAAAATAAAATAAAACCCAGCGAACTAAAACCCTGTGAAGGAATTGCAGAAGATGCAAGGTGACAGACTGGAGTGAGTCATCTTGAGCCACATCCTTAAACAGGAGGAATATAAATTTGTTTTCAGCTGGATTGTCGATAATAGGATTGATGGCAGAGAGAACTGAAACCGCAATGAGGGGTGAAAGAATATCAAAATACCCTATTGCTTCTTCTGTTGGAGACCCATCCTGTAAGAATCAGGGCTAAGTAAGGAATTGAGGTTGGCCAGGATTAGTCTCTGGTTACTCATTTTGTGCCACGCTTTTTCACTATTGTATGTAGCAAATGTTTGCTGACAAGCTAACCAGGAATAATAGAAGGATAAAGGGCTAGAGTGACACACTGAATGTTACAATTGTTATTCCTGTCTTCTAAATGTAGTTTACCTTTGACTAGGTCAAAGGTGACTAGTCTAGGAATCTAGGCAACTAGGAAGATGAACAGTTCAGGATATATGTGTTACTCATACCTAAAAACCGATGCCACATTCCTGCAAAATATTTGCCTATGTGAAGTCCCACTGAAGTCATTGAGGCTCTACAAGGGAGTAAGGGCCCATGCGAGTTTTCCCTTTGCAGGATTGGAGCCTGAGTTATGAATACCAGTGCAATGCCTATTCTTGTTCTCATGAAAATGCCCATCAGTTGGTTGGTTGGTTGGTTGACTTGTATCTTACATGGTATACACAACATCTTTCAGAGATTATTCTCCACCACCAAAAAATAATGGTGTTAATAATGGTAATATACATAACATGTGTGTGCTATCTTGGGATCAGACTGTCACCTGGGAATCTGGACCTTGTACTTGGGCTGCCCCATCAGTGGAAAGTGGCCCTAAAGTGGCCATGAAAGTTCTTTTACTGCCCCATCTCACTGCATCCAGTGTAGGCAGGTGAAGAGAAGGAGGGGAGGAATGTGTCTCAGAAGGCCAATGGCATTTTGGGATGTATAAGTAGGGGCATAGCGAGCAGATCGAGGGACGTGATCATCCCCCTCTATTCGACATTGGTGAGGCCTCATCTGGAGTACTGTGTCCAGTTTTGGGCCCCACACTACAAGAAGGATGTGGATAAATTGGAGAGAGTCCAGCGAAGGGCAACAAAAATGATTAGGGGTCTGGAACACATGACTTATGAGGAGAGGCTGAGGGAACTGGGATTGTTTAGTCTGCAGAAGAGAAGAATGAGGGGGGATTTGATAGCTGCTTTCAACTACCTGAGAGGTGATTCCAGAGAGGATGGTTCTAGACTATTCTCAGTGGTAGAAGAGGACAGGACAAGGAGTAATGGTCTCAAGTTGCAGTGGGGGAGGTTTAGGTTGGATATTAGGAAAAACTTTTTCACCAGGAGGGTGGTGAAACACTGGAATGCGTTACCTAGGGAGGTGGTAGAATCTCCTTCCTTAGAAGTTTTTAAGGTCAGGCTTGACAAAGCCCTGGCTGGGATGATTTAACTGGGGATTAGTCCTGCTTTGAGCAGGGGGTTGGACTAGATGACCTCCTGAGGTCCCTTCCAACCCTGATATTCTATGATTCTATGATTCTATGATCCCTTGACTAAAGCCACTTTTGCACTCTTCTCCTATCCTGAGTTGCACTGTGCACTCTGTGGCAACAGCCAATGGTCAGGGCCCTTGTATCAGAACTGTATTGTCAGACTTAAGCCATGATCCTGCAACTGACTCCACACAGACAGACTCTTGTGCCCATGTGACGTTAGTTGCAAGACTGGGGACATAGACTGTAAAATTCTTAGGGTAAATATTTATATGTATGGTGCTCAACAAATGAAAAACATAGTAGCTTTCAAATACCATCAATTGTCCCACTGGCATCTCAAAACATCCCCCAAAAAGAATGGCAAATTCTCAAGGCCTCAGCATTAATGCAGCTTGAATGAGAAGACAATACTCATTTTGATAGAGTGGTTATGAAGCAAGCCTTTTAAGTAAAGGAAAATTCAATTTCCCCTCCCCCCTCCCAAAACAAAGAGGAGTTGAATTAGGAAACTGCATCACTCAGTGCTGTGAGGAAGTGCCTAAGTCTGTATAGTCAGGGTAATTACTGTCAAGAATCTCCTATTGAGGGATCCTTGAGAAGTGGGAAATGGATGCAAAGAACTAGTAAAAACACAGCCAATTGATTCTGGATTTATCTGCAGAGGATGGTTCCAGGAGGGAGGCAACTGTGAAAAAGTTTGTATTGCTTGTAGCATAGATTCAAGCTTAGAAAAACAGCTAGAGCTACAGACCTTAGGACGACAATGCTGATAGTGTACTGGGTGTAGAGGACTACATTCAGATTACTTCTGCATTATGTTTCTTAGACAGTTTAGTATTTAGTGTTAAGTAACTTTTTTAATTTTAATTTTCAAAACACAAATGTTTTTGTGCACTATTTTCATCCAGTCTCCAAATATTACACACGCCGATTTGCATTCACAACTGACCCACAAAACTGGGTTTGGATAAATGGTTCTGGGTTTTGCCTATGTGTAATACATGAAAATGACATAGGTCAAGAGAAGAATATGTAATGTCCTTAGACAAGAGCTAACTGATCCATTATGTTCCTGTGAATCAAAATATGGGGGAAAGATCCAATCACATTTCCATTTGTCTACTCGAAACCTTAAGCATGGGATATGAAAGATCATTCGATAGCACAGGGAGTATCTGCCAGTGGAGATGGGACTAGAGAGCTCAGAATATACCAGGACAACACAGTGAGTGAATCTGTCATACACATAAATCAGCCACACTCCCTCTGCATTTCTAATTGTCTCCCTAAAAAGGTTTTAGTCAGCCCCTTAAAATGATGATCATACAAATGCATTCTTATGGTGTCTGTTTGCTTTTAGTTATGCAAATTTGTTCAAGAGAAATGATGCACTCAGAATGCTCTAAAAATTTTTAAACCTACAGATGTCTATAGTGTGTCAGAATGTACAGTTAATGCACACCAACTGGGTCTGGGATTGTAATGATTTTGGGGGAGGGGAGTCTTTAAATAAAGAGATCTCTGCCTTAAAATGGAGAACAAGGCAGAATCTTTTCTTAAAAGAAGTCTGTAAATATTGGTTTATAATCTTTTCTAATGCATTTTCTGTGCAGTTGCTTGCTGCGTCTATAGTGGGAAATTGGAAACACAACTGCAAAGGCATAGATTAGTCTTTTCACTGCAGTCAATATATTTAAACTTCCTTTTCTAGTATTAGAATTCCATTCATTTTTATAATCCTCTTCATAGATGGGATAGTGTTGAAGATCAGAGGAGCCAAGGAGACAAAGGGCCAGGACTACCAATATCCAGCACATTCTAATGCTACTTTTAATGCTCAATTTAGAAAGTGACATAAGAGTCAGCAGTTCCAGTCCAGCCCAGGTCAGCAGGACAGGAAATTGTTACCAATGTGATGGGCTGTTTACTGGCTTTCTAAAGCTGGTTGAAAATTGCCATTTATTTTTCAGCTTTTCAATAAAAAACTTATCCCTGACAAAGTATGGATTTTGAAAACCATTTTTGGTAAAAAAAATTTCAGTGTTTGAAAATCCGGGTCCATAAACATTTACCAAATACTGAACATTTTTGCCAAACACTTTTTGGTTTCTGTCTGTGGATGTGTTTTGTTTGTTTTCTCAAAAAAATGGAAAAATTTGAACAAAGTGACTTTTTTTTACAAAAATGTTTCAACCAGCGCCACTGGCCTCTATTCCAGCTCTACAACTGCCCTGCTCCGTGACTTTGGGCAAGTCATTCTACTCTCTGTCCCTCTGTCTTTGTTCCCCTCCCCCCTTGATCTTTCTTGTCTATTTAGACTGTAAGCTTTTGGGTTGTGTAATTGTATCTATTGTATCTAACACAATGGGACCCCAGTCACAGGTAGGGACAGTAGTCACAGCCATAATACAAATAATAATAATTAATAATAAATATCCACATTAAAATAAAATATCACAGCCTGATATTTTGGCATTGATCACATGGGGCAACTAAACGGGAGACTGACTAAACATGGAGACTTTTAGATTAAAAATGGGACCTACGATCAGGGGCTGATTTTTCACTGCTTTACACTAGTTTTTGCACAGCTGTGACTTCAAGGGAATCATACCAATTAAAACTGGTGCAACAGAGTGGTGTAATTAGGTCCCAGCGCTCAACCGCTGAGGGCTGAGGCAAATTTGGTGGGGCAATGAAGGATGCTTGCATTGTTGTGGCTTGTGCTGAACCCTTCCTCTGGTTTAAAAGTCTATCTGGCAGCTCCCACAAGCACTAAATTCATATATTAGAAAAAGTAAAGCAAGAATTTAAAAACCAAAACTGTGACTATGATACTGTGAATTTATAGAGCCCTGCACTGCCCTAAATCCACAACAGAGCTCCCATTGATGTCAGTGGGCATTATATGGCCCATAGTATGTCAGGCCATCTAAATTCAGTGGCTTAGCACTTAGAGGAGCCTTTTGGAAAACATCTTGAGTGTTATGATTTACAGCACTGTAGAGCTGATTAAAAAGTCACTCGTTAAAAAGGTATCTTTTATTATAATTGCTAAATATTTTTTTGGTGTGGTTAGTAGGTTTCACCTTTAAAATGATTTATGTGTCCTGGCTCGTCTCCCAAGCTGTCAGATCAAAGCCACTGGCTGGTAAAAGATTTGTACTGGACTGACAGGAGCTTTGCAATGGTCCATATTTTCACACGTTCACACTGCACAAGTAGGGGGAGGCAGCGTATTCCAGTGGATAGGGCAGGAGTCAGGACACCTGTGTTTACTCCCAGCTACTGACTTGCTGTGTGATCTTGGACAAGTCGCTTCACCTACCTCTGCTTCAGTTTCTCCAATGGCTGCAATTCTTTGGGATGTCTATGTGGAAAGCAGTATTTAAGTGCTAGGAAATTGATGATCATGCACTTTGATGTCAGTGCACCAAATTTGATAAGGAAGAGTGCCCTAATTTGGGTCGTCTAAGCAGCACATACAGGAGCATATATATTGTGACAACAGTAGGTCCATACAAGCACAAAGTAAGCCGATCCTCTCCCCCATGGCTCTGGTCTGCCTGAGTTCTCTTCCTCCCCATCCTGGTCCTCACTACATGGAGCCTTTGTGCTGTCCTGTAGCTGTCCACATTGGGAAGGGAGAATACCAACTAATCAATCCAGATTCTTCTCCCTGTTCTAGACTAGAGATGGCTGTAAAATGGAAAGCTCTTCCAGAGCAGCAAATGTTTTTGAAACACTTTTCATCTCAAACTGGGAAAAAATATAAAGGACACATTTTATTTATTTAATTTATTTATTTATATTTTATTTAATTAATTAATTTATTTGCTGGGAAGGTTTTTGAAGAAAATATTTGCTTTGGGGGAACCAAAATGGAATTTTTGGTGTCCCGGCTGCCCATCAGCTCTGGAAAGGTAGAGAGCCAGGCCACTCAGCCTTCCCCCACAGCTTCTGGAGCCAGAGGTCCTGGGTACTCAGCGTTCCTCCTCCCCCGCAGCTGTCTGCCTCTCCAGCTCCCAGAGCTGAGTGGGAGGTTGAGAGTCAGAGAGTCAGGGCACTCAGACTCAGCAGCCCTCTGGAAAAGCTTGTGTCATATAAAGTGAAATTGACAAGACCCGTGAAGGCAGGCAGCCAGGGCATAATCATTTCAATAGTCCCAGTGGAATCGATTGTTTTATCAAAACTGAAATTTTCTTGTAGAAAATTTTTGTTTTGCAATAAGTAAATTTTTCATCAGCACATCATTCCAACAAAACCTTTTTGACCATCTCTACTTTGGATCTGCTATTATATATGTCCCAGGCCTTGTTAGATTGGATCTTAAGGAACCTTCCAAGCACAGCTTGCCAGACAGAGTGATGTCCTGATTAGCAAAGGACTCTGACTCTCTGACACCCGATTATAGACCTGTATGTTCAGAATCACAGAGGTCAGCAGTAACTGGTTTTTCTCATCACCCCACTAGTGGCTGCATATCTTCCTCTAGCTGACAAGCAGCATCCCCACAGGAAGGTCTACTCTGTGACACTGCTTGCCAGGAATGGCATTGATCACTTGTGGAAGAAGTTGATGCCGGCAGAATACCATGCAAGTGAAGTCTACAGTATGCACGGTGCTATTTGGCTTCCAGCAAACTTGACCCCTGTGATCAGAAAATACACCAGACAAGCCACCTACACAGTGATTGGTGCATTGTGGGATAGGAGCATGAGGACTGTTTGTACCACTAGCTGTATTATGTCAGTGATTCCTGTCCACATTGTCATTCTATGGGTGAAGACTGGACTGGGTGGGGATCATATAATGGTTACCTTTATTTGAACCAAATCTAATCCAAATAATGATGTGATTGCTGGTGAATTGTTGGGAGCATTTAGGCATATGCGTTACCAGAGACGCACATGGTGGTTATCTTTGCAAATTTCTCTAGTGTAGCCTAGGTCTGAGGGTAATCCAGAGGAGAGAAATGAGTTCACCTGATAGGCAGGAGTGAATCTGGTATGTAAGAATATCAAGAAACATCCTTAAAAAAGCAATTTCATAGCTGAGTTGCATTTTTAACCCACCTTTACTCTTGGCTTGAAGTCTGCAGCCACCCCTACAAGTTTGTCTTCTGAATAAGATACTGCTTTTCTAGCAGAACAAAAGACCATTAATGACACCAATTAACCAGTGTAATTCTCATTTACACCTCTTTATTGCCTTCCACATACAGTATGTGATACATAATACATCCCATTAATTGTTAACATACACGTAAGTCAAGATCTTTTATTATACTGGGTCATCATTCATTGATACAAAGATATTGTCATATTACAGCTGAGTCCACAGGCACCACTGTAATGGGGAATCCAATACCATTTTCAGGGCAAAACTGATTGTGTAACTAGGCCCTTTGAAAATGCTTTGTATGAAATCTGGTACCCTTCCAATAGACATTGATAAAGAGGAAGGTGTGATGGGGACTTGGAGTGAGTTTTGCGTTCTTTTAAACAAATATTGAAATAAATCATTGTGGTCATTTTAAATTAGGAGACTGAGCAAGATGGTTATTTCATCATATTGTGATACTTTATGATTTCTACTCATCTAACAAGCATAATACAGTAACCCCTCGCTTAACGTTGTAGTTATGTTCCTGAAAAATTCTACTTTAAGCAAAATGATGTTAAGCGAATCCAATTTCCCCATGAGAATTAACGTAAATGGGGGAGAGGGGTTAGGTTCCAGGGAAATTTTTTTCACCAGACAAAAGACATTATGTACAAACACAGTATAAGTTTTAAATAATTTTAAACAAACAATTTAATACTGTATTCATCAGTGATGATTGTGAAGCTTGGTTGAGGCAGGAGTGCCAGGCAGATGAAATGGGACAAGCCAAACAACCTTATAATGGAACATTGCGCAACTTTAAGCGAGTATGTTCTCTAATAGATCAGCAACCTAATAACGAAACAATGTTAACCGGGACAACTTTAAGAGAAGAGTTGCTGTATTTTTTCTAGTAATTACTCAAAATATGACGGACTTCATTTCACTAATAAAGTGGCGCCAATAGTTTGAAATCAGGGGTACAATTCTGTAAAGCCCTAAGGTGAGTTAGGAGCCTCCTGTTTTCCAAAGTGACATAAATACTTAGGATCTTTTTGAAAACGGAATTTAGGCTTCTAAATCACTTAGGTGCTTTTGAAAATTTTAATCCTAAATTCTCGTTGTTTTTTTCTCTCTCCTGTTGTTCTATGAAAGAGACACACATAACAAGAAACCGACTGACTCTATATGGGAGATGTGAAATTACACACAAAGTGCTACCACACACCCCATAATAAACTGGGAAATATATTATGTCTCTACTTTCTTTTGAGGATAATTGTTATTTGTAACATTAATAGGTGAGAAATTTTCAGACATATATGTGTCCCTTAACACTTTGCATTTCTATTGGACTTTTCATTGAAAAGTCTACAGATGCTTTGCAAATTAAATTCAATTTCACAGTATTTCTGTGAGATAGGCAGGAGTACAAGTAAGATGGTACCCACCTGTATGCAGTACCGACAAGAGATTTTTAGCGGGTATGGGGCATGGGAAAGATTTGGGGCTGCGTACGGGCCGGTACTGGCAGCCACTTCTTACCAGTATGCTGTACTGGCCCACTTTCACCCTGAACTAGTGTTACGTGCATTTTGTTAACTGGAACTGGAGCAGCAAAACAAATGCCTCATTTTCCAGCTTTGTGGGTGAGAGAACTATAAGAGAAGATTATAATGCCGGACACTGATGGCCTTAAGCCAGCTGCCGCAGGAATCTGCCAAGAACTTTGCTGAAAATGTGTTCCTCATCTTAGCAATGGAGCTAAAACTTATCATACATCTTCCCACCTTTATTTGAATGAAGCTCCTTCTGATCTGACAGCTCAGGCATTGTCAGTTTCATCCAGAACAATTTACAAACTTGGAACCTAATCCTGTAAACCCTTAATCATTTGATCAATCCCACTGAAGACAAATGGGACTGTTTGCATGACTATGGACCACTTTTGTGGACTGGTAAGAGTTTCGGGAATCTGTTCCTATAAAGGAAGTCAAATCCCGCATTGAAATGCAATGTTTGGGTACAATACCATAAAGCAGTTTAGGATACAGTTCTACTTAAAATTTGTCTTTTAATAAGTCATACATATGCTGAAATGGCTCCTCACCCAACTCCCATATTCCATATAAACACACTGAATACTACATATGTGGGGGGAAAGTGAGTAGTTAAACATGTTGATGTTTGTAAATACAAAGGGGGGGTGTCAAAGGGGACGAGAAGAGCGTAGGGGCCCCGGGCTGGGGGCGAAGTGGGGAGGAGTCACATGGAGGGTCACGTGGGGAGGTCATGTGCACCCCCCCCCGTGTCCCTCCCACGAGTGCAGTACCAGCAAGAAATTATTTCTACCTGTACCACTGAAAGTAGGTCAGTATTATCATCTCCTGTTAGCAAATGTGTAAATTAAGTCACAGAGAAGTTTAGGGAAGTTAGGATCCTAAATACCTTTGAGGATCTGGGCCTTAGTGTCTCCTCCTAGAACCAAATAATAAGTCATTGACAGAATAGGAAATAGAACCCTGAATGTCTGTTTCTCCACACCCCGTGCTAAGCACTAGTCAAAGCTCCATCCTCTGTTCAGTAAACTATCAAGCTGAAATTTAAGATGTATCTGCTTAACTTGTACATCACTTGCTTTACATACGATTTTTACTATGTGGTAACTGGTGGACCATTATGCTCAGTTCTTAATACTAGTAACTGGAGCTGATCAGGAAAACTAAAATGGGAAAAATTTCTATCAGAGAAGGCAGCTATATAAAAATCGAAACACAAAATCTTGCCAACATTTCATTTTGGAGAAAAACATGTGGGACGGGGGAGAGGAATATTCTGAGAAAGCTGACATCCCATTTTGACATTTTCAGAATGTAATGTTTAGTTTTTGCCTTTGAAATGACTTTTCATTATAACTGGTTTATTTTGTATGATTATATATTATAATATAGCATAAAATAACATTTAAAAAAGTCAAAATCATTTTGATTTTGTTGAATCAAAATGTTTTCATCAATCCAAAATTATTATTATTATTTTTGCAGATTTTTCTTTTGCACGGAATCTCCAAGTTTGGGGCTTTTGTTCCTAGTTGGAATGAAAACAAATTTCAAAATCTTCCCAAGACAGTTGGACTTCCACACAGCTCTACTAATAACCCTTCGATTGTGATGCACTGCTGAAAAGTCCCATTGTGAAGAGTGCCGTTGGTCAAAACCTTTCAGTGCTACAGTGCTTTTGGTAGAAGGTGCAGCTCTGCATCTCTTCCCCCTCTGCTCCAACTATTCTTCTCCTTGCTTAGGTGTGGTCTCAAATAGTAACAGGTCATCCCCTCAACTGGTCTGCACAACTGCATGAAGACTTGTGGTGAGTCTGCATCTTCTTTGTGTCCTCCAGGATCCTTCCTCAGTGGGCTTGGCCTTTTTCTTACCTTGCCCTGCATCTCTGTGGCTCTAGAATATTGTTTCTCTACTGTCACCCTGTCTATACATTCCAGCTCCATTACTCCTGTTCCTTAATTTGAACAAAAGAGAACTAGGAATTATTGGAACTAAGAATTAATAACAGGGTATTAAAGGAAGGAGGCAGTGGCTGGAGCCATTACAAGGTAAACTTACTACTGTTACAGTAATACACAAAATGCATCTATGCTTCTCTATTAAGCCAGTATGTACCATTATAATACATAGAGGGAAAATAGCTACAAAAGAGTGGTTTGAGGTTAAAGTCACTGCAGATATGCAGCCTAATAAGGTGTTAATCGGGCAGCAGGTGAACATAAATAGAGAGCACAGAGTATAGGTGCATGAAGAAGGTTTACTGTGGATGCAAAAGCAGAGTTAACACTGTATCTCACAATAAAGACCTGCTGAACTTTATGTACCTGACTGGAAGTCTGTTACCAGAATAAGCCTCAAAAAGCAGAAGTGATTTTCATTCTCTTTGACTGTACTTTAGTGGTTGATTGAAGTAACAGGCCATGAAACAACTTTTAATAAGTAAATGAATGGCTTCAGGGTGACAAAAGCAAATAGCTATCCATCCCTATTATGCCTCCTGCCCCAAAGTGCTTCAGGGTAAAATCCTAGTTAACAGGAGGAGGTTTCTCCAGTGAGATAGATCATGTATGTTAAACCTTTTCATTGCAAACTTACGACTGTAATAATAGTCCACCATGGCACCCTAATGGTTATTAGAGGACCATCTTCAAAGCAAGATCTGTGGCTTCAGAAGAACACTGATAAATCATTATGAGTAACTATCTTTTATCTCCATTTAACAAACAGGGAAACTAAGGGTTTGTATACACAGCAACTAGACACCCATGGCTGGCTCCTGCTAGATAACTCGGGTTCACAGGAAACAGGCTGTTCGGCTGTTTTATTGCTGTGTGGACTTGCTGGAGGCTAGGGTCTAGGACCCTGCAGGGTGGGAGGGTGCCAGAGCTTGGGTTTTGGAATTAAATATATGTGTGTGTTTATTTTTGTGTAGGTCTGTGTATCTCTTGTGCTAGGTAAAGAGTAGTTGTGTTGAGAATTCTGTGCAAAGTCCATCTGTGTGTCTGTTCACTTGCACTATCATGTGCCCCTGAACAGTTAAACTGTAAATCCCAAGTGCCCACATGATTGGAGTCCTGGGAGAAGGTAAGTTAGGTAGTTGGACTGCAGGGTCCCATCTGTCAGAAGGGGGTGCTAGCATGTGAGCATGTGCCTAGAGACCCCAAGCCAGGGACAGTCCCTGGACTCTGTTCTGCATCAAGATGCTTAAAAAGCCCATAGGGCCCAGTAAAGTGGATCCCAAACACAACAGCTTCGGTAGTGTCTACCTAGTGGGAGCTCTCCCGGGGCTGTATGTGTGATACAAGCTCCTGGAACATTATGCTTTAATCACTAGACCAAGTGCCTCTCTAGAGACTGGTTGAATTGCTGTATAGCTTTCCTTCCCTGCCCATATTCTCTGTGGTTCACTGTAAGGAGACTCCATTGTTGATTCGCACTGACAGCAAGAGTTAAAGCCCTGCATAAAGCTGATGAAGTTCTGGTGATTCATTGTGGCAGGTGCGGCTCATTTACTCTATCTAGGATTTAAAGGCGGGATCAGGAGTGGCGTGCCCTTCTGGAGAGTGAGAAGGAGCTAATGAGCTAGGGTTGAGGAAGACCTATGGGGAAACCCTAGCAATAGCCAAATTCAGGGAGGAAGTTAATGCTAATACTGTGTTACTGTTGCATTACCAATGAAATCAAACCCCAGGTTGGAGATGAGTTTCAACACTTACTCAGGTTTCAGAGTAACAGCCGTGTTAGTCTGTATTCGCAAAAAGAAAAGGAGGACTTGTGGCACCTTAGAGACTAACCAATTTATTTGAGCATAGGCTTTCGTGAGCTACAGCTCACTTCATCGGATGCATACCGTGGAAACTGCAGAAGACATTATATACACAGAGACCATGAAACAATACCTCCTCCCACCCCACTCTCCTGCTGGTAATAGCTTATCTAAAGTGATCATTCTCCTTACAATGTGTATGATAATCAAGTTGGGCCATTTCCAGCACAAATCCAGGCTGGATTTGTGCTGGAAATGGCCCAACTTGATTATCATACACATTGTAAGGAGAATGATCACTTTAGATAAGCTATTACCAGCAGGAGAGTGGGGTGGGAGGAGGTATTGTTTCATGGTCTCTGTGTATATAATGTCTTCTGCAGTTTCCACGGTATGCATCCGATGAAGTGAGCTGTAGCTCACGAAAGCCTATGCTCAAATAAATTGGTTAGTCTCTAAGGTGCCACAAGTACTCCTTTTCTTTTTGCGAACACTTACTCAGGGGTCTGTGTGTTCTTGCTGAGCCCATTCCCATTCACCTACAGTGATTTGTGTATCTCGTGTACTGCAGTCTTAGAACTGGAGTATGAAATCCCTACAGGATACAAAGCAAATTATAGAATACAGAGAAAGAGAGGGGGAGAGAGAATTATAATTGTATGATAGGTGTGGGTGTGTGTGCGGTAAGCTTGCATATCTCTATCTCTCTAAAAATAGACAGCAGAAAGAAAATCTTGGATTTCACTGAAAACAATAATTATGCCAGTTATGCTCAGAGCAGGAATACAATACTGAAAGTACAAGTCTGTGCAGCACATGGGGAATGGCAGCAATACATACATTCTGGGGTGCCAGAAGTTAATGCTCTCAGGTTGCCCATGAGTGTTCACATCTGCCTGCTCGTCTTTGGAAACAAGGAGTGAAATCCTGCAGGTCTGACACAGACCTTCTCAGGGAAAATTCCATTGGCTTCAATGGCATTGTTCTGATGCAGGGTTTGACCCAGTGCACTCTCATCATGTTAGGGTGTGCCAAGCTTCATCACTTGGCCCAGTTCATCACTGGCACAACTGCATTGACTTCAATATATTTCCCCCATATATGACAGCAGTGAATTTAGCCCTATATTTCTTGGCCATGGGGACAATGAATTACACTGTTATATCAAAGAGGTACTATAAATATACAGAGGGGAAAATAAGGCAAAAATTTCATGGAAGGCATTAATTACAGAAGGAAATTCCAACTAGGTATAAGGGAAATTATGAGAGAGCTTGGATATGGATCAGAATGTTGCAGTTGGTCTCTGTGTTTATAATGAGCTAGACCAAAATTTTGGATGCAACCATTTTAGGGGAATTTGGGTCTGGAGCCAAACTTCATGGCTCAGACTCATTTCTGATTAAGTCATCTGGCAACCTGCTGACACACGAGGAGAAATCTTCTCTATTGTTTAGTCCAGTTAAGTTTTCACACGATGGAACCTCTACTGTTACACTTAGGAGATCATTCCAAAATCTAATAGATTTTACACTAACAAAATGTTTCCTGATACTAAGCCTACTATTTCCATTATTCCTAGTTATAGTCCTTTAGACCAAGTTCTGTATTTCCTGTCCCTTCTTGGCCTTTACTCACATCAAATAATTGTAGAGCATTGTCCTATCCTTCCTAACTCAGTATTTGTCTGGTACTGAGACATCCAAATCTGTACACACATTGCCCTATAAAGCAGGTTTATCAGGTCCTTGGTCTCTGGTCTGTTGTTTCCATGTGTGCACTCCATCTTTTACCCCCTGCCTCCCCACTGAATTGCATTGCAAGCCTATATCTAACTTGTCTACTATCAACCTGAGTTTTCCTCTATTAGCCTTTCCCTCTCATTTTATTTATATATTTGGCTATCTGTGGTTTGGATTATTATATGTTTTTCTTTCTAACTAAGCAATACCACTCAAAATTGAAAGAGTTTATTGTAACAAATTCAAATAACAATAAAGTCAACCACGATTTGCTGGTGGATGTTGCATAAATAGAAAGAACCTAAACTCCTAGATTAAATTATTCATTGCAAATTTTCTTCTCAGCTCTAGTCTTTGCAAAATGCAGACACACCAACAATACTGAAGCATCATTCCCAGAAGAACAGGGCACAGAAGTAGCATTCTTGTTTTGATACTTGCTTTCTCTAATCATTTATGTATTACTGGTCTGGAGATTTTGAAAGAGAGAGTATTTCATCCTCCCTTTGCAAAAAAAACTAGGATTTCTGTGGCCCTGATTTGCCAGTGTGATCAAGAAGGATTTGGGGCAAATCTGTGATCCTGGAGATCCGGCCAATTTCCAGCATAGAGTAGACTGAAAAGTGCTCTAATTTATGGTGTCTACTAACAGAATTGTTACAGCAGCCAGGGATCAACTAAGCATAGGGATGACCAGCTATTTCCCATTTTCCATGGCCACATTTCCTATGTCTGTGGCTATGAACAGGTACAGCAGCAGTGTATCACCTAAGGATTTCCTAATACAAACTGGGGTGGGTCTTGGTGACAAGATTCTCTATAGTCCTAGCAGCATAAAGTAGCCCTGGTTATCAGAGAGTTGTGGTCTATGTCTTTTGGGGGGTTACTGAAATTAACTGCTGAATGTTGTTTGAATTATATTTTTTAAAAATTGGCTCTCTTCTAATTTTTTGTCTGCACGTGTAACTCACACACGTGTTCTGTCCCATCTAGTGGCACCGAGACCACTTAGAGAGAGAGAGAGATTAATGAGTCTGCTCTACAGCCTTAGCTAAGGGCCATATGGATTTTAGCTTATGCAGTAGAGGCTCACGCACTAAGCTCCAGACCAGGGTCTGTTGGCGTTACAAGTGGGACCGAACCTAGGACCTCTGGATCTTGGTGCATGAGCCTCTATTGCATGAGCGAAACGCCATATGGCCCTTAGCTAACACTGTAGAGCAGACTCATTAATCTCTCTCTAAGTGGTCTTGATGCCACTAGATGGGACAGAACACCACACCCAACAGGTGTGTGGGTTACACGCATATGTGTGTGTGTGTGTGTAGGGAGAAGAAGGGCAAGAGTCAGACACTTTTTTACAAAGTAAAGAACACCTCCTCTCTGGAGTACAGCACTATTCAGGCTCTAACACTGGATATTGTGATTAGCATCCCCATTTTACACCTTCTTACATCTCACAGCCTACATTTAGCCTAATTCAGTAAGTAGCCTTTTGTGACGCTCCCCAAACTCTTTGATAGCTATGTGGGAGTCACGATTAGCTCCCTTTAAAGCCTAAATAGCTTCCCAAAGAGGCGAATGGGCCAGGGATGTGTCAATTGAGATTTTGATAAAAACCCAGTAGGAAATTTGTCTGTGAGTCAACTTATACGAGCTAGAAACACTGTAATGTGAACAAAGCTCAGCAAAGCTCCTCCAGTTGCCCTGAAGTATGAAGTGTTTCATTTGTGAAATCCCTAAAGCCTGCCAATACTTGAAGGCTTTGCATGATGCTGAAGGTGCACTGCAAAGTCAGGGTTAGTGCAGATGGATGCCAAAGGACCGAGATCATTTTTTGTATCCATCTGACAATTCTTAAAGCTTAATTTCCTATCTTACCGGCAGATTAAAAATAAGATACCAGGTGGTATGTTTAGGAAATTTAAAGCAACTGTACAATGCTTCTCCCCAGGAAGTTCATGTAACTCCAAAATGGTTAATTTTTCAGAAAGAAATCACTGGACCATATATCATATAATTCCATTATGGTCACCCTACAGCAAACTACTTTGGCTGTTGACGAGATACCCCAAGTCCCTGCTGGATATTGTGATGTACAGTAATGAAAGGCCACTCATGTTGTGTGCACTCCAGAACATATCACATAGATTGAATGATGTTCATGAGACAAAAAAAACAAGACACCAGTAAGGCATCCGGCTAAGCAGTATGGCTCTCAATTAGTTAAAATAGGAAACATCAAGAGGAAATATAGTTTGAAATGAACATGCTGAGTTTAAAAGCATGATGATTATTTCTCAAACAGAGAAAAACATGTTGTTTCAACATGTACAGTATCACTTTATTGGAGTCACAGAAAAATGTCTCCTTTTTAACATCAGCTGAGTTGTTATCTTTGTTAGAAAGAGTTTGAAAAGCTAGGGTGCCATCTATTTTGTGTGGGTGAGGTTTTTATATGTGGGAGAACCCCCAAAGTCTAATAAAAACCTTTTTAAGTAAATCTCACATAGCTCTAATCTCTCAAAAGCTCCCATGTTCTTCTCTGCTGTTCTTATTTAATTTTTAATAGGAACAATTCCATGCAGCTCTGAAGCATGGCTCAATTAAGAAATATTCCTACCAGGCAGCTTGTAAATCCTGGGAGGCTTTTTTTTTTCCCCTACAACTCTCAATTTTGGTTTGTTCAGATTTAGAAAAGGAGATTATTTTTAATTGCATGTTCCATTTCACACTGTTATTTACAAGTAGACAAAACAGCTTTCAAAGGCTCATGTATTTTATGCTAGAAGGAGACCATGGACACCTTGCTATCATAGTCTGAAATTACAAAGGGGATCTTTGATCTAATTCCCCAGATATTAGCTGCCCACCAAGTATCTCTAGGTTTTGGGAAGTAATTAAAAAAAAACCCATGTCTGAATCAAAACTCCAAACCCAGGTATTTTAAAGTAATCAAACCTTAACTCCTTTATGATTCACTTTTATTCTTATAGTTTATGGCACTGTTCTTGCTGCTCTAGTTAAGTTGTATCAGCATTTCTATTATAAAATGCTGCTTTCAGGGGTTTATAACTTAACTGCAAAAATTTGCTCTAGGTTGAAGCTAGCATATAAAATTTGTGTCTGAAGGAGCCATCATGTCTTGCTTGAAAAATCTTGTTTGTATCAGATATATATGATATATCTGTCAAAATGCAGCATTTTTGAGAATCCCATTGTGTGATCTTACAGTGGATCACAATGCTGTTGTTGTGTCTGAATGAATGTGCGCTGTTAATTAAGAGAGAAATAAATTGTACTTTCAGCTATACCACTTTGGACAGTGGTCATGGCAGATTTCATTTGCTGATCCAGAGTTTACTGCTGTCTATCAGAGTCTTTGCATTTACATCAGTGGATTTGGATCAGGTCCTAAGGAGGGCTGGGTCAGCATTTGTGTGGGAGACCTCCAAAGAAAACCCAGAGTGCTAAAACAATGGTATTTGTAGGTCAGTAGATGGTGTTCTTCACTCTGAGTCCCTACTGAGCTAATGATATGGTGCTACTTGACATGCCATTTTAGAAGGGATGTAAAACTGGACAGCTTGACTGCTTATACTTATTAAAATTCCCATCACGCTTGCGGTAGTTTTAGCCTAACTGGCTGGCCAAATTCCAACTTAGGTAATGATATTCTACCTACTTAAAGGTCCCCTGCTTTTTTCAATGGGATGTAATGTCTGCCTTCACTTCCTAAACTTTTGGGTAGATAAAGTTGAGATCAGTTGCTACTTTCCACGCCGCTTGTCTGTGTTGGCCCAATACCTATAAAAATGCCTCTCTCTATACAGAGAGATAGCTAATAAGGTATCCAACACATGTAATTACATATCGGTAACTATTAGAGCTGGCCGGAGGATGACAATTCCATTTCATGACAACTTCTGAGGTTCCAAAATTTGTTTTTGTTTTCGTTCCACCTTAGAACAAAAACAAAACCTTTCAGATGTTTTCACAAAATGGAATTGTGTCAAAATGTCCATTTTCAGATGAAAAGGGGCAGGGGTTCAATGCAGATGTCTTTCTCTCTCTCTCTCTCTCGAAATGACCAGGGAGTAAACCCTGGACCTCAGAAAATGTTGTCAAAATCTATACATCTCTGCAAAACATTTTAGCTTCATCAAAAAGCATATTGTGATGGAGCAATTCTGCTCTCTCAAACAATGCAAGTTACACTTTATGAACATCTCAACAAGTGCATTTATTATTTTTTTACAAAGGCATTTAAATAAACTGGCATCTTTTGATCCAACCCTTGCCAAAATCAAGAAATACAAAGTTATGGCTGAGATGCCCATCTTTATCTTTTATGGGACTCTCACCCTCTCACTGAGTTAGGGGACTGAAGCATTGGTCTAAACTATGAAATTATTGGCTTTGGTTACTTGGTATCACATTATTTCACCATCATAGTTTTTATTTTCTGCTATTCTTGAGTACTTGAAGGCAAATGGCAAAAGGCCACCAACCAAACAGATTTATTTTTCTGCATTCCATTTTATACACTTTTTGTATTTTAATGAAAAGCAGTTACACACGTTATCTCCACAATCCTCAATCTTCTCAGAGACAAGATGTGCCAACCTCACTCTTTCGATCAGATCCTTTGCTTACGTAAGTCGGTATCACTCCTTTGAAGGCAACTACCAGTTTACAACATCTGAGGACCTCACCCTTTTATTTTATATCCGACAAATCACCATGTGATAAGTGCCATTAAATAGCATCTATTGACCAAGAAAATTCAATGCATGTTTCAGGAGATTTCATACTGCAAACTGTGTGGCAATGGATCTGGGAATTGCTTACAAATTTCCAGAGTCATTATCAAGATGTGGCCAAATTCAAAACAGAATTGTTGTTTCCCAGCCAGACTTTGTATAAATCAATAGATTTACACCATATTTCCCCATCACTGGAAGCACATTTCCCCATCAAAGCACATTTCCCCAGTATGTAATAGGGCATCCCTAAAACGCTTTGGAATAATCATACTTCCCTCAAGTTATGACTAGGAAACTATTTATATGTGAAAACTATGCAATTTGAGAACCGCAAACCTCCTGTTTTGCATCTATTTCAATTTCCCTACCCACCAGCCACCCTTGCATGGATATGTCTAGGGAACAGGGCTGGAGGCATGGGGTCTTTTTTTTTTTTTTAGGGACACCCCATCAGTTCCACCTTGTGAATCAATCTGTAGGGAATAATAGGTCCCCAGTCTCACCTCAATGATATTTTAGCCACCCTTGCTGAAGAAGCAGGAGTCAGTCACATGGTTATACACGAACCCAAGTTCTACATGCAGCAAGCACCCAGTTAGGCATATTTGGTAATTCTATCATTTTTCTTGCAATGTTAGTGCTGATGCCAGGTGCTGGACTGACAGCCCTGGTAAATGAAACCCTAACTTTATTCCAAACTAAGGGCAGTGATGGTGCAAGAATCCCCACACTGCCAAAGTGTGCTTCATGCCTAACCTGGAGAATCTGCCGCCACAGGTACAAGGAGAGCTGAGACTCCATCACCTGTTCAAACCTTAGTACCTCTTCTGAGACTGAGAACAAATATTCCATTTGTGACTCTGGTTTCTGTCTTCTGAACACTTCTCCACTAGGAGCTGGCCTGAAGTCAAGTTCACTTCACATAGGCCCACCAGACAATAAACGTGGCTCCAAGGCTGGATTCTTCAGCCTTGACCCAGGAGGCATATTTGATTTATTGCCATTTCAAAAGGTTTGATTAAATTTAACTCTTACCATGCCACTAATACTAAGTTCAGTCTGTTATGGAAGGAACTGAAAATTGCTTACATTATTTTATATACTTAAAAAACAGTTTGTCCACTTTAAAATGATGCTTATTTACCAAGAAAGGAAGCCAGCAACTGTTCTGTCATTGGTGAATAATGCCATATGAGTCCCAATTATGCAATGCTGGGAAAATTATTGTCTCTAAATATAGCCTTGTTTGATATGGAAGTGTCTTTGGAATAACAAATTTTCTCTTATGGATGTTAATATTATACTTTAATAAAACCAAAATCACTGCTACAAATCTCAAATTTAGCTAAAGGGCATGCATTGTAAATTCAAATTTGTTACCTTCACTTTCATAACTCACAAGAGCCAGTCCACTTGGTGACTCTGATTTACTTATTCCTGTCTTACTAGAGGTGCTGGTAGAACAAATACATTGTAGTATTTTGTACTGAACTGACAGGAAAACCATGCTTAGCGCTGTGTAAAACCTTCCCGTTGTTTAATGCTTTCTGTCATGCTATCACATTCTCTCTACATAATAGAAACAGCACCCACAGCTAGTGGGCTGCAAATTATAAAATAGTTCATCATTCAAGGCTCCCCAGCATATGATAGTATTGCAAATATTTATATTAGCAGCTTTTGTGCTTGACTGCAAGACTGGAGGTTTTTCTGAAAGTCTTATCAAGAATATAGTAATAACTACAGCTCCGTGCACAAACACTGACCTCAAAAAACAGAGCGGGTGATGGAACTGCTGAAGTTCCAGCCTTTTACAAACTTGTTTTTCCTTTCAGGGCAGAAACACAAGTCAGTATTTGCAAGTAGTTCCTACTACACAAATGCCCATGCTTCCTTGTGAAAATAGTGGATGATTTGCCCTGCAGTAAATTTACAGTCATGACAGATTAGGTGGATTTAGATGGAATTTGACAGAATTTCTATACTTCAAAAGTTGTGTTTGCTGGCTAAAGTTTTGAATGTTGTCCTTGAATAAAATAGATGGAATTCTAGTGGGGAAAGAAATGGTGTTTTGTCACACATACACAAACAACTAATATCATCCACTATTGTCAGGACTAGAATGAAGATCTGTTTTCACCAGGGAGATAACCTAGCTTTAAAAGAACCACTTGGGCTCAGTTTTGCATTACCCAAAATGCAAATTACTCTTGACCACACCAGTGTGGGAAACTTTGGCAGGAATTCTGCCTCAGAACTCAACCAACAGCTCCCAGTGTACAGGAAGAACTCACCTGCTGCTGCACCTCTTCAGGAGGGCAGGATACTCATTGCACAATCTGATGCAGAAAGCCCTAGACCATGGTCTCTGCTCTACCCCTCCTAGGCCCTTGAGGGATGTGTGTTCCTCTGACCAAATGGAATTCATTCATTTGTGACAGATCCTTATACAGGCCAGACAATGGGCTGGGCTCCTGCACATTCTCCCACCCTCACACTCCTGTCCACTCACAGAAATGTCTCTCACTACCTGAGATACAAGGTCTTACTATGGGAGAGACCAATGTATTTCCTTGCCCCATTTTGGGATGTTCCATTCATATGGATGCTTTTGTTATCAAAGTGCACAAAGAAGAGAAAAGGCTTCCTTTACATTTTCACAACTTGCCAATGATTGATTTTAAGAATGAAACACTGTGCTAAATTATGCAGAATGTTGGCCTTTTAATATCATATGTTTTTGGTGTGGTGTTTGAGAAAATACCAGAGTTACATCTGGAACTTACTACATCACAGGTACAGAAATGTTTTTTCTATTTCCTTGGTAATGCTCGCTTCCTCGTTGACATCATACAGTGGGTGCCTTGATTACAATACATACAAAACTGACTTTCAGTGGGACTTCATCCATTAGGCACTTTTGAAAAATCTTTCCCATAATGTTCTAGGTGCCTCAAAAAATTGTAACTACTTGGCAGAATTGCATTGGCAACATTTCAAAATAACACTCCCCCCACCCTCCGAAATCCCAACATCATCCTTACAGTGATATAACCCAAACAGACAACACACACTGACATCAGGAGGGTTACATCTCCCTAAAAACTGGTGAGTGTCTGATAGGTAGCTCATGGTGGGTGTTGCAGTATCACAAGCCAATCAGACTCTGTCTGGGTTACTTGACTGGAATGGACTCTACTAAAAAGAATCAGAGCTTTGACTGCAAGTATCCTGTCCTTATAATACGCTAATAGGCTTACACCTGGAAAGTGCAGTAAGAAAATTGCAAGTGTAAAATGTTATGCATGTACAAGTGGAAGCTGGACAGAAGCCTAGTTGAAAATATATCCTTTTATTTCACAGTATGGCCACAATCCTGCAGTCTTTAAAGTAAATACCTTTTGAAAGGGAGAAGTCTATAGTCAGTTACTGTAGCCTTCTGTGTAATTATCACTTTAAACTAAACACCCCGGGTTTTTTTGTTTGTTTGTTTGTTTTTGTGAACCAAGCTGCATTTGGTCCTTTGAGAAAACATTTTGAGATGGATAAATGTTAGAGTGGAGCGGTGAGACGTCACTTCTGTCTGCAAATCTGGGGCTGTCATTGAATTTTTGACTTTGTACACTAGTTCATTTCTTATAGCCATTCATGAATCATTCGTTAGTGATACAATGGTTATCAGATGCCACAGGAGCATGAAAAATTTCCACTCTAATAAACGCTATCGTAACTATCACTTCTTTATGATGTGCAAGAGGATATGTACCTGGGATTGCCAACTTTTCATCAGCGCAAAGTCGGACACCTTTTCTTGGGAATTCAGTTCCTCATCAAACTGTCCTTCTCAGAAGTTAACTTGGTGTAGTCAAGACAGGTACAGCCTCCCATGTGCACACCTACATGCCCGCTTGCCCCTGCATCAGGGAAGTTGATCACGGATCAAGGATAACATGCTTGGGGCGGTGCGGGGAGGTTGATGATCACATCTAGGGCTTCTAAGAGAACAGGAGGGCAAATGAAGTTAGAAGAGAAAGAGACAAGCAAGGAGGATGTCATAGGACACAGGACAGGGGATGGGCAAGGACATAATCATGGCAAGCCATGAAAGTGAAAACAAGGAGGAAGTGACATGTTCATACTGATGGGACAGAAGATCTGTTTTAGTAGTAACATGCTGAATAGCCTGTTTTTCACTCCTGTGCTGCCAGTAGTAGGCACAATGGGCCTGATTCAAGCCACTTTACAACGTCAGTAATATAAAGGGGCCTCCTTAAAATGGGCTTAAATGTAATTTACACTCATTTTAAGGTCTACCTAGATCAGGGGAAAAAGTAGCCTTAATGTAAATGAGAATCAGGCCCAGAACTTTTATTGTGTCAAATGTGTTTGAGTTCTTGCCCCACTATGTTCAAGGCTCCTGCTCCTCTCAGTACAGGGTTACCAATGGCCGGATTTTGAAAGAATGCCTCCAATTTTCTCAGCACAAAATTATACCCACAACTTATTTACGGGTGTAAATCAGAGGACGTGTAGGCAACTATCAGATAGTGCCCACCTACTATGCAGCTGGACAGCTATGGTAAATACTGTCATTTGTGCTCACAACTAAATAAGGGTGCAGGGTCTAACCAGAAAAGAAAAGAAAAAGCCACGTTGAGGCCTCGTTAAACTTTGAACCTTAATTATACTTTGTAGAAATCCTCAATAATATATTGAAGGTTCTGAAGACTATAATGAGAGTTTAAAGGACTGAACAGTCCCTCATTTTATATTGTTCCATAATATGGGAACAACAAGGTGTCACTCCATATAGTGAATGGCAGGTAACAAAATACCAGAGTCGCCTATGTATCAAATGTTTCGCCAGTTTTCCAGATCAGCCTGAGGCCCAAGGGCAATCCCTGCACCCTCATGACTGTTTCCCTCCTTCATCTGCCCTTTTCTTTATCACAACTGATCAATTCACTTCCCACCACCATCACCACCTCCCATAGAGTCATAGATTCAAAGGGGAGAGGGAGCCACTGTGATCATCTGTTTGAGTCTGACCTATATAACACGGGCCATAGAACTCCCCGCAAATAATTTCTTTTGAACTAGAGCATATCTTTAAAAAAAATCCAATCTTGATTTAAAAATTTCGAAACCACTTGAATCCCCTTGTTCAAGTGGTTAATTACCCTCACAGTTACAAATCTATGCCTTATTTCCAGTCTGAATTTGTTTAGCTGTAGCCATTGGATCATGTTATACTGTACTTTTCTCTGCTATCTTGAAGCGCCCACTATCAAATATTTGTTCCTTATATAGGTACTAGTAGACTGTAATCAAATCTCCCCTTAACCTTCTCCTTGGTTAGGCTAAATAGATTGGGAAATAGATTCCCATTTTTAATTGTTCTTGTGGCTCTTCTCTGACCCATCTCGAATTTATCAACATCCTTCTTTAATTGTGGACACCAAAACTGGACACAGGATTCCAGCAGCGGTTGCACCAGCGCCAAATACTGGCTTAAAATAACCTCTCTACTTCTACTCAAGATTCCCCTTTTTATGCATCCCAGGATCGCATCAGCCCTCTTGGCGACAGCATTCCACTGGGAGCTCATGTTCAGCTCATTATCCAGCCTGGCCCCCAAATCTTATTCAGAGACACTGCTTCCTGAGATAGTCCCCAGGCTGTCTCCTAACTGCCTCCATTTATCTCATCCATCTGGCTCCTTGCAGCTCCTTCTGTCCTTTCTCTATGACTTCTCTGCCCCCAGCACGTGAATGAGCCCCCTTTCCTACTCCCTACAAAGTGCCCTGGCACCTGCTGTTGCTGAGGAAAGAGGAGCAGCTAAAGATCAGGGAAGAGAGGGGAAACTGACCTGCCAGGTGAGGAGCAGCTTAGAGAAGATGTAGCAGCTCCTCAGACTGGACTTTCGGAAACCTAGGCTTGTCACAGACAAACTGGAGCCATTGCCTTCTGTATTTGGTGATTCATTTCTGAATGCATATGATGAGCCTCAGGAAGGTCTGGCTTAAACACTGTGGGGAAGATCTTCAGCTGGTGTAAATCAGCTTAAATCAGCTGTAGTCGTTGGAACTATGCTGATTTACACCAGCTGAAGATCTGGGCCAGAAGCTGGATATTAAAATTATGCCTGGTAACTTTACAACCTATAATAACTTCTGTAATTATGGACATTAAAATGAGGGCAACCTCTTCCCATGCTTCTGGATATTGGAAGGGCATCAGAGAGAAATTCTCTCCCCTTTCTAGAGCATTGCATGCCTAGGTCCATTACATGGGGTTGGGGTGGTATCTTCCTCCTATTGCCAAACTCAGCGTGATAGATTGATGGTCTGATGCTATATAATAAGGGTAAGTGTCTGTATTAATGCATATGGCAGAGTATGCATCATATTAGATAAGAATGGCATTTCACCAGCCATATAGTTGCAAAGTAGAGCTGACTCTGAGTGATGGAGAGGTGAGGACTATTTTAGGTTATAATATAGTGTTCCAAGTGAATATGAAACTATTTGGGATTATCATTACATTTTTAATTTAAACAAATCAAATTATACTAAATTAAAGATGTATTTAGCCAACATTGTAATATTAAATGCTTAAAAATTTTAGCTGTCCGAGATAAACATAATAAAATGGCTCTTGTTTAATCTACAAATTAATCCAAAAAAATAAGTTGCATTTTCATTACCTTGATAATGATCAAGCCAAAGCATGACTGGCATATCCCTTTCAAGAGACAGCCAAGCAGCAGAGAAAAGCAACCACTATGGGTCAGATTTAGCTGTCATTTACACCCTTGAAAATGTTGAGTAACTCCATTAAATTCAATGAGTTTATTCCAGTTTGCAATGGTCTAACTGGGAACAGAATTTGGCTCCGTACCTGAAGTTAGCCCAACACATTCCTACCCTGTAGATGGCTCTAGTAATGAAAACCTATCTTGCAAATGAGTCATTGTGAGAAGACTGTGCTGAAGATGTTGAAAATCAGGATGATGCATTTGAAAATGAAATTAATCAATATGAAGATGAGGATCAGCAGTCTATCAGAGCAGAGCTGTTTGATAATAATGAAACCCGAGGAAACAGCCAGCACTAGGGAAACACATGAAATTGCAGGAAATGTCAGTGATAATAATGAATTAGTAACTATTTCAAGACACAGAAGAGACCGAGTTTGCAGACAAAGAAAGGTGAACTAGAAAGTTATGGCACTTGTGAGAGGCCAGATTTTTTGAAAACTTGGCTGTATAAATGTGTATGCAAAATATATGTCTAATTTCCTTCTGAAATTACCCTAATTGTGTATTCAAATTAAACAATTGTCCATGCAAATAAATTTTATTCATAATTTATATGCTGAGCTGCTCAATCTGCAATGCAATGGTGGGAGCTGCATGTGCAAAGTGGGTTATTCAGTTACCCCAATACTTCCCCTCCCCCTGGGACAAAATGTTTATCCAAAATTAGGAAATAAATTGAAAGGATTAAAAGGTGGAACAAATGCTCATCAGTTAACATCACTAACTGGTTAAAACAACAAATTATTGACACAGTCAGTAATCCTATCTTGCAAGATCTTCTCTCTTAGAGATAGGTTTCAGAGTAGCAGCCATGTCAGTCTGTATCAGCAAAAAGAAAAGGAGTACTTGTGGCACCTTAGAGACTAACAAATTTATTTGAGCATAAGCTTTCGTGGACTCCTGTTCTCTTAGAGATAGTGGCTACTCCCCAGCACATAGCAGCTTTAACAACCACCATCCCCATTAGTGCCTCTGGCCAGTACACAGCAGGTTGTCATGTGGCAGTTCTTGCTGCAGTCACATGATATCTATATTCATTGACTGCACTAGTTGGCTGGCTACTGACTTGCAAGCAGAGTATCAATTTTGACCTATAAAGCCCTAAATGGGTTGAGAGCTGCCTGTTTAAGTAGCTACTCTCCATTTGGCATTCAGCAGGTGAGGTTAACAGAGATATTGGAGAACCCTGGTTTCAAAGAGAGCAAGAGAGAGCTGCTCTTGGAGAATTCACCTGGAAGGAGACCTTAACTTCGGAACTAGCTCCTCATGGCCCCTTCTCAGTAGCCCAAATCTGTTGACCTACAGGATGCACTACAAACTTGTCTACTCCCCCACCAGTTTTGAGAGTGGGAAAGGTGAGTGGAGTCTTGATCTCTGTGCATCAATGGCTGGGATTTGTTAGTGTTTTAATTCCCCTTTGTGGGTTTTGAGAAGGCTGCTTCACTTAGTTTTGTTGTATTGGTGGTGTTGTATTGTTTTGTGTATTTAATATATGGCACAGGCTCCTAGAGGCCCAGGATAGGCACTTTTTTATGCTTTGTATAAACCTAAAGAAATGTATATCATGAGGAGCACAGATAAGTAACTGATGGAAGGGCTCAGAGTTGAATTAAAATATGATTTCAACTGACATTCATCTGATGAACCTGCAAGGGAAAAAATTCCAAACAGGAGAAAAAAGACAAATTATGGGACACAAATACTTGGAGAAGTAACCTAAGGTCACCACTCCATGTCCCAATCTTTCCACATGGCATGAAATCACTGTTGGTTTGTTTTTTAATCGACTGCTTTGAGGTAGATACAGTTAACTTAATAAATGGCAGGCGTTAGCAGCTCTAAGCTGATCTTAATCGCCACAACAGGAGCCAAGAGGGGGAATTCTCCATTGCCAGTGATGGTAAAGAAACTGGTAGTAAGAGGCATGAGATCTGTTTCCTGTCCTAAATGGCTGCCTATGTGGCAGCCATTACTGTAGTATCTGAGCGCCTCACAGTTGTTAATGTATTTATTCTCAGAGCAGCACTGTGAGGTAGGGAAGTGCTGTTATTCCTATTTCAAAGTTGCGGAACTGAGGAACAGAAAGACTAAGGCCCAGATTCTCAAAGGCCCTTAGGTGCCTAATTCCCTTTAGGTACCTAACTTCCACTGAAGTCACACTAGGTGCCTAGCTGCACCTTTACGCACCTAAGAACTTTTTAAAATCTGGCCCTAAGTGACTTGCGTGAAATCACATAAGAAGTTTGAGGTGAAGCAAGTAGCTGAACTCAGGTTCACTAAGTCCTAGTCGAGCTGCCTAACAACTGGGCCAACCTTCCTTCTAGGGTCTTGTTGTTAGGGTGCAATATGTGATATGCTGTTCTGGGTGGCGGGGGCTTGGCCAAGAAAGGGGATCCACTTTTGGAGTACATTAGGACTAACTCTTGGTATCAATGATTTCAGTAGGAGTTCTGACAACTAATACTTTAGGATTTGGCCATCATTTTGCAAGATGTTGGCTGGAAGTTTTCATTTATTTATTTTTAAACATTTAACAGTCAACAGTGGAGTTTACCCTACCCTTCAAAATGTAATCCATAGTCAGTTACTCTAGCGTAATATGTAAAATGCAGCAAGTTCATGGGAATTACACAGAGACTAACTGCCACAGAAGCCACAATCTAGCCTTGGATAGATGTTTATTATATATTTATTAGATCATACTCCTAAATCAAGAAGTTAGACATCTTCATGGGAACTGATGCTCATTTACGCTATTGGTATTGTAAAGGGGCCTTAAAGTGGATGTGTAACATTTTCAAAAGCACCTAAGTGAGCACTTTGACTTTCAGTGTAACTGAGGACCCTAAGTCCTATTCAGGCATTTTTGAAAATGTTACGTAGTGTAAATGTAATTTTCACACGCTTTAAAGCTACTTCATGTGCCAGGAAGGTACAAGTGGCCTTAGTGGAAAGGAAAATCAGGCCCCTAAATTTTAGTATTTTTGCTCACAGTTAATTGTTCCTTCAAAGAGCTAGATCGCTTAGAGGCTCCTTTCAAAATCTTGCCTCTTAGGAACACAAGTGCATTAATTGGCTTTAAGTGTATCAGCCTCTGTGAATGGGTTGATGAAATGACTAGTCCCAGCCTGTCTTATGCCTTTAGGTTGTTTGAGAGTTTAAAAAAAAATTCCTAATGATTATGTAATTTTAACAAAATAAAAAGTTCTCTGTGTGTTTTGATTTCCTAAATCTCTTTTAACTGCCTCATAGAGAACTAAAACAGTTTGTTTACCAAATCAGTGTCATTGGAATATTTGCCTGTGAGATCAAGAAAAGAAACTCCACCACTATAAATTCTTTTTTGCCTTGATAATTCTTTAAATGATCTCCAACTTTTTCCTCGTTTGTTGCTTATCCAATATCACAAAAACATAACTGCAAAAAGTGGACAATACAGATTAGACAGGCAGGATGAGATTCAAGCTCATGCTTTAAGTTAAACGTGCTTAAATATTGTCCTCGTAGGATAGACTTATCACAGTGCTTGGGGCCCCAGTCATTGATGGGGAGCCTATTGTGCTAGGTGCTGCACAAACAAAAATGGTTTGTGGTTCAAGGGTCTTACAATCTAAAACATATGCTTAACTGTTGTTCCTGAATTAGAGCCTTGATTATTAATTAATGCATGTGAAGTATTTTGAGATCCTTGGATGAAAGCTGTTTTATGAATGTTACGGTAAAGTGTGATTATAAGACACAATAGGACTTCTCAATGTATATTTTTCTGGTTTTTCTTCCTTTTAATCAATACATTACATTTCTATTTGTTTAAAATAAGTAGCAAATAGTTTTAGAGACCACCATTGCATACTTATATTTCTAGAAAAATCCTTTACATTTTCTTTAAGAGAAAAAACTGCAGAAGTCACCCCCGTCCCCAGTTCACTAACATAGAACATTTTTCTTATTATATCTTAAAGTCAAGTTTTCAAAAATTATTTGCATGATCAAAAATCCCCAAGTCAGCATGCAAACAGAATACATTTTAACTGCTTGTTTCCAAGTGCCAGTTGCACAAACATATTTGTGCTTTTGTATTCAGAAATGATTGTGCTTGCAGAACTGAAGGTTCAACTCTGCAGAGCAGTTTGTCCTTGAATTTGAAATAGAAAATATTTGTTGAGACATTTTTGAGGTATTTATCCAGATTTAATGTATCAAATAATTAACCATATGTTTAAATCACAACAACACTTTGGCCCCTCTCCTGCGAGCCTTTGCTCATGTGAATAACTTCACAAACAACTGGCTTCATTGGGACTGTTCTCATGTGGGTGTTTTCAGGATTAGGGGCTAACAGAATTTTAAGTAACATTTACTTGTATGATCTTTAAAATAGTGCTTCTAAAGATTAAATGAAATTCCTTGGAATTGTGATGCAACAGTGTTTACTGCTGCCCACGTTCTGGCAGCGATATTGCCGATGCACAACTATATTGCAGAATCCTATTGTAATGTCATAATAGCAGAATATTTTCCGGGTAAACTGGGATAACTGGGTATTGCCTTTTATCTTGGGTTTGTATTTAAAGGGTTAAACTGAGAACATCAAACTGAGAACGGGTTTTAAAACCCCTTTATTGGAAGAATTCAACCAATATAGCCTATTTATTTTTTTATATTTTTCATTTTCATTGAGTACTTTTAGCACCTCTGATGACAAAGGGGGGGAAACAAACAAAAATATTGCTTTCAGCCTATTGTAATAAATAATTTGCCTCAAGTTCCAAGTCTGTTGTTAAATGAAATTTGAGGTAATCTTCTAAGCAGAGCTTCAGGGCACCTGTGACTTTTAAATGGAACAAATCTGTTGCTAGGGAAATACACAGTTTTAAAAATTAAGCTTGAGGCTAAAAGCCTCAAACAGTAAATCTCTTCCAGCACACTTCTCTGGGGATAAATGTACTATGCAATCTACAAGCAGGGCACCTGGCCTACCTTTGGGTCTCAGTGAAGCAAAAGTCCCTTTGTCCTTCCTTACAGTACGGATTCTAGCGGGAGATCCTCTGTGCCTTGTTGAGTTTTCAAAGACTCCAAAACATCTCCTGAAATTACTCCAACTGTTGAATTGGCAGATGATCTCTAAACAACTAGAGCGGGTTAGAAAAATAGATATGTGGGCACAGTTGGCAACGGGCTTTGTTGCAAGGATAGGTTCCTGGGTTAGTGGTTCTGTTGTGTGGTATGTGGTTGCTGGTGAGTATCTGCTTCAGGTTGGTGGGCTGTCTGTAGGCAAGGACTGGCCTGTCTCCCAAGATTTGTGAGAGTGTTGGGTCATCCTTCAGGATAGGTTGTAGATCCTTGATAATGCGTTGAAGGGGTTTTAGTTGGGGGCTGAAGGTGACGGCTAGTGGCGTTCTGTTATTTTCTTTGTTAGGCCTGTCCTGTAGTAGGTGACTTCTGGGTACTCTTCTGGCTCTGTCAATCTGTTTCTTCACTTCAGCAGGTGGGTATTGTAGTTGTAAGAATGCTTGATAGAGATCTTGTAGGTGTTTCTCTGTCTGAGGGGTTGGAGCAAATGTAGTTGTATCGTAGAGCTTGGCTGTAGACAATGGATCGTGTGGTGTGGTCTGCCTGAAAGCTGGAGGCATATAGGTAAGAATAGTGGTCAGTAGGTTTCCGGTATAGGGTGGTGTTTATGTAACCATCGTTTATTAGCACTGTAGTGTCCAGGAAGTGGATCTCTTGTGTGGACTGGTCCAGGCTGAGGTTGATAGTGGAATTCCTCAAGATGGGTCCAGATGATGAAGATGTCATCAATATAGCGCAAGTAGAGTAGGGGCGTTAGGGGACGAGTGCTGAGGAAGCGTTGTTCTAAGTCAGCCATAAAAATGTTGGCATACTGTGGGGCCATGCAGATACCCATAGCAGTGCGGCTGATTTGAAGGTATACGTTGTCCCCAAACGTGAAATAGTTATGGGTAAGGACAAAGTCACACAGTTCAGCCACCAGGTTAGCCGTGACATTATTGGGGATAGTGTTCTTGACAGCTTGTAGTCCATCTTTGTGTGGAATGTTGGTGTAGAGGGCTTCTACATCCATAGTGGCCAGGATGGTGTTTTCAGGAAGATCACCGATGGATTGTAGTTTCCTCAGGAAGTCAGTGGTGTCTCGAAGGTAGCTGGGAGTGCTGGTAGCGTAGGGCCTGAGGAGGGAGTCTACATAGCCAGACAATCCTGCTGTCAGAGTGCCAATGCCTGAGATGATGGGGCGCCCAGGATTTCCAGGTTTATGGATCTTGGGTAGTAGACAGAATATCCCAGGTCGGGGTTCCAGGGGTTTGTCTGTGCAGATTTGATCTAGTGCTTTTTCAGGGAGTTTCTTGAGCAAATGCTGTACTTTCTTTTGGTAACTCTCAGTGGGATCAGAGGGTAATGGCTTGTAGAAAGTGGTGTTGGAGAGCTGCCGAGCAGCCTCTTGTTGTCATCATGAATAGGTCGGAATATGAACAGCACCTCCTTTGTCAGCCTTTTTGATTATGATGTCAAAGTTGTTTCTGAGGCTGTGGATGGCGCTGTGTTCTGCATGGCTGAGGTTGTGGGGCAAGTGATGCTGCTTTTCCACAATTTCAGCCCGTGCATGTTGGCAGAAGCACTCTATGTAGAAGTCCAGTCTGTTGTTTCGACCTTCAGAAGGAGTCCACCTAGAATCCTTCTTTTTGTAGTGTTGGTAGGGAGGTCTCTGTGGATTAGTATGTTGTTCAGAGGTGTGTTGGAAATATTCCTTGAGTCGGAGACGTCGAAAATAGGATTCTAGGTCACCACAGAACTGTATCATGTTTGTGGGGGTGAAGGGGCAGAAGGAGAGGCCCCGAGATAGGACAGCTGCTTCTGCTGGGCTAAGAGTATAGTTGGAGCAAGGTTTGAATAGTGTGCAGTCAATATGGCAGGGGCCACACACTGAAGAAAGAATTAAACGAATTATTGAATAGATACTCATTAGTCAAGTACCATTCATTCTGAGCACTGTGTGAGGCAGAGGTCCTACAGGAAAAAATAGCTACCATGATGCATACACACAAGGGGGGATGAATTAAGTTCCCCAGGCATCTGCATATAGGATATAGATTTTTTTTAATACACCCCATGATAGTGCAATCTTTCTATGAGGCCATTCTTATGATCTACTACCTTGTATTATGTTTCTGAATGTTACATATTAGAAACATAGAGTAATTATTTTTGGTCATGTATCATAAATGTTACAATAGCTAGCTAAATTGTAGTGTATTTTGCAGCATCCCCAGACAAATGAATAATACTTTGGTTTCTATCTCATTCTGTATTTATATTAATGACTTACATAGAGGCTGACTGATCTAGCTGTTCTCAGCTTACTTTTCAATGCATTATGACTTTGGTATTTTGGTCAATACGTTGATCATTTGTATGACGCCCCATCTTAAACTGTTTAATAAAATGTAAATAACAGGAAGGTATATCCAAAGTCAAAATAACTCATTATTGCTGGTTATACACTTGTCAAAATCCTAAAGGGGCCATGACCTGATTGTAATTTTCCCCTAGAGCCATACAATAATTTTAGCTGTGAAAGGAAATTTTATGGCATGTAAGATTAGCCCACACTAATGCAAGGTCAAAAATAATAGAATCAATAAGCAAACTCAATACTGCTAACATTTTGAGAAAATTACTACCAGAAAACAATGTCAACAATGGATTGAAACGGGTCTCCAAAGTTGTCTTATTGATTTCCTTTCAGTTTCATGACAATCCAACTCTTTTTTTCCTTTGCAATATGGCATTCTTTTGCTTTTTTCTGCCCCACCCCCAGATCTGCAAATTATAACTGTAGAATATTTTTTACAATGTTTACTATTATGAGTATGGCAAAATGAATGTGATTATGCCTACATTATGGAATAGGAAAGAGCCTCTGATGCCATCAAATAAATGCCTAAAAAGCCATAGACTGGTTTTAAAGGTTTCATTTTGTTTGTGATGAATGAAAAAACCAGCACAAAATAGAAAATAAAGTGAAAGCAACTTTTGAGTTCTGTCTGGAACTGTCAGAATCAGGAATATTAAGATAGAGACAAATTCAGTGCTTAACGCATACTTGTTAAGTATTGCATTTCATACAGTTAATACTTTATGCTATGGTACAACCCCAAACCACACGTGTTATGTCCATGAAATGAATGAGTTGTAGCCTTAACTTTAAAATGGAGAATGTGTGATCTAGTGCTTTGAGTCAGGAGCTGACTTCCTGTTCTCTACACCAATCTGATGTGATTGTGAGCAAGCCGTGTAATTTCTGTGTGTGTGTGTGTGTTAGTCTAGCCTCCTTTAATAAGGGTATAATACATCTCTCCTATAGGTTGTTTGCAATGTGTTAATGTTTGTACAGTGCTTTGAGATCTTGGATGAAAGGCTCCAAATAAAAACAAAGCAGTAGCATTATCACTCTTTTTTGCTTTAATTCTTATTAAAATCCGCCCAAAGGTTGAGTACACCACTTCTACTCTTTCCCTTTACATGGGTGACTGGATGTTTCTGGTTATTGTATATTTCACGTGAAGCATGCCTGGTACATAGAGCTGGATGAATAGTGGGAGAAAATGTTGCAAATATTCACTTGAATTAAAAAGTGTATTTTGATTCAGCCCTTTTCCATGACCCTTTCATGTTCCTTTTCAATGAACATTGGAGTATTTCAGCTTTGCTGACACACATACTTGTGGGAAAATATTTTAAGCTCAAATGCTTGAATATTCATCAGAAGCAAAATTGCAATTGGATTTTCAAATGTAGTAGAGAGATAGTAACATATGATCTGCATAACAAACCAACATATGGTGGGTGAACTGTGACTATTCGCAATGAACTGTTCATAAACAATCTGCAGGGCAAAAATAAGGAGTAAACTTGAGAATTTTATGATATGTTTGCAGCCATTATGATCATGAAAAATAGAATTAATCCAATCTATTATTTATTGCTTAACATGTCTTCAGCTCTCCTTTAAAGTATCCTCCACTAAATTGGACAGCATGCTTTTAGATGGCAAAAAGACAACGTTTCCTCAGAGATCAAATTTCCACCATTCTACCAGTCTAGACTGTCCACCACTATGGTCTCGATTTAGGAGAGTCTCTGTACGCCCATGCTGAAATGATGCCTACCCTTGTAAAACAAAATGTCCTGTTTCAATGCAGGCTTCAGTGCATCAGGCCACTTGCTCTAAGGAATAGGAAACAACAATGTAAGGCTCTTCAGGCAGATGATGTATTATAATTCTACGACCTCATCAGGCAGAACAGTACAAAAACTAATAGTCCAATAAGGTGAGATGCACCACTGTTGATTTGTGTGCATTTAGGGCTAGTCGTTATAGTGTTTGTTTATAGGAGCCCAATCGAATATTTTTTTTGCTTTCCTTTCCTCCCCCGTCCCCTCCGAGTTTAATACTTTGACCATGCAAATATATTTTCGGTTGAGGCTTAATAATCTTCACACCTACCTGAGATTTGGTGTAAGTAGGATCAACTCAGCTGATGTTGCTGGAGTTATGTCCTATTCACCATGTCATACCCTTAGCACGTGAGCAAAATTATTTTATATTTGTCAGTGGTCATTGTTGACAGGTTCAGCTGCATTTTCTTTTATTTTAAAAAATGTATTTTGAGTGAGAGATGAATGGGTCACATTCATCTTTGGCGTAACTCCACTGAAGTCTGTCTCAGCGATTATGGACAAGGGTGCTAGAAATACCTAAGTGCTATATACAGTAAATAGAGTTTCCATAGTGTTGTCCATAGTGGACTCTGCTCTGGGCTTCTCCAACATTCAGCAGCTTTGCATCTGTCCTGGGTACAACACAACTCCCTTCCTCCCCCAAACATAATGCTTCTTCTTGGCTTTCTTGTTGTAATAGTTATATTAATTATTATTAGGGGCAGATGTATTATGCAGTCCTGATGTAGTCATTGCTGTAACAACATCTGTGTTTTGCAACAAAAGCAAGTGCTGTGTTCCTTATAAATAGGGCTTAGCTTGTCATAAGGGCAGGCTATCAAAAGTTCATTTGAACAAGATGATTTTCTGTGAGCCTGATGCCACCAGCAGGAACAGCTGTTTGGACAAAGCCAGTATTGGCGACTACTCAGTAGGCAAGATTTAGCCAACAAATAACGGTGGAGTTTGTGAATCTAATCAAACTTTGACAGTCACCCAGAACTTGTTTGGAATGCATTTGTCACTGTCATTTTAAAAAAGCCTCCAAAGGGAGTTGTCACATAAAAGTGTGTGGTATGAACTCAGGGACCTAAAAAAATCAATCATGGCAATTATTTTACTAAATTATTTTAAACAGTAGTGTGTCCAGAAATCTCTCCGTTAAATGTCTGCTGTCACAGCAACAAGCTGTGCTGTTTCCATCTCTGACCTTTTTCATGTTAAAATGTGTGTCAGTATGTAAAACAGAAATGCTCCATAGGAAGATAACTGCAGCGCTGCTTTGCTTTCCTGAACCAAAGGTCCTGAAGATACATATTTTGCAGGAAATGAGTATAATGGGACAATTCACTATTTTGTAAGGGGCGGGGGGGCAGAAAATCTGAACAACAAGCAAAGGTTGCTTTTTTTTATGGTTGTTTTGTCATGTTCATTTTCACTGTAATATGTTTGAGGGAACAGAATGAAAGACTTAACTGGCACATGTGGTGAACAGATGACTTGATGATCAAGTGTGAAATGACCATTAAAACACTGACCATTTATCCTTAATACTTCATTCAGACCCGAGATCCTAAGTGAAATGAGTTTAGTGGTTTCAGATCAGTACCAAGTGGACAGGAGTCCATATGTCACAGAAATCTAAATCAGCATGTGCAATTGAACATCAGTAACAGCATTGCCTTAGAACAGACACGGATCCGATTCATGGTTGATGACAATAAGGATCTGAGTAGTTCCCCCAAAATGGGTTTTGAGAAACATTTTAGAATGTTTTGGAAATGTCCATAACTTTTTTGTAAAGGGTGTTTTAGGGTTGGTTGATTTGCTTGTATTGTTATGTTTTTGTGTTTCTCCTATGAGAATTTATGGCCTAATAATTTTCCTAAAATTGGATGCAACCAACACCCTCCCGCAATTTACACCAACTGAGAATCTGCCCCACCATTCCTTAGGGATTTTAGTCAATAGATGGAATCTGTGTGTCATAACAGGAGTGTTTTTAAAGCTACATTAAAATACATTTGTAAGGCACTTTGTCGTGCCTGGATGAAGATGCTAAGTGTGAATTTATTATATTTATGTATTTATTTATATGTACTATGGCAATATCTGGTCATGATTGGGGTCCTACCGTGCAAGATGCTGTACAAGCACAGAATGAAAAAATTGACAATGTAACTTAGATATTATTACGAACTTTATATACAGAAATCACATCCATCATCTCTGGCATGAAAGAAACCCACTCTTCTCTTTCTTCTTTGCCTAGGAAATCATGAATGTATTTGGTTGATTAAATTTAACACACCAATAATATCTGCATACTACTGTGCCTCAGAACTTTATAAAATCAGCCTCTGGGATACCTATTACTGTAGTTCTCTGTAAATATATAAATCTGGTACAGACAAGTAAAGGAAATCTTCATTATCTGGACCCATGGAAAAGAAGCCCTTGACGAATTCCACCATTAACCTCAGCCTGGACCAGTCCACACAAGAGATCCACTTCCTGGACATTACAGTGCTAATAAGCCATGGTTACATAAACACCACCCTATACCGGAAACCTACTGACCGCTGTACTTACCTACATGCCTCCAGGTTTCATCCAGACCACACCACACAATCCATTGTCTACAGCCAAGCTCTATGATACAACCGCATTTGCTCCAACCCCTCAGACAGAGACAAACACCTACAAGATCTCTATCAAGCATTCTTACAACTACAATACCCACCTGCTGAAGTGAAGAAACAGATTGACAGAGCCAGAAGAGTACCCAGAAGTTACCTACTACAGGACAGGCCCAACAAAGAAAATAACAGAACGCCACTAGCCATCACCTTCAGCCCTCAACTAAAACCTCTCCAATGCATCATCAAGGATCTCCAACCTATCCTGAAGGACGACCCATCACTCTCACAGATCTTGGGAGACAGGCCAGTCCCCCAACCTGAAGCAAATACTCACCAGCAAAACACACTTAACCTCATACAACAAAAACACTAACCCAGGAGCCTATCCTTGCAACAAAGCCCGTTGCCAACTGTGTCCACATATCTATTCAGGGGACACCATCATAGGGCCTAATCACATCAGCCACACTATCAGAGGCTCGTTCACCTGCACGTCTACCAATGTGATATATGCCATCATGTGCCAGCAATGCCCCTCTGCCATGTACATTGGCCAAACTGGACAGTTTCTACGTAAAAGAATAAATGAACACAAATCAGACGTCAAGAATTATAACATTCCAATCTCTCTGGTCACTCGATTACAGACCTAAAAGTGGCAGTTCTTCAACAGAAAAACTTCAAAAACAGAATCCAACGAGAGACTGCTGAATTGGAATTAATTTAAAAACTGGATACAATTAACTTAGGCTTGAATAAAGACTGGGAGTGGATGTGTCATTACACAAAGTAAAACTATTTCCCCATGTTTATTTCCCCCCTCCCCCACTGTTCCTCAGACATTCTTGTCAACTGCTGGAAATTGCCCACCTTGATTATCTTGATTATCTCCCCCCCCCCCGCCCCGCTCTCCTGCTGGTAATAGCTCACCTTGCCTGGTCATTCTCCTTACAATGTGTATGGTAACACCCATTGTTTCATGTTCTCTGTGTATATAAATCTCCCCACTGTATTTTCCACTGCATGCATTCGATGAAGTGAGCTATAGCTCACGAAAGCTCCTGCTCAAATAAATTTGTTCGTCTCTAAGGTGCCACAAGTCCTCCTTTTCTTTTTGCGGATACAGACTAACACAGCTGCTACTCTGAAAACAGATCTAAGATTGTGTAGTTCAGCCAAGATGTATGTCCCAGAAACCAACTGAGAGTCACAGTTGTGAAAGAGTGCAACAAACTGGCCACGTACAGTACAGCTATTCTGGGATACTTAACCTGAGCAAATGCATACCCAGAAAACCTGTTGTAGAAGTCCAAAGTTGACCCTGAAATAGCAAAAAGCAAAGAATTCCAAAAATATTAAATACCAAAAAAAAAGTAGTTATAGGAAGGAACTGAATCCTGAGTTTAAATGTGATCTAATTGCTAAGGCATGGAGACTGAATGTCAGGAAATCTGAGTTCTATCCCAACTCTACCCTCCGACTTCATTTCTGATCCCTTTTGTGACATTGAGCAAATTACTAAACTGTATATGTGTTATCATCTAGACTATAACAAGGAGTCCTTGTGCTACCTCAGAGACTCACAAATTTATTTGGACATAAACTTTTTTGGGCTAAAACCCACTTCATCAGATGCATGGAGTGGAAAATACAGTAGGAAGATTGATAGACACACACACACACAGTACATGAAAAGATGGGAGTTGCCTTACCAAGTGGGGGGGGTCAGTTCTAATGAGACAATTCAATTAAAGTGGGCTATTCTCAGCAGGAGGAAAAATCACTTGTGTAGTGGTAATCAGGGTGCCCCCTTTCAAACAGTTGACAAGAAAGTGTGAGTAACAGTAGGGGAAAATTAGCCTGGGGAAATTTAGTTTTTGTAGTGACCCATCTAGACTATATATCTTCCCCGAGGAACAGATAAGAACCACAGAAGAAAGAGAGCTATTTATGTTTAAACACAGAAAATGGTTCAATTTTTGTCAGCTCCCCTTATGACTTAGTCTGATTACAACTGCAGCACAGTCCCAGACCAGATGTGAACTGTTAGCTCTTCATGCTCTAAGCCATAGTAGACAGCTCCTCCCATCTGACCAGCCACTGTAAATCTGCTCCATGGTTTGAAAATAGAACAACAATATTCTTTTCAGAGAAACTGTAACATATGGAAATGAGGCTTGGTGCTGTAGATTCTCCCGTTTGAGATTATTTGACTTTGCTAAGTAATGAAGAATTGCAGGAAGGTTATATTCATTCTCTCCCAGAAGAGGGTAGTATGAGAATTTCCTGGAAAATAATAGAGCCCCACAGTGGGTGAGATAACATTTTTTATTGGACCAACTTCTCTTGAAGAAAGAGACAAGCCATTGAGCTACACAGGGCATTAATAGTATTGTAAATCTGGCATAATACTGGCATTTTCTTCAGGACCGAAAGAAGAGCTCCGTGTAGCTCAAAAGCTTGCCTCTTTCACCAACAGCAGTTGGTCCAATAAAAGTTTTACTTCACCCACCTTGTCTCTCTAATACATTTTTCCTGCGAGCTGAACCTTAACAACTGCCGACATGTATGCAGAAATAGGAGCCATTTTGTTCTCAAAGTTTACTGTTGCGTTGTACATATACAAACTCGGAGTGCTCTCTCCTGGAGAATATTTTTTAACATGATTATTGTTGGCATTGGATTATAAAATAATAGTAATTCTGACCCAGTGGTACAGTTGTAGTTGAAGTACAACAAAAGAAAATGTAGCTATAGTCTTCATGGGGGAGAGAGCATTTGTATATTTCCTCTGTACCAAATGCAGTAACTTCCCCTCATGCCATAGCAGCTACCCCTGAAGGCAGGCAGACTCTAGGGGCCCATATTTTCTAAAGAGCTCAGCTCTCATTTAGGCATCTATATTAAGTGGCTGCGTTTTTCAAACGTGTTCACCTGTTCACCCAGGAGCTACTGGGTACTGAGGGCTTATTAAAATCTGACTCTAGCATTTTAAATGTGCAGGAAAGAGGAAACAAAGCACAGCTGGTATAGAGTTACATACTTCCATTGTATTCTTGCCTGTGTTATATGCCAGATGTTTTATGTAGCTAAACTTGCAGCCAGCTTACTTCACTGGGGTTATATGACATTTTAGATGACAGAAGTCCAAACTGGACCCTGAAATAGCAACTGCTATTTAGCTGACTGCGAACAGGCTTTGGAGGGAAAAGACGAAAAATTATTCTTCCAAAACATGATTCCATAATAGCTCCTGCACTGAAGATGGTGGAGGGTGGGAGATGGGGAATCTTCCTTCTAAACTAGTTTCTTCATATTAGCCATATACATATCAACTTGAAAAAAAATAGTGCAATATGAGTAGTGATCACTGGTTATTTGGCACTCATCTTCTAAACCAAATGGTACGTTGAAGCTATCACATGCATGATCAGTTTTGCATGTAGACTGAGCACACATGCTTCTTAGTAAAAATATATCGTTTTTGTGATCACACCATTCCATTATTCCCATTATGGGTCTTAATGTAATCACAAAGTTTTCAAGGAGGTATTAATTCAAGGTGTTGGAGATGACATTTATTCCCTAAGTCCACAAATGCATATGCATGCCTACTTTGCACTTGCAATATGGCTTACATGTATTCAAATTTCTCAAGTGCAATTACTGTATAGATGGCTAAATATGTGCAAAGTGGGGATATTTGCCTGCATGCATGTGTAAGGTAGTTGTACAGATTCACCGAGACCTCAAGGCCGAGAATCTGTTGTCCGACTGGGTTGTAAGGAAAGCAAACACTCAGCCCAAGCTTATGGGGATGATACTGTGTTAAAGAGGGGGATGCAACCTTTGGTGCAAACTTAAGGAAACAATCTGAAGAAAGGTAGAGAATGAAGTAAAATTCAGTGCAAGCCTGGGGCAATGGTATTACTATATGAGGCAAAACCATGGATACTCAGTTTAAGAAAACATGGTGGGCACCATTCTCCCCCTCCACTCTGCTAGTGGAAACCAGCAGAAACTTGGGAAAGGAGTCCCAGAGTCCAATGTCTACCCAAAGCAGGACTTTGAGCAGCACAAGGCATCCTCATGATGTTTGTGGGTTCCAGACATGGCTGATGCAGCCTGAACGAAAGTAGGAGTGGCATTAAATTCACTAGGACAGGAAGTATGGTGCAGCGGTTAGGATACCAGCTTCGGCTGTGGGAAACGAGAGTTCAATTCTCTTCACCACCACAGATTTCCTGTGTGATGCTGGCAAGTCACCTAGTCTCTCTCTGTCCCTGAGATCACCTTTTTTTAAAAAAAAAATGGTATTAACCTACCTCAAAGGGGTGTTGTGAGGATAAATACATTAAAAGATTGTGAGCCATTACACTAATGAGGCCACATAAGTAACTAAAATACATACATAAAATAGATACATAATGACTATAGGATCTGACACATGGCACATTGTTCTAATCTATATTTTTCTAGCTAGAAACACTTTCCCATAGGAAAAAGTCTGTGCATTTAACCTGCATGATCTGTAGCTATATAAGTAAAGGGTGTGTGTGTAATATCATAATGGGATACTGCCATGTGTGCCATAAAATCTAAAGTTAGTAATACATAATGCAAGAGCAGATTTTCTCACTTTATTTCTGTATCTGGAAAGTTTCAGCACTGACACCATATCAATATTTATTAATGCATTGTGAACTAGAACCTGTGATTATTACTCATACTATCTCTTTACAAGCTTCAGCTCAGAAGAATAAAACCACATCTGCTTTTACTCTCCCCATATTTTATTCAATGTTTTAACAGCTTTGCCATAAATATCTTATCCATTATGATTCAGTTGTGACTGTATCAACGTCACATCTCCTGTTTTATTGCTGTCATTACAGTTAAACAACACACTTGTTAATTCTGTTAACTAAGTTCATTGTTCTCACTAGTCAGCAATCTCCATTTGTTGAGTCCACAGCATTATTGGTTGTAAATCAAAACCAACAACTGATTGAAGCATTTTCCTTCACTGAAAAATGACAATAAGTTCTACATTAAGGCTATTTAATAAAAAAACCTATTTGAGAGGCCAGGTAATTACTGATTTAGTGAAAGCAGAAATACTGGTATTTGTTCTCTGCAAGTCCCATCACATCAACCAGATGAAAGAGGTATGAGTATACACTAAGTTGGGGTGAACTACTCAATACGTGTACTTGATCTATCAGTGTCAAAAACAAGATCAGTGAAATGAAGAGGAAGAAGAAATGTTAGAGAAACAATCAGATGGAAAATATCTTGCTCAGTTTTATAACTGCTTACCTTCAGTACTAGCTTGAATGCTCACTACTTCTCCTTGAAGTGGGCAAGCCACATGACCCTTGTCATAATCCCTAAGCTTCCCTGCTCCCTCACGGTAATAGCTTCGTTTGGCAGGAAAGTGTTAGGTGAAACTGTCCTAAAGATGCCTTGACAAAACTCTCTTGCTCAGGACTTCTGAGTTCTGGAAAATATTCTTTGTGCCATAAGCAATAGTATTCAGAGAGCATTCGAATGTACTGTGATTAAACTGTGCTGTCCATTCCAAAATAACGTATCAAACTCTTCTCCCAACTACTTAGACACCAAGATCTCTCTCTCCCTCTCTCACGTGTGTGCGCACCTATGACAGAGAATGGTTTGATCCATCCTTCCTGTGGGAAATATTTAGAAGAACTATTTTAACTTTGAAAACTCCACTGGATCACTGCTTCTTGGATCCAAACTGCGCCGGAGGGCTATGTGCCCACCCCGACCTCTGCCAGCTCTCACTTTGACAAAGTGCTAAGTGTGGTATCTTCTTTGTGTGTAATCACTTTCCCTTGGGAGCTCCCAGCAGTGATTGCCCTTTACCTAACAAGCACCATTTCCAATATTTTTAAACAAAACTGGGTTTATTTGACACTGAAAACAGGAAAATCAAGAGTAAATCCAAGTTAAGGAAAACATAACGTGCTTATCACAGTGTTATACTAACTATGAAGGAAACTACAGAGGCTAGATCAAATAATTTAAAATCCATTCATTAATCAGGATTAAAAAGCTGTACAATTAGTCTATTTGCCTCTGTACTAATCACAATCTTGCTCCCAGTCTCCTCACTGAAGCAGGGAGTAGTTCTGTACCTGTGGCTGCTAATGCTCCCTGATGGACCAGAGCAACCACTCTGATGGGTACATTGAAAGAGCAGAGTCAAGACTCCATCCACCTGTAGCAGTTCTGTGAAGCCTGCAACGTCCCACACGCAGGAAGTGTCAGCATGGTACACTGGTGTAAGGGGTTAAAGAGGCATAAATCCCTTGTACCGGCACACAAATGGGTCATAACTTGGTCCTAAACAATTCCAAGTACAATTCCTTGGTCCTAAACAATTCCAAGTAAAAAATCAGTTCTCTTGCCTCCAGTAACTATGCACCTACATCTAGGATTGATAGAAACTGAGATTTGTTGAGCTGCTGTATCTTGGCCCGTTTGAAACTGACTTTTGTGCAAAAAATAGTTATTGCCCTTTTAAGGATATGTGAGTCAATTGATTTCACAACATGAGTAAGCCTGTCTTATTTTTCAAAATATGTAGTCATTAGATCTAATTTTTTTAAGTACAATTCCTAAAGGAAAATATACCTAGCTTATGATTTGAAAGCTGTCTCTTGAGAAATCTTCTATGCCTGGTGATCATTTGAATTCCTTACAGTCCTTAACTTGCTGGCTGTGTGTTAGAAATCATTTTAAATGAATTGAATAGAATTCACAAGTGTTATGTGCCAGCATATGATGAACTCTCAGGAAATATGACTCAAATCTAGCTTTTCTTCTTTTTTTATTGTAATAAATAGGAATGGACAAATATGATTTTAATGACACATGTCTGAGTGAGATCTTTTCTTGGCCTGTTATCAGTTGGAAGCTGTAATGTGTTGGTTAAGTCAGCTGGTTCAAGATATTCACAAGATCGAAAATTTTTATTTTGCTATATTTCATTGACATTTCCTATAGATACATAATAGGATGGAACCTCTACGAACCAAATAGAGCCCGGGGTATGCATAGGTGCAGCTGCTATTGATGCTAATTAGGCCCAATTCTGTAAATTAAAATACAATTAAATGTTGTTTTTTCCTGAGATATATGTATATTCCCATTTTTTAACCTACAATAGCCATTCCCCCCCCCCCCTTCATAGATGAAAGGTTTGTTCACCCTAACGAACTGTTGAGGTCAGTACTAGGGTACACCAAGCAGGCAGCCCTGTCAATGGAACCAGCTCAGATTCAGAGTTCCAAAGATCAGGCAGTGTGGCGTAGCAGAGCCATATGCTCTACTAGAGGGACTAAGAAGAGCTTGATTCTATTTCCAGCTTAACCATCAGACTGCTGGGTGATCTTGGGTAAGTCATTTTAACCTCTCCATGCCTCTGTTTCCTCATCTGTAGAATGGGGATAATGATACTTAACTATGCTGTAAAGTGCTTTGAGATCCATGGATGAAAAGCACTTCATAAGACTAGAAATCCTAATTAAATCTGCCTGCCCACCTTTTGGGGGAACTTGAACTATAGGGGGCAGATTTTCAAGTGCTTGGCACCCACAGCCTGGATCAAATTTCCCAAAGGGCTCTTCTCCGATTTAGACAAACAAATAATTATCAAAAAATGCTCAGCACCTAGCAGCTCTCTTTGTGACACTCCTGTCTAGATTTTTCAGAAGATGATACAAAATTGTTCAAAATAGTTAAGTCAAAGAAGACTGTGAAGAGTTACAAAGGGATCTCACAAAACTGGATGACTGGGCAACAAAATGGCAGACGAAATTCAATGCTGATAAGTGCAAAGTAGTGCACATGGGGGGGAAAAACAATCCCATTATACATATATAATGTTAGTTGTTACTAGCCAAGAAAGAGATCTTAGAGTCAAGCAGTCAAAAAGGCTAACAATATGTTAGGAGAAAAGGAGTGCTTGTGGCACCTTTAGAGACGAATAAATTTATTTGAGCACGAAAACTTATGCTCAAATAAATTGGTTAGTCTCTAAGGTGCCACAAGTACTCCTTTTCTTTTTGCGAATACAGACTAACACGGCTGCTACTCTGAACCCTGTCAATATGTTAGGAGCTATTAGAAAAGAGTTAGAAAATAAGATGGAAAATATCATAAAGCCAATATATAAATCCATGGTGCACCGACACATTGAATACTGTTTCCAGTTCTGGTTGCCTCATCTCAGAAAGGGCATAATGGAACTGGAGAAGGACAACAAAGACGATCAAGGGTATGGAATGGTTGCCATTTGAGGAGAGACTACAAATATTAGGGCTGTTCAGTTTAGAAAAGAGACAACTTGTAAGGATTTGATAGAAGCCTGTAAAATCATGAAATGGTGTGTGGAAAAATTAACAGAGAAGTATAATTTAGCCATTCACACAATTTAAAAAAAACTAGGGGTCACTCAATGAAGTAACATACTGTAGCTTTAATACAAATAAGAGGAAGCACTTTTTCACACAACACACAGTTAACCTGTGGAACTTATTGCCATGGGATATTGTAATGGCCAAAAGTATAACTGGGTTCAAAAAAGAATTACATAAATTCCCAGGGGATAGGTCCATCAATGGCTATTAGCCAAGATGGTCAGGGATGCAACCCATGCTCGGGGTGACCTGAAACTTCTGACTACCAGAAGCTGGGAGTGAAAGACAGGGGTATGGATCTCTCCATAATTGCCTGGTTCTGTCCATTCCTCCTGCAGCTCTGGTATGGGCCACCATTGGAAACAGGATACTGGGCAAGATGGACCATAGTTTGATCCAGTCTAGCAACTCTTATGTTCTTAAGAGCTCAACATCCCATATGTGGGCTGAACTCCTGGCCATTTATGTTAGTACATCAATGGGAGCTGAACTCAGTCTATGCCTGTTTTGGCTAGAGTTACAATAGATGGTTGCGTTGAGCTCAGGTGCTTATAATTAGACACAGGGTTAAGTACCTTGCTGAATTGCATACAGAAAAATGCACCTCATCAGGGGCCCGTGAAAGTAAGGTACTTCCCACCTACACTAGAGTAAAAGACTCCTAAGGCAGGGTAGTCTTTGTTTAAGATAGGGTAGGATAGCTACAGTATCAATACAGTATGATCTTTCTTCATTCCCTGTAGCCTGACAGCATATTTTTGTATCACTTTTTTGCTTAACCACCTTTTGCTATGATCAGCCTCCACTCAGACAGCAGTAATGACTGAGATAAGCAATATGCTAATGGTGTAGTAATGCACTGCATACCGTAAAGTAATCAGTGGTAGAACAAATCCTAGTGAGGTACAAGAGTGAAAAGGGATCATAGGATGGGTCTGCTTCTCCCCTCACCCATGATTGCCCTGTGGGATGGGCTGTTCTCCTGGACCCGTCCCTCCCTTCCCGGTCTTAGGTGGCATCTCCATTTCAGTGCTGTGGTCCAATTCTAATGCCTCTGGTTGGGTCACATCCTTAGCCCCATATTTCTTTTTTTTAGCTGTCATTCCGCTTGGGAGAGCCAACTTCTGAAACCGAGAACATGTGGGAGACACTTTCTGGTATCACTCCCATGTCTAGGGGGCAATAACAGAGACCACCTCTTGGGTGTGGTGCACAGTGGGGTAGGGCTGCTGTGGGGCAGTTGCCAAACTATGGCTGAGGAGAACCTCCCTGGTCAGCACTGGAGCAGCATTCAAAGGGAAGGGAGACAGGAGTCAGAGCCTGTCTGGGCAGTGAGGCTCTGGTAGGGTTCTGTGTCTCCACTGTGCCAAGTTCAGGGTTTGGCCCAGTGTAAGTCTATAAGCTTTGCCTCAAGAATGTATGAAGCTGAAAAGAAAACTGTTTCTTCAGTTGTAAAGAGCTGTGTGTATAAATGGGACACCACTCACGTGACTGCACAAAATTATGCTTCAAATTATGTCACTTTAAACTGGGCATTGTTCTTATGCTGTTGCGTTGTGGCGGGTTGCTGTTGTTTTTCTTTTAACAATCAATTATTAAATTTATTGACCAAGAAATGAAAGAACTTGAGGATACAGTGGAAAAACAAAGGCCTGCTTTATTCTGAATATCCTCTCAACTATTAAGTCTGTTGGCTTATAAGAAGCCTGAGAGCGGCTGCTGTGTCCCTTTGCTGAGATGTTTGTGTTTCTGCAGAATTAGTAATTGGAAAGGGAGTGCCACTAATTCCCATTTCCCCATTTGAAACTTACTGCTAGGTAGTGTATCAAATTGAACACAATGTGTAGCTCAGCTCAGTGACAATCAGTTTACCCATTTGTTGGTATTTTTAATTGAATTTAATAATGGGACTAAAGCTGTGTGGAGCAGGGTGGCAATTGATTCACAGGGGCCTGTTGGAACCTGTTCTGCGCATGGGTTTTGTTTTGACATTCAGATCTGAATCAACTCCAAAATTACAAGTGAAACTCAGAGAAAACACAGCCCAAAAGCAACTTCAATCAGCCCAGGCTTGCTTCCTCTTGACATTTGAGCCAGGATTGCTCAGAACTCGATTCAGGCTCTCTAAAAGGCTCTCGGACCTCAACTGACCTGGTTGCCCTATGATTAAGGCATAGGACTGAGAGATCTGGTTTCAGTTTCTCACTTGTGCATAACCTTAGGCAAGTAATGTAATCTCAGTTTCCCTATTTGCAAAATGAAATGAATAGTACTTTGCTATAAGGGGTTATTTTTGAGCCTTTAATTCAATCATATTTATAATTTATAAAAAACTGAGTTCCTCTGATGGAAGACGCTAAGGAGGGGCACTTTAAAGGAAAAAAAAAAGCTGGGCATAATTCTGAAGGGGACTTCTTTACCCTAAACTTTACTTTCAGCACTTTAACTGTATTCCATATGGACCTTTAACTCAGCTTTGTTTCCTTTCTATAAAATTTTGTTCCAAGGAATTCTAGGGACGACTGATCTTTTCAGTAGGAAGCATAGTTCTGAAAAGAAGTGATTAGAATGAGGGAGGGATTAAATAATACTTAGCATTTATATAGGGCTTTACAACACCAGAGTTTTCTACTGTACAAATATTAAGGGTTGTAACCTGATCTTGAGAGGTATTCTGCTCTTATCAACTCACTGAAATCATTGTGTTTGTATCTCTTGATCATACAGGACCTGATTCTGCAAGCCTTGTTCACAATGAGCATTACTTACGCATGCAAGTAATTCCATGGGTTCAATGGGGTTCATGTATTAATAGGCTGAAAGGTGAGAGAATTGGACTGTATCTCTCTCTACTTTACAGCAGTTACTGATAAGAGCATTTGGTGATAACTGTGATATCCACTATGTTGGGTGTTCTTGTTTTGATTTTATTGAGTGGTTGAAATCCATGGGATTACTCAGCATGAGTCCTACTGAAAGGGTTGCAGAAGTGGAAGATGATGCACCATGGTGATCCTCAAAGGTTAATTCAAGTTGCCACTTCCCTTACTAGCTTTGGGGTACTGACAGTGGGTACAACATGGTGTGTTAACTTATATGCCATTTCCATGGCAGTGAGGAAAATAAATGTGCATCAGTCCTGAAGCTCAGGCCGACCTGAAAGAGAGGCTTCCTGACTGAAAATTTCAGTAGCCAAGTCTCAGTTCTAGACAGGCATTTGCCAGCTGGATGACCTCTAACTTGGCAACTGAATTTGTATTTGAGAATGTTATTAATCTGTGCCAAATATATGATCTCATGTGAAGCTTGTACTTGGTATTATTTAATTTCGTTCCAATTATTCCAGAAAAAACAATTAAGAAAATGAATAATTATAAAAGTAAGGTCAACTCAATTTTCTGTACTAATGTTTTTAGTTACTAAACTCATTATTGCTAATTCATTTCATAATCTTTGCCATCTAACCTAATTTGTTTCATTTATAAGTGGCAAGAAGGGAGCATCATAAAACTTCAGTGAAAACAAAGCAGCAAAACCATAAAAAGAAAGGGAGTATTTGTGGCACCTTAGAGACTAACAAATTTATTTGAGCATAAGCTTTCGTGAGCTACAGCTCACTTCATCGGATGCATTCAGTGGAAAATACAGTGGGGAGATTGTGTATATACACAGAGAACATGAAACAATGGGTGTTACCATACACACTGTAACGAGAGTGATCAGGTAAGGTGAGCTATTACCAGCAGGAGAGAGGGGAAAAAAAACCTTTTGTAGTGATGATCAAGTGCCACACACTCTCTCAAAGAAACTGCAGAACCACCCGATCAACATCCTATACAGCGAACAGGGAAAGATTAAGAATGAGCTCTCAAAACTGGATACTCTCATAAAAAAACAACCTTCCACACAAACTTCCTGGTGGCTGGACTTTACAAAAACTAGACAAGCCATTTACAACACACATTTTGCTTCTCTACAAAAGAAAAAGGACACTAAACTATCTAAACTACTACATGCCACAAGGGGCCACAACAGTGGTTCCCTTAACCCACCCAGCAATATTGTTAATCTATCCAGCTATACTCTTAGGACAGATTTTTCTGCTGGGCTATCTCGGGGCCTCTCCTTCTGCCCCTCCACCCCCACGAATATGAAACAGTTCTGTGGTGACCTAGAATCCTATTTTCGACGTCTCTGACTCAAGGATTATTTCCAACACACCTCTGAACAACATACTAAACCCACAGAGACCTTCCTATCAAGACTACAGAAAGAAGGATTCTGGGTGGACTCTTCCTGAAGGTCGAAACAACAGACTGGACTTCTACATAGAGTGCTTCCGCCAATATGCATGGGCTGAAATTGTGGAAAAGCAGCATCACTTGCCCCATAACCTCAGCCGTGCAGAACACAATGCCATCCACAGCCTCAGAAACAACTCTGACATCGTAATCAAAAAGGCTGACAAAGGAGGTGCTGTCATAATCATGAATAGGTTGGAATATGAACAAGAGGCTGCTAGGCAGCTCTCCAACACCACTTTCTACAAGCCATTACCCTCTGATCCCACTGAGAGTTACCGAAAGAAACTACACCATCTGCTCAAGAAACTCCCTGAAAAAGCACAAGAACAAATCCGCAAAGACACACCCCTAGAATCCCGACCAGATGTATTCTACCTGCTACCCAAGATCCATAAACCTGGAAATCCCAGATGCCCCATCATCTCAGGCATTGGCAACCTAACAGCAGGATTGTCTGGCTATGTAGACTCCCTCTTCAGGCCCTATGCTACGAACACTCCCAGCTATTTTCGAGACACCACTGACTTCCTGAGGAAACTACAATCCATCGGTGATCTTCCTGATAACACCATCCTGGCCACTGTAGATGTAGAAGCCCTCTACACCAACATTCCACACAAAGATGGACTACAAGTCATCAGGAACAGTATCCCCGATAATGTCACGGCAAATCTGGTGGCTGAACTTTGACTTTGTCCTCAACCATAACTATTTCACATTTGGGGACAATGTATACCTTCAAATCAGCGGAACTGCTATGGGTACTCGCATGGCCCCACAGTATGCCAACATTTTTATGGCTGACTTAGAAGAACGCTTCCTCAGCTCTCTTCCCCTAATGCCCCTACTCTACTTGTGCTACATTGATGACATCTTCATCATCTGGACCCATCTTGAGGAATTCCACCATCAACCTCAGGCTGGACCAGTCCACACAAGAGATCCACTTCCTGGACATTACAGTGCTAATAAGCCATGGTTACGTAAACACCACCCTATACTGGAAACCTACTGACTGCTATACTTAACTACATGCCTCCAGCTTTCATCCAGACCACACCACACAATCCACTGTCTACAGCCAAGCTCTACGATGCAACCACATTTGCTCCAACCCCAGACAGAGACAAACTCCTACAAGATCTCTATCAAGCGTTCTTACAACTACAATACCCACCTGCTGAAGTGAAGAAACACACTGACAGAACCAGAAGACTACCCAGAAATTACCTACTACAGGACAGGCCCAACAAAGAAAATAACAGAACGCCACTAGCCATCACCTTCAGCCCTCAACTAAAACCTCTCCAACGCATCATCAAGGATCTCCAACCTATCCTGAAGGATGACCCATCACTCTTACAGATCTTGGGAGACAGGCCAGTCCTTGCTTAGAGACAGCCCCCCAACCTGAAGCAAATACTCACTAGCAACCACACACCACACAACAAAAACACTAACCCAGGAACCTATCCTTGCAACAAAGCCCGTTGCCAACTGTGCCCACATATCTATTCAGGGGACACCATCATAGGGCCTAATCACATCAGCCACACTATCAGAGGCTCCGTTCACCTGCACATCTACCAATGTGACATATGCCATCACGTGCCAGCAATACCCCTCTGCCATGTACATTGGCCAAACTGAACAGTCTCTACGTAAAAGAATAAATGGACACAAATCAGACGTCAAGAATTATAACATTCAAAATCCAGTCGGAGAACACTTCCATCTCTCTGGTCACTCGATTACAGACCTAAAAGTGGCAATTCTTCAACAAAAAAACTTCAAAAACAGAATCCAACGAGAGACTGCTGAATTAGAATTAATTTGCAAACTGGATACAATTAATTTAGGCTTGAATAAAGCCTGGGAGTGGATGTGTCATTACACAAAGTAAAACTATTTCCCCTTGTTTATTCCCCCCCCACCACCACTACTGTTCCTCACATGTTCTTGTCAACTGCTGTAAATTGCCCACCTTGATTATCACTACAAAAGGTGTCGTCCTCCCCGTCCCCCCTCTCTCCTGCTGGTAATAGCTCACCCTACCTGATCACTCTCGTTACAGTGTGTATGGTAACACCCACTGTTTCATGTTCTCTATGTATATAAAATCTGCCCACTGTATTTTCCACTGCATGCGTCCGATGAAGTGAGCTGTAGCTCACGAAAGCTTATGCTCAAATAAATTTGTTCGTCTCTAAGGTGCCACAAGTACTCCTTTTTCTTTTTGCGGATACAGACTAACATGGCTGGTACTCCTGAAATCAGCAAAACCATGTCATTTTAGTGATTTCCTGAGCAAGTAATTATCCATTGTTAACCTTTATGGGAAGAACTTTTCTGATTCAACCACAATATAGTTGTTAAATTTATCAAACAGAAATTTCTCTCCTATTTGTAACTGCAGCTGCCTAAAGTAAAACAAAAATTTAATAATTGTATTATATATTTTATAAATGAAATATATATCTGTTTTCTAATGCTTAGAAGCAAGCCATTTTACCACTTTACTACATAATCAAAACTAGGAACTTATAAGTGAATTTCAAGTAGTTTTTTGCTGAATCTGAGTCCTGGGCCTGCAAATCTACCCTGGAAATCTTTTAAGAGCTAGTTCTCTCACAGTATGTAAGACCTGGGCTAAGATCCATTGAAGTCAATGGGAGTCATTTTATTAATTTCACTGGACATCAGCTCAGGCCTTTTCACTTTAATCTTGCAAGATTAATGTATTGGCAGATACCTGCACAGTTTACTCCTGGGGGAGCTTTGTGCCACTGCGCATGCGCAGAATTCATTACTTCCATGCAGAAAAATTGCTTTCTGACAGGGAAGCAAAGGGAAGCCTCAAGAGTGGTCACGCACCCTTCCCCAGCATAGCGGGTGCATTATTTCAGGCACCCAGAGCAACTGGCAGAGAGGTAAATCACAGCAGGGGGTGGGGCTGGGGATACTTCAGCCAGTGGCTACTTCCCTGTGCCAGGCCCAGCTGCTAATCCTGGCTGGACGGGGGATGGGGAAGGATGGTACCACCTCTTTCCCAGTTGAAAAAGGACCCTTGTGGCTCCAGTCAGCACTGCTGACCAGGCAGCTAAAAGTCTCGTTGGCAGGGCTGGCAGGCTCCCTACCTGGCTCTGTGCCACTCCCCAGAAACAGTGACATGTTCCTAGGCGAAGGGACAACGATTGGGGCTCTGTGTGCTGACCCCGCCCCAAGCGCTGGCTCCGCAGCACCCATTGATCAAGAATTGCAGCCAATGGGAGCTGCAGGGGTGGCATCTGCGGGCAGAGGCAGTGTGCAAAGCCACCTGGCCACACCTCCATCGAGGAGCCGAGCGACATGTCACCGTTTCCAGGGAGCTGCCCAAGGTGAGTGCCACTCGGAGCCCACTCCCCTCTCACATCACAACCCCTGCCCCAGCCCTGAGCCCTCTCTTGCATCTCAAACCCCACCATAGCTCAGCACCCCCCCCCTGCACTCGGAACCCCTTGGTCCCAGCTGGAGCCCTCTCCTGCACCCCAAACCTCTCATTCCCAGCCCGGTGAAAATGAGCGAGTGAGTGAGGGTTGGGGAGAGCGAGTGACAGAGGGAGGGGATGCAGTGACAAGGGGGATGGAGCCTCGGAGAAGGGGCAGGGGAAGGGATGGGGCCTTTTGGCCGGGGTGGGGAAGGGAGCGGGGCAAGGGTGTTCAGTTTTTTGTGCAATTAGAAAGTTGGCAACCCTATCTTCCACTGCAAGGAGCAGACCCAGGAAATCTTCCCAGGTTGCAGGATGCTCCACACCCCTCCCGCTGCTTCCTGCCCCATTGCTCCTCAGCTGTGGTGGGAGGAGTCACTGTACGGGGAGCTGCTTCCTCTGTCTGCCACCCATGCATCTGGACCCCCCCATTGAACCTTTCTCCCGCCCCTGCACCCGGAACCTCCCCACTGAGCTCCCCACATCCTAACTCCCACCGCGCTGAGCCTCCTGCATCCAGACTCCCACCCCTGCACCTACACTACCGCTTGCTGAGCCCCCTGCACTTGAACCCGCACCCCAATGAGTCCCACCCCCTTGCACTTGGACCACACCTCACTGAACCCCTGCACACCCGACTCTCCCCCCTCCTCAGCTACGCACCATCCCCTCATATCCAGACCCCCTCCCACTGAGCCCCAACCACCTTCACCTGGACCCCTCTGCAGAATCCCATTACCCCTGCACTCAGAACCCCAAATGACCCCCTGTGCATCCAGATCCCCCCCCACTAAGCCGCTGTACACAGATTACCCCACATAGAATCCTCACCCCACACCTGGATCCCTCCACACTTGGATCCTGCTGAGATGAACCTGCCTGTCCCACACCTGGTGCACCTGGCATGGAGGGGTAGGGCCCTGGGGTGTTTCTCGAGCAGGCCTGGCCCTTGCACTGTCAGGGTCAGGTGCAGCCGAGTCTGTGTCCTGGGGGTGGGTCACAGGGGGCTCTCCCACTTCTGTGCAGCCAGTGGCCTGTGCTCCCCGCTGCTATGTTGGAGCCTCCATATATATTTATTGACAAATAAAATTTGCCAAATTTTAAAATATTGTGTTCAGAAAAAAAATTTTGTGCAGAAATTTTAATTTTTTGGTGCAGAATTCCCTCAGGAGTAACAGTTGTGATACCTGCTGACGTCAATGAGGCTCTATCTTCTTGCAAGAGGAGTGGGTCTCTTTTCTTGCGTTACTAGCCGAAACCAAAAAACAGGAGGAGGTGACTGTTTTTAAAAAAAAAAATGCATATGGGAGAAGGTAAGGGTTGGGTTCTGATCTCAGTTATGCTAGCATTAATTAATCTATTAAAATGAGTGGAGTTGCCTCTTATTTACTGTACACTGGTTTAAGATCCAAAAATGGCCTTAATGGAACTTTTTTAAAACACTAAACATATGGCTGTCTGCTTTGAGCTTTAGATGAAAGTTCTTATTTTATTTGAAGAGTGATCCCCCATTATGACAGATAATGAAATAATTGTACTAGCCATAGAAAAATACTCCTATTTCAAAATCAAACTTATAGTAAAATCCTTTGAGCTATATTGATATGTAGGGATAGTAAATTTAACAATGACATGTTGATGGGAGCCTTCATAATTCCTTAATTGTAGGGAAATCATTATACAAGAATGTTAAGGTGAAAAGGAAACCTTTGTAGATGTTTAAAGGAGCATATCCACTTCAAGAAGCCTAAATTAAAAGGGGGGGACAAAGGTCATGGGCAGTCTTTCACTGGTGATGGGTTTATTGAGAGAGAGAAGCCAGTAAAAGAATAAACTGCTATATAAATTTTCTCAGTATGATGTTACCAAGAAAAGGAAACATTTAAACTGAGAATTTGAAAAAAATAAATAAATGAAGATTGAGGTATTTCCCCCACCCAGTAGGGCTTCTGCTAATATTTTGGTAGCAGCAGGATATCTTATTGTCTCTTAGAATCATAGAATCATAGAATATCAGGGTTGGAAGGGACCCCTGAAGGTCATCTAGTCCAACCCCCTGCTCGAAGCAGGACCAATTCCCAGTTAAATCATCCCAGCCAGGGCTTTGTCAAGCCTGACCTTAAAAACTTCCAAGGAAGGAGATTCCACCACCTCCCTAGGCAACGCATTCCAGTGTTTCACCACCCTCTTAGTGAAAAAGTTTTTCCTAATATCCAATCTAAACCTCCCCCACTTCAACTTGAGGCCATTACTCCTCGTTCTGTCATCTGCTACCATTGAGAACAGTCTAGAGCCATCCTCTTTGGAACCCCCTTTCAGGTAGTTGAAAGCAGCTATCAAATCCCCCCTCATTCTTCTCTTCTGCAGGCTAAACAATCCCAGCTCCCTCAGCCTCTCCTCATAAGTCATGTGTTCTAGACCCCTAATCATTTTTGTTGCCCTTCGCTGGACTCTCTCCAATTTATCCACATCCTTCTTGTAGTGTGGGGCCCAAAACTGGACACAGTACTCCAGATGAGGCCTCACCAATGTCGAATAGAGGGGGACGATCACGTCCCTCGATCTGCTCGCTATGCCCCTACTTATACATCCCAAAATGCCATTGGCCTTCTTGGCAACAAGGGCACACTGCTGACTCATATCCAGCTTCTCGTCCACTGTCACCCCTAGGTCCTTTTCCGCAGAACTGCTGCCTAGCCATTCGATCCCTAGTCTGTAGCGGTGCATTGGATTCTTCCGTCCTAAGTGCAGGACCCTGCACTTATCCTTATTGAACCTCATCAGATAGCTCTTGAAGAGCTATCAATGCTCTTTGTGAGAAGAGGAATGGATACTGTGTAACTGCCACATCACAAGTGCAAGTGAAAACAGAGACAGCCGATGTTATGAACTGCTTAATAGCATTACACATGGTGAGACTGGTAAGAAGAATTCTACAGATCAAAGCAGCTTATGTCTGAGGCTTGAGGTCTTCTATCTCTCTTTTCTTACCTTTCTCTCTATCATAGCATTCATTCTTTCATCCAGGCTCCTCTTTCCTTCTGATCTCCTCATTCTTTGTCCACCAATTCCGCTGGTATCTCCAGTTGTCCCCCTGAGAAGAATCAACTCTCTAGATGACAGGTTTCAGAGTAACAGCCGTGTTAGTCTGTATTCGCAAAAAGAAAAGGAGTACTTGTGGCACCTTAGAGACTAACCAATTTATAATCTCTAGATGATTTCCCACCACTCCTATATCAAAAGTGGGATCAGTGTGGATGTGGATGACTCAAACAAGCAGTAACAAATTAGGCCAATTGCTGTATTAGAAACCCTTAAAAGATCCCAATTTTCAGAGGGGGTCTGTTTAAAACTTTCTGAAAATTGGGTTCCTTAAGAGATTTCTCAAGTTGGGCATCTAAAATCCGTAGTCACTTTTGAAAATCGTGACCTAAGTGACCAATGTGACACTAGCAGACCCGGTGCCAGCTCTTGCCAAGACTTGAGACATTCACTAAGAACTGACAAACTCACAACTGGAGACCAGACCAGTTTATATGTGTGTTAGATTTGCTGAAAATAGATATTAATCTTATAAGAATGTTTTTACTGTTTAGACTCTATGAAATGCTTGTAAATTGTTGCATGCATTAATCTCGCTTGTAATGTCTGTGTTTCATGCTATACAAAAATTACGTAGATTTTGCTTTATAACTTTGACAGTTTTTTGCACTGAAGTTGTGAACCCAGGGACAAGAATTGTCATTCCCACCCCTTGCCCATCCAGGAGGACTATCGATATTTAAGTGGGCTGTTATAAGACAAAAACGTTGTTAGTTGCCCCACCTGTGCAGGAGGCCTTGTCCCATTGCTTTGAAGGCTGGAACAGGGAAATGAAAAAAAATCTTCACATCAACTATTTTTATCTCTTAACCCTGTGAGAATTCAAACAGCAAACATGCCAAACTAGACCTAGCGATCCCCAGTGGCTGCTTCCTGGATCCGGTTTGAAAGATGCTTTGAATTGATAGATCACTATAACTCTGTCACTCTTAGGGTTTAGATTGCAGCTCATTTGTTCAAATGTTTCCTTGCTTTAACCTCTAAACAACTCTCTTATTTCTCTTTCCTAGTTAATAAACCTTTAGATAGTTTATTACAGGATTGGTTATAGGTACTGTCTCTGGTGTAAGATCTGGGGTAGAGGACTGGCCTCTGGGGATGGGAAGTAACCTAAGTATTGTGAGATTATTATTTTTATTTTTGTGTAAGTGACCATTTATCACATAGTCTAGTTTGTCTCGTGGCAAGATAGACCAGTGCTTTTTAACCTCTGCAGTCTCAGGGGTCGATCTGTCTGACTCCATGGCAAGACCGTTATAATGATCCAGGAGTTCCCATTTGTTACTGACTTGGTAAAACCTAACTATCAAACATACCACCACTCGGAGGGATCTGCCCTGTTTTTGACAGTCTGCCCTGAAGTAGGCAGTCAGTTTCGTGAGCCACTCCAGACACTGTGACACTCTATAGGTATGTATCTTTTGGAGGAGGGGGCAGGAAATCTCACTGAAACATTATCTGAAATGAAACTACTCAGGTTGGCAACAACTGCATGTCTCTAGCACCTCTGTGGAAATTACACTAAACTAGACCCATAAAGCCTTGGATTACTTAGGTCACAAGATTATAACTGTTGAATTTATAAGCATAAATTTTAAAAAATGCCAAAATGATTGCTTTTTTTCCTCAAGTAAAATATTGTGACACCTCCACAAGGATCTTTCTATTCAGACTTTTGGCTAAAACCGAGTGTGGGAACAGTTTAGTATTTGATATATCCTCTGCCAGAGATAATATCCTGCCTTGGAAGGGAGGTGGATTTGAAGAACTAATAGGTCTTTTCCATCTGTAACTACTGCCAGTATTCTCATATTTTTGATCAGGAAAATGTGTTGCTGAAAACTACAGAGAATAACCATCCCAATTGCCTGTACCAAAGGCAAATTTTGTTGGATGAGTAGAGATGTTGATGAATGACATGATTTGAAATGTTTTCATCCCAATGGCTTCCTCTGCTGGTGTGTTTCGTGTTTTTTGTCTTTGATTTTTCAGTTGCCAAAACACTTGATGAGCAGATTTGCGGATAATGACACTCTTACTTGGAGGTTTAAATAAAAATCTGTTCCATTTGCAACTGAAAAGACCTAGAATTAAATTTTAAGCAAACTGGGCTGGAATTTGATCTCACACCAGTAAAATAAATCAACTGAAGTCAATAGAGTTACACTATAAAAAGCTATAAAACTGTGTAGTAAGTGAGCTCCAAACCACAGGCCTGTTGTTTCTTCCTTGGAGAAGGTTAGGGTCAGAAATGGCTGATATTGACAAAATATTATCTTGCAGTAAATTTTCACTATCCACTAGAATGGACTTTTAATATGCAGAAGTTCCCACTTTCCTGGAGAGGAACCATTGGAAGAAAAAGCAAAATGAATTAAGCATTGCAAATTTCTTACTTTATAAAACAAATACCTACATTTTGTAATCAGTCCCTCTGTCTAGTATTCACTATGAGTCATCAGACTTCGTGGAGGGGGGGGGTTGGGGGTGAGAAAACCTGGATTTGTGCTGGAAATGGCCCAACTTGATGATCACTTTAGATAAGCTATTACCAGCAGGACAGTGGGGTGGGAGGAGGTATTGTTTCATGATCTCTGTGTGTATATAATATCTGCTGCAGTTTCCACAGTATGCATCTGATGAAGTGAGCTGTAGCTCACGAAAGCTCATGCTCAAATAAATTGGTTAGTCTCTAAGGTGCCACAAGTACTCCTTTTCTTTTTGCGAATACAGACTAACACAGCTGTTACTCTGAAACAGGGCAAAATTAGAAGACTTTTGTCCAGACAGACCTTGGGGTGGACAGTCACACACAGACTTGAGCAGAAATGAACTAGGGAAAAGGTTGTTTGGGAATTGTTTGACAGAAGTATTCTTATTCCTTGTGAACAATTAAACAAGAAGAGTGGAGAGCTGACTAGTTTATATTTCTTTTTTCATGTGTAACTAAGAGCAAATATTCAACATCTTTTAAATCCAACATTAGAACAGAAAGATGCAGGAACCTCTAGTTCATAAAAAGATTCATAGAGCCTTAGGCCAGAACCCCAGATAATGTATATCTGCATAGTTTCATTGAAGTCACTGGAGGCTGTGCCACATCATATCACCCAAGGGTCTGGCCCTAAATCTTTTATTTGTATAAATGTGTGAGCCTTGTTGATGTCACCTGTACAACTCAGTTGACAGTCCAGTGGAATGAAAATCTCTTTGTTAGGAGATTAAGTACTGAGAAATGAAATCTTATTCTGTAGAATAAACTGGAAACCTTAAAATGTAACAGTCCAATTTTCATCCTCCCAGTCAACATGCCACTGAAAATGCCCTGACATAGCTAAAGCACAACCATTGTCATGTGAAAAATCTACATTTTCACATGAAAAAAAAAAAATTTATGCACGCAAGGCCTAGCAAGGGATTTTTGCAAGTCCACCCATTTTAGTGTCAAGTATGGCATGTGCATCCAATGATACATCTACACTGCAAAAAAAGTGTTCTTATTTTGGGTTAGCTAATCCAGGTTAAAACAACAATGAAGACATGGCAACTCTGACTGGCAGCTCATGTTCAACCCCAAACTCCCTTATAGGCTTTAACTCAAGCTACTAACCTGTGTTAAAAGCCGAGTTGTATGTTTTCATGACTATTTTTTTGTAGTGTAAACAAACCACTAGGAGGCTTTAAAAACGTGGCCCATTATCGATCTTTCCAGCCAGCAGCATTTATGATGTATGGGATTTTTGCATGGCATGTTTCTACATGTAACTAGAAAAGGCCACTATCCTGGAAGCATGAACTTCTGTAATATCATGGGAATGTATTTGTATCATCTCCTAATAATGCCAAAGTTAACTTTTATGTCTCACTTTTCAAGGAGATGCCCACAAAACCCCCTTTGCTGTTTAATCCTTGTAGGATGTCCAGATCTCATTGAAAACATCTCTAGTAGGTGCTAAATATGCCAGCATCTGCCTCTTCAGAATGCTCCTCCAAAACCGTTATACAAAACATTGTAATATTTTAGTCTGTAAACACACATTTTCTTTTTCTTAAAAGTAGGTTGGAGAGAAGCATAAATTAGAATCCTTAAATCATAAGGTGACATCCTGGCCTCATTTAAATCAATGGCAAAACTCCAATTGACTTATAGAGCCAGCATTTCACCTCTAATGTTTAGGATATAAAAAAAGATCTTTAAGGTCCTACCTACACTATTATCAGGCCAGTGAAAGGTTGTTTCCTGTAATATATTTTCTGGTGTTTGTTTTCCAGTCTGCTTTTCAACAATGGGGTTTCTACCACTTTCCTCAGGATATTATTCCACAATCTAATAGATCCTGTTCATGCTGGACTTCGAATCAGCTTTCAAATACCCAGTAGTTTCTTTAAAGCCTTCTGAAAAAGAATTGTTTTCAAGGATATATTTGCTTTGCCAGTATTATGATTTGTTGTTCATCTTGTGGATTTTTAAAGATCTCTGTACTTGGTATTCAAATTAATGGCCTTGCTGTATTTGGCTGGATAAAACACGCTCAGTACAATGTACATAATACTTACATTTCTCTGATATGCATACTTGGTAAAAGCTTTCTCAGTTTCATCATTTAGACAGGTAGGATCCAATAAATCATGCACTGCACTCACAGTGGGATGACAATGGGGTTGGGGGTAGAGGAAAATATCAGGCAACTGCTGCAGGAGACCCATCCAAAAGCCTTGAGCCAATGTTTAAACCTGAAAGATGTGAAATGGTTTGAAATGCATTAAACTGATATTCTTTTTCTTTCTCTTCTTGCAAATGCCTTGTTAGATGTTTCAGTAGAAGCTTATGTTTCTTATATATGGTCTGCTCTTGTTTCCAAGCCCATATGTAACTAAAGTATCATTCTAAATGCATTCTGCCACTGGCCAGTTGTGCACCCTTGCACATAGCACTTAGTTCTAGATTTTCAAAAATGTCCACTAGTGTTGAGTACCTCTGTTTTCTTGGATATACAGCTTGAGACATATGGGGCCTGATGTTCAGAAAAGCTGAACACCCTACAATACTAGCTGATGAAGTCAATGGGAGTTGCATGTGCTTGACCATGCTTAAAATTGTACTTGATATTTCTAAAATTGGGGGACCAAATACTGAGGTGCACACAACTAGTGGATACCTTTTGAAAATCTAGTCCGTAATTTCTCTGATTCCATTTCTCAGTGTATAAAATGGGAAAGTGCCAATCTGGATTCAGCACTGTGCTATTCCAGCTCTTACAGAGAGATGTTGTGATGGTAACAGATCATCCATAGCCTCAGCTCCAGTGGGTCACCCCACCTCTTGAACATTTTTGAGCCTAGATTTATCAGGGAAGACCTCATTGCATGCTGCAGAAATCCATTTGTCCATTGTATGGTAGTGGCAGCAGCAAAGTAGAATGGGTCCCCTGGTAATCTGTCAGTAGAATAAAAATACATTCTTGATCTCAACAGTCTGGGAAGTCAATAGCTGAAGGAAAGTCTCTGAGCTTGATTCTCCTCTCACTTTTATACCAGTTTCAAACCCTGTCTTGGAAACTGACTATTCAGCAGTTAAAGTACAGTAGCTAGGGGACATCTCCTACAGTATATACAGTGGACAATGGAGAAATATTACCTGAGGGCCAAATTCTGTTCCCTTGGAGGGGTAAATTCAACATAACTCCATTGACTTACATCTAGTCAGTCCAGACTTGCACTGATGTAAATGAAAGAGGAATTTTAGCCCTTGGCTAGAATTTCTCCACTTGAAACTCTCCATTCTCCACAGTATGCTATACAGATATATGCCCCCATTATAACTTTAGCAACTGTAAGCTTAACTGCTGAATAGTCAGTTTGCAATACAGGTTTTGCTATTCATAATTATTGTCTGGAGGAAAAACATCAGTAGACTGTGTGCATAAACAGGCCAAGTATCCTTGTTAGATGAATGCAATGGTAATTTAATGGAAAGGATCAACAGAAAGGCAAATCTATTGCATCTCATCATTTTCCCCTAAGCTTTCACTTAATTTCCTCCTAACACACATTGTCATGACTTTTTTTAATTTCACACCAGCTTTTGTGAAGGTTAGAACATCTAATCAGTGAGAACAGAACATTTGTCTTTTTTTTCCTTTAATTTAAATTCACTGCTTGCTAGTCTACTCCCTTAAACGCACAAGAACACAAACTGTCTTCACAAACCTATATACACACTGTCTCTCATTATCTCACATCCTTGTGTATGTATGCACATGCTCTTTCTCTGCTTCTCTCACTCATGCACAATCACACAGTTTTCTTCTTCAGCATCTCCAGTTTTACTTCATAACTATAACATCTCACTGGATCCCACTTCCGTGGCAATTATCCTGTTTTTTTAAAAAATGAAGCAAAAGGTTTATTTTCCTATCTTGAAGCCTAAAACAATAGGTGTTTAACTGAGTGTCAGAGAGAGAAAATTAAAAGAATCAATGTAATTTTCAGTCTGGTCAATGTAATTGGTATTAATTTACCGCTCCTCTCAACTGATCAGAATCCTTTTACCCTTTCCGCTACTTGGTAGCGTCTCAGCAAAAATTACCAGCATCACCCCACTTCTTGCTGTAGGCTGTGAAAACGCAACCTACTATAGGTTTATCCATGCACATTCTAAAAGAAAAGGTCCTACATTTCTCCTTCAGATTTCTAAGCCTCGTGTTTGTGCTAGCCATATAAGTATTATGAATAAGAATATAAATTCCAGATTGTTTTAACCCAGACTTTAAAAATTCTAAGCTCTGTTCCAGAAATACAATTTAGGTATTTTTCACCTCACATTAATTGATGATCATGCTGCTGCCATAATGATGCAATTTCCCAATAGCCTGGACATGCCTGTTCTTTAGCTGACGTCATGATGATAACAAATTGCACATTTAATAGTCTAATGGGGGGCGGGGATGTCAGGTTATCTATCAAGGGATCACTTTGATCCATGACTTTTATGAAGCTCATATCCCCAAAAGAAGCTCACGAAAGCTTATGCTCAAATAAATTGGTTAGTCTCTAAGGTGCCACAAGTACTCCTTTCCTCTTGTACCTGTCCCATTGGGATTGGAAGCTCTTATATATAAGGAGTCAAAGGTAATGGAGCCCCCATTAATACTGGTCACCATGAAACATGAAGGTTTATGACCAAACTTGTTTAAAAACCAATTTGAAAGATTTGTTATTAAAAGGGATATGCTTCACTACTTTTACTAGTTACTAATTCCATATTTATCTAGCCATTATTGGTAAAATCTGCTTAGCTTGAAAACATAAAGTTTTCCCCTGTTTTTTAATTCAGTGATTCCTGAGTTGTGTTTTTTCCCTCCACTGGATTCCTAAAAGCAGCAAAAAGAAAACCAGAGTTCTTGTTTACTTCATTGTTTGTGCATTGGTATAATCAAACATCCATAAGAATGTGAACAGATCTGAGATGAGTTAATGCTTGTTCACTTAAAAAGTAGAACTGTACAAAACTAAAGGGTTTAATATTTCATTATAAACCCCCAAACCTGGGTCAGACTCACTGAAATTATTTTTGGTAATCTTGGGTTGACTCTCCATGGTACCAAATCCATCCACTATCTAGTTATTTATACCATTCTTACTTTTATTATTTGTTGTTGTTTAAGTAATCCCTACAGGCCCCAATCAAGATCAAGGGCACATTGTAGACACCTAGTAAGAGACCTGGTCTGCTCCAAAAAATTTACAATCTAAATAGGAAAGACAGACAAAAGGTAGGAGACAGGAAGTATAATTAACTCCATTTTACAAAGGGTAAACTAAGGGTCTGTCTACACTTTGAGCTGGAGAAGTAACTTCTAACTTGAGGAGATATGCCCATGCTGCCTCTTGTGGAGCAAGTGTGCTAAAAACAGAAGTGTAGCTGCAGTGGCAGAAGTGGCAGTGCAGGCAGTGGGGAGGGTTAGCTGCTCTGAGAATATACCTAGCACCATGGATGGGATTGTACTCATGGTGGCTAGCCCCTCCCACCATTCACATCACCATGGCTACACTTCTGTTTTTAGTACACTAGCTCTATCAGAGCTAGAGTGGGTATGTCTCCTTGAGCTGGAAGCTATACCTCCAACTGAAAGTGTACACTTACACTCAGATGCAGGGAGATTAAGTGAATTGTCCAAGGTCACATGGGAATCCTACATTAGACACAAGCAATTTAATGCAGCTCTCCCAATTCTCATCCTAGTTCAATAACCACAAAACCAATTATTCCATATTATTATGGACAGATCTTGGGACAAGTTTCAAGCAAACCTGGGTTGACTGTGTTTGAGCCTGAAATCAGGTGAAACTTTTCAGTTATGGCTGAGTTTTGCTTTGAGCGTGGGGAGCGCTCACAGGGTATAAATGTATGCAAAGTTCATAAAATTAAAAAGATGTTTGCAGGGAGGGGTGGGTCTCAGAGTCCAGGTTCCAGCCTGAGTAGGAATGCCTATACTGCTATTTTTAGCCATGTAGTACAAGCAGGAGTCAATTGACCCAGGGTCTGAGAGTCACGGGAGGAGGGGAGGTTGTTTTGGTGGTTTTTGCCAGGTAGATGTTCCCATGGTTTATTGTGTTTCTTGCATAAATGGCTATTTATTTTAAACTATTGCTTTCTATAAACAGGATAGGTTTTTGGAGTCGGAAGAATAATCTCTACCAACGTATAGCCACTTCTTAATGTGATCAAGCATTAGGTCCTTTAACTGAGATTCTATCATTCTCTAAGGTCCTGATGCTATCGAGGACACTCACGTTAGTGTATCTGCATCAGTCCAGTTACTATAGTCCACATTGCCCAGTACAATTTAGTTAGCGTCAGTGCAGTGGTATCATCTGGTGTAGCTACGTTAATGTAGTTACACCAGGTTGAATTTTCTTAATGGAGACCGCACCTGATGTTCACTTCCTGACAGTTTTCTGGAGCTTGGAATCTGCATTTCAGCCAAATCCTTGCCCTAGCATTTTCTGCTGAAGGTACAGCACCCTACATTCCTTCTTTTTCATACATTTTAAATTCATGTCACTTGGCAATTCATATGAACAGCCCTTTCCTTTATTTTCCATAATGTCTAAAGCACTAGGAGAAAAGCTTTGGGAGTGCACTAGGAGAAAGATATAGATAATTATGGTTTTAAAGTTTTAAGAGGCTTTGTGCATCATATGAAGATTTATACTTCACCAATAACTTTAAAAAAATTAAATTGATTTATCTACAATTGTGGTATATTTAAGACTTTTAAAACGCCATGGCGCATGTGGCTTTCCCTGCATGATCTGAAGTATTTTCAAAATACTTTAGAATACGTTAATGTGTGACGTGTCTACAGGCTATTAAAAATTATCAGAGGCGTAATTAACTCTTTAGGTTGTCTGCTTAATGAACGCAGCAGATTTGCTAAGGCATTATATATCACTTAGTCTTAGTTGTGCTAAATTGCTCAGCCTTTAGTCACAACAATTGTAACGAAGCTTGGGATAAATCATGCGGAGTGTGCTCATAATGCTAAACCTATGGCTTTTTTTGTGCTTTTGCGAGCATGAATTCTTTCTCATTTCAACAATGCAATAGAAACAGGAAGAGTTTCTAGTTTATTCTTTTCATGTTTGATTTAAATCTGTGCTCGGGTGTAGATTCTCTTTATTGTTTCATAGTCAAACCCTTTTTGTTTTTGTTTTTCCTGTCTGCAATTAGTTTATATCAAAGAATTTCAGCCTTATTAATGAGTTACTTTGAATTATTTTACTGGTCACTAGCTGACCGACTAGCTAGAGTTTGTGATCACCTTTCAGCTCCCCCATCCCACCCCACCAACCTCTCCCACTCATGGGGTGGGGAGGTCAAATTTACCTACCTGTTCATTAGAGATGGTCAAAACACAGAATTTCCAGTCTGCAGAGAAGGCCAACATTTTGAAACTTCCTTTCATCCTTAATCAGAACAAAAAAATTAAATTTCAAAATTTCTGGCAAAACGAAAATTCTGAAAAACATTGTTTTGGAAATATAGAAATGACCTTATTGAAGCACTTGGTTTCAGACCACAAGTCCTCACTTCTCCTGCCATGGAAGTGCAGCCACCACTTGGGATGCAGAAGCTGTTTCCTATCTCAGAGCAGTACTAAACATTGCACAAATAGGAAGATGAAGGAATACCACATCCAACAAAACTGCAGAGGACATTTATCAATTGAGGTACATATTTGGCCACTATATGGCTACTATATTCTATAGTAGCTTGAGTGCCTGACAATCATTGAGTGAAATAATCATCACATTGCCCTTGTGAATTAGGAAAATATTTCCATTTTGCAGATGAGGAACTGACATTGGATCCTAAGATCACAAGGGGAAGTGTGTGACAGAGGAACAGAATTGAGATCTGCTGAACCCTAATCCAGTAGCAAGACCATCTTTCCTTGCTCAAAGGTAGCAAGATGTTGGACATGGCTGTTAGGCTAGCACCCTTATTAATTTTTCATAGATCCAAAAATATTGCCCTTTAAAAAAAAATGAATGCACTACAGCTTATTTCCTAAATCAACTGTACGCTGGAATTTTACCTTCACTCCTGAGTTGAGAGATCACATAATGCAACTGCAGACAATATTTACATTTAATGTATTCATATTTAAAATAGAAAACAGGAAATTGTATGTAATAAAACTGACATTTGTGCTGACCCCTTATCACTTTTTCAACCGTGGTTCTTTCACAGTCTGTACTCCTGGCAGGGTAGAACCTTATTCTGTCTTTGAAATAGTTTGAAACAGAATCTCCCTGGAGCACTTTTACTAGCACATCAGAAGCACTTCACCCTTAACTTTTCAGTGATAGGTGAAAAGGGCCTTTTGTCCACTCACAAACGGAGCTGAAAATTATTTCTGCTTCTCTGATGACAGATCCTGTCTGTCAGAAATGATAGATGGGCATTTCCTTAAAGGAAAGGGGGGGGGGGAAACACTTGACATGAAAATTTGAAAAATGGTGTGGTTGCTCCTGGCCAGACTTTTTAAAGAAAAGTTGACAGAAAATTTGAAATATGGTGGCTAAGCCCATTCTATCATCTTTTTTTCCCCATAAAGAGTCAGCTGCTCTCCATTATCAGTATGCCATTTGGGCCAATGAGTTAAATATTAGGAGCTAGCACTGCACAAAAGTCTGAATGTTTTTACCATATTTACATTGTATTGGCATTTTTCTGATAATGAGTTGAACATTTAGCCACTCTTGGTTACTAAAGAGTGATAAGATCTTCCCAGATCTTCAGAATTGAATGTGTGTGCATTTGCACACCTAACATGCTTACATATATATGACCCGGTCCATCTGTCACTGAAGTCCATAGGAGTATCTCCATTGACTCTAATGGGAGTTGATTTGACCCTCACGGCACTGCATATGTGTGTGCTTACCTGAAGGCAGAATTAATCCAATATGTATTCCCACTAGTGTAATGCTGTTGGGTACTGATTCCATTCTCACTTCATGCTGGTGTAAATCAAGAGTAATTCCAAATGAAATCAGTGGCCAAAATGTTTTCCTGCTCCCAGATCCAATTTGAAAGGTGGGATGGGTCAGCCCTTTCCTTCTCAGGACCAATGTTTGTTGGCCTGGTATAGATTAAAGTAGCCTTGGGGCTGCTCTGACTTGTGACTGCTGGCAATGCAGTGCCTAAGGGATTATACATCATATGGAGATGTCCAGAACACATTGTATTCAGGCTATTCTCTTTCTCCATCTCTAGTAACATGAACACCTCTCTGCACACTGCTCATGAATGGCAGAGTAGCACAGAAGCTAGGTACATAGGCTCTGTAACAGATAAGAAATTCCCTGTGCAGGGAGTTCTCAGCTGACCAGATCCACTTCCTATATTGAGTAGTGCAAAGAGGCTGGAATGCAGTAGAGATTCCAGCTCAGTGGTGTTATTCAGATGCAACAGGTCTATGTGTGAGATCAGAATCATGTCATAGGTATCAAGGAAAATGAACATCTATAACAGGTCATGTATGGCAAGTTAGAAAGGAACTGGGAAACTGCAAAGCGAAGGGGTAAAATTGCACTTAGCCCAAGTAAAAGTGGTGCACGTTCTTGGAAGCCCAAGTTCAGTATCTAAAGTTAATGAAGTTATAGTCTTAAGAGTTGAACCTTTGATAAAGCAAAACATTTTGTAACACACACATTGTGCAAGTGCTATTGCCATTTAAAACTTGCTCGTATCTTTTGCTGCATTAAACTAATGGTTCCTCCAAGATATCCAAAGGCCCCAGTCCACCTGAAGGATGACGTGTCTTCAGGACTCAATACATTTAGTGATAACAGGCCTTTTTGTTTCTTTTGAAAGTAATAGTGGGAGTAAAAAGCTATTTAACTAACAAACGTTGTTACCTTCCTCTAACAGAAATAAATTCCCAAACTGACTGTCTTCATATTTTCTAGGGCAAAATGTGTTGCCATATAAAACCTCTGTGAGTGCCAATTTCTAGTCTAGAATGAAAATTTCACCACAATGTAAGCCTCTGATAGTAGGAATTTATACTAGACATAAGTTATTGAATGTAAAATTGATACAGAAAAAGTTTAAAAGCAACTGCCAAAAGAGGTTGGTTGGTTGGTTTTTTACATTGGTTTGCAAAGAATATACAATATTGATTTATTTTTTAAATGTAAAACAAAGCCTTAACTGTCATGGAAGGCTCCTAAATAACAGGTGATAAGCATAGTATACACACTTAGATTGTTGGTTAGGAATGTTTGTTTAGCTAAAATAAATCAATCCCATCACCCCAACTTTCTTGAGCAACCTTTCAATAACAAACCATTGTGTAACACTGTAGTGTTCCTGAGCAACAGGAAAGTCAGATCAGTGTGCAGAGTCCAGTACCTATGAGCAATATTACAATAACAAAGAAGGTTGGAGCAATCCAGTATCCATACCCAGTGCTTATGAATAGTTAACAATCCATTGTGTCTAAAACACAACAGTCCTAAATAACTTTATAAATATGAACCAACAACTATGTGAAATACAGGGAGGGGGGAATTCGCAAAGGAACAGATTTCTGCTTCAATTTTCCAATGGTTTTATTTTAAACTACACTGAGGGAAAAAAATTGTTAGAACTTATGAAAAATAACTTGACATTGCCTTTTTAAATTGTCTATTGATATCCTAACGCATACTGGCATTTGTTCATCCAGATCTCTCTACACACATATATTCATAATGATCCATCCTTCAAATGGCACAGTTCTTCTGTGGTTGCTACCTGTCAGTGCTTGTACTCAAAAACCTTGAATATCAGTGACTCACTAATGTTTTATGATATTTTACCTTACTTTATGGTAGTCATTTATGACAAGACCAAAATGACATAAACTGCCATAAAGCAAAGCAGTGCAATCATACAAATGACCATAAATCAAGGTAGCAACAGAAAAAGGTCATAAAAGGAAAGAAAATTGAAGAAAACAACATTTGAGCTTAGATTCAGAAGTCTGGAGTTAGCAGCCCCAAAGTCGAGGACAGATGGATGTGAATAAAAGCAAATTCAGTATCCCAGTGTTACTAATAATTTCGTGTGTGCATGGATGCATCGACAGTTTGATACATTGTTAAATCTTCTTTACTTGTAAGACTGTTATGATGCATATATTAGTCTACGTACAGTGTGTCCAGTTCTTTCTGGTGACACAGTAGCTTCTATTTGTCTCAGTTTGCTATTGAAGTTGTCCCCAGTGCAAATAACTTTTAAGGAAGTTTCCCCATAGCCTTTACATATTTGTTCAGAGACCATTTTACTGTCCCATTGCACTGTAAAATAGTCAGGATAGGTATAGAGACTTCCTAGAAAGATGATACATCCTTTGGCTGGGGGAGAGGCTGCCTAGTCTGATCAAGAGAGAAAACTGGATGTTGCTTGGAAAGGGGATAAAAACGGAGCTCCAGGCACTTGTGAACTGGGGTGGGTGGATCAGGTTGGAAGTAGTAGCTTATTCCTCTGTATGAGGTCAGAAATAATTGAAGGGCTCTGTCCTGTGTGGTGGTCAGTGTGCCATGGGAAGGAGTGAATCAATGGGAATGGAGGCCCCAGCATCTCACCATATCAGAGGCTAAAAGGGAGAAGGGGGAACTATATGGAATGAAGTAGAACTGTATGTACACCATACCTTAAAGTTATACTATCATAAAAATGAGAAACTGCTAGTTGTAGAGAAAACAGCATTTACGAGGAAGATTTATGGGCAGTTCATGGGGTATGAATATATACAGTACAAAACACCAGTGGGGATAAATTCCAATGGACAACCCTGTTGTTTTAACAGTAACCTTGAAAGTATTGTTGCTATCATCATTTGACTAAAGAAAGTGTTAATGGAATAATATATATTTCATCTCTTTTTCCACCCTGTGCCAATCACCTCTATATTAACAGCTACTGGTGCTTAACAAAAATGTGTACTGAGATAAACATTGAAGTTTAATTACATTTATTTTAACACCGCATCCTTGCTCATCCTTGTACCCACTACCCTACTTGCAAAGCTATTTTCAGTGGAGTCTGTTTTCTTTTAACATTATAAATAAATATTTGTATTCCCATTCTTTAAGTCCTCTGCTTATCACCCTATAACTCTGCTTCTCCGTTTCTAAAGCCAGTCTCTTTCCCCTTTTGTTGGTACAGTGGTAGCATTTGCATTAGTTACTGATGTAAACTATGCCAGTCATATTTTATATGTGTATGGCCATTTCATTCCAAAGCACTTAATAAATGTATGTACATCCAACCCTTTGAAATATAACTGGTTCTGGGGTGGAGGGTGGCAGCCAAGCAGGCAGCTGTTCCTGGGAGGTGCTGAGCATTCACAACTCCCATTGTCTTCAGCTCATGCTGTATAAAATTCCTGAGTCAAGAAATTAGACAGGGGATAAACTGATCAGGTATTCTAGTGCATCCCTATTTAGTGCCGGATTGCTCGCTATGGTACATCTTCTACAGTAGATTGTAATGATGGGAATGAAATTGATGGTAAAGAACATCTTGACTAGTGCTGGGTGAAATTTTTCATACAAAACTTTTTTCATCAAAAATTACAGATTCAGGTTGACCCAAACATTTCACAGATTTGTGTTGAACATGTCAAATTGTTTTGGTTGGAAACAACAAAAACAAATTCAGAAAAAAATCAGTGTTTCATTTTGACATTTTTGAAATGAAACATTTTATTTTTTTAATTTGAAATGGCTTTTTTCCAAAATTTCACTTTATTTTTATTTAAAAAATCTAGAAAACAAAACCAAGTTTGACCAGACCAGAAAATCAGTTATTCTCACAGCTCTAATCCTGACTTCCCCAAAACACAACAAGGAGGCCTTATGGACTAGAGTAAATGAGCTAGAAAAACACTTGAACTCCCAGGAAGCCCATGTGAATGGAAAACTACTAGGATCTGTTCTTTTTAAATGATATAAGGCTTGATCTACTGCCACTGGCTCAGACAGATTAGGGAATGGGGGATGAAAATGCAAGTAAGGATAGGTCTTTGTACCATGGGGAAAGGCAGGCAGAATTTGCATCCAACTTCCTGGGGGTTCTGCCAGTTCTACTGGGGCATCACTGAAATGCTGCCTGTGGAAGCTGCCCAAGGATGCCCTGAATCAGTGAATCCCACAGTCCCCGTGGCCAGTAATCCCACTTTGGGGGTTGTGCAGACCTCTGTTTCCTCCGTCCAATGCAGAAAGAGATTTGGGGTGCCTTGCATGACTGCAGTCTACTTCTGGATGAACTTTATGCAGTTTGGGGCTCTATGGGCTGGGAGTCCTAGGATATTAATCCATGGGAAGAGCAGTGGACAAGCCCTTTAAATATCTTAAAAGTGAAATGAGCTCAATAAAGAAGGGTGATCTTGTGGAGTAGGAGCCAGGAGTTCATTTCCTGGCTCTGCCATAGACTAACTGTGTGACCTTGGGCAAGCAATTTAATCTTTCTATGCCTCAGCTCGTGCCCTGTAAAATGGGGAGGATGCTACTTCCATATCTAACTGGGGGCATTTTGAACATAAATTAATGAATGTCTATGAAAAGCTCAGAAACTGTGTGGTAATGGGGAGCATATAAGTACTTAGATAAATGAAATAATTATAGGCATTCCATTACCCACATATCACAGTTGTGACCAGACACCGTGGCAACTGGATGCTTTATTGATGGGTCATATTAATACAAGATTATTAGATATGCCCTCCTTCATTGCATCTGTATGTCCTACAGTAAGAGCAATGATTAAATTAATCCAATTCAATCTGAACAGGCATAGGGCCTGCTTTTGTTCCTATTCTAGTCAATGACAAAACTCGCATTGAGTTCAGTGGGGTAGGAATGCCTTTGTTCCTTGTGGGTCATCAGTATTCTCTTGCACTTAAAGATCAGGACCAGACACCAAGAGCAGAATACAGTGCTTCTTACTTGCAAGAACAATGTAATCTGCACAGAAATCAGCAGGATAACTCACATGAGGAAATGGTTTGCAGAATCAGTGCCCTAGATCCAATTCTTTAGCCATGCCACGTATACCAAGAGAAATTTCATTTGCCTTTAAAAAGACTTTTTGCAGGACTGAGTTACCCTGCTCAAAGGAGCACTCTTTTTTACCTCTTTTCACTGACATAGAACATTTATTTATTACAATGGAGCTTCTGCTGTTACTCTACTCAAGAAAATAAAATAGGACAAATTAACAGAAGGAGCCAAGAGTAAAAAAGAAGCTGGTATCTGCATTTTTGATGCAGTCTATGCATTCTCATTATTACATTGTCTTTTTGTATTACTTTTGATTTATAATGTAATTGGGAAACTATGGAAATGTTAATGGGAATGATGCTGTTTTGAAAATGACAAAGTTGTTTACTAATTAGTGCCTTTAACTTAGACTAATTTTTGTAGTATTAAAACACTTTAGAAATACCCTTTTTTGAGCGTTGCCTTGAAATTGTTGTCTAGTTTGAACTCCGTCTTCAGTTAACTGAGTTTTCCCCCTTAAAACTAAGGACACGTAAATTAAAAATTTGCTACACTGGAGTTCAATCTCAAACCTATTCATTTAGTTAAATATTTAGATGAGAAATTGTTGCTTGTATGTTTATTTATTTATTTTTGTAACATCCAGTGTGCTGCTCATTATCTTAGGGGAGATGGAGAATATTGCAATGATTATTAGTGAGCTTGGTAATGAGATTACTGAACCATTTGGAGTTGACTTTTTTGTGATGCATAATTACAGGGGTTTATTTACAGTGTGATTTTTTTTTTTAAATGATTCACATTTGTATTCTTTGTTCTTTGTCTGAAGGATTCAGTTCTTTAACTCTGTGGATGCTTTGTAATTCCCCTGAAATGGAAATGGAAAAAGAATGTTAAACAATAAAATATAAACAAAGATTTTAAACAGCTCTGTAGGCCTGATCCTTCAAACTCATGTATATAAGAGTAGTTTTGCTGAGGTCAAATGGGACTATGCACGTAGGTAAAGTTACACCAAAGAGTAAGCATTTGGTCTAGGTTACTGTTCCAGTGTCCATTGAAGTCAATGGAAAGATTCATATTGATTTCCATTGGCACGGGCTGGGACCCTAAATATATGATATTCTGATAGCATATGAACAGAAAGGAAAAGCCACCATGCAGGTTCAGATATCTAGCAAACATAATATGGACATTTATATTGTTTTATTTCTTGCTTCTCTGTATGACCTGGTCCGAAGCCCATCAAAGTTGATATAAAGACTCTCATTGACTTCAGTGGACTTCCTCCTGTCTTCCTCCTTTTCCTGCAGTGCTGTTAATATGTACTTTCATATGCTTCCTTTAAACCAGGGATAGTCGATAGGCAGACCAAGGGCCAAATCTAGACCACCAGATGCTTTTGAATGAACCCCAAAATCGTATTTACTTATTATTAGTATCGTTATTGTTGTTTTCTCTGGAGTCTGAACCTTGTCTATACCTTGACCAAGAAATTTGGACCTTGACAAAAAATAGACTACCCCTGCTTTAAACCAAGGCTCATGTGATCCAATGGATATACCTGTTGCACTGTATTTTTCCTTTAAAGGAAATGAGTTCTTACATCATAAACACTTATGTACTATGAAAAGCAGTGGCAGTCATCATAAATACAGCACATTTCTGAGACTACACAGCAAAGTTGTTCCTTCTCATCACAAAGTGACAGAGAACCTGATTAGAGTATCCCTGCCATGAGGAAAAAAACAGACAAAAAATATTGTATGTTCTGGGTAAATTTTACTCTTCAAATTACAGATTCAGCTAAACTGCTATCCCCCTCATTGTCATAACTCGTCACACTGTCAGAATTTAAGCACCTTACCAATCTTCTGGGAGTAAATGTCCTTATGTATATGTCTTAAAAGATAGCTACCCTGGGGTTTCTATCAAGCTTACATGACCATATATTGATGCTAGGCTTATTTATTTCAGTGGTTCTGAAGTACAGTTAATCATTTAACTAAGGTGTCCTGTGTGGTACATAATTAATAAAACATGTTGGCTTTGGAAGAGAGCTGTGCGTGAGATTCAGGTGAACCAAGAGAAATATTGTAGCTTCTTTACATTCAACAGAGGTCCTAGACTGTACAGGTTGAGATCCTCCATCGACAGAAATGAGGAACAATGTTAATTTTTTTTCATATACCCCCCCTTCCCATATCACTTTCCACAGTCACTCAACTTAAACACTGATCAACTGCTAAATGTTTGCCGAGAGAGTAAAATCATTAATTCAACTTCTCACTGTTTTGCCTCTGGTGATTGCTGTCACTTCAGGTAATAGCTTGTCTGTGGTTCTGACCCAATTCCAAAACCTGTTTTACCATACTCAACCAATTAATCTAATGGTTCATTAATTGCAAACATCTGAAATCATTAGAACCTGATTGAGCACAAAAGCATCAAACCCTGGGAAGCTGTGACTGCTTAGCCAGCAAATGGTCTCATTGCAAAGGAATGTCAATGTTTATAGTAAATGTAACCTAAACTGGGGTGTTCATTGACATATCCCTCCATTTGTATACAACGACTCTGACATCTATCAGTTCAAGAGTGCATGATTTATCCACTACTATATCCTGGAACTGACAAGCCAAAGATTACAGCTTAACCTACATGAAAGCAGAGGCTGTATGCGTTCCTAAAATAAATATTTAGTAACTGACAAGCTCTGGTTAATATTAATTCATGATAGAAAGCAGTCAATTTAAGCTTACTTCATGCCAAAATCTATTTTATTTTGTAAATTATTTTTCATGGATGTGGTCTAGAGAGGTTCAAGAAAATATTGGGGGGGGCGGGATTACCCATCCGTATTAAAAGAGAACCTTCCACTTATGCATTCTTTTCCAGTTCTAAATAGTAATTTTTATCTAAACAGCACTATGAGAGTAACTAGTGATGTAGTTATTTTTTTAAGTGAATTTAGTGTGTGTGTGTGTGTGTGAAAGATCTCAAATGGACAGCATCAGAGAACGAAGCCCTGTATTTACGCAGAGAATGTATACTGCTAGCACACAGCCCCTCCTTCACTGTGCCTCAACCCCGAACCTAAGGGTGAACTCCAAGAATGAGATGGGAGGTCCGTCTCTCTGACCTGGACAATCTTTGACTTTCTGTTTTTAAAAGAGTCTGTAAATGGTGCCAATTGTGCTGATGTTTTTGACAATGGGTAAAAATGGAGGGGAAAAGAATGGGGGTGGGGAGTCCGCAAAAATGTTTCCGAATTTTCACATTTTCTGACATAGTTTTTGAGAAGTTTTGTTGACATGGTCTTCTCCACTATAGTATAACAGTCTAAGACCATAAATTAATGTTCTACTGGCCAAGGTTAATTTATGCATAGAAAGAAAGGGAGATATTGAGCTTGTTAGTTCAGAGTTACTGAGAAGAAAGATTTGAATATGTGTGCAATAGGAAAAATAATATTGTTGTCCTTTTTGACCTGAACAGTTAGCCAATATTCATGGTCTTCCAGGTTGTTTCTGTTAGAAGCAGATGATAGAGTTGGGTATTTCTTTGATGCAATCCTGTATATTTAGAAGAATTCACATAAAGTACTCTTTCCCTGAACACAGCAGGACTCAAACAGCAAGAGGCAGTTTCTTTGTACACAGTTCCCAGCCTCTTTCCAGCCAACACTCTACCCAAAAAGCTATCTCACCTACCTTTTTCCCAAAGTCACACTACAGGTGCTTCCCTGGCAGCCTCTGGGGCTACTTTGCTGCCTCGACTACAAGCTTTTGTCATGTTCCTTGGCCGCTTTACTCACTCACTCACACCTCCATCCAACAATACACAGCCTCTTGCACTTCCATTCAGTCCACAGCAACCCTCTGTCCACGTAGCTCAGATTCCTGAACAGTCTTGCATGTGGCCTGTGATTCAGGCAGTGGCTCCAATTGTTTCAGCTGTCTTAGCCCATAAACGGGTATGACCACTTCTTACATTTATTCTGAACGAAGAGTGGCTGTTACACCCACCAGATTCAACAAGGTTTCACCCAACGCTCGGCAAAATAATATTGCCCCTTTTGATCTGAGTGGCTAGTCAAAAGTTTGGGGTCCTGGGGATGCTCCAGATGGAAGTAGAAATTGGTGGTCTTCTTTTTTCATGCAATCTTGTTTATTTACAAGGAATGTACGAAGTCCTGCTCCTCTGAACACAGGAGGAACTGAGAACTAGAGGAGATTAGCTTAGAACACCATGCTCTTTAGCCAACAGACCCAGAAGCTCTCTTTGGCTTTTTCCAGAATCTCACTAGGCTCACCAGCTACTGCTTGACTTTCTTAATTTTTGCTTCTGCCTCTTTTCCTGTTCTTGTCTGTTCTCTAGTCCTCTATGTTCTGCGTATGTTCTCATTCTCTCTCTCTCTCTCTGCTCTCAACATTCAAAACTGCTGGATGGGTTCACCTAACTCTGTTGTCTTAGGCTGGGGCTTGTGATTAATTTGTCCTTACAGTTATGAGAACAGAAGGGTAAGTTCTCACCCTTTAACCTCAGTGAGATTTTTTAACTCGACCCATAACAAGGTTGCAGCTAGTTCATAACAATAATACAGTAGGCATAATAGCCTGAACCAAAATTTCCTATTCAAAAACCATCCGAATTTTGGAGGTGGCTTGAAATCTGACCTTTACGCTCATCTTTTTATTTTCTGCTCAGTCCCAGCTCGTGTGTGTGTGTACATATGCACAATATATTATTGTAATCAGACCTGGGTGAATTGGGGGGGCAAAAGATCTGGCTAGTGGAGGGGACTGTCACCCACTTCAACATCCATCCAATAAAGGGCTCCATAATCACTAAAGTACAGAAAAAAGAAGGGCTGAAAAGGGGCCTAAGAGAGAGCCACCACTTGGCAGTGGAAGCAGACAACTGGAGGCAACAGCTTAGGAGTTGGCTGTGGAGAAGCCTGTGGAGACTCTGGGGGTATTTTTACATTGCATAGTAAACTTGGGTCTGTGGGACTCATGCCTGCAGGTCCATTCTTTCCCAACTCACGCTTGAGCATCCCCACACTGCATTGCTATGCAAGCCTCGTACCCGTGCCATCACGTCCATACTGCACTACCAGACCTGAGTCAGATGATGATGGCTCTGTATGTTATCTCAGGGTTCTTAGTGCCTTTGTTAGCTTTAGCCACTCAAGGACTTGGTTCATGATGTACTGTGGGAGAGCTTGTCTGTCCATCCCATGGCACTTGACCAGAAGTGATCTTAGTCCCCGAACAAATCCAGCCAAGTCATTTCTGAGTCTGCACGCTCCCTACAACTGAACACGTATCTTGCACTGGCAGACTAATTTCTCCTGCTCACACTTTCACTCCTGTTTCATGTTTCAGGCAGACATCTTTGAGATGCTGGGGGATATTTTGGTGGCAGAATTTTTCCTACTGAAGACACCTCCTAAATGGAGGTACAGATGTGGACAGCCGTGACCCACCTGATGCTTCTCATGCCTGTTGAGATAACTGCAGATTCCCCATATATAGATTGGTGCTTCTGGAACAGGGCCATGATCACAGACCAGTGGAATCACATTGTCATGCAGACTTGGGATGACCAGCAGTGGCTGCAGAATTTTCACATGAAGAGGTAATGTTCCTGGAGCTATGTGAACAGCTTGCTTGGATCCTCCAGCATCAGGACACAAGCCTGAGGGAGGGCATGCTGGTCTGCAATCTGGTCGCTATAGTCATCTGATAGCTTACTAACGGTTCCTGGCTAACCAGTTTGATGCTTGCAAGTGAACTGTGGGGGTGGAGTTTTGTGAGGAAATCAACACTGTGATTTATCTGAAGGTGGTGGGCATAAGCAATGTTCCTGAAATAACTGCTGGCTTTGAGAAAAAGGGCTTTCTGAACTGCTTTGGATCTATCAATGGAACTCATGTGCCCATAGTCTGACCTCCACTAGGAGCATATGAGTACATAAACCACAGACTCCGTCATTCTGCAAGCCCTGGTTGACTAAAAGGCAGGTTCATAGGTACCAGCATAGGATGTACTGGTGAGGTGCATGATGCTAGGGTTTTCTGAAAATTGGGACCTCTTCATGGACTGTCTTTTGGGACTGAGCGAGGATCCGTTGGTTTGATCTTCTGTATTGTTCCTAGGGCAGGGATTCTCAAACTGGGGGGTTGTGACCCCTTCAGGGGGTCATGAGGTTATTATGTGGGGGGTCACAAGCTGTCAGCCTCCATCCCAAACCCCATTTTGCATATTGATAATAGTGCTAAATGTTTTAAAAAGTGTTTTTTCAATTGTAAGGGGGGGTTGCACTCAGAGGCTTGCTGCATGAAAGAGATCACCAATACAAAAGTTTGACAACCACTGAGGGTAATTGCATCTTTTGCATTTCAGCCAGTCGTAGTAAAGCAATTCTCTGTTTGAGTGTGGGAATGTTTATGGAAATTCACTAAGGGATAGATCTTAGTGCTTGGAGCACCAATAGTCCTTGACCCTGAGCATATGGTATATGGACCTCGCTACCAAACATCTAGCAAGGACGTATATACACGTATAAGCACTCACAATGACACACTGCATTGTGATCAGTGATGATGTAAATATCATTATAAACCAGATTTTCAAAAGAGCTTAGCATCCATGATTGGTGTGTACCCAGTGCATATATGTGTTCATAAATATATGTGTATATATACTTAATATCTCCTATATACAGTTGCGATTTCTGGCATATTACAATTCTGTTGTTCAGTAGATTAAATTATTCTGGAGTGACATTTTAAATTCCTTGGCAATTTTTTTTAATGGAAATATGGTTCACAATATTCAATGAAAACATTACATTCCTCTGTCATTAGGGTGGATTTTGTTTGCATGCTCTCTTCCTGGAATACTGATGTTAATTTTTACTTCACTTTAACCTTGCAAGGTATGAAGCAATTTAACTGACTAAGTAACCTTTCATTAAAGTTCAATGCAGTACTTAGGGGTGTTGGGTGCATTAATTGTTAGCTGACAGCTATTATTTCTGTGAAACCTTTTTATAGTAAAATTTCTGTTTGATGAATTGGAATTTACCAAATTTGCATTTCACTGAGCCACACTCAACTTGTGCTTCGAGTTACTGTAGATATTTAACTGGAAAACCAATAATTCTATAAAGTATTAAATATTTATTCAAAAATTTTAAAAAAACTTTCACTTAGATGGAGTTCATTAAAGATTGAACTTGGATCTTGACAGTGTTGACTTTGTATGCAGGGAATCATAATAGTACATTATTAGAATAAGAGCACTTTTTTCATATAGACATGATTTAATATCCAGGGCCAAATCCGGGACGGGACCCTGCTGTGTGTGTGGCATGAAGCCTACTGGAGCTGTACTGACCAGCCTGGCTCCACAGATGCAGAGGCTTAATGGAAACCTGAGGGGGAAATGCTCACCAAAAGGGTTGTGACTTGCTAAGCCTCTGCTGTGCCTAGGGATGAAGTCACAGACTCTGCCCCACCCAGGCAATGGGGGATGTTATTGGATCTCATAGTGCGTGGGCAGAAATTCCATGGGATTCCTCCTGCTAGTAGACTTAGAAAGGTTAAATTAAGCAAACCTTGTTCTTCTGGCTGAGGCCCCTTTCAGCCCTTAAGCTGAACCAAATACCTGTCCCCTTCTTTCCCCCACACCCCAATACTATAACAATCAAAGGGAAGAGCAGCAGTGCTGATGGTGGCAGGGAGGGCAGAGAAAGAAAGCGAGATAGGAGTTGAAAACTACACCGAGGTTGTGAGCCTGAAGAGGAATAAGCATGGTGGCATTACCAACAGTGACCGAGAAGGTGGATTTTGAAGGTAATTAGAAGTTTGAATTATAGTCAGTTGGTGGGAAAACATCCTGGAAGTGATGTGAGTCTGAATGAAGGGTGAAAGCTAATGGGCAGAGAGAGAAATCTGAGAGCATTAGAGATGGTAGCTGAAGCTGTGTAACAGACTGAATGTGGTTGTCCAGAGAGGAGGTGTAGATGGAGAAGGGGAGAGGACCAATGGTAAAACCCTGAGGGATGACATTAGGAAGGAAAAAGGAGCAGCAGGAGGAGAAACCAAAGGAGAGAGGAGTTGTAGCAGTAGAATGAGAACCAAGAGAGAACCAAGTCTTCGAAATCCAGAACACTAAGAGTGTCCCAGGGGAAGGGGATGGTCAGCCGTGTTGACAGTGGCAGAAACGGCGAGGATTGAAAACAGGCCACGTGACTTTTATGCCCTTTATGTGCATTGGACTTGTCAATAGCATGACCAGATGTCCTGATTTTATAGGGACAGTCCTGATTTTGGGGTCTTTTTCTTATATAGGCTCCTATTACCCCCCCACCCCCTGTCCCAATTTTTCACACTTGCTGTCTGGTCACCCTGCATATGACTATGACTGGTCAGAGCTTGATTTAAAGGGAAACCACTCAAACTTCTCTTTCAAACTTCCTTATGTAAGCCTTTCCTTGCTCACTGACCATGACTCTCTCTGCTTTCACCCTTGTTCCTCATCCTTAGATTGCTTATACTGCAACCATCCAGTGTGAGCTTACTGGGACAGGGACCTGTGTATGTGTTTCTGTGAAATGTTGCACATTATCAGTATATAAATAATAATGAAAATATCCTGTAGGTGTTTCTCTCTCATTCAGTAATTTAAAATGAAGCACTATTGACTTATTGGTTGATGGCAGACTGGAATCCCTTCTCTAAAGTAATCAAAGAGGTGAACAGAAGTTGAAATATGAGTCATCGGTAACAACTGGCCTAACCTGACAATTACCTGCAAAATGTTGGGTTCAGCGTTGCTTACTTATGAACTACAAAAAATGACTGGTTGAGATCTCATGGTGTATTGTCTCATCGGCAGTGGGAGGGAAATACTGTGTGATTCAGCCCTCCCATATCCCAGAAACATGACCAGGAGAGAAGAAAACAGAGCGGTGAGGAGAAATGCATGTCTTCTAATTGTGATGAGGACTACTTCTCTATAGAATCCATCTCCTGACTCACTCTGTTGAAGTTCGGTTTAATTAAATAAGCAGTGAAAAAACATTAAGCGTAAAATTATTGGATTAATCAAGAGACAAACTTATGAGACAAACAGAAGAAATGCAGAACCTCAGGTGTGGGAACAGCCTTTTCCAAAAGAAAGGGTGGAGGAGAAATGGAGTTGTCTACGGTATATGCCCTAGTCAGAAACCTCATGGAATTCATAGTAGTTAGTGACCAGACTGCTCCGGGAACCTTGAACGTTTTCAAAGATACTAATTGAAATTCCCCATGTTTGCACTTCCACAGAGATGATCCACATAGGGAAAAAGACTTTTCAATACATAAGCTATATGAGGCTCTGAAATAAGTAAGAGCAGAGCAGAGCACAGCACCATTATGGAAAACGTCAGTATCATACTATGTGGGGTACCTCATCCAGTGCATAAATGCCCCAATAACTATATGGGTGAAACAGACAATCACTACAATCTCCAGTGAATTCACACAGAAAAATGATAAAAGAAAAAACACGCGATCACCTGTGGGTGAACACTTTTTACAAAGAGGTCAGATATGGAGTGATCAATCAGTCCTCATGCTCAAAGGAAACCTGCACAATACCTTCAAAAGACAAGCATGGGAACTTAAGTGCATAACTCTGTTAGACACTTAAAATAATGGGTTCAGAGACACTGGTTTTATGACTTTTTACAACAATTTGTAACTACGAACAGTACAGCAGAAGAAGAGACAAACATTCAGTTTGTTGGAAGCAGAGAAATGGACGTAGCACATTCTTTTCACGAGAACTAGTCATGAATGTGTTCTAATGGTTCCACAAAGAAGAAAAAAGATTTAAATAGATTGGGGGAGACATCTCAATGGGATGTCAATGCTAAGCAGAGTACATTAGAAATTGACAGCGGGATGTTTGAAATATACCAAGCTAAGAGCAAAGGCAGGCTGACAGCTGGTGTGCTGCTGCATGTCCCTGGTGTGTGGGACAAACAACATTTCAGGTTAGGCCCATGTACAAGACAGCACATTTTAAAATAACTACACAGAAATGCCACATCACGGCCTCTACACAGAAGCTTTTACCAAAAAAACAGTAGTGAAGGATTTTCAGAGAGTGAGTGCTAATCAGACAGCAGGAAAAATTGTTCACAGAAATTTTCAGTTTTTCTGTTTCCATTAGAAACCATTTTGATAGAAATTTTCTGACTTTTTGTTCTCATATTGAGGTGAAATGGCTGGTGAATCTGAAAACGTCTTGTTTGAGAAGATGGAAAAATATTCTTCTGGAAGAGACTTGAGTTCATGTTGGGGACATTTCGGAAAGTGCCTATGCTGAACCTGCCGCCAGGTTCCACATCCTCCTCCCCAAAACGTCCTATGAGGTGGTGGGGAGTTTGGTATCCCTTGTACTCAGCACCAGCAGAGGGTACAAGGACCAGAAGGCACCCATTCCCACACCTTTGATTTTTACTGCAGTGTAGTTGTAAGCAAACTGTCCTCGTTTCTCTTCTCTTCTCCCCCCCCCCCCCGCCCCGGGTTGTTAGTCCTTCTGCCCCAGCTAATCTTATTTTTCATTGCTGTTTGTGTGCATAATAAAACTTTATGGATTGAGGAGAAAAGGCTCTTTATTCATTCAGCCCACTGTGGCTAGTGGGGTGTGGAGTTTACAGGAGAGAAAATGCAATGAAAGGGACAGCTTGGTAAGGAACAATACAGATAACTGTCACATTACTGTGGATCGTTGCTAAAACTGGTCTTCAAAGAGTCATGGAGACACACAGCCCCTCGATGTGTTCTTATTGCCCTGGTGTCTGCCTGGCAGCCAATTTTGTGCAGCTAATTTGCCTCAACCCCCCACCCCACCAGAAACTTTTCTCCCTTTGTGTCACAGATAGTATGAGGCACATAGCAGGCAGCAATAACAATGGGAATATTGATTTCACTGAGGTCTAACCTAGTAAGCAAACGACACCAGCGGCCTTTTAAACATCCAAAGGCACATTCCACCACCATTCTGCACTTGCTTAGCTTATAGTTGAACTGGTCCTTACTGCTGTCCAGGCTGCCTGTGTACGGCTTCATGAGCCATGGGACCAAGGGGTAGGCTAGTTCTCCCAGGATCATGATTCGCATTTCAACATCACCAATGATTATTTTGCAGTCTGAAAAGAAAGTCCCTGTTTGCAGCTTTCTGAACAAACCGGAGTTCCTAAAGATGCTCGTGTCATGCACCTTTCCCAACCATCCCACGTTGATGCCGGTGAAATGGTCCCTGTGATCCACCAGCGCTTGCAACACCCTTGAGAAGTACCCCTTTCAGTTTATGTACTCTTTGGCAAGGTGGTCTGGTGCCAAGATAGGGATATGCATTCCATCTGTAGTCCCACCACAGTTAGGGAACCCCATCCTGGCAAAATCATCCACTGTCATCCACTGGGCATGTTGCCCAGAGTCACTTCCTTCTTAGCAGAAGTTGATTGCCCTTCAAACTTGGATGACAGAAGATCCCTCAGTAGATTTACTCACTCCGAATTGATTCCCCACTGACTGGAAGCAGTCTGGCGTTGTGAGCTTCCACTTGCTTCTCCACTGTCAGAGCAGCTCTCATTTTAGTATTGCTGCACTTCCAGGCTGGGGAAAGCTTTTCACACAGTTCCTGGAAAGTTGTCTTACGTATTCGAAAGTTCTGCAGTCACTGCTCATCATCCCATAGCTGCATAATAAGGTGGTCCCACCAGTAAGTTCTTGTTTCCCAGGCCCAGAAATGGCACTCACCCATGTCAAGGTGATGCGTGACTGTCACCGTAAACTGCAAATTGTTCTGCTCCATGGCTTCCAGCAGGGCTGCTTGTGGGGCATCACATAGTTCTGTGCAGCGGCTCCTGTATCGGCTGAGTAAATACTGCAGGATAAGGTGTGAGGTGTTTGTAATGCTAACAACAACAGCGTACAGCTGAGTGGGGTCCATGCTTACCATGCTATGGCATCTGAGTGGGTAACCCAGGCTTACAAAAAAGACTTAGTTTGTTTGTCGTTGATTGAAGGGAGGGAGGTAAGTGCATCATGGGGGCTAATGCTATGTTCCCTTAACCACCCGCACAATTGTTTTGGTACCATAAGGCATTACAAGCCCAACCCAAAATTCCACTCAGCTACATGCACTGTGGGACAGCTACCCATAGTGCAGCACTCCATGCGTTGATGCAAGCCCTGCTAGTGGGGATGCACTCCGCCGACACAATGAACATAGTGGGAACACGCAAGACCAACTTGCTTAAATCAGAAGCTCAATGTCGACATACATAAAATCAACTTAACTTTGTAGTGTAGACAGGACCTCAGTCTACCACCTTGTGAATAAAGTCATTGGAGTCAATTTGCATCAGTGACATTCTAGACCATGTTGTCACAACCATTTAACTCTGCTACCGTTTTGATAACATGGGGCAAGTTTTCAAACCAACCTCCAAAATTATGCCTGAAAATTTTCCATTCCTATTGGTTTCCCCCAATAAAAAAATTAATATTTACATACTCGGGCAGCTACCCAAACGAATTACATTGGTAAGTACAAAATTCATTTTCTAAGTTGTATGAATAAATGGCCTTTCTGCATGCCAAAAGATGCGCAGGCAAGATTTACATAGTCCTCTTCTGAAGTTGTGTTTGGAAATTTTGATCATTCCTTTTTAAATTCTCTCTGGCTTCAGAAAACCAAACTTATGTATTTACATGTGTTTTGGGCTTGTGGAAGGGCTTGAGGGGTTTTTTTTTTTTCCTCCTCCATCTTTTTTCTTGAGATTACATTCTCGTCTCCTTTTATTTGAAAATGATCTCTGCATGTGTGTTTTCTATTGAAGCAGTGAATCTTAAGTATGTCAACAGCTGCTATAGTGAGCAACTTCTTTGTGATGTATGCTAAAAAGAATCTTTCGTGGAAAGACGTATTTGGCACAGAGTGATAACTTCAGCGATGGAAACAAACCTGACTGTTGCTTAGTTTCTAGCAACTAGGTCACAGCATTCTTGACTGTTAGCATCATTCATTGGCAAGGATAATGCACTTCCTGCTTTCCTAACTGAACAGGATATTTTTAATTTTGCACAAAAAGAAAATCAGTGAGATAGAGAAGGAAAGGACAATGTGTTTACAGTGTCCTAAGGGAAAATTTCTCTGTGGGGTAAGTTTTCTAAGGGGCTGACCCAATCTCACCTGTTTTTGGTGCAGCTTACACCTGCAAAAATTGCACCTGCAGTTTTGTACGTGCAAAATGAATTACAGGTGCAAATCAGAGCACTTGGACATCTAACCATATAATTTACACTTGTAATCACAAAGTTAGAAGCGCAGAGCTGTTCTGTAATTCAGGTGCAGGTGCAAACATATGGGTGCAACTGAGCCCACAAAAAGAAGGCTGCCTTTCTGAAAATCCTGTCTCATATTATCCTTTGAGATCTGATTCCAGTACAGGATAGCATGAGTTGAGACCTATGTGACAGTCTTTATTCAGAATGTTCTTGTTAGGTTTGTTTAGTTTTACAATGAACATTAGTGCTGCTTATTGCACCTATTATGTACACACTGATTGAACTAGGATCCTTGCTTTTCTAGGCAATGTGATCTGCTTTGCTATAACTAGACAGCAAGAATTCAATTGCCTTAACCCATTTTAGAGCTGATAGGATATTTTCAGTCTTAAGCAGTTTTGAACAGAAAATGGTATCTCAATGTTGCCTCTGGAAAAGGTTCAAAAATATGGAAGCAAATGGGAAAGAAAAGGAAACAAAAATGGGGGAGGGGGAAAAAGGTAGAGAAAAGGGGGAAATTAAAAAAAAAAGCGATTTTAAAAATCCAAAACCGAATGTTTATTGGATTTTGGTTTTGTGGTGACTACAGCAATGTTAAAGCAAATTAACTTCCCAGACCTTAGGATGTGTGATGGCCAGATATATTGATACAAAATGTTATGAAGTTGCCATTAAGGTTTTGTGATAGAATTTGATAAAGCTGAGGGGTGTATTGCTTTATGGTATGTGTTGGAGATGGAAGCCAAAGCCTCATGGAGTTTTGGTATCTGCAGGTTGCAAAGAATGCAGAAGACTTCTTCCTTCATTTGAGATTTTTATGCTTTTGACACTTTGAGTGACTGCGACTTATCTTGATGCAACCTTAACTGTCACTCAATATAGGTTTTTTGTTTTTTTATTAATATAATTGTATCTACATATATTAATAGTATGGCTAGATTTGCAAACATGCCAGGCATGCATGGACATACATCATTAGCACATGCAATTGTGACAATTGGTATTGGGTAATGGCTTGCAAAAATGACAGTAAACAGTCATTTGCATGCGCTATTTAACATTTTGTATGTGTAATTGTGATACTTGTGCACTTGATCTAGGCATCTAAGTGCACGTCTAATGTGTCAGAAAATCTGTTTCACAATCTGTATATTAATATAACACTTTGGGATACCCTGTGAGAACAGGTGTTATATAAAATTTAAGAGTATAATTGCTGTCATATGCAAAATGCTCTTAATAGGATGATGCCTTCATGTCAAGAAGCAAGCAAACTTGAATGTTGTTTATCAAATGTAGCAGATATGGCTATTTTAGAGAAATGGAAAGGGGGAAGAGGGAGAGAGAGGCTGTGTTTAAAGTTTGTATTTTTTTTAAAAAAAGATCAGAGCTGTCTTGGCAGCAAGGAAACAAGTGTCTGAATCCTTTCGCACTAATTTTTCATCTACCCCAAAGTCAAAACAACACTACAACCTTCCATTTCTTCTTTTATAAGTGAGCTCATAATAAGTCACTCAGAGATGAGTGTAATCATACTACAATGCACAGTTAGGATAATGTACAACTGAGACTCTCTAAAATATATGTATCTTGGGGAATCATGGTATGCCTTGGAGGAATGCATTAAATGTTATGGTTAATTAACTAATTTACTTAATCAAGTTTAACAGTGGTTTTAACTTTAATGGCACCATTACATTTTAATATGAAAATAACAGGCTGTATTCCTAGCGTTCCCTCCAGTCCGCCGCCTCTTTACCATCCACTTTACAGTTTGATTCTGATTTGTGAAGCATTATACCTGTTTATAACATCAAGCATGTGTAATACAATATGTCTGGTGTACATTACACATACACACCTCACAAAAAGGTTGGCTGAAGTTGTATCTTCTGACAGACACAACGTGCATTCTTCAGGAATTGCACAGATTTTACATGTCCTTCTAGGGTGACCAGATAGCAAATGTAAAAAATCGGGACGGGGGTGGGAGTTGGGGGATGTAATAGGTGCCTATATAAAAGAGAGCCCCAAAATCAGGACTGTCACTATAAAATCAGGACATCTGGTCACCATATGGCCTTCATGCATGTAAACATTTGAATGAAAATACAATGCAAGGACACTTAGGGTCCAATCCAGCAAAATTTTAAGCACATGCATAAATTTAAGCCATTGAAGTCAAGTGAGACATGAGGCATGTGTACCACTTAAGTCCAACTTAAGCCCTCTTGCACAAAGGATTTACTTTTTTGGAGAACTTTTACTTTCAAAGGTACAGGAGACTACTGTAGAGATTAAACTAGGAAAAGTTGTACAAGACAGTGGAGATAATGAATCATGAATTCTGTAAGGGTGAACCTACCATGCTGAATCAAAGTACAGCTGTCTCAAATTTGCTCTGTGTGCATTTTGCAACCAGTAATTTTTGTCATCAATTTTCATATTTTTTGTTTAAACATATTTGTCTTTTGGACAAGATAGGTCATATTTCATACATTTGATGAATTTTCTCCTTGGTCCAGTTTTACGGAATTTGCACTTAATTAATTGCACAACCTTTAATTCTACAGACTGTTTTTAATGTCCATGTAGTTTCAAATGCACATACATAAAACAATTTCCAGAAGTAATTGTTTTTGTGTCACTGCCATTGAAAGTGCACTTATTAAAATGTATAGAAAATGGCACACGTTTCCACAGTCGTTTGCACTAAATTGCATGTATGTTGTTTGCATGTCCTTTGCGGTGCCTGTGTTGACGTTGGAATAGGTACATGCATATACAATGACTGACTTCTGAGAGTGCATTGAGCATTGCCTGTGTACGGTTCTGGGCTCGCCAGAAACGCTCACTGTTTTGCACGTGCGCTTTTGCAAATGTGGGTCATTTTTCATGTGTGTACTAATTAGAAAGAAATCCAATTATATGTTGATGTATCATTTCAATTTGGCATTCACTAGAAATATTTCATTTTTAAAATGCAGAAGAAATCCTGTGCGTCCAAATGTTATATAAGCCTGGCTATGAAAAAAAACTGCCTTTCATTATTACAAGAGCTAAGCACTGAAGGCTGAGGCACTTTTAAAAGCCTCCTTAGTTCTTAGCAGATTCACAAAGTACAACTTCTTCACCCATCCAGACAGCACACTGTCTGGAAATGTGCCCATCAAATCTGTCTGTCAAGCCACCAGGCTTTTCCATGCCTGGTAAAAGGCAGACAGGAAAGAGTAGACAAAGGTCAATCCTTGTCAGTTTCTTTGTAAATGTAATTGTGCTGCCAGTTTGCAAAGCACTGGCTTGTATCCTAGCAACTTTGCGTATATGCGGAAGAGTTAAATACATATTTTTGCTTGTGTTATTTTCACCAAGGTGGTTTTGTATTGTGGTGTTTTTTGCTTTGCGTAGTTTTGTTTTTTGTGTGTACATATAAAATGCAACCTGACATACGCAGTCATGCTGGGCACTGAAAAAACATATTTTACTTAAGAGAGACTGTCTTCTAATAATGGTACAGTGGAACTATACTGATCGGGCCTGGTTCTGATTTCATTTAAACAGACATGAAACTGGAGTAACTCCATGGAATTAAAGAGATTTGCTTCATATTGATATTAGTGAACTGAGATCAGAATCTCTGTATATTTAGAGATGCTTTGGAGTAGTCTCTTATAATGGGAGATTGTCTAACAAGGATTTTTTTCTAGTATAGTTTTCACTGTTTCATAAGTTACTCCTGTTTTGGACAAAGACTAATAGAAAGGACAATTATTTTATTGGTGAGTTTGGTGTGGATTTGAGGTTTGGGAGAAGATTCATAGGGACAAATTCAGCCCTTGAGTAATGGAGTACAACTTCCCTGGTATTAGTGGAAGTTACACCCACTTACAAAGATAAATTAGGCACAGTCAAAGCATTCAAACTTCAGACAAAACTGTGGGGCCCAAATTCTCTGCTGGTGTACATTTGCATAGTTCCATTGACTCTTTGAATGAGTTGGCCTAGAACACACATTTGATGTTGAGAGATACATTTTTTGCAGGAGCAATTTGTGCCTATAAAATTGGTGCCAGCAATTCTGATTCCCCAAAATAAATAACAGGTGGACATGTGCCTTTAACTATCTGAGCAGCACCTGCAGTCAGATAGCTAGAGGTATAAGTACCCTGGTTTGTGCCCTCAACTCAACTGCAAGTGCAAATATGTGGGTGCAAATTTTGCAAGTCCAAACAATACTCACAAAAAGAGAAACCTATCTTTTGAAAATTTTTGCCTTGATTACAATCAGAGATGCTACAATTGGAGATGGAGATGGTGCCGTAATACTATAAAAAGAAAAGGAGGACTTGTGGCACCTTAGAGACTAACAAATTTATTTGAGCATAAGCTTTCATGAGCTACAGCTCACTAATAAATTTGTTCGTCTCTAAGGTGCCACAAGTCCTCCTTTTCTTTTTGCGAATACAGACTAACACAGCTGCTACTCTGAAACCTGCCATAATACTATGTTAATCCAGTTTTAATCTAATGGACCAAATTCTCTGCTGATGTAATTCTTTTGATTTCAATGAAGTTACACCAGCAGAAAATTTGGTCCAATGATTTTTATAGTTGTACTGACTCTTGGGAATTTATCATTATAGACATATACCACCTTAACTGATTAAAAACTACAAAGAAGGATGTCTTGGTGTGACTTGCTCTCTCTCAGCATAGATAGTAATGACTCATGCTTTGCACATGGTGTTTTCCCCCCTCATCTGTAGATCTCAAAGTGCTTTATAAATGTAGTGCCCAAGCTGTGCCTGTTAAAGCAATCGGACATTTTAGGGTTCCAGAAGAAGCCTCCTGGAACACTGTGGTACATGGGGGGGTGTACTTGTGGTGATGCCTCCTTAGTAGGTCGCAGCATGCATTGCCTTCTGTGGCTGGCCAGTTCTGCCAGCCCTACATGGTGGGGGCAAGGGTAAGCCATGTCCTGCTCTAACTCTTCCTCACCCCAGTTCCTGCATGGGGAGCCACAAGGGGGGGGCAGTTGCCAGGGAGCTTCTTTTGCTCTCTTCCCTCTCCAATTCACTTTACACCTCTTGCAATGTGAGGAACAGTCTGCTTGTTAGCTAATAATTCTCCTTATAGGAAAACTAAGGCACTCAGAGGTTAAAGGGTAAGTTTTTAAAAGGTTTGGTCTCCCTTTCTATGAGCAGGTAATGCACCTGAAAAATGTGCATTTTTGCACCTGGAAAATGAATAATGGTCACACATCTGGGTACTGGCTCCTAAAGTACAAGATCTGGATGTGTAGTGAGAGGCTCAACTAGTTAGGTTGATGCCCACAGTTGAATCTCAGCCATTAAAATGCAAGTGCAATTTTTGCCTTTTGAAATATGGTCATAAGTGATTTGGCCACACAAGGAGTTTGTGGTAGTCAGGAGCAGAGGTCTCCTCACTCTCATCCATACCACAGCCACTGAATGCCACCACTTCTCTGCATACGAACTGGATAACTGGGCAATATTAGGTAGCTGACATTTTAGGCTGACAGGTTTTTCATTTCATACTGGCATCAGTGTGTGCCAACGTCAGCTAGGTCATTTGCTGCTGCTGCTGTTTTATTATTTGCTCATTTGAAACAGCTCCATATTGTCACATTAGAATCTTGGCTCATTTGTAACAGTTTCATTTTGCATCATACTGAGGTTTCTCCTACTTGTTCATTGCAGTTTCTAAATCACTGCTGGACACAAAGCTCTTCTCAAAGAGGTGGTTTCTTTTGGCATGGAAGGATAATTGCCGGAAATTACCTGTTCATGCCTCCTTTTTTTGGACAGGCCAGACATGCATACTACACTCCTCCTCCCTGCGCTCCAACAGATATCAGCTGTACTAATTAAAACATTAGAACTGGTTTTAAATCTAGGTTCCAATCCTGCAGCCAGATTCTCAGCCCTTCTGTGGCACCCTTGTTCCTTTCCAGCAGCACAAAGAGACCATCAAGCCAATTTAACTGGCTAGCTGGGATTCCCTCATAGGAAGAAATCTTGTGTGGTGGCATGACCAGGGAAAGGGGACACACCTGCATCACCCTCCCCCCATGTTTCAGGGATCATTGGCTGAAGGTATTATTGGCCCCTTGATATTCTAGACAGCGGGCACAATTTAGAGTGGTCCTGCTGGCCTAATAAAATCCAGGATATTCAAGGGGTAAGACTGTCATTCCACCCATATATCACCCTGTGGGCCTCCAGCATTGAAGGAGTCAGATCAGTGCTAATGATTGCTCTTTAAATAAATAAATAAAATTTCAATATGAAATAACACAAATGGAAAAAATCCAGGTTTATGGGGCAAAGAAGCTGACTGAACTAACTAGAAACAAATAAGAAAGGTCTGACCAGGCTGTTATAATAAATCACAAACAACTTGTTCTTTGTTTTTTAATGTTCCTGGTTGTAATGGGGTCAGCTGCCTCTTGAGCACCCCTTCCTGGCCAGAGGTCACTCTGCAACACCCTGCCTCTGTTTCCCCCACTTCTAACACCCCCCCCCCCAAGAACTTCACACAGGATTTCCTGTGCGCTACCACCCCCATTGCCCAGCACGCCCCTGATTGGGGCTGATTTGATAACAGAAACTGTTCAAAATAATCCTTAGGATCCCAAAATAGAGCCCGTTACCACAACACAAACATTCATACTTAGCTCTAACATCACAACTGTCCCAGTCTGTTCTCACAGCCAGTCTTCCTGCCTGGAGCTTAGCCTTTTGACTCTGACCTCCAGGCCCAAACCCAGTGAGGGTTTCCTACAAAAGCCTCTTACTCATTGGGCTTTGACCTCCAAACTCCCCTGAGGTCAGGATTTTTCCTGCAGCAGCCTTTCCCACTTCCTCTTGCTCTTGCTAGTGGACTCACCTGATCCAACTCAGGTGTGCCTCTTCAGGGTTGGCTAGAGTGATGCCCTTTAGCCTTTAAGAGGCAAGCTACCTGGTTACACTGAACTAATAGGGTCTTAGCGTAGTGAGAAAGGTGTGGAGGTTCCTTTTGATTTTTATTCACCTGTAACTTTTCTAATTAACATTGTAATTGCTCCTTAGAAGCAGACACAAAAGCTCTCAGTGCAAAGAAATAATGTTCTTACACTCATGTTATTTTCTGTTCCAGTAGTTCTTTGGACATTATTATTATTATTTATTATGTTATATTGTTTTATGTATTTCAGCTGGTGACAGGAGATTGTCCATAGTTTTGAATTGAGGTTGGGAGAAGTTTCCATGCTATGAGTTTCTACACTGAACTATGCAGCCACCTTGTCTGTTTGGTTAGAAATGGCATAAAATCAGGTTCTCTCAGGTATTTCCTTCTGTTCCCAGCCTGAACCAGAAATCTTGACATAATGCAAAGTGGTGGGGAAATAAAAAGGTAACTGAATATTTCTGACCATTGGAAAAGTTCAACGTGGGTGTTGTAACATACTAGTGAATGCATCCAATGAAGTGAGCTGTAGCTCACGAAAGCTTATGCTCAAATAAATTTGTTAGTCTCTAAGGTGCCACAAGTCCTCCTTTTCTTTATACTAGTGAAGGACTCTTATGGTGCAGATAACAAGGCTGTGAAAAGTGCAGTGGATGTATATGGGAGGCTCCGCTGTCTAGGTAGGAAGGACTGGCTCTGGCACCCCAGTCTCGGGCACTTGCCATTGGTAAGTCACCTGTCAGTCCTTTTGTTTTTTCATTCTGCTCAATATGTAATACTTAGCTATCCCCCCGTGTCATAAATATAAAGGGAAGGGTAAACCCCTTTAAAATCCCTCCTGGCCAGAGGAAAAATCCTCTCACCTGTAAAGGGTTAAGAAGCTAAAGGTAACCTCGCTGGCACCTGACCAAAATGACCAATGAGGAGACAAGATACTTTCAAAAGCTGGGAGGAGGGAGAGAAACAAAGGGTCTGTGTCTGTCGGTACGCTGCTTTTGCCGGGGATAGGACAGGAATGGAGTCTTAGAACTTTTAGTAAGTAATCTAGCTAGGTATGTGTTAGATTATGATTTCTTTAAATGGCTGAGAAAAGAACTGTGCTGAATAGAATGACTATTTCTGTCTGTGTGTCTTTTTTGTAACTTAAGGTTTTGCCTAGAGGGATTCTCTATGTTTTGAATCTAATTACCCTGTAAGGTAGCTACCATCCTGATTTTACAGAGGTGATTCCTTTACTTCTATTTCTATTAAAAGTCTTCTTGTAAGAAAACTGAATGCTTTTTCATTGTTCTCAGATCCAAGGGTTTGGGTCTGTGGTCATCTATGCAAATTGGTGAGGATTTTTACCAAACCTTTCCCAGGAAGTGGGGTGCAAGGGTTGGGAGGATTTTGGGGGGAAAGATGTGTCCAAACTACGTTTCCCAGTAAACCCAGTTAGAGTTTGGTGGTGGCAGTGGATATTCCAAGGACAAAGGATAAAATTAATTTGTACCTTGGGGAAGTTTTAACCTAAGCTGGTAAAAGTAAGCTTAGGAGGTTTTCATGCAGGTCCCCACATCTGTACCCTAGAGTTCAGAGTGGGGGAGGAACCTTGACACCCCGAAAGGCTAAGTCTGATCCAAGATCCACTGAAGTCAACGAGAGTCTTTCAATGGACTGTAGTTCAGGCCCTTAATGAATTAGTATTTGCGAAACACTGTGAGACCCTTGCTGGCACTACACTAATAATACATATTGTCAATAGTAATTATGGATGACAGTGATTGGCACCTCAAAAATACCTAAAGTAGATAGACCTTATATCTTACGGACATAAGAGCTATGTGTTCTTGTTATTTTGTTACATAAACAATAGCTGTCATTCAGTCTTAAAATATCTTACTTTACTTTGCTGCTTCATACCTAAAGACAACAAGGACAGATCCTCAGCAGGTGTAAATTGGCATAAACCCATCTGGCACCATGGTCTACACTATCCACAAGGTTCCTGCACAATTAAGCCATTTTTAGTTAGATAAGAGCAGGTGTGTGGGGAGGAATACAGAAAATTGCTTTAAAAACCCTTCTCTTTGAGCTGTTTTACTTTATTGCTTTTAAAGTAATCTTTTAGTCAAAACAATTGTATCCAAGCTAAAAATTCACATGCCATGTTACAGCCTCATGAAATGCAAACTGATTGAATTATAAACCTATAGAAAACTTATTTTATTATGGAAATGTAAACTGTCCCCTAAGCATAGTATGGGGAGATGATGCTATAACAACATGCCAGTAAGTAATAAACAACCCCCAATATTACATCGTGTGACTGCATACAGCTAGAAATGTATCTGTTTGGGTGTTGAATTATCCCCAAATTTGAATTATGGGTATAAAATTCAAATTATCCCTTTCTAGTAGTATAAAGCCTGACAGACATATTTTTTAATAAACCTCTTGTGCTGCTTTGCATTATGTCGCGTCCTCCAGAGTTAAAGCCACAGTTTTCCTACCATGATTCATCAGAAATCAAGGGGTGGGGGGGGGGAAGTAGTTGAGATCTGATATACTGAGCACTCTTAAATTACATAGCAGCTTCAAGTATAGTGTCTGAGGAGACAGAAGCAGAGTGAATAAGTACGTCTCAGGCTGTCATGTCCATGAACTGGGAAACTCACTGGCTCATTTAATCATTTTCTGGTACTTCTGCTCATCCATCGATACAATAGGCAACCAGACCAGGTTTACAGAGATGAAAGCTAGAGTAATTCACAGCCAGCTGTAATTCTTTATAAAACATACAGTAAGTATTTTTGTTGACTCCTACATGACATTTCCAAGGTGGTTGGGAAACCAGGCCATTTGTTACATGGCATCCAGATCAATAGAAAGCACAGAGGAAAGCAAGTAAAGTTAAAATCCAGTGGAAAGAAGGGCAGAACAACTTCGAAGCTTGAACACCTATGGTTTAAATGGAGAGTTCACAAATCCATCCAATTTCTTCAGCAGGTGATACGGGGCCTAAAGATGATATTCAACAATATGCGGTGTGTCGTAAATCTACTCTGGGATCACTACATGCAATTAGCATGCTTCTGTACCTGAGTGTAAAATAAGTGCATTTGCACAGTTATCCAGTTTGTGTGCAACTGCAGTAATTGCATATGCCCATTTATACTCATGTGTGTACTCATTCTTTGCACACTCTTGCATGAGTGAATCTCTGTTCAGTTACACTAATTTTACACTAATGAACCTCTATGGATGTCACTGAAAGTTACATATTTCTATCAGCATAAGTGAGATTAAAATCAGTCTCCTAATGTTTTAGTAAATATGTGTTTTCCTAGAGTTAATCTATAAAAGATGCAAATAAAAAAATCATACTAATCATGCTTCTTATACAATATGGATATCAAAGGGCCTAATCCAGAGCCCACAGGAAGGACTCCCTCCCCTTGATTTCACTGGTCTTCGTTAGATAATTCTTATTATTTCCACTTTTATAGGGGAAGAAACTGAGGCAAGGAATGGTTCAATGACTCGCCAAAGGTCAGAGGAAGTTTGTACCTGAGCTGGGTCAGCGTCTTACACTTTAAACACAAGAGCATCGTTCCTTAATCTTTAGATTTTGTAAACAAGTTATGCTATATAGAGAAGGGGCTTGTTCTTTGAAAATCTGGATCTGAATGCGAATTTTGAACATCCCTTGTTTGGACTCAGGGTTTCCTTCATAACATTATAAAGATTGGGCCTATTTCAGCTTATGTTTGAATGCTCATTACTCAGGAGTGTTTGCTTCCAGGTTTTTTGTTGGTGTGTTTCCCCCCCTTACAATATGGAAACAAATCCTCATAGGGTTTCTAGTCTCTAGTCACACCTCAGTGTCTGAAAAATTAACACATCACCTGGACTTTACATGTAGAGATTTAACTTTTGATAAACAACAAAGTCAGCTACTGCTGCGCTAGCTATTTTTAACCCACCTTGTGAGTGTGCTTTTTTTATTGCTTTATACAGCATATCTGATTCTCTCTAAAGCACAAACTAAAAAATCTATCCGGCTGTCATTTGCTGCATAGTGCCATCTATCATCATGCAGCTTGGCAGCTCTAGTGCATGACAGAGAGAGAGAGAGGGGAGCTAAAACAGGAGGCATAGTCAAGGACTTTCACATGTAACAAAAAAAACTTGTCACAGTTATTTATGACTCTTGCTAGGGCACATAATAGGACACATAAAACCTCTGTTTCAGTTTCAAGCACCTTCACATCCCTGCTCCCTTGTCGAAGTTGGTCGCAGGCAGTTTTGCTTTACACATACAATTTCCTGAACAATGCCGAGCACTTGTGAAGTGACAGTGACAAATACTAGAGATGCTGGCTGCAGCTCTGCAGGCAGCTACAGGAGCAGCGGTGTCAATAATCCAGCCCGGCTGCCAACGATACCAAAACACCAATGTGAAATTCTGCTTCTCTGGCCAACTGCCTTTAATGTCATTGTTTTGAAGTTGTAAGAAGCTTCCTACGGCCCTATGTGATCCCAAACCCTATAGGAAACAGAGTGACTCCTGTCTTAATTTGTCAGAGGAAACTGCCAGGAATCAGATTCTCTAATCTTCAGTGTAGTTTGGTTTTGTGATGGCTGAATATCCCTGTTCCAGAATGAATGGTTCAATTAGTTTGTTTTACCTCTTTGCTGGCCTAGAGTAAGGTCATTTTTGTCAGGTTCTATCATCTCAGCCTTGTGCTGTGGTATTCTTGACTTTGCTGATCATAAAGTAACCTTTGCTTCAGGTCCCAGCTGAGGAATTTCACAGACACTCTGTCTACTAGCTCTCTAGATGACAGGCTATGCAGAGCTGTGCTGCTAAGGGTACCTTGCTAATTAAACATCAAACTTGGGTCCAGTGCAATAAATGATCTTTTCTGAAGTCCGGAGTAAGAGCACAGATAGATATTAACCTTGAAGTCCCCATTAAAGTCCTCTGATGCACTTTTTGTTTCCCTTATCTCTTTAGTGTTTCTGAGCTCCAGTGTTAAATAGCAGACTATACATATCTTTAATCAAATTAGTAAGAGGGCCAGGATATACTTGCTGCCATGAAGCAACTCAAGTTGAATATAAGATCCACAAAAATGCCAGGAATAGGAACTAAGCAGAAACAGCTGAAAACTAAACATACTAACTTTGAACTTAACTAAAACTAACCAGAATTTCTCTGCTCCTAAGACAACTGCAAACTAGCTCCAGTATGAAAACCCTCATTCCATCTCTATACTTCTGGCTAATACCTTTTAGTATTACCAATGCAAGACCATGTATATCCAGCCAGAATGCATGTGAACTCTTCCTTAACCTACCATAACAAAAAACATGCAGGCCTGGTAAGAAAACAGCTAGAACTAATTCAAGTACAATATTTCTAGCAAGGAATTTGAGGTTTTTCACTGTTTTGAAAGAGCAGTTTAAAAAAAAAAAAGAACACCAGGCCATGACCTCAAGATCTTTTCTTGTACCTGCCAATTGATTTCTCTGGTATGTTTCTTCCTTGTTTCAGGTATGTTGGAATGAGTGTGCAGGCTACATGCTGAGTGGTGCATTTCAACTTGATTCTGCCGCAATTATAACCATCTTGTCATGACCGTTCCAACTGGTTAGAAGAGTGGAAAGAAGTGTTTAGAGGGTGTTCTGACTTGGTCCTGATATGTTAGTGATAGTCATTTTTCAACCTACTTAGCTCTTCCTCTTATCAGTGATATGAGAGAGGTTTTTTACATATGGTAAAATCTGTCTCTGCCTGTTTCTCAGCAGTCCACGTCCCAGACCTCTCTGCAATTCAATAAGAGACTTCCTAGCAAACAGGACTTACTGCTGGCTAGTTGCATAAAAACGTGTTTGCCAATACATTTTGTTTACCAACTCATAAATGTTAGGCATAGCATACACACCATTAATGGATATTATATGCACTGTGTGTGTGTGTGTTGGGAAGCTATGTTAACCTTTTCCCACAATTCTGTTCAGCCATGTCAAGTATCCCTCAGCGCATTGCATAGTTGAAGTTGACTTTGGCATTAGAAAATGGGAAGAATGCAAAAGTCAAGATACATGAATGGTATGTCCTAGCTCAGGTTTGGATGTACTACTATGCCTAAATGGTTTGAAATGTAGCATCCAAAACAGAGATAAGAAAAGTACAGAACAAAACAAGAAGTTAAGGAACTGTTATGAACTGGTAGCTGGATGTTAGTGATGTGCAAAGAGTTCTGTAACTTGTAGAATTATGCTACAAATGCTCCTAGCTGCAATGCATACCTTGGAAGTACACCACCTGTGCAAGGTGAACATGCTGTGAGAATATGCTTCCCAGCAGGAAGGTATGTGTATGTCTCCTTTTCATATTGTGCTGCTTTGTCTTCAGAGAATAAATTTGGCTAATTTCAGGTCTTTGGTCTATTGAACATTTAAGAACAAACTGTAAGTGTAGTCACTACAAATATAAACTGAAGCAGCTGTTTGTTCTTCACTTCAGCTGCACTAGAAATCACATGCTGTTTTCTGTTTGCTTCCTTCTTCCCAGTCTTTCCAGGTTAAATACATACAGACACACACTTCTATAACTTTCATTTTATTTCCTCTCTTTATGTTTTGGATTCTTTTTTTCCCACCTTAGTGAAAATAGTAGAGGGATCAAATTTTAAGAAGAAATAATACCTGTTTCCACCAACACTAATAACTGAGGATGTTTTCTTTACATAGCAAGTATCTAGTTGGATAGTAACTGGTTCTTGTAGAAGGTACTTGGACAGGCCATTTATGTGGATGTCCATAACTATCCTTAAAACAACAACAAAGGTGAATCTTCTTACTTTAACTGAGGTTTTGGCATGTTCTTTACCTGCTGCATCTCAGCCAGGGCTTTTGTTGACTTTATTAAGCGAAGCGGCTACAGTGAATTGCAGTGTTGTTGTAGCCATGTTGGTCCCAGGATATTAGAGAGACAAGGTGGGTGAGGTAATTTGATGTGGACACAGTGGCAAAATGAGGCCAGACACGTGCGTGAAATTAAGTGGTGGGTCACAATCTTTATTAAACTTCAGCACAGGAGACTGGCACTACCCACCCATCACCCATATGCTCCTATACCAGGCATTTAATTGGTTCTGGTGTGGGGATTACAGGGCACATTACCATATAAACCTAACTCAGCTCTTTCTGAGTCCTAGCACCTCTGAGTCCAAACCCCCTGTGTGGGGCACAGAGGGTTCATAAAAGTGGGGACCTTGGCCTATGAGGTCTGATCTTGGCCTGTGAAGGCCACAAGGTCTCACCTTCTCCCATGAGCCCAAGGCCCATCACCAAAATCCAATGTCTGTTACTTCTCCTTAAGCACTGGGATCTTACAGACCCCCTTTTTTATCTGCCCTGTTGGAACAGCGCTTTACTCCCATAACAGTGCATTATGCTGACCCTCCTAAATTGCTGTTTATACCTGCATTGGGAGTGAAAACATTTCCCATCAATAAATGCAAAGCACACATTGGCGCTTTTTTTTTTTAATGAGGTTTTGGCACTGGCAACCTGCTGTCTGTGAATGCTTGCTGGGCAGGCCGATAAGGAGTCATGCATTCGAGCCAAGTTCCTGGTCTATTTTACCTCAGGGTAAATCAGGTTGCTGTGCTGCCCTCTGTCTAAATTCTCTGTCAACCTTATGACCTAGGGCCTGACTCCTGCCGCCTCGCCCTAAGGTAGCAGGAGGACTGAGCATTCTGCCCTGATCCCTCAGAGTGGCTCCTGGAGTTGGCACCTGCAGGCCATATCCCTGGCTGAAGCCCCCAAGCCATTCCCTGCTGCCCACCAGAAGCCTGAAGTGGGGAGAGGCATAGCAGGACGCAAGGAGCAGTGCATTCCTGAGGCTTCTGCAGCATGCCCCTGGCCTCTCCCCTGCATGCAAGAGAAACAGTAGGGGCCAAGGCAACAGACCTGGCTCCAACAGTGCCACTGGGATACATGCCCCCCCAACCCTAGCTGCTGTAGTGACACTATATACCCTCCTCCCCCATCCCCAGCAAGTAGTGGGGGGAGGGGGTGCAGCAACAAATCCCGCTCCACCAGGGCCACCACTGGTCCCATCAAGTTTCCCCACCAGTTGAGGCAGGTGGGTCGCATATCTTTTATTGAACCTGAAAAAGAGCTCTGTGTAAGCTTGATCGCTTGTCTCTTTCACCAACAGAAGTTGGTCCACTCGCCTCATCCCCTTGTCTAGCAAAAGTGAACATTATTATGTATCATGTAATAGTTCAACACACTGTGCAAATTATTCCCTGATACAAAGTCTGGGACTATGGTGTTCAAGCACGGTTGTTTTTTCCTATAGCTGCTCACTTAAAGTGATGTCAAAAATCATAAGGGAGATTGAACATAGCTGACTTATGTAGTTCTAACAATATGTTTGCAAAGTGTTTTTCCTTTCCAAGTCATTAATAGAGAGTGCATTAGTTCTTTCACCACAGCCTTGGATATGGTAGTTGAAATGTCTGACTTACGTATTGCCCAATGGTACCGTTATGACTGTATGAATTACTCTTGCACTGTTGACCCTTGTGCAATGAATGATGAGAACCTGTTGTCCTCTTGTTAATTTCTGTCGTCCTCGTACTTTTCCTACATACTTATAGCATCTTCTAACTGTGCAGCATTCTGTGGAGTGGAAAAACATTTCTGATAGGAGTATGAAGCCTTCTATTTAGGACTGACATGAATTTCTGGAAAAATCTGCAAGGAACCACTACCAGTGGTAACTATATAATCCATGCAGTGGAAGTTTTATACGGTTTACGCTTTAATGCTCTACATTTTACTTTGGGTTTGCTACTCAGGTAGATACAAGTTTACATTTTCATATATGATTTCAAGTGTTTTGGGAAGCTGTGGAATTGTAAATCCTTGGAGATAGGGGCTGTTTCTTCTTTAAATTTAGAAAGAATGTGGCATATTTTGGACGCTACCACAATGTAAATAATTAATAATGATATGAATGCCTGGCTATGTGACTGCAAAATTCAGAGGTCATTGCAATTTAATTAGCTTCATTTTTTGCTTCTTTTTTGGTCCTTTCTTACTCCAAATTGTATTTATTTTGAATACAAAGATATTCACTCTCCCTCCTCATGCTGTATTTTTACAGGGCTATAGAAATGCTGCTATATTTTTACAGGGCTATAGAAATAAAGTCGGTTGCCATAGTCTGGGTGTGTTGACCCTGAGCCTTGATGAGGCAAAATAATTATCCAGAAAGTGGGTGAATGTACAAATTTTTGATTGGTGTGTGTTTTTAAAATTGGAGTATGACTAAGAATAACTGTAGGACAGATGTTGGTATTCCTCACTCCTTTTACATTTTTCAGCTCTCTCCTTCTCATATAAAATGAAGGTTTCAACTTGTTCCTCTGTAGTATCCATTGGATTTGTTTAATAATCAAACATATCTGATTTGCTTGGCTGACGCTTTGGAAATATAAACTCCAATTAAAAGAGTAAAGGTATGTGCTAAATTCAATGGCCTTTGCACATGAAAATTAGCCACATTTTGTAATCTTTCCCCCTTAAAAATAAAATCTGGCCCAGAATGTCCTTATCTTGGGCCAGATTTTTTTAAAAAATTGGCATTGCAAACATATGCCTAATTGGAAAGGGGAGGCTGTAGACACAGATGAGCATAAATGATGGGGTCTAAATTAGCTGTTACCAATTCAAGGAAGATCTTGGAGTCATTGTGAATAGTTCTCTGAAAACATCCACTTAATGTGCAGCGGCAGTCAAAAAAGCGAACAGAATGCTGGGACTAATTAAGAAAGGGATAGATAATAGGATAGAAAAATATCATGTTGCCTCTATATAAATCCATGGTATGCCCACATCTGGAATACTGTGTGCAGATGTGGTCGCCCCATCTCAAAACAGGTATATTAGAATTGGAAAGGGCTCAGAAAAGGGCAACAAAAATGATTAGGGCTATGGAAAGGCTTCAGTATGAGGAGGGATTAATAAGACTGGGACTTTTCAGCTTGGAAAAGAGATGGCTAAGGGGAGATATGATTGAGGTCTATAAAATCATGACTGGTGTAGAGAAAGTAGATAAGGAAGTGTTGGTTACTACTTCTCAGAACACAAGAACTAGGGGTCACCAAATGAAATTAATAGGCAGCAGGTTTAAAACAAATAAAAGGAAGTATTTCTTCACACAATGCACAGTCAATCTGTGCCAGAGGATGTTGTGAAGGTGAAGACCATAACAGGGTTCAAAAAAAGAACTAGATAAATTCATGGAGGATAGGTCCATCAATGGCTCTTAGCCAGAATGGGCAGGAATGGTGTGCCTAGCTGCCAGAAGCTGGGAATGAGCGACAGAGGATGGATCACTTGATTACCTGTTCTGTTCATTCCCTCTGGGGCACGTGGCACTGGCCACTGTCGGAAGACAGCATACTGGGCTAGATTCATATTGGTCTGACTCAGTAGGGCCATTCTTATGTTCTTACGTTGTGCACACAATTATCTGATTTGCCCACACAAACCTGGGAAATTGTGCACAAAAACTAGGGATGCAGTTACATGCACATTTTGTGTGTGCATTTGCATGCCTAACATTTTTTAAAATCTCTGCTCATAACACGTTTTCCCCTACATTGTAGATTAACATACAGTGAAAGATCAACAAGCAGAAATAAGACATGCCTTTTATCCTAATAGAAAAAGGAAATTCCACCCCCATATTCCCTGTCTCATAGTCATTTACACAAACCATGTTGTCCGTCACATAAGTGCATTGAGACACATTTCCAACGTGGAAAAAGTGGACTATTGTTCAAGGGCGCCTATCCAAGTTTTAGATATGGCTTTAGAGATGTTTCTGCACTAAAAAACGTACCAAATTTACACATTCTTTATTAGGTTTTAGAGTAGCAGCCGTGCTAGTCTGTATTCTCAAAAAAAAAAAAGGAGTACTTGTGGCACCTTAGAGACTAACAAATTTATTGAAAGCTTATGCTCAAATAAATTTGTCATTCTTTATTAGGCAGCCAATGAAACACTGTTCCAAGGTAAAAGGGTTTAAAGGATTTTTTTCTAAATCAAGCTCTTAATTGAGTTCAGAATTTTAAATTATTAAATATTTAGCCCTATTTGGGATTTTATTTCCTCTGCTGGCACACAGCATTGTTCTTTACTTGAGATTCTGACACCAATTTAGCAAGATGTGGCAAACATACAGCTACCAAGGAAATAGTTTCCTTAGCAACAAGGAACCTATTGACAACTCTCAACACAGAACCCACTTTAGCCCCAATCTGTGGTGTTTCTATTTTTCTGTTTTCTACTGTTCTTTGCAGCAAATGTGACTTTAGAGGATCAAATTCTGCTCTCCATATACACACAGGCAACATCGGATCCAATGGCAATTGCACATGTGTGTAAAAGAAGGAGTTGGTGAGCTGTGGTTTGTGCCATTAAAACCTGCATATTTATCCCCGCATATTAATACTTACTTCAGATGGCATGCAGGTTTTATTTCCCATTCTAAGTAAGACTGTAGTAAAATCCAGGGGTAAGCTAAGTATCCAGTTTTCACTAATGCCCATTGTAAAGTAGGAGAAATAGGAACATGACTTTTGCTAACTATAGCCAGAAGACATTCTGGACAATGAATATTTACATGTAGTCAATGCAAGAAACCTGCGTAAATACAACATTAAGTGTAAGACTGAAAACCAAAAACACTCAAGAAATTCAAGATAAAAGAGAGAGAAATGGTTAACCAATATAAGACTTGAGAACTGGCCCCTGGCCGCACTTATAATGTCAAAAATAGAATAATGTATTTTCCTCTTTTGATACTAATCAAAGAAAGGAACTGATCCTGCTTTCATGGAAGTGTGGTTACTAATTTTGATGGGAGAAGATCCAATACACCTAGAGGGTTACCTATTCATTACAAGGCTCCTGCATTACTCCAAACCACTTCCTTATTGAGTCTATCAGTGTATTTAGACACGTGTCTCCCATTTAGATCCCAATCCTGCAGGTGATTCCATAGAGAAGAAAGATCGGCCAGTGGTTCAGGCAATAGGCGAGGAGTTGGTTGGGAGATCTGGGTTAAAGTTCCTGCTCTGTTTAACCTTTGGAAAATCACTTAGGCTTAAGATTTTCAGAAGTGATTAATGATTTGGAGCATTTCAGTCTTTGGATGCCCAACTTGAGATGCATTAAAGGGACCTGAGTTTCAAAAAGTGCTGGGCATCTACCCTCAGAAAAACAAGCCTCTCCAAATTGCCTCAAGGGGAGGACCCCAAAATTGAGGCACTCGATCTGTCATGGAACATTTCTGAAAATCTTGGCCCCAGTCTCTGTGCCTCAATTTCCCTCTATAAAATAGTCCCTTACAGAGGGGTTGTGCTGATAAATACATAGAAGGTACGCAGATACTATAGTAATGCATAGATTCATAGATTCCAATGCCAGAAGGAACCATTGTCTGTCATCTAGTCTGATCTCCGGTATAAGACAGTCCAGAGAACATCCCCAAAATAATTCTTAAGTGTATTTTTTTTAGAACACCATCCAACCTTGATTTTAAAATTGTCAGAGAGAATCCACCACTCTCCTTAGTAAATTGTTCCAATTGTTAATTACCCTCAATGGCAAAAATTTACACTTCATTTTCAGACTGAATTTGTCTCGCTTTAACTTCCAGCCATTGGATGCTGTTATAACATTCTGTGCTAGACTGAAGAGCCAATTATTAAATATTTGTTTCCCATGTGGATATTTATAAACTGTAATCAAGTTACCCCAAACCTTCTCTTTGTTAAATTGAAAGATCTCCATCTTTTTAGCTTATCACTATAAGGCAGGTTTTCTAATCCTTTAATCATTCTTGTGGCTTTTCCCTGAACCCTGTCTAATTTATTAACATCCTTCTTGAATTGTGGGCAACAAAATGGACACAGCATTCCAGCAGTGGCCCAGTGATAAATACAGAGGTAAAATTGCCTCTGTACTACTCGAGATTCCCCTGTTTATGCATGCCAGGATCACATTAGATCTTTTGAGCAGAGCTTCACACTGGGAGCTCATGTTCAGCTGATTATCCACCATGACTCCCATATGTTTCTCAGAGACACTACTTGCCAGGATGAAGTCCCCCATTCTGTAAGTATGGCCCACACTATTTGTTCCTAGATGTCTACATTTATGTATAGCCATATTAAAATGCATATTGTTTACTTGCGCCCAATCTACCAAGTGATTCAAATTGCTCTGAATCAGTTACCTATCCTCTTTATTATTTACCACCACCACCCCCATTTTTGTGTCATCTGCAGACTTCATCAGAGATTATTTTATGGTTTCTTCCAGGTCATTGCTCAAAATGTCAAATAGCACAGGGCCAAAAACCAGTCCCTGCAAAACTCCACTAGAAACACACCTTCTTGCTGACAATTCTCCATTTGCAATTACATTTTGAGACCTATCAATTAGCCAGCTTTTAATCCATTTAATGTGTGCCATGTTAATTTTATATTGTTCAAGTTTTTAAATCAAAATGTCGGGCAATATCAAGTCAATGCCTTACAGTAGTTTATTATGTGAGCACTATGACCTTTAACAAACCAACTTGTAATCTCATCAAAAAGGGGTATCAAGTTAATTTTGGGGACCATAGTAATGGAGTACCTAAGATACTCGTTGACTTTGGCGGGCCTCAGGGTAGACACAGAGGCTGGCTGCATGGAGCAGTTTGCAGCACCAGATCCTCAAATTGTAATCTCCTTGGGTTAAGGAAAGTCTTTTTGCACCTTGTGTAGCACCAAGCATGTCACTGGCACACAGCAAATAACAAACTATTGTTGTTATTGATTTAATTAATACTGAAGTGATAATCCTTCTTTCAAAAATGAAACTGGAAATGAATTAGTTAAATTTTATGCCATGCTTTGGAATTACAAAGCACTATATAAATGTTAAGTATTAACATTATTATTATATCCAGCCAGCTGCTATTTGGAACTCAGTGTTTTGTTTCTGTCAGCGTTAAGGACTTGGGGCCAAATTTTCAATAAGGTCTCCAAAGCCTACAAAGTGTGCAATCATAACCATGTGCTCATACAAGAACATGTGTCATATTCATTTTCACCCTAACTGTTGCACAATCTTAACACTGTATACAATTAAAGGAGAAGGAGGCAGAGAATGATGAAGATACATCATTTGGGCTGAGAGACAAAGAGCCTGATTCAAACCCCTTTTAAGTCAATAAGAGTCTTTCAGTTGACTTTGGTGGAATTATGAGTCTGGCTCTCAGAGAGACCTATTTCTCCTGAGTGCAAATGAATACAGAAATTGTGACCTAGTATATTTTGGGGGAGCATCTTGTAACCCCATATTCCTTATCTGTATATAATTGTGATATTGCGTATAAAGCATGCCATGTGCGGTATCCGGGAAAAGGTTATGATCATCTGAAAGTTACTGTTCTATTTAAACATGTATATCTTTTGTGCATATGAAGTTATGCGATTGTGTTGCATGGGTGTCACTAAAACATGCTGTAAGTTGGGGAATCAGCCAGATATTAGTTCCCCACAGACAGCAGCAAGGAAAGTAACCAATGCCCGGGTGGGGTGTCAAACAACCATCAACAGCCATTGTCCAGCAAGGGAGCTACAATTCAATGACTCACCAGCATAAGACCACACCAGGGGAATTGCTCAACCTTGCCTGGGCACTCAACAATGCCTACCAGATATGCCGGGACTTGTGTTCTCCGAGCACATGGGACTGAGGGTATAAAACAGAACACGGAGGCCCCATGGTTGGACTTTCTCCTGCCCCCACCTATGCTGCAAGCAACAAGGACAGTAAGAAGATCTAAGACTCCAGCAGAGAAGATTGGGCCAGGTTTCAAGGGTGAAATCTGTGTACTATGAACTGCAATATCCAGTGGGGTGAGAAAAACTGCTTAATCTAGATGTTGCCCAGTCTAATAGGGTTGAGAGTTTAGACTGCATGCTTACATTTTCTTTTCTTTTCTTTTGGTAACTAACTTATAATCACTTTTGTAGTCAATAATTTTGTTTAACCGTTTATCTTTACCAGTGAGTTTGCCTGAAGTGTTTGGTAAGGATGCTTGCTCAGGTTGCAAAGGCTGGTGTATATCCACTTTCCATTGATGGAAGTGGTGAACCAGTTAATACATTTGCACTGCCCATCTTGAGCAGTGCAAGATAGTATATTCCTGCGGTACAAGTCTGGGAGCTGGGGAGATTTGGCTGGTGCCTTTCTCTCTGATTCAAGAGTGTGTCTGAGAGTATTCATGCAATCTAGCTGAGTGTGGGGCTCCACATGTGGTTGTGCTGAGTGATAACAGGGCCTGGAGGGGTTTGCTGCTTGTCACTAGCAAAGCATTGTGAGAGACAGCCCAGGCTGGAGAGTTGAGGAGGCATAGCAGTTCCCTCAACTCTCACCCCGGGGATCCAGTCACAGAAATAACTTCAGAAATCCCTCCAGAAGCAAGTATGTGAGGAGAAAATGAGCTAAATGTAGTGCACCATTCTGTAGTCACTACTACCGTCTTGATTTTTTTCAGCTGAAACTATTTGTCAAATTTGCCCCATATTCATGAATAGTTTCCATTGACCCAAAACTATATATTTTTGGCTAATAAACGATTCATCTGAAAAATTTCGCCCATCTCTAGTAGATTGTGCTGCTGAATAGAACTTATGTCAATTATTTTTCCCTCCCCAGACCTGAATGACACAATTCACTTCTTTTGTTTGCACCCTTTTCTTGTAGAAAAAGATCACAAATGTTCAAATTCTTGAACCTGTGGCAGCTCTTTAAGAACTCTACTTTCTTGCTGCTAAACTGATTTAATTAAATTGCTGTATCAGCAATTCCACATTGAACAATTCTTTTATTCTGAATGGTTGTGATTTGATTATCTCTTCCATGAACCCTTGCAATTGTGTGGATAAGCTTTTGTATAATTAGATGAAGTGTGTTCTGAACACCAACAATATTTCCTAGCCATTGGTTTTAGAAAACCTTGCCAGAGAACATGCTAGTAATAAACTGAAGGTTTTTTTTATTTTTATGCAAATAGAAGTATTATAATCACCATATACTTTAGCATTACTTGCTCTCCAATCTGAGGAAATGCTAATTTAAAACATAACTTGATACAAATTATTCAGTGGAGCATAATAAAAAAGCATGAAACTTCCTTCCATAAAATTTTTACAGGCATTTGGGCAAGGACAGTAATAGTCTAGTAGAATTTTTGTTAAAAACTGCTAGCTAAGATGCTCTTGTAAGAAGTCTAATGCAGTGTGCAAGCATGCACCCGTGTAAACATACACAGTATGGGGCCAAACAATTGGATTATGCAGGCATAACGGAGAGCATAATTTGGTCCATAATCTTTAACTGATTTCTCTGAAACTGTATTCTGAAGTATTTCCTCAAAAGTGCAAGGTGTGCAGTTGATTGCCGTCTGACAGTTGAAGGTAATAGTGATTGCAATGGGCGGACTGGCGCCATCTTGACTTATCTATAGAACATGTACAGGAGATAGAGCTGAGCAAATCACTGATTTTTTTTTTTTTTTTTTTTTTGGTTCAGTGGCCAAACTGGAATAAAATTCATTTCATGTTAAGCAAAACATTTTGTTCACCTCAAAATATCTTTTTAAATTTGGTTTGGGGGTGTTTTTATTCTTTTTATTAATTAAAAAAAATCTAGCTGAATTTCAGAATTTCAAAATGAAAAGCTGAAATGTTCCAGGAGAGGTATCATAACATTCTCCAAGCTATCCTGTAAACTTGCTTCAATCCTTTGGCTCATCCACTTTTAGGGATGAGATGGAAGTCCAGTTTCTAGTCCCATGTAATCCTTGGCCTCCCCGCAGAGACTCCTAGCCCAGATACAGGGTATGATGAATCTGAGCACTCAGATGGTGATCTTGCTGATGAGGCTGTCTCAAAATGGCTTTGCAAGCTGTGTGTCTGATAAGAAGACCATTACTCATGGATTGCCCAATGTATCATGTCTTCTTTATCTCTCTCCCTTTTAGACTGTAAGCCCTAAGGAGTGGGGTCTCTCTTTATTTTTGTGTGTGGTACAGTGCTGGGCACAGTGTCAATGCTAGACATACTAAATAACAATGTGGACACTTCTCATGAACCAACAACTTACTTTGTTGGCAATTCATTTCCAGAGGCAACTAAAAGCCTGTTTGAAAATGTATCCCTCTGTGTATATTAAATAGTGATGATTTTCTGTTGACCTCTCCTGGATTTGAGCAAGTGACCTGGAAGAGATTTAACCTCTATATCTTAATGCCAGCTCCCTGAGCCATCCAGTCCCTCACACTCAACGTAGATGTAATTTTTCTTTTTGTGTGCGGGAACAGACATTTCTTGCTTTCATCTCTGGTGCATAATGGTGCCAAAGAGTAACATTAGGGATATGCTATTGCTCCTGTTTTTCTGACACTTATTAAAAACTCCATATGAATACACCACCGCCTGTTGAGGTCACTCATGCTGAAACTCCGTGTTACATAGATATTGAATGCTGTGGATTTACCATTGCTGAACTTATGTAACCAGCCCCCTATGCCTCTTTGGCTAATGATTATCCAGAATTATGCCAGAGGAGGCAGGATCCTGAGAGTGGAGATTCCCCAGGGCAAGAAATAGTGGCTGCAAACTCCAGTCTGCCAGCAGCAAGTGCAGCCCAAGAAAGGCCAGGTGTGGGAAGTGTATTGTCATGACATCTAATCAGCTTCAGAGCTTTTGTGAAGCCCTGCTGAAAACTAGAGCTATCTTAATTCCCCTCCTCCTGGGGTTCACAGGAAGTAGTTGGTCTCCGCCCAACCATCAATGAATCTGGCCCACGTAGCTTGGGCTGTATTTTGTGTGTTTAAAAAAAATAAGTGTGAGGCTGTGAGAGCTGTGAGTTTATCAAAAAGAATTTAGTGAGTCCAGAGAGTTCAGAAATAGACTGAGCCAATTCTGTACTGTCGCTGCTCAGTGGCCTGTACGTCATCTTGAGAGTCTTCATGTTTTTACAGATGGCTGCATTGAGTTAGAGGCTCATAGGAAAAGGAGCTGGAAAGGTTGTCTACAAGATGTCAAACACCACATTTCTTTTTGAATTTTCATGACCCTGGATTTATATTTGCTGTAATAAATATAAGGCATATACCAGCAAATCTCTGTAAATATACAAATTATTCCATATCTAAAAATGAAAAAAAAATCTGACAGAATAAGAATTTCATGGGTTTGTTTTTGTTTATTGTTATGTAGAGTTTTGTTATACTCACTAAGATTATTTATAGTTCATTCAGACCTGAAACTTTCAAATTCCACCAGTTCTGGGTGAAGGGAACAGGGGGTTGGTTTGTTTGTTTGAACAGGAACACAATGATGTTCTAGCAAATTCACATGGGAAAGGTGGAATTTAAAGGCCCTGCATATGAAATACACACAAACAGTAGATAATAGAGATGAACAGTACAGAGGTCAACTAAATATGTATAGGTAATCATGCTGTTCAATTACATTACATAGTACCTAGAGAAACTGCCATTGGCAATAACAAGGAATTGGATCACGCATTCCCCTATCAACACTGGGCATCACTGGCAATCATAAAGAGGCTGAAACATGGGAGCATGACTAAGTTAACAGAACAAAGATACCAAGAAACAACACAAATATCCATGATCAGGCTGTGGAAAATGAATATGTAGGAGGACTCAATGACGCAGTGGGGCCTGGCAGGTAGTGAGTGTGGAAGAGACTGGGACTTTCTGAGCAAGGAGCTGTGGGGTGAGTGGGACCAAAAGTCTGGGGAGTCCAACCTTAATTCACCACCCCTTGTGTGTATGCATAGTCATTTATTCCATGATCACATATTATTTTTTCCTTAGGACCCTGGCCACATTCAGTACATAGGATTGACCTGCTTTGGGGATGAATCAGGGCTGGGTACTGATGGATCCGACAGACAATTGTCTCCCTGCTTCATTTGTTGCAGAAGTTGAAAGGTGTGTAGTAAATGAGGCAGGGGTTGCAAAAGACAGGAGGTTTAATCAGAATGCCACTCTGGAGGACTGAATTCTATACCTGCCTCAGCCACAGAGTTTTTATATGTGGTGCCAGAGAAGTCACTAAAACCAAACTTTTCACAGATGGTCACTATTGTATGTTCCTCACATTATGGGTGTCCAACATGAGACCCTGGGCTAATCAGTCACAGCTGTAACTGAAGTCAATGGGAACTCAGCTCTGAAAATATAAACTGATATGTAATATTAGGTACTCTGAAAAATCAGGTCCCAGGTGTCTCAAATTGGGCACCCAAAATTTGTGGATACTTTTGATCTTTATCTCTGCCTCAGTTTCCCATCTGTAAAATGGGGATAATAGCCTCTCATCTCAGAAGGGTGTTGTGAAAATTAACTAACTAATGTTTGGGAAGCACTGTAGGGCCAGATTTTTAAAGATATGGAAGTACATAAAGATTAGTGCTGGGCAAGCTTTTCGGGGCGGGGGGGTCAAAACTTTTCTGCAAAAAATGCAAATTTGGTGGCATGAAACATTTTATGAATTCATGTCAGTTTTGCCAAATAATTCATCTAAAAAAACTCAGAAAATTCCACAAAATTCTGAAAAATCAAAAAAACAGTTTGCATTGAAATTAACTTTTTTTCTTTTTCTTTTCTTTAAATGCAAACACAGAAAAGAAAAGTGCTTGAAATTGAAATGAACTGTTTGGTTCCAGGTCAAATTAAATGTTTTGTTCAATCTGAAATTAATTTTTCTTTTTATTTTCACTGAAAATTTTTAGAATATTTCACCTTCTGGTCAATCCAAAACCATTTTTTTTTCCAGAATTGCCAGTGAATCAGAAATGCTGCTGTTTGTGCAGCTCTACTAAAGATGCAAACAGGTGCTTGGTGAGCTTTGAAAAAGCACTTAGATACCTAAATTCTATTGATTTCACTTTGGAAAATCCCATTAGGCATCATTCAGCATCTTTAGCTACCTAAATACATTTAAAAATCTGGCTCTCAGATACTATACTGATAAATGCCATGGAAAGCACCAGGAGAAAATTAATTATTCTATATTCAGAACAAGGTTTGACTAGTGTGCAGTAAATAAAGCATGAGGCCACATTAAACAATAAGGATAAAAAATAATGTTGAAGAGCTTCTCATTCAGTGAGCACTGTCCAGCCTGTGCACTGAATGAGGCTAGGGTCCGGTGAGAAAATAACATGTGACCATGTAATTAAAGAGACATGCACAAGGGGAGTGAATTAAGGTTGCACATATAACTGTAATTTTGGCATTTCCTAATGTTTGGAGTGTTTGACTTTGCAACCTTAATATTTTTAGCATATTTTTGTTTGTAATATATACAAGCTGACATTTTTTCAAAGCCACCTTGAAGAGTTGGTGCCCAAATTCATACTAACGTCAATGGGAATTGTTTGTCCAGATCCATTAAGTGTCTTTGAAAATCTCATCCACAGTAGATAGTTCAATTTGTTGGCAGTTCCAAAAAGAAAAACCTGTTTGACCCAAAACAAAACAGAAAATTCTGAAAAATGTCAGTGAATCATTTCAGGGCACTTTTTAAAAATAAAAGCAAAGGAAATGAAGGGCTAGATTCACAAACGAGCTGGAGGAGGAGTGGCAATAGTGGTGCTGCCCACCTTATCACTTTAAGGGTTTGTCTATTCAGTAGCTGGGAGCATGTTGCCTCATAGGGGTAGGCAAACGTGCTGGCATTATTCAAGCTAGCTCCATAAAAATAGCAGCATGACCACAGCTGCCCAAGTACATGCCCAGGTCAGGTAGGATTGTACTCGGGCACTTAGCCCAACCCACCACATCCACAATGCTATTTTTAGCATGCTAATTGGAGCAGGGCTAATGGGTGTCTGTCTACCCAGGCTGCAAAATACCCTTGCAGTGGTTGTGTAGCCATACTTTCAGTCCAGTGGTAAAAGCACTCACATGGAGACATGGGTTGAATTTCCCACCTCTTCCTGATGTGAACTTGAGTCTCCAGCAATACAGGAGGGTGCCCTGGGCTATGGGATATTTTGCTGGGGGTGTCCCTCTATCGCTTTCCCCCACGCCCTTCATTTTTGTGACTAGCACCTAAATCCCAAGAAAAAAAAGAATTGGCCAAAACTGTTTGGTGAATTTGTGTCATATTTGTGAATCGTTTCAGGTCAATCAAAACTGCACTTCCGGGTGAATAAACGATCTGTCCAAAAAATATTGCCCAGTGCTCATACACAGTATTTGATTAGCAAACAAGAAGGTAACAGCCTTTGGCTAAATTACAATGCTAATTTCCAATATTCTATTATTCAGAAAAATCATGCGGAATATACTGGGAGGTTTTCTTCATGGACCTTCAATACACATCTTTGTAACTTTCTATTTCCCTGGTAAAAATATCCAAATACAAGTGTTCTGCTGTAAAACTGCAAATATATAAACACTTCGATAATGAAAATGTAGCCAAATCAGCAAATGATGCTACACAAGCTACCTTTTAGATCTCTCTGTGAATACACTGGGGACACACAATCCAAAAGTTTTGGTGACCGTCAGATTTTGGGCATTCGGTATTGGACTAAGCTACCAATTTTTACTAATGATTTGAAAGGCAGAGAAATAATCCAGTAACTATGTTGCAGGCTGAATTGACTACAAATTACTACATGTTTCGAAGGTTAATGAGAGAGGAATTGAACACGTTCATACACGTGGATAGCTCTGTTTCTGTAAGAGCTGTTAATTTAGGATAGCAGTAATAAACCTATAAATTAAAGCTTCTTAATTGTCACTAGAAAATATTGCTATCTTTAAATGCAAATGTAAACTGGGGGGGAACCTTTCTTTTTTTAAAATGAGCATGAGTTAAGCAAAAAAAAACCAACAACTAGGATTTTATTTTCCTTTTAGCTTTAACTGGGGAAATGCTGAATATGCAGTGAATTTTTTGTTTCATTAATAATAATAGGAAATGGTAGATAGTGGCATCTCAGCACAATTCTAATTTAATGAGAAACAATAAAATAGTTTTCCAAAGGGGCCTATTTAGGCCCAAGAAAAGGGGATATTAAAGTTTCAAGATTTATTTTACTTTCATTAAGGTATGCTGATGTGCATTTTCTATGGCTATATTCTATCTGTTGATTAGATCTTTTTATAATTTCCTTATCTGGGAGAGAACTGGACTGGTATTCCTCAGACCAGATCATTTAGAAAAGTTGTTCAACCAGGTCATTTTATTATAGTTAACAGTTGTTGATCTACATTGCAAAACATTTGCTTTTGCATATGTATAAGACAGTTTTGTGCAATAAAAAGAAGTGCAGATTCCAAATTCAGTTGCACAAATCTGGATCTTAAATATTTGGGAAATTGAGGAGATAATTACTGATCAAAGCCTGGGGGAATGCTATGGAAGCCTCTCTAAGCAACTGTGCCTGTGCAAATCGGTTATGTGCAACGACCCTACTTTAGGGTCAGAGTCCTACATCTCTCTGCAATAAACAGGGCAAACGTGGTGGTTTTGTGGTGTGGATGAATATCTGGTAGAAACAGGAGAGAATCAACTTAATGTCAATGAGTATTGTACAAATATATCCAAAGGAGAAATTTGGTCCATAGCTTTAGCTACTTGCTAAAGCTGGTCAAAAATATTTTTCCACCACAGGAAATTAAACTTTTGGTCTGAAAAGCTAAATTTTAAATCCAAAAATGATGACATGGTGCATGGAGTTGAAGTTAGTACTCCTTTTGTCCCCATTCTCCACGGGAGGCTGGGCTCACTGGCCTGGACTACATTTCCCATGATGTACTATGGTCTCCTCTCTAACTGAGCCATGGTAGTTCATAATGGGAGATCGTAAGAAAGATGTTGCCAGGCTTGGGGAACCCATCACTAATGGATGAAAATATGGGCACAAAGGATCTGATTGACAGCTTCCATGATGCACCATGGTGGCATTTCTAGATGGATTTTTTTCTTTTTAGTTTTTACTAGGGCTGTCAATCACAGTTAACTAACATGATTAACTCAAAAAAATTAATCGCGATTAATCGCACGGTTAAACAATAGAATACCAATTGAAATTTATTAAATATTTTGGATGTTTTTTCTACATTTCCAAACATCTTGATTTCTATTACAACACCGAGTACAAAGTGTACAGTGTTCACTTTATAGTATTTTTTATTACAAATATTTGCACTGTAACAATGATACATTTTTCAATTCACCTCGTACAAGAACTGTAGTGCAATCTCTTGAAGTCATGAAAATGTAACTTAAATTACATTTTTCAACCAGCCTTGCTACTTGCCTATACCATTTTGGACTCAGCCAAGTAGTAGGCCACATTTTCACATGGAGTACACCATCAAAAATGGACACGCATCTGAAAAAGAACCACATCTGTGCATGCAAATCTGATTGGCTAAAAAAATTCCATGTACAGGTAAAAATGTCTATCTGAACATTACAGTGTTGAGTCACAATTGTGTTGTCATGCATTTTTGTGAGTGCATCTGTAGCATTTAGGAATAACCTTACCCCCACCACACAGGGAGGTGAAGCCTTCCTCTCTCAGGGAATCAGAGATGCTTACGCTGCATGTAGGGATATCACTGTAACATTCGCACCAGCTCTGAACCTGCTCTCTAGTATTTATTCTCACAGATCCAGAATAACTGACCAAATGCCTATGAAAATATTCATCTGTCAACCATTTTATATAATATTCTTTTCAATGTTGTTGTTTGTTATTATTTGTGTTATAATAACACCTAGGAGCCCCCTCTTCAGGACCCCAGAACCTGTACAAACACAGAACAAAAAGATGGTCCCTGCCCACAAGACCTTGCAGTTCATTCCATCGAGCATCTCAGACCTGAATCAGAGTAACAGCCATGTTAGTCTGTATTCGCAAAAAGAAAAGGAGTACTTGTGGCACCTTAGAGACTAACCAATTTATTTGAGCATAAGCTTTCGGCACACAAGTACTCCTTTTCTTTTTGCAGACCTGAATATATCACTAACTAACTGATGAGCCAGGTTCTATTCTTAGTTGCACTGTAACTGAGAATGGAAACTGGCCCTTTGATGGTGGTGTTCCCCTGTTTAGATGTGTGATAACTGGTGGATCTCCTTGATTAAAATGACGTGGGCCCTCCATGATATTATCAAATGTCATTTGGAGTAGAAATGACTGTTCCTTTCTGTTAATTTCTTTGGCTGTTTTGTTTGGCAGTTGCTATAATTTAACTACAATGCCTCTTCTTTCCCCCCAGCTGCATTGTATATACCTATCTGTTTCTTCTCATATCATCTTTCGCTGCAACCCCCAGTTCTCCTACACAAGAATTAACATAGTATTTTGAGGTGTAACATGGTATTATGTTACACCCCAATACTATGATCCCTCTGATCGTTTCTTGGATATTATTCCTATCTGAAGCATCTCACTGATGAGCTGGCGAGATGTCGAAGACCGTATTGTCCGTACTAATTCCATCCCTCACTGCATTCGGCAATTGTCAGTGAGAACAATGTTCACTGAATTAAACTTGTTCCTAGTCATCAAATTATTATAACTTAGTTTCAGCAAATACAGTAGCTGCTCAAAAAACACATTACTTTGTGGAGCTGGGTGAAATATCTTGCACATATAGCAAATGTGGCAAAATTTGCCAGTTCACTGATTTTGCAAAAAGGCCAATAACTAAATAAAAAAGAGAGCGAGAGCAAGAAATCTCCATTTTTTTCCTACTGTAATATCACTAATTACCACATTAGCAAAAAAGATCATTTCATCAACAAAAAAAGTGGTATTTGTACATTTCATGTAAGTGATACTGGAAGTGGTAAACAGGAACAGAGAGTTTGTCATGCATGTTCAGACCAATATGGGCAAGTACTTGACAGCATGGCGGAGGGGGGTAGGGGGGCTGCGGCGAAACAAGCTAGGACAAGGTCCTGGGCAGGAGCATTGCCTAGTGGATAGGGCACTGAATTGGCCTCAGATGAATTCCTGTCTCTGCCACAGCTGTGTGCCTTTGGGCAAGTCATTCCAGGTCTCTGTAACTCTGTTTCTTCTGCCATATTTTGCTTGTCTTGTCTAGTTAGACTATAAGCTCTTCGAGACCGGGACTGTCTTCCACTATGTACAATGCCTAGCACATTGGGTCCCAATCTTAAGTGGAGCATCTTGGCACGACAACAGAAAAAAACAGAATTTTCCCAAACTCTGGTCCATGAGCTTCAGGGCCGTCCTTAGGCATCCGCAGCATAGGCGGCTGCGTAGGGCACCTGAAAATTTGGAGCACCACCAGGATGTGGGGTTCTTCTGCTTGTGCTGCGCTCTGACTCCACTGTCCCTACCCATAGGCAGGCTGGCCGGGTTGTGTGCAGTGTGCACCCAGCGTCTTCCTAGCTGTACATGTGCAGAGTGAATCAGGACAACCAATCAGCAACACCTGTGGGAAATTTTTTTAAAAAAAGTGTGGGGGGGAGTGGAAGAAGCCCCCTGACTCCTCCCCCTCGCCCACTGCTCACTCCCTTCAGCCCGCCTGGTGGCCAGAGGGCTTCTCTCCACCCCTGGGAGATCAACAAGGTAGGAGCTGGCGTGGGGCTGTGGGTGCCGGCATGGAGCTGTGTGCGCTGGAGAGCAAAATCTCCTCTCAAAGCTGGGTGTGTGTGAGGGGCCACTGGCCAGAGTTTCCATCATTCCCTCATGCAGATTAACACATAGGCCAACAGGGCCCGAGCCCAACCCCACCCCCACCCCTAGACAATATGGGACCCCCAGAAAAAAGGGCACCCAAGCAGACAGCCCAAGCCATGGGGTGGAAGAAGCCTCAAGTTCACCTGGGTGCCCTGTCAGAAGCCATGCCAGGTGGGGGGCAGCAGAGGGAAGCCCCAAGCCGCAGCAGAAGCCGCACTGGGTGGGCAGCAGAGGGAAGGGCGGTGCCAGGTGGGGGAGGGTTCTGGGGGTTTGTGGGGGATGGGGTGGCTGTGCCCCCTCAACAAACTGGGGTCAGCACCACCGGCTGGGGACTGCCTTCATTGGAGCCCCCGCCTTCCCCTCCCCCATCCCTAAATATCCCCCTTCAGGTAACTTGCATAGGGCCTCATAAATCCTAAGGATGGACCTGATGAGCTTGATGGTCCATCAATTAATTTCATAATATTTTTTAAGATGGTGGTACGTGAATCAGTAAAGTTTGGAAATTGCTTCTCGATAGTAATAAAAATAATAATAATCATAAAGATCCTTGGCTAGTGTGAAGCAGCATAGCCTCCTGAAGTCAGGGTAGCTACACTGATTCACACCAGCTGAGGATCTGACCACGACTATGTAATGCTGCACATAGAGAAAGCTTTCCTTCCTGATCTCTGTAGTCATCAGTTTATGTCCTGAAGCATGACATTTGATTAACCTAAATTCGGCATCTGTACATGTAAATGTTGATGCTGGTGATAGTGGAGGCATATTGGGAAAATTATAACTCTCAGTTTCACAGAACATCTCCAGCTTCTTTGCTGAAGCAAACAAATATAATCGTTTTTACTCACTCCCACCGCTACATTGTTGTCCAGAGCATAGACATGTAGGATATAATCTTAATATCATTCATGCTTTTTTGCCACAAAATAAATGAGTATTTTAGGTTTATAATGTCACATATTATAATACTGGATACTATGAAAAGCAGTAGCTGATTTACAGGCAAATGTTCTGACTGCAAATATCTAAAATACTATACACGGGATGTGGTTATCTGTCCCTTTGTAGATATATCATGAGTATACATATACTGTAGACTAGAAAATTAATAAGCTACTCAGAAGTTTAGTTGTGTTCATTTGTGTCTCAGCAGTTTGACTGGGCTCAGCCCTTGAAAACACAACCCACATATTGATATACCTTTTGTAAATGTCAAGAGAGGATGTACTTATTCCTTTGGATAAGAGGTGGCAAGCTACTGAATGCAGTATGACTTTCCTGTTGTATTCATCCAAAAAATCATTTCTCCTAAAAGCTGTAGTCAGGATGTTTTCTGTTCACATGGGTGAAGAAAATACATAGAGCTTAGAACCAATCTATGCCTGCTGTCTGAAGCTCTAGTGGGGCTAAGGAAGGAAATGAAGAGAAGATAGAAATCAGTCCCAAATAAATAGTAGAGAGAACCTGACATTCTTCCGCTGTTGAGAGGACCCTTGGATAGATAATTTGGGAAGATAGAAACATAGGACATTGGACTGAAAGGGACCCCTTGGGTCACTGATTCCAGTTCCTTCTATCACAGGCATATCTGTCCTATAATCCCATTCATAAACTTTTCAGTTATCATTTATTGTAAGGTTTTCTGTAGATAAGCAGGAAGGGAATTCCTCTTCAGGTTTACCACACTAGGAGTGAAATCCTAGACCCATGGAAGTCAATCACAAAAGTCCCATTGTCTCCAGTTGATTTCACCTCTTAGAAGGGCCTTTTTCTTCTGACACTTGCCAGGAAGCAAGCACTGTTTTAGAATCCTGCACTGAGGATCAAAAATGTGCCAACCTATCCTTTGCTGTGGGTTCTGATCACAAGGCTTCTTAATTTTATTCTATATGAGGTTTTATACAGTGACGAACACTGTGGTAGTAGTGCACCTTCCATTAGTGCATTACGCCATATGACTACACAGCTGTCATGTGTTGTTTGTTCTCTTATACTTTCCACACACAGTGAAATATGTGCCAGGCGGGATCTTGTTTTGATAGTGTGTCTCTTTTAGGATAGACAGACAAACAGATAGATGTTGCTATGTGTTTATATTAGACAGAGCAAGGTTAAAGAAATATGCCTTGTGCTTGGAGCAGAAAGTGGTGAAGTTTGTAATGGTCCTTAGTCCCTGGGGGAATTTGTTCCTCAGTCTCAGACCACGCCTAGAGAAGGTTCAGTCACCTGCACAGATGAGATTTACTCTTCTTGCTGAGAGTTCTATTGTGCCAGATGTGTGTAGTTGTCAGCCATGGTCTTTATCCTGGAGCTTCAGATGATCTTTTAGAGACGCTGAGCCCAGGCCATGGAGAGCTTTGAACATAAAGAATGAGACCTTGATCTTGATTCAAAATTCTACCAGAGCCAATATAGAGAGTAGAGGATAGGTCTGATATGTTCATGGTAGCCTGTGTTGCTGAGGAGATGAACTGTGATGTTCTGTACTCTTTGGCATTTCCTAAAGGCTGAAGGCTTCACACCCAGGTATATTGCATTTTTTGTAGCCCAGCTGAGAGGTGATGAAGGCATTATTGACTGAGGCCAGGCCTTTGTCTGCCAGGATGACATGGTGTTTCCTAGCCAGGCACAAATAGTAGAAAGTGTTATTTGTGGATACTTCTATTTGAGAGCTCAGCATCAGTGAGGAATCCAGGAGTCCTCCTAGACTACAGATTGAATTGACCAACTGTGATTATGTATTGTCAACCACTGCAGCCACCAGTTCTTCAAAATACCATCCTCTGCCCACCAGTATCACCTCTGCCTTGCTTCCAGCAGCTGTTTTTAACCCAAGAGCTGATCTCATCTAAGCACTAGGCCATCCTAGTAGTAATGGTATGGGTCATATGTTATGAAGGATAGGTACAGCTGTTCGTTATCTGCATATTGCTGACACTTGAGTCCATGTTCTCTGACCCGCTCACCTTGTGGTTGCATGCAGATGTTGAAAAGGAATGCAGAGAGAATTGATCCTTGTGGAATTCCATAAGTCAGGGGGTCTAGTGGTGGAGGTGCAGTTCCCCTCCACTACTCATTGGGAGCATCCTTCCAAGAAGGACTGAAATCATTTTAGCACGTGCCCTGGACCCTGCCACTTCTCTCAGGTGAGAGAGCAGAATATCATGGTCAATAGAGTTGACTGCTGCAGAGATATCCAGGAGGATGAAAATGTATGTCTGTCCTCTATCCATTGACATTAGGAGATCATCAGTGCCACTAAAGTGGTTTTGGTTCTGTATCCTGGCCTGAATCCAGATTGTGCCAGGCCTATAATGTTAGCTTCAGTTAGATGAGCTTCTAGTTGGCTTTCTGTATGAGCTTGCTCAGGAGTCGAAGATTTGGCACTGGGTAGTGGTTTGTTAGGGCTAAAATATCAAGGGTGGGTTTCTTCAGTTTTGGTTAGACTATTGCGTGTTTAAAGAAGGAAGGGAAGATTCCTTCTCTGAATGAGGCACAACAACCTACACAAAGGAAGGTATCTGAGGCAATGTCTATATAGGGACATTCAGGTAAACCAGATTAACATTGCCAGTGATGACGTGCCCTCAAGTTGTGAGTTTAAATTCACACTTTTAGTTTTTAGTTAATTTGGTTTACCTTTTCTGATTGTCCCTTGTAGATGTTCACTAAGTGGTATCTTTTTTGTAATTTCATATTGAATATAAGAGGCCAAGTTCTGCTCTCATTTACACTGGAGTAAATTCAGGATAACTACTTTGAAGTCAATGAAGTTATCCTGGATTTACCACAATTTAATTTAGAGCACAATTTGGCACAAGACTGAAGTTTCTTCTCCCTCACCATAGTGTAGTTTCTGCATATTGGTGCTTTTAAACCTCAATGGCAAAGATTCTCGCTAGGTTGTAGAAAGTATTATGGGGAGGAAATTTCAACTAGCAACAACAGGACAACAATCTTACCTTTGCCACATTTCCTGTGCAAAATGTCTCCAGGCTCAATTGACAGATATGGGTAAAGAAAAATGATTGCAGGCAGCAAAACTCATCCTTCCAGCATAAGATCTATGCATTTGAATACAGTTTATAAAGTTTCTACTTAGAAGCATTTAACTATAGGAGCAACTTATGTGAACAGTTCCTTTTTTGCTCCTAAGTCCAGAGTTTGCAAGGCTTTCCTTTTCAAAACACAGTCATCTTTGCAAAGCACTTTCATATTGTCAGACTTGCTGGGGAAGAAATTCAGTCAGCCATTAAAAGGTGGGAAAGCTTCCTGCTGTTATGTATATGAGAGCAGGGCATTCTCTTGTCACATGTCAGATACGCAGCAGTAGAGGGAAAGAAAATCCTGTTGGTATATGATGGAGTTTGCGAGATCTCCAAACCGTAATTATTGGAATGCGTCCTGGGATAAGTGATGCTGTCACTGAACCCTGATTAGTTCTGAGGCAGGGTGGATGCAAGAAGGAGGAAAAATAATGTCAAACTTGTTCATTAGCAGCTAGTAAAAGCTATCAAAATTGTACATTCTGAAGAGCAATCTGTCATCCACTTCCTTTAAATTAGAAACTTGGTAACACTATGCCCTTATTTTGCACCTTTCGCTTCCGGACCTCAACACACTTTATATACATTAACTAAATCTCAGAATGTCTCTGTGAGGTGGGCAAGTATTAGCATGCCCATTTTAAGATGGGATAAACAGAGGCACAGAAAGGGTAAGTGACTTCCCCGAAAGTCACACAGCAAGATCAGTAGCCAAGCCAGGAATAGAATTCAGGAGACATCTTCTCTAACCATGAGACAAATGCTCCCTCCAACTGATTTAGAGAAAAGAAATATGTAGCTGGAAAAATAGTTCATGACAGATGCATCAATAAGATCAATGAGCATGAAAAATACATTTCTGAGCCTGCATCTTGAACGCCACATATGGGACATGAGTTTTAGATTACTCAGCTCTCAGCATGATCAAGAATTCTGCCCATTTACCATGTTTAATAGACATGACCATTCTCAAGACCAGAACATTGGCCCCACTAAATCTGTTCTGTCTACCAGTTGGGTGGTACAAAGCAGGCTTAAAGTTGGTTTTAACCAACAAGTGGAGGATTCCCCCACAGTTAAAGAAACTCTTCAGTGTTGTAGGGCTACCCTAATGCTTCTATGTCACTTCTTCCCCCAGCATAGGGAGCCTGGCTCAGGAAAAGAAAGCATGGAGAGAGCACTGTAGTGAGCCCCAAATGCCAGAATAGCCCTTGGGGGTCATGGGCAGCCAGGTGCAACTTAGAGCAGCCCAAAGCTTCTTTGTTACTCCAGGAGTCAGACCAGCTCAAAATCAGGGGAACGCAAAGGAGGCTTCTCCCTTTTCCACTGCTCAAGCCCCAGACTAAAACCCAGCCCCTGCTCAGGATTTAGCCAATAGGTCTGTGAGCTCAAAACTTTTTGGATACATCTGAGCCATTCTTCTTGATAGGTTTCAGAGTAGCAGCCGTGTTAGTCTATATCCCGCAAAAAGAAAAGGAGTACTTGTGGCACCTTGGAGACTAACCAATTTATTTGAGCATAAGCTTTCGTGAGCTACAGCTCACTTCATCAGATGTGGCTCACGAAAGCTTATGCTCAAATAAATTGGTCATTCTTCTTGATGTTACTTGTTTGAACATTTCACAAAAGTAAACCTAGCTTTCAGCAGACTTTTGAATGCTTTATAAAAAAAAAACTCAGCAAACATTACTCATTAAATTGTGGAAAGATAGTCATCCAAAAAATGTGCCTTGGGACTTGTGCAGCCAAAGGAAACAAAACAACAACAACAAGTCCACCTTGTTTCTTTGGAGAGAAACTTTTTTTTTTAACAATCTACCGATATGGAATATTTTCAGCATTTCCTGGATGACTTTCTAAAGGCTTAAAACACCTAAAGGCATTCCTGAGTGCTGTTCTTGGGAAGAAAGCTTTACTTTAAAGACTGGACAAACGATGCACAAACACTTTGTAATAGTGCCTCTAAGCTGGCTATTACTACAGTGGGTTTATACATGCATAGGATTGGACAGTTACTACTTTCAGTCAATGCTAAAGAGGTAACTAGTACTAGAGGAGGAGTACTTGTGGCACCTTAGAGACTAACCAATTTATTTGAGCATGAGCTTTCGTGAGCTACAGCTCACTTCATCAGATGTATACCGTGGAAACTGCAGCAGACTTTATATATACACAGAGAATATGAAACAATACCTCCTCCCACCCCACTGTCCTGCTGGTAATAGCTTATCTAAAGTAATCGTCAGGTTAGGCCATTTCCAGCATAAATCCAGGTTTTCTCACCCTCCACCCCCCCACACAAATTCACTCTCCTGCTGGTGATAGCCCATCCAAAGTGACAACTCTTTACACAATGTGCATGATAATGAAGTTAGGCCATTTCCTGCACAAATCCAGGTTCTCTCACTCCCTCACCCCCCTCCAAAAACCACCCCCATACACACACAGACTCACTCTCCTGCTGGTAATAGCTCGTCCAAACTGACCACTCTCCAAGTTTAAATCCAAGTTAAACCAGAACATCTGGGGGGAGGGGGGGGTAGGAAAAAACAAGAGGAAATAGGCTACCTTGCATAATGACTTAGCCACTCCCAGTCTCTATTTAAGCCTAAATTAATAGTATCCAATTTGCAAATGAATTCCAATTCAGCAGTTTCTCGCTGGAGTCTGGATTTGAAGTTTTTTTGTTTTAAGATAGCGACCTTCATGTCTGTGATTGCGTGACCAGAGAGATTGAAGTGTTCTCCGACTGGTTTATGAATGTTATAATTCTTGACATCTGATTTGTGTCCATTTATTCTTTTACGTAGAGACTGTCCAGTTTGACCAATGTACATGGCAGAGGGGCATTGCTGGCACATGATGGCATAAATCACATTGGTGGATGTGCAGGTGAACGAGCCTCTGATAGTGTGGCTGATGTTATTAGGCCCTGTGATGGTGTCCCCTGAATAGATATGTGGGCACAATTGGCAACGGGCTTTGTTGCAAGGATAAGTTCCTGGGTTAGTGGTTCTGTTGTGTGGTATGTGGTTGTTGGTGAGTATTTGCTTCAGGTTGCGGGGCTGTCTGTAGGCAAGGACTGGCCTGTCTCCCAAGATTTGTGAGAGTGTTGGGTCATCCTTTAGGATAGGTTGTAGATCCTTAATAATGCGTTGGAGGGGTTTTAGTTGGGGGCTGAAGGTGACGGCTAGTGGCGTTCTGTTATTTTCTTTGTTAGGCCTGTCCTGTAGTAGGTAACTTCTGGGAACTCTTCTGGCCCTATCAATCTGTTTCTTTACTTCCGCAGGTGGGTACTGTAGTTGTAAGAAAGCTTGACAGAGATCTTGTAGGTGTTTGTCTCTGTCTGAGGGGTTGGAGCAAATGCGGTTGTATCGCAGAGCTTGGCTGTAGACGATGGATCGTGTGGTGTGGTCAGGGTGAAAGCTGGAGGCATGCAGGTAGGAATAGCGGTCAGTAGGTTTCCGGTATAGGGTGGTGTTTATGTGACCATTGTTTATTAGCACTGTAGTGTCCAGGAAGTGGATCTCTTGTGTGGACTGGACCAGGCTGAGGTTGATGGTGGGATGGAAATTGTTGAAATCATGGTGGAATTCCTCAAGGGCTTCTTTTCCATGGGTCCAGATGATGAAGATGTCATCAATAACTTCATCATTTGGTCCTGTGGGGAATTTGGTCCTGTGGGGAGCTAATATGAGAAGGCTTTGTGTGTATTTATAGAGCACTAGAGAATTGTATATTTAGAGCCCCCAGGTGAACTCAACCATACTAAAAGAACAACAGTCAGTGGTGTAGGGATCTTGGCAAACAGGTTCCTGTGACATTTCCTGGACATATTCCAAAGGGTTCAATAGCTCCTTCCTACAGCACGTTTTCCAGCTTAGTAATGAAATTCAGATAATCCTGCCAGTAATTTATTACAATTATCAGGGAAATTTGTTTTTTCTTTCAATAATGCTGGTGCTATGTGACTGATAGACAGAGGGACACTGGGCCAAATTCTGCACAGATTTACACCACCTGCAACCCCACTGAAGTCCTCTGGAATACAGGGATTTGATCTAGAGAGATGGTCAAATTCAGGGCTGATGTTTAAAGGGGTAAGGGAAGTGGGGAACAGGTTGCGTTCCCACCTTGTTCCAAATAGTTGACACTTGCCATATATGGTCAGTTTAGCCTTTCTTTGGATTTAACTTTATTGGTAACTTAAATAACAACAGACCATAACCTGCAGACAGAGCTTTCTCCCAACTCTGTCTTCCTCTAGTTTCCTTGGATAGGATAATGCCATCTATCCCAGTGGAGTTAACAAACCACATCCAATACAATCAGGCACCAAAATATACTCAGCATTACCCTTATGCAGGGTTCTAACTCCCACTGACAGGGAAGTCAACAGTCTGGCATCTCTGTATGACTGTAGGACCTGCCATCCCGTTACAAGGGATAAGGGCCAGATTTTCAAAGATATTTGGGTGCCTAAAGGTGCAGATGGGCATCTGGACACTTTTCAAAATCCCATTAAGTGCCCATCTGCACCTTTAGGCACCTAAATACCTTTTGAAATCTGGCCCTAAGTTACTTTTTGGTATGTTGGCCTATATAAGTCTGGATCCTGAGGGACTGAAAGAAGGTACAAGTGATAATAGCTTCCACAAAATGATGCAGTGGTTAAAATTCCAATGATGGATGGTTGCCTTTTCCACACTTGCACTCCGACTATTGGAAATGCAGAGCTGCAATCCTGGTAGGGAAAAGAAATAGAATGTAGACACAGCCTTAGACTCATGTCTGAATTTATCTCAGAAAATAGCTAGAGCCACAAAATTCAGATCCAGATCCAAATCTGGATCCAAACTTACCAGGGCATCTACTCTGTCTTTATAGAAATGTGCGTGAGTTACAACTGAGCTGAACGTCCCCAAATTTCAAGGAGGTTCAGATCTAGGCTTCAGCACCTTGCACAAATTGTATCATGGCCACTCATATAAAGGCAAGCATTTTGCCTGAAGGGCAAGCATTTTGCCTTTGGAATAGATTGTGTCAGGTGGTTTTGTTTTGTTTAAAACTCTCAGACTCTCAGACCTTTTTCAGAATCTGAGACTCTCAGATTCTTCTATAAGGCCTTTGTGCCCTATTCTAATACCCCATCCCATTTCAAAGTATGCAAGATAAGCCCTTTCCTATATGCTGAGAGCTATATTGATAGTATCTTTTCAGAATACAATGTAAGTATTTCCAGTGACATGAACAGAACAGTCCAGATCAGTACTTCTCAACCTATCTAATATTGTGGGCCCCGTATGCGGCTCACAATGTGTTACCTAGGCAACAGGTTGAGAACCACTGTGGCCCCCAACCCTTCCCGCCAGAGACCCCTATGCCCAGCTCCTGCCCCTGCCCAGAGACCCCTTCACAGAGTGAGACCATGAGCAGACCCCACTACTGGGCTGCAAGGCAGCACAGCGCCCCACAGCATGGAGCAGGGCAGCTCCGGACCCCACAGCGTGGGACAGCGCAGCCCTGGACCCCACAGTGCAGGACAGAGAAGGGTAGGGCAGTCCCGCGGCTCCGGGCCCTGCTGTGCAGGGGTGGGAAGGGCAAGTCAGCCCAGCCCCAGACCCTGCCGTGCCTGGCAGCAGGGTGGCCCCGGACCACGCCACATTGGGAAGCAGGAAAGCTGGGCCCCGGACCCCACCGCACCGGCAGGACAGCCAGGCCACCCAGACCCCATCCACGCAGGCCCTGCGGCTTTAGCACACAACTGGGCCGCAGCTGTGTGCTAATTGGGCCACGCATTGAGAACTGCTGGTCCAGATTCTCCACTACATTCAGCTTACAGCTGAGCAAGGGCCTATCAAGGAACCGGTTCTGGCTCCCTGGTTCTCTGCTTCGCCCACAGCATAGTTTACAGTGTAATTTATAGACTACAGGGCTGGCTGCTTCAAAGCACACCAGCCAGCAATTTTTCCCCAGGGACCATATTTCAGCCCTGGAATGCCAATGTGTACACTCCAGACACTCCTTTTTACCTGACCCGCCCCACCCTGGGGAGTTATTACAGCCTGATAGAAAACTGTTGCATGGGAACCTTTTCCTAAAATAGCAGCAGCACATCGCCCAATGCTGTGGGATACTGCTAAATGTGGGTGGTTGAAAATAATTACTGTTTGATCATTCAGTGCCTAGCCTTTTTCCTGCTCTCTTTTGAAATTAGACTGTTCCACTTCTAGCCCTGCCCTCCAGCTGCTGAAGCAGAATTATCTGTCTCTAACGTTCAAAACAAAGGATTCCTTTCAAATATAAGGGTGTGGACTTGGATTGCTTGCTAACTGGTATAGAAATCAAGAATTTGGTCCTGTGGGGAGCTAAGAATCCTCAACTTCTGTGGGAGTTATCATAGAATATCAGGGTTGGAAGGGATCTCAGGAGGTCATCTAGTCCAACCCCCTGCTTAAAGCAGGTCCAATCCCCAATTTTTTGCCCCCAATCTCTAAATGGCCCCCTCAAGGATTAAATTCACAACCCTGGGTTTAGCAGGCCAATGCTCAAACCACTGAGCTATCCCTCTGAGGATATTAATGACCTTGTTCCAAATCCCTTTCAAATATTCCTTCAGTTTGGAGAATCATGTGACAGTTCTGTCGTGTCAAATGCGGATTGCATCATATGTCATTGGCTTTACTTGGGATGAGATGCACTATGGGTAGGGTCCTACCAAATTCATGGTCCATTTTCATAAATTTCACAGGCGTAGCATTTTTTTAAATCATGAATTTCACAGTTTCAGGTATTTAAATCTTAAATTACATGGCTTTGTAACAAATCATGAATACATATTTAAAAATGGCAAAATATAAACATGTAAAGCCCGTAAGACTTAGCGTTTCTCAAACTGGAGATCCTGACCAAAAAGGGCGTCGCAATCACAAAGCTATTGTAGGGGAATTGCAGTATTGCAACTGCTACTTTTGCGCCGTCTTCAGAGCTGGGCAGCTGGAGAGTGGCAGGGGTGCCCAGCTCTGAAAGCAGGGCCCCTTCCAGCAACAGTGCAGAAGTAAGGGTGGCATGGTTTGGTGGCAGTAGCATTGCCAGGATTACTTCTGCGCAGTTGCTGGCGGTGGTGCTGCCTTCAGAGCTGGGTGCCTAGCCAGCAGCCGCTGCTCTCCAGCCGCCCAACTCTGAAGGATAGAGTAAAAGTATCCAAAAGACCAGATTTCACACGGGAGACCAGATTTCATGGTCTGTGATGTGCTATGAATTCTGCTATGAATTTGGTAGGGCCCTAATTATGGCATGGTCAGATTTAATCTGATGCAATGTTGTACAATCACTTTGATTGTTTTAAATTATTTCAAGTCAGTCACTTATTATCATTTTGGCTTGCAAATATTGACATATCAGTATTCTATCCATGGCTGAACTGACATGAGCATATAAATACAAAGTGAAGCAAGCTGGCAAGTACTTTTTGTTACAGCTACTCAAATTAAAGACAGGTACTTTGGTGTGTCTTCTACCAGAAACAAACTGTGAAAATTCATTTCCCAGTGCTAACTGAATGGTTTGGGGTTTTTTTTTTGTTTTGTTTTCTTTTTGTTTTTGTAATTCACCGTGATCACACTATATATGCAGATAGAAGGTAAAAATAAGCTTTTCAACTCTTCCTTGTTTATACAATTTTAGCAGCAGTTTATAGAAGTGGGTGCTAATTAAATGCTGTATTTTAATGGAATTCCTATGAATTTGTAGAGTACATGCCGGAGAGACATTCCAAATAATTTACTTTTAAAACAAGTGGGATCAAAATAATTCAGATATTATGTTTTGATTCCCACTACCTTTATCACCAAACCTATTATGCTTAAATGCCTCACATGCAGAAAAGAGTGGGGGAAAGAGGATCAAAGGAATATTTTGCTCACTTAATTTTTCAAGCGTGGCTATTTAAATAAAGGTTTCCCCCCTATTTTGATCAACCTGAGACACCTAGTTATAGGCCAGATTTTTAAAGTGTTCAGCCATGAATTTGCACACAAAAATCAAGTAATTGTGCATTTGAATGGCTAATTACGCACATCTGCACACACAAGTACCAATGTAATTTGCATATGCAATCGCAGGAGTCGTAAGTGCATGTTAAGCACATATATTTTGCCCACACAATTGCACTTTTTTGAAAATCTTGCCCTGAAATATTTCAGAAAGAGATTTTTGTGTTTTTTCACAAGATTTTGTGGAAATTTTTGAGGTTTGTTTGCTACTTAAACCACAGTATGAAATCTCAAACCCCATCATTTTGATTTATGGCATTTTCCTGAGAACTAAGTGGAGAGCTCTCCAGTATGAAGTGTTAAATTGTAATTTACAGGGCTACAAGCTGCTGTTCAGGATAGTGAAAGCTAAGGGCTACACTCTGTGCTGTGACTCCCAAAAGAGAGAATCCAGGGGAAAGGGTGGACCCTCGAACTACTGTAACTTCTGCCAGCCTCCCCAAGGCTGCCTTTGGGATGCACTGCAGCCCAGAATTTCTGTAAGTCTGAGGAATAACAACCTCCTATCTCTGCATCTGACAAAGTGGGTATTCACCCACGAAAGCTTATGCTCCAATACGTCTGTTAGTCTATGAGGTGCCACAGAACTCTTTGCCGCTTTTACAGATCCAGACTAACACGGCTACCCCTCTCATACTTAACCTCCTATCTCTGACACACTGCCTACACTGCTCCTGCACTCAGAGAATTCCCTGCCAATCCCTTGTGGATCATTTATAGCCCTTATATGCTGTCAGAGACACATCTACAGACCAGAGTGGAGGGCAGAATCACCACTCCTCCAGAGTCTTGAAGATATTAAAAACAGGTCAAGGACCATGGGCCTAATCCTACAAAATGCTCAGCCCATTTGGCAGAGTGCTGAGTTCCCTCAACGCCAATCAAAAGTCAAAGGGAGTTAAGGATGTTCAGTCCTTTGGAGTAGTTGTTCGGTAGTTTGAACAAGTCCTGTGTCTGTACTCAAGGGCATCAGTCAGAGGCACCACTCTTTGCCCTTGATATTAGGGACAGGTGCATTGGTTTGGATGAAATAAGAAGTGGCCCACGTTTTCATGGGGACTGATCCTTTCTGGAGGTTCAGAAATCTGTGTTAACTTCATTCTTGCACTTCTCTGCGCTTCTGAGTCATAGATCAGGTTGGAAGTTGAAATGACAAAATATTTTGAAAGTATCTGTTTTTGTGTCTGGAAATGTAGAAAGGCAGAGCAATTCTATGCCTTCTAGATACATCAAAAATTCAATGTATACCTTATTTGTTTGAGTGAATTATTCAACCTAATTCAAATATAATGTGCCTAATTCGCCTTGTGCTTGCAACAGTTTTACATTGACTCCATATGTTATCTCCTAACAAATAAGAAGAGAACCAGACCCCCAGGTACAAATACAGACCATAGTAGTTTGGTATTCCTGCTTCACAAGAGCATAGAAAAAAATTCCCCATTCCAGAACATTGGAAAAAACATCTCATAATAGAGACCTCCATCCAGCCTAAGTAGGTTTTGAAAATACAAAGAGAGGATAGGGACACTTCAAGGAAAGTTAATAAAAATGGCAAAACAACATTGTCAGAGTTATTAAGAAATTGCATACTCCATGAAAAAGTGATTGCAAATGCAGAGACAATAAAATCTGAAAGTTGTTAAACTCTAGATTGATTACACATATGATTTTCCATTTATTATATTTCATTATTTTAAAATGGGTACTGAGTCATAAACATGGCTGCCAATAAGTCCACCTGGGTCCTATGAAAAAGATAATAAATACTCCTCCCTGACTTTTTTCTGTCATATTACAGATATTGCAGAGATTGCTTTGGGGCTTTCAACCAGGGCCGTAGAAACCTCATCCCCTGTGCTTTTCTCTACTCCATAAGTCGTGGTTATAAAACATTTTCATCTGTGTTCCGTATCAGAAAGCATCTGCATTATATTATATTTCATCTTTGAGCCAAGAAAGGACTATATTTGTGGAATTTCTGAATACGGTCAAATAGTTTTCATTGCTAGAAAAGTAGGGGGCGGGGGGAATCCCACCATACTGTCTTGCAATGACCTTACATAGAAAGAAGACCTGTAAGAAACTTTACAAGGATAAAGGATATTGACTGACAGGGCCCAGTTTATCGCTGGTGTAAGCCCCTTTAACTTACATGGGGGATGAATTAAGTTTACTTATTGTCAATAGCATTTTTCAGTTGAAAAGAAAGAAAGAGAGAGAGAAAGTGGTTATTAATAGTAAGCGACATTTCAGTATTCTGTAACAGCAATAAATTAGCAGAGCTTAAATATGTTCTGCAAAGTAGATAACAACAATAAAATAATCATGAATATTTCACGTATAAAAACTAGATTCACAAAAAAGCAAATCCCTTGGAGCATTTTTTTATCATTATTTCTATAGTAATTAATTTTCAAGTAATATAATGTCAGCGTGGACTACACTAAGCATATCTATTTTGCTAAAAAGATAGAGGCCTGATCTTGTGGTCAGTACATAGCACTGAGAGCCAAGAATATCTGGGATCTAATGCCAGAGTTGACATTCGTTCCCTGTGTAACTTCGGGAAACTTAGCCTCTCTACCTCCTCTTCACAACATATAAAATGGAGAAAATAATATTTAACTCCACAGGACTCTTATGAGGGCAGATAAGCCAATATATGTACAGCAATTTGAAGATGGAAACAGCTATGTCAATGCAAATTGTTAATTCCTTTTTTTAGGAAACCTACATAGTTAACACTTTAGCAATCATTTCTTGCCTTTTTGCCCTGTTTTAAATTATTATCTTGAAAACACACAATAGCAACTTTTTGCTGAACTTTAGCCAATCAAGATCATCCCTCCGAAATAATGTAAATACAATTAGTTGATTTAAAGCATATTTCATGTTATGCTTATCTGCTAAGTGTTTCAGTTATGGCGTTCATACAGCATGAGTCACTCATACATATTCCTCAAGGAAGAGCCAAAAGATGGAAGGAAAATGCAGCCTGAGGAAAAAGTCTATAAAGATTTTTCGCTTTTCTAATCCCTTCTCTCTAATGTTTCTTTGTAAATTTGTCAGATGGGAATGAAATTGCCTCATAACTCTCCAGACGTGAAGAGCATCACTGCACAAAATTACGTACTTGTCAAAGCAAGGGGGAATTTATGTTGGTGTTCCTGAGATGTGATTTTATTCAGTCTATTTCCTTTGTGCACATCATAGCAACTAGAGAGACAAAAACAACTAGTTTATGTATGTTCTTTTTTCCTTTGGTTTCTTTTCTTTTCTTTTCTTTTTTTTTTCACTCTGGTGAATTTTTTTTTTCTATTTTCCCTGTTTGTTTCTTCCCCCCACCCCACCTTTTATCTACTGCTTATTGCTAGTGACAGTAAACTTCCACCAACAATACAGTGATGATAGCAGCTATGATTCTACCAGCACTAGGCAGTTCAAACAAGTACTAAGATAATTTCCCTATGGAGCATACAGGAAGGTGTGGGTTCTTTTCCGGAGCCATGACAAAACCTTCTCAGGACAGATTTTGGTTCAAAAACCTTTAACATGTCTTCCAGACAGCAGAAACTTTATTTCAATTAGTTCTTTCCCCTGGGTTTTTGTATTTTAATTTGAACTCTGTGCATTTCCCATCTGAAGGCTCTGCCTTTGTATCTAGCTACTATGGCTAAATTTGCCATAAGCCTTTTCCCAGTATGTTTAGGTCCAGCTCCTTGGCACTATTTTAAAATTGTGTGGATCTTGGATTTTGTATGGGTTTTTTCTGTTCCTTTCTCTTTAGGGCTGGAATCTGCATAGGAGATGAAGGGATTTGGGCACCTAAATCCCATTGAATTTCAATGATACTTGGGTGCCTAGTCCCCTTAAGCATCTTTAAGAATTCCAGCCTTAAATATTATGTATACTTGTATTTGTCTGTGTCCACATTGTTAGTTTCTTTTTGAAAAATATACAAAATAGGTAGGTAAAGGCTCAGTCCTTTATCAGAGCAAATTAATGTACCTAATTGATCTCTGGTTCTTTACAACACGTATAACTATAGTATCCAGATTGAACCAGAAAAGGATTGTCCATAATGGACTTCATAGTGAACTCTGCTCTTCACCTCTCCCAGACGCTGAGTTCTTCTCGGCTTGTTTTGTTTGTTTTTTCTTGACTTCTGTCATAATAGCTGGGTTTCCCAACGTGTTTTGAAAATAGCTAGTCTCTGGGTTAGTCTTGCCTTATTCATGCAGGTACTCCTAATGAATCCCTACTTATATGAGCTAGCTATATATGGGGAGCTAGTCACAGCTTGAGTTGGGCTCAAGTTACAAAGTTCATACATGGGTGCAGATCTGGACTTGTAGGCAGCGGAGGTCATTTCCATGGTGTGGTCTCAAGACCATCTATGTTGCTAGCATCACACATGGTAGACTAACCAAATGAACATGCAAAACTAAAAGTACAGTTGTGTGAAGTAGTTTACAATATGAATAGAATGACTCTAAAGCAGGGGTGGGCAAACCTTTTGGGCCTAGGGCCACATCTAGGTGGGGAAATTGTATGCAGGGCCGGGGCAGGGGTTTGGGGTGCAGGAGGGAGTGCGGGGTGTGGGAGGGGGTGTGGTGTGCAGGAATAGGCTCAGGGCAAGGGATTGGGACAGAGGAGGGGTGCGGCGCTGGGGCGGCAGCGGTGCACACCGGGGTCAGGGCAGGCTCCCTGCCTGCCTGCCCTGGCCCCATGCCGCTCTGCTCCGGGAAGCGGCCGGAACCACGTCCCTGCGCGGCCCCTGGGGGAGGGGGGACACAGGGCTCCGCGCACTACCCTTGCTACGCCTCCAGGTACCTCCCCCAAAGCTCCCATTGGCCGTGATTCCCCGTTCCTGGCCAATGGGAGCTGCGGGGGGCGGTGCCTGGAGGCAAGGACAATGCACAGAGACCTCTGCCCCTCCCCCCCCAGGGGTGTGGTGCTGGCCTTTCTGAGAGCGGTGCAGGGCCTGCAGCACCACAGGGTGCAATCCTGCAGGCCGGATCCAAAGCCCTAAGGGTCCAGATCCGGCCCCCAGGCCGTAGTTTGCCCCCCCTGCTCTAAAGGAATAAATGCATTAGGGGAATCTAGCAAAATACTAGTTGGATGCATGCCCAGAGCAAACAACTTTTCTTCAGAAGGAAATGAATTATTGTTTTTTTTATCAATATCATGAATATGATTATGGGGCGGAGCCGAATTTATGTTAGGGCTGCTATGTTGTGACAATTTTACAAAGCAATATTAGAATAGATAATTTACTTAGCTTGTAAACTACCTAGAGAAGGGATTGCCTTTTTGTTCTGTGTTTGTACAGCACCTAGCACAATGGGGTTCTTGTTCATGAGTGGGACTCCTGGATGCTACCCCAGTACAAATAGTAATAATAAAACTACTTAGATGGCAAATATAAATCCTGCTTTCTCCTTACTACAAAGATAAGTGATTTTTGAAATAAATGAAATACTCTTGTGAGCAAAATTTGGCTCCCCATCACCCATTCCTGCATAAAAAACACAGAGACTCAGGCTAAGTGTGTGATCCTGTGTGTGATCCTCTTCGTATAAACATAGAGCCAGGTTACTTGATTGACCACCTTCTATGTAACAATATAGGCAAAACTGGCCTTATCCTATGTGTGTTCCTAAAATAAAATGTATGTATATTCTCTGCAGTTGCAACCCTAAAAAAAATGGAAATAAATGCTGCATTATAGTCACATCTTTAGGAGTACACAAGGTAGCAGGACCTAAGTCATGGTTCCAAACAACCAACAGTAGAGTGTATAACTGTACAGAGATGTTATATATTCCTTCTTTAAACAAAAGATAAGAGGGGAAGAGTTCTCTCCATTGAGTGCCTAAATATAGAATCAGAGAGATTAAGGCCAGAGAAGACCGGGAGATCATCTAGTCTGACTTCCTGTAAATCACAGGCCACCAACACCACCCAGCACCTGCACGCTAAACCCAACAACTGAAGTTAGACCAAAGTATTACAGCCCACAGGCGCCTACACTGTTATGTGCCACAGGCAGAGAATAGGAGGACCAAGGTGCACGAGTGTCTGTGAACCCCGCAATGAGAGGGAAATGATTAAGTGAGATATACCCAGTTAAGCCTGGCAAGTGACCCATACCAACATGCTAAAAAGAAAGGAGGAAAAAACCCAAGGCACTGCCAATCTGACCTGGGGGAAAATTCCTTCCTGACTCCACATATGGTGATCAGTTAAACCCTGAGCAGCCAGCCAAACACCTGAAGAAAGAATGCTCTGTGTCACCTCAAAGCCCTGGCCCTCCCCATCCAATGCCCCCTCTCCAGCCATGGCCATCTCTGATGCTCCAGAGAAAGGAGATTTTTTTTAAAAAACACACAGAATACATTGTAAGGGGAGAGGAATCCCTTCCTGACCCCTGCAGGTACCTGGCTGAAACCCTGAAGCATGAGCTTTTAGGAACATAAGACATAGACTAGAAGTGAGCCTCCGAGCTGTTGAGCCTTGCCCCCTACCATCACAAGTAGCCCTGTTGTATAAGTGCACTCATTTATTTGTCCAGTCCTCTCTCAGAACCAAATAAGTTGTTTGTCCCTACAACACCTACTGGGAGGCTGTTCCAGAACCTCACCTCTCCAATGGTTAGAAACCTTCTAATTTCCAGCCTGAATTTGTTCACAGCCAGCGTATATCCAGTTTTTCTTGTGCCAACATTGTCCTTTACCTTAAATAGCTTTTTCACCCTCCCTGATATTTACCCGTTAATGAATTTCTAGAGAGGAATCATATCTCCTCTCAGCCTTCTTTTCGTTAGTGTAAATAAGCCTCCTCTCATAACATATGGCCACCATTCCACAGAGCATCCTACTAGCTTTTCTGTGCACCTGTTCCAGTTTAAATTCATCTTTCTTGAACATGGGTGACCAGAATTGCACACAGTATTCCAAATGAGGTCTTACCTGTGCCTTGTACAATGACAATAATACTTCTCTTTGGAAATATATATTTATTTTGCCTGTATTATGATTTGATCCTACAAGCAATGTATGTGCAACTACCATTGAATTCAATGAGCCATTAATATTTGTCTGTTAATGTTAGATATTGATCAATGTTTTGTCTAGAAGAGAATATAGCCCAATGGTTCTCAAACTGTGGGTTGGGACCCCAAAGTGGGTTGTGACCCCACTTTCATGGGGTTGCCAGGGCTGACGTTAGATTTGCTGGGGCTTGGGCCCAAGCCCTCCACCCGGGGTAGGAGGGCTCGAGCTTCAGGTTCAGCCCCAGGGAAGTGAGGCTCGGGCTTTGGGCAGGCTCAGGCTTTGATCTCCCCTCCTGGGGTCATGGAGTAATTTTTGTTGTTAGATGGGGGTCGTGTTGCAGTGAAGTTTGAGTACCCCTGGAGAACAATGAGCTAGCAATCAGGACTACTGGGTTCTGTTTCCTGCACTGCCACAGCCCTGTTCTCTGACATTTCAGAGAAGCAGTTTATCCATCTATATATTGGGTATAATAACATTTACCTCCATATAGGTGGAATTGCATGGCTAGTTTTAATAATGTTGATGAAGTGTCGTGAGAGCCATCTAAGAAAGATGGTATGTAAAGGCCAAGCCACATATTGTACTAAAGTAAATTAACAAGCTTCATGGCAGAATTTTCTACTATTACTCCTTTTTTTACCCTTTTATATTTTCTCTGCTGTTTTGATCAGAACATACATTGTTTATAACCCCTAGTTTACTGGCCCCAAATATCATTACAGCGTCTGCACTATGATATATGTTTGGTTGTTACCCTTTTAATGGATAAAAAAAGATTTAAGTACTTCATTCTGTTGCATTTTGACAGCTGTTAGCCATCATTTTTCCATTCACCTGCATTTAGCAATCCCATAAAGGGAGGCAATCTTAGAACTAACAAGAGCTGGGCACTGCAAGGTGATAATTCTGTATCACTTTGGCCTATAAATACCTGACAGGCTTTGCGCTGAGTCAGCAGTCTGTAACAAAGTGGCAGCCATGCCCTTTTATCTGTGTGAGTGTTTCACAGCAATTGGACTATCAGCCCCTGCAGTGAAAATCTATAGTATCGATCAGGCCATTTCTCCACTGTAATTCTTTTGTAGGAAATCCCTGATGACAAATTTTATCTGCACCACTTTTTGATCGCTGGTTTGATGTAAGCGATCTCCAAGGGCAGAGTTAAGCTCTTGGCCGTTCCACATTATCAAGCACTAGCTTTATTTACTGAAACTACACTTGTGGTCACCAAAGAAAATAAAAAGAGAGAAGGGGGGGGCTGAAAATTAGGAATGAAATAATATTTCAAAGAAGCAGGAGTGGGGGAGAAACAGGTGCATTAGCTACTTGACTCTGTGCAGGTGCCACATTTATAAACACACAAATAGTAGAAATATATTTTGGTAAGAATGCCTACATAATGCAGCATGGTATATTGAAATTGAAGTGTTTGTGGACTTGATCCTGTAAGCCCTTGTTTTTGTGATTGGTCCTGCTGGTTTCAATAGGACAAAATTGTTGAAAAAAGACAGGTCACATGAGTAAAGGGTGAAGAATTAGATTTGACTCCATTTTCAGATTTATAAATCTTCCTTTTAAGCTGTTTCCCTAACACACATGTAAGGGTGCCTGACACAGTGAAGTCTGCTGTCCTATTAAGTCTTCCCCCTCCCCACGCCCCCCATTATCGCAAGAGGTTTGGAATCTGGGTCCAGTTCTGATACTAATTCAAAAGATCAGATGCTTATACAAAGCTTGCACACAATTAATTCCTGGTAGAAATTTGACAGTATATGGAAGTGGTAAACCAAGGATTCACTTTTAGGCCCTTTAGTCTCTGGTTTGAACATGAAAATCCTACAAAAACAGGCTTGCGAGATTCTAGCCCTTCTATTTCTGCTCAAACCCAGGAGCAGAGAGAAACTATAAAACACTGAAGAACAAAGGAAAGGTGTCAGAGTAGCAGCCGTGTTAGTCTGTATCTGCAAAAAGAAAAGGAGTACTTGTGGCACCTTAGAGACTAGCCCACGAAAGCTTATGCTCAAATAAATTTGTTAGTCTCTAAAGTGCCACAAGTACTCCTTTTCTTTTTTTAAAAGGAAAGGTGCAGTTCTAGAAGAGGACCCAGGTTTAGGGATGTCCTATTTTTAATTATCTTGCTTGGTCTTTCCTAGTGTTGTACCAGTGACATTTCCCCACACAAGTCCTATTGAAGCTAATGGAATGTGTGCATGTGTGTCCCCCAGTTAGCTCATATTGCCACAAATGCAGCACTACAGATTCCAAAATTTAGTCAGTCTTTGTTTGGCTTCAATGAAGAGGTATAGCAAGCTCAGTAGAGGCATGGTACTGCATTCCTTGGACCCTTCCCTCTTCCCCCAAATATTCCATTTGGCTTTTGAGTGCACAATGAATGTAGACTTGGGGACTATAGTTGCATCCCTACTAATAATATAGACTTATTTCTCACAGATGCGGATAAAAGCTTTATCTGTACACTAGCCATACTCGGTTAGTATTCTATACCCTTGCTTACATATTTCCTCTTTATCCAACTATTCCAACAAGAAATACTGAAAGGGTGTCCATGTTTCCCAAAAATTGTACCAGCAGATATTCAGATGTTTTTATTTATTCATAGCCCTGAATCTTCAACATATCCCAAACATGGTAAAGAACAAAACTACTTAAAGAGTGCTCTGCTTTCCCGCCCCTCCCCCACCGATAGGTTAGGTATAAAAACAAAATAGGTTGCACAGCGGTGAATTCCTGATTATGAAGATGTCTTTCTGTTTCCATGGTTGTGCTTCTGCATGGAATTATGTCACTCCAGTGAAATTCAATCTTATATCCACAGCTACATATTGGGTAGGTTAAGATTAAGAAACTGGAACTGGATGACCAGGGATAGATCACTCAATAAATTGCCCTGCTCCGTTCACTCTCTGTGAATAATCTGGCACAGACCACTGTCAGAAGACAGGATACTGGACTAGATGGACCATTGGTCTGAGCCCCTATGGCCATTCTTATGTTAAGGATGATCTCAGTTTGATAGAGATACTAATCCTAATTTACAAAGGGTTTTAAGTGCACAAGTGTGTGTGCAGAACAGGCATTTGCAAGCACAATATCACAACAATCAATTTGCACATGCAATTAGAGTTTTCGATTATGGTCCTTGCAGGCATAAATCAGGCATGCATTTATGTGAACATTTTTCACTTCTAGTTCCTTACCTAATTCATTGAAAATTTGGCTTGTTATTACTGGAGCACTGAAAGGCATAATAGTTTGAGATGAGTAGTAAAATTATCCATTTTTGACTCGCTTTTCTTACAATATTTGATTCATTCTGGATGCTATCCCAAAGAGGTTGCTTTTCTCATCCCTTACTTCAGCAAACTGACTTAAGTTAAGGGAATCAACAGTCATTAGGTTGGAGAACTTTGGGGAAACCTTCTTAATTATACATATAGTTGAATTAATTCAAAATTTACCATGTGGGTTCTTACTATGTAGACTTATAAGCATGGAGACAAATAATTGAAGTTTTGTTGGGCATTCACAACACATTTAGAAGGCAATAAGAAATATTCATAGTTTGTTTATTTAGATGTTTAGTGACCAAGTATCTTATGTTCAAGGTGCCTCCCATAAAATAATGGACAGTATTCAGTACAAACAGTTGAGACCTTAAAGTAATTATACAGTTACCATTACAGTATTACCACATGCCCAGAAAATAATCCTTACTGCATATCACCTTTTTTTAAAAAAAAAATCCAATTATTTAATTGGATTTATTTACTTAATTGCTCACGCCCTTTCCAAACGCCTGGGGGAAAACGCATGTCCTTGGAAGGTTAGCAAATGCCCTGCCACAGCTAAATCACATTGATAAAGAGGCATCTCCAGCTCAGATGCCCCTGAGGATCATTACAGTACCATGGGAATGCAGAGGCGGTCTTTTGGTAACCAGGTACTAAACCATCCAGGAACTTGCTGGCAGCCAGTGCAGATCCAAGTAGTTGTAGGGTTTGTACTCTTTTGTGATTCAGTCAGCCCTCAGGGTTTCTTTTGTTTGTTTTAAATCTTTCCAATAAATTCAGCACTGGTGAAATGTACCAGCTTGACAGCTTAGGCAGTTGATTTTGTGTGTGATACACACACCTGTTCACTAGGAACTGTATTCGGACCACCAATGCATTTTACTTGAGCTACTGAACAGCCATCAAGTGGTAATGACTTTCAGTTGCTACTAACTTGGGCTGGAGTTGAACCAGTGACCTTGAAACAGTCTCTAGCCCATTAACAATCCCCTAATGTTTGAGTGTTCTGAATACTGCATAGGGGTTTTTCCTCTTTTCTCTTTATTTCAGTTTTTAAAAGCACTTAGCATTGGTGGGTGGGTGGAATTGAAATACTCAATTTGAACGGTTTCAGAGTAACAGCCGTGTTAGTCTGTATTCGCAAAAAGAAAAGGAGTACTTGTGGCACCTTAGAGACTAACCAATTTATTTGAGCATGAGCTTTCGTGAGCTACAGCTCACTTCATCGGATGCATACCGTGGAAACTGCAGCAGACTTTATATACACACAGAGATCATGAAACAATACCTCCTCCCACCCCACTGTCCTGCTGGTAATAGCTTATCTAAAGTGATCATCAAGTTGGGCCATTTCCAGCACAAATCCAGGTTTTCTCACCCTCCACCCCCCCACACACAAACTCACTCTCCTGCTGGTAATAGCCCATCCAAAGTGACAACTCTCTACACAATGTGCATGATAATCAAGGTGGGCCATTTCCTGCACAAATCCAGGTTCTCTCATCCCCTCACCCCCCTCCAAAAAACACACACACACAAACTCACTCTCCTGCTGGTAATAGCTCATCCAAAGTGACCACTCTCCCTACAATGTGCATGGTAATCAAGGTGGGCCATGTCCAGCACAAATCCAGGCTTTCTCACCCCCCCCTTTTTTTCCCGGGGACACACACACACACACAAACTCACTCTCCTGCTGGCAATAGCTCATCCAAACTGACTACTCTCCAAGTTTAAATCCAAGTTTAACCAGAACATCTAGTGGGGGGGGGGTAGGAAAAAACAAGGGGAAATAGGCTACCTTGCATAATGACTTAGCCACTCCCAGTCTCTATTTAAGCCTAAATTAATAGTATCCAATTTGCAAATGAATTCCAATTCAGCAGTTTCTCTCTGGAGTCTGGATTTGAAGTTAAACTTAGTTACGCATGACTGAAGGCTACTGACACTCTCACCACATAACTGCAGCTTGTCACTCACATGGAAGAAAGTTCTAAGTTCTCCTCGAAGGTTTTGAGAATGTGTGAGTCCATTGCAAACAGGTTTCTGAGATATTTCCAAATATCATTCCCCCTCCTCTTGCTGGATTTGTGTGTATGTGTATTGGGGCCGGGGGGAGAATGACTTTCCTGACCATAAATAGTCTTGAAATAGGCTTTTAAAATGTGGCATCATGGTAGATCCTATTTGGCCATTTCTGGGTAAACGATCTTATCAAAGGTGATCAGCTTTCAGTCATGTCACGTTAGCTTGTAGGTTATATACACTAAGGTTAATATGCTAAGTGGAAGGGTGCTTATCTATAGCAAGGACAAAGTGTAATGTTCCAAATGCAGCATTAAAATCAAAAATACAAATGAATTAGGAAGGTTCTCCCACAAATACATATGCTGGCATTCGTTATAATCCTACATTGTGAACCAGACCTGGTGTTCCAGATATGGAAGATCTGATATTGACTTACCTGACCCAACAAGCTGCCTGAGATTCCACCCCTGCCCCCAGATATTTGCCTTACTACACAATCCAAGGAAAGGGTCATGTTTTTGCAACACTCCTAACAATGCTATCACTAAAATTCATGTCATAGCCTCAATCCACATCAATAAATCAGAATTGGCTAAAAGTTTGGTAGCCTACCCAGAAATACCACTTACTCAGATTATGGTGACAGCAAAACCCAAGGATTTTATAGAAAGATCAGGTACCCAGAAACCCTTTTCCTAGAAAAAAGAGCAGGAATACTTGTGGCACCTTAGAGACTAACAAATTTATTTGAGCATAAGCTTTCATGAGCTACAGCTCACTTCATCGGATGCATGCAGTGGAAAATACAATGGGGAGATTTATATACACAGAGAACATGAAACAGTGGGTGTTACCATACATACTGTAACAAGAGTGATCAGGCAAGGTGAGCTATTACCAGCAGGAAAGCGGGGGGTGGGGTGGCGGGGGAGGACCTTTTGTAGTGATAATCAAGGTGGGCCATTTCCAGCAGTTGTCAAGAACGTCTGAGGAAGGGAGGCGGGGGGAATAAACATGGGGAAATAGTTTTACTTTGTGTAATGACACATCCACTCCCAGTCTTTATTCAAGCCTAAGTTAATTGAATCCAGTTTGCAAATTAATTCCAATTCAGCAGCCTCTTGTTGGAGTCAAACACATAGCTGGAATCAGTCTGGTTCTACCTGTGTGTTAGAATTGGTAAAATAGGTATTAGAGTTACAAAAATGTGCTCAGTGTTTAGGCTGTATTGAATGCTTGTAAGTTGCTGCCTGCATTAATGTCACGTATAACATCTGTATCCCATATCGTAAGGTAATGTTTGAGTATTTGCATTGTAAGTCTCTGAAAGTGTGCAAACCATCAGACAGGAGGAAGCATTAACGAGTGTGAAATACTAGGCTATGTGTATGCTACCACTTTTGTCGATATAACTTATGTCGCTCAGGGGTATAAATAAGCCACCCCCTGAGCGACATAAGTGGTGCCATCCTAAGCACCAATGCGGACAGTGCTATGTTGGCCAGAGAGCGTCTCCTGATGCAGCTGCGCCACTGTAAGCTCTTTAGTGTAGCTAGGGTGACCAGACAGCAAGTGTGAAAAATCAGGACGGGGGTGGGGGATGATAGGAGCCTATATAAGAAAAAGCCCCAAAAATTGGGACTGTCCCTATAAAATCGGGACATCTGGTCACTCTAAGTGTAACCGTAGCCAAAGTCTCCAACAGGTCTTATGTCCTGCCTGACAAAGAAGGCCCATTGACACCAGATGAACTATTGTGCAACAGCAGCGGACAAAAGACTTTGTTGATTGCTTCTTCCTCCCCCTATGAAGAGGAGATGTGCAAGTGAATTCCTCCCATCAGCTGAGTTTGCAGAAGGGGGGAAGGAGTAAAAAGTCCAACAAGGAGGAACTGCTTGGACCCTGAGGGGCAAGGATTACTAAGCATAAGCAAAAGATCCCCAGTGCTTAGCTTGGGTTAGCCCTTAAGGACATAGAGTTATTGGCTTATCATAGAACCTTCTATTAGATTTTGAAATTTAAGATTGGAACTCATTTGTGTGTATATATGTTTACCTGCTTTAACCTTGTAAATAACTCTCATTTCCTTTTCCTATATAATACATCTTTAGTTTTGCTACAAGCATTGTCATTGGTGTGAGATCTAAGGTGCAATTGACCTGGGGAAAGTGACCAGTCCTTTAGAACTGGGAGTAACCTGAATATTGCTGTGATTTTTGGTGTAAGGGACCATCTATAACAAAGGCAGCTTATCTGGGTGGCAAGATAGATCGGAGTACCCAAGAGAACTGTCTGTGACTCCATGTTAAGGCTGTTACAGTGCCTTAGGAGTTCACACTTGATAACTGATTGGTGACACCTAACTATAAAACTCACAAGCAATTTGGGGTTTCTGCCCTGTTTCCTAACAGTCTGCCTTGAGTATGCTACACTCTTAAGCCAATACAAGAGAGCTTGAGGGGGCCATTTTCAGAATTTAGGTAATTTTATGCATGTAATATCCTGGTGACCACCAGTTACGTATCGTAACATCACACAAAAGTGAGCTAGACAGCTCAGAATAGTCATATGATGACAGTGAAGAGGATTAGAAACCAGGGAGGACAGAGGAGGCAGAGGAAGCATGAGCCGGTTTACAGCTAGAATATTATGTGCTGCTCAGTAGAGACCAGGGCACAGCATTGTAAAGCAAATAAAATAATTATATGTACACAGTGGATTGAATCCTCGGTTGTGCCATGATCAGGCTTGATAGTAGCTGAAGTGGGAGAGGGAAAGATGGCTCTAAGCCACTTTTCTGCCCTCCCTATGATCCTATAGGAAGGGAGTGGCTTAAAGCAGGAATTCTCAACTGCTCATTTATGGTTTAAGTATGAGCACCAGAATGAGTGTCCCCACAGGGGGTCCTATACTGAAATAACTATTCCAAAATCGTTGTAATATTCCAGATTAGCTCTTTTGGTAAATTTCCAGGTGTAGACAAGCCCTTATTAATTTTCTTCCTATAGTCCTCATTTGCTCCAGCACCAAAAATAATACAAATAATGGGGTGTGTATGTGTGTGTGTAAAAGTGTAAGTAAAATGCCTGATATGCAATTTATTTTTTGGTCTAGCATGGAGCAAAGTTGCAGGTGTGGTAATTGCATCTACAAATGTATGTACATAACTGTGCATGAATTGACACGCTAAATCATCTGGAAATCTAGAAAAATCATTTTCTTACTATTCCGTGTCTCATTTTGGAAGAACAAGATATCACTGATACAAAGGGTCAGTTGTTTAACAATGGAATTTTATACTATCACCAAAGAAAAAGTAATCATCCTAAATTTATGTGTGTGTCCCTTTTCTTTCCTATAGTGTCATATTCAGGTTCCCACTACTGCTGAAGAGAAAAATTCTCTCCTGGTACAAATGGGAAATACTACATTGAAATCATGGAGCTACATCTATTTAGACCAGCAGACAATTTGGCCTGTAAGTTTTAGCACAGTCCTTTCTTCAATGGGATAATTTAAAAACATATGGGTCTGCCAGTCAGAATGTAATAAAATGCAGAATATACTTGTAAAAAGAAATTTGATATTTACTGTTTAGCCATGTAATATCCTCCACTTATACAACTCCCTCAAGGATAACTTTATGTAGTGACGCTCTTATATTATCCAAAGTGCAGTCCTTTTACAGATGCTCCATTTTTCATCTTTCAAACTCTCTTGCTCCTTTTTGACATTCTCCTTCTCTTCTCTTCTCTTCTCTTCTCTTCTCTTCTCTTCTCTATCTTTCTTTAGGAAGTGCCAGTCCAGCAAAGTGTGGTACTGTGGTAGCAGACAACGGCAGCCCAAGACAATCTGCTGCCTTAAGCAAAACTTCAGTGTGCCACTCATCTTTTGCTCCCTAAAACAGAGGGTCTCAACCAGGGATGTGCATTGGACTTTCAAGGGGGAGAGGGTGTGATGAACCTTCTGATGGTTCGGTGGTTATGGTAGGCGTAGGGAGGCCAACCACCAGGTTGCAATATCGCTCACTCAGATTTGACCCTCTCTCATTACATGGGGGTGACCAGGCCAAATTTGAGTGAATGGCTCTGCGACCTGGTGTGCAGAGTCACAGCACCACTTAGGTTTGGCCTGGCCACCTCGCCATCACAACAGTCAGGCGGCTGGGCCAAATTTGAGTGAGTGATGTTGCGCCCAGCACAGGGGGTCACAGCACCACTAAGGTTTGGCCCTGTCACCGTAGGAAGAATCTGCCACCCTAAGCATCTGCTTAGTTTGCCTATAGCTAGAGTGGCCCCTGGTAGTAGAGATGAGTAGCCACTACAGACAGAACATCATAATGATTTCACAATACAGTAGTGGGTAATGGTATAAGCTGAGTATATTTTAACTCCATGGAAGATCTAGGCTCTGGTTCTTATTTACACCAGAGTACATCTTGACTGTTCCATAAAAGTAAATGGACTTACCACTGTCAAACAGTATAAGAGAGACCAGAATCAAGCCCTGGGAATAATGAACAATGAGGTTACCCTTCAAGAGAGCTGATTTACACTAGCTGAGGATTTGGCCCTTTCTCACTAAACTTTGGGGCCATATTCCAGTCTCTAATAGAGTGGGTGTCAGGTACCTGGATCCAAAACTAGAATATGGTCCTGTGTATAAAATCCTCCTAGATTGCATCCTAATCTTTCACTATTACACTAGACAGACAGAGGGATGTTATACTGAACAGGAAGCATATAGTATTTGCACATCTGCTACACCGAGCATCTCAATCTGGTAAGTGGAGTGCTGAAAGGCTAGCACCCATACAGGGCATAGAATTAAGACCTGTGCTGTGTGTTTTGTGTGTGTAGTTGTGGAAGTGGTAAGGTATGTTCCTGTGGATGGAGGAGTGGAGAATATATACTGTACATTTCCTTGCTCTTTGGCTTTGAGTCGGGAATGTTACGTGTGGAGTGCAGCAACGTGTGACTATTATACTTATTCTCATAGAAACGATGATCATGTTGAAAGCCCAGCCAAGGAGCCCCAGATTTCACTGTGATGGAAATTCAGCGTGAAAAGCCAGTACAAGTCCCTCTGTACCAATTAAGCCCCCGTTGGGTCTGTGCATGAGGTCAGCAAGCTAACGAGCTGTAGAGGGCTGTCATCTTCCCCACTTTGTACTGTGGAACTGGTCTCCATGTATCATCTATGTATGGGGGCAACATGGGAAAGGGCTAAGAGAGAGGCTATGGATCTACATGCACACAGATGCAGTTCCCTAGTATCCCATGCAGTAAATGTGGAGGGGCTGCAGCCATTGTTCTGGCATATAGAAAGTCCTGCATCCTTACCCTGGGTTAGTGCAGTCAATTTTCTTCACCAAGCTCTGTTCACATTGAGTACAAATACAAATGCCTTACGCAGGTGGTGTGAATTTCACACTTTATTAGCCGTGCTTTTCTGTACGGTATTTTTGCAGTGTGCTGGGCTGAAATGACTGCTTTCACCAAAGATGCTGCAGCCAGTACCATCCCCCTGTGAGCCAGAAAGGGAATGCTACGGCCGAATGCATCCCCTGATGGGATTTAGTCAATCACATCTACAATATCTCCTGACCTCAGCTTTCATATAGGTCAAGAACCCAAGTCTGCTTCTGGTCCCAGGTCACTGCACAATGAGCTGCTGCCATGCTCTGGGTGATAATAAGCTCTTGGTTTTCAGCTGGGGGTTAGAGTGATGTAAAAAAAAAAATACCCCCAAACAACCCAGACCTCTGTTTGGACTCTAATGCAAGGGAGAGATGCATGCCTGCTCTGGAGGAATTTAGACTATTAATTAGGCTGCACTCTTTTATATTTACTTTTGAAAGCAGTGCATCAAACAACACAGTGCATTGCACATCACTTTAACATTGTGCATGGCATGGCGCATAGGCTTCTGCAATGTGTAATGGAAGTTGACAGAAATTTAGAAAAAGTTGACTTTAGATTGAGAGGCAGTGATCAATTCTGACAGCATCTTGCTCAACTAGATATTATTTCTGAACTGCCTAGAACCAAATGCCAGTGAGCAGTGCATGTCTTTCCAAAGTTCAAGAGGGTAGATGCAAACACAGGCCGTAAAAGACCTGCATGTCTTGAGCTTGTAGGGGTCATAATTCTTTCCAGCAAAGTTACCTTTCCTGTTTCTATGAATTACTCTTACATTCTTGTACGAGATATGGTTTGAGGTATTTATGGTGCATTCAATTCTGCTATCATTGATTTACTGGACTAAACCTGCTCCAGGATATGATGTAAAGCCCCTAATTCCAAAAAAAACCTCTTACATCTTGGTGAGAACAGCATTTTCTGCCCTGTTGCCCTCAAGCAGATGACCAATGGAGATAAACAGAGGGCACTCCACTCTCGGTTGCAATGTGCTTGGTGATGTGAAGGAATCAATCAGACAAAAGCAGATTATTAGAGTGTCTGAGAGAGATCAAACATTGTTGGCATCTTCACCCACACACGGTTGATTTACAGGCAAGCTGATAAAGTGCTGCAGCTCACTGTCAGAAGTACATGACAGCTCCTCTAGCTCTATGGATAAATTATTGCTGAAGCCCATGATAACATTTCTCCACCTAGCAACCAAACATAACAGGATGTGGCTTTTCGTACTAGAAGCCAAAATGATACAAAGAGAAACATAGGAACTCTTCAAGCAGGAAAGTAGTGCACTAAGAGAGAAATGGCTTAAGGGAATCACACACACATGCATGCACACATACTTTATGTATCTACATAGAGTGGGGTGTAAGTAACAGGAAAATTTTTAGAATTGCAAACTTGGAAATACATATGCAAAATAATCCTGCATAATTTGGTTACGCAAATACTGCAACAGCGTGCCCATTCATGGTAATCATGCAGTGGTATGTGCATACAAATTATGGCACACAGTTTCAGACTTCAGGGCCATTGTCTGAGTTTTTGAGTCTGTTTTTATGTCTCTCACACAGTAATTTTTAGAGCTGTACCTTTACCGTCACTCCTCTTTCAACTTCACAAATATGCACAAACACGCAGAAAAAACAAGCAGTTCAGTTAGGTTTGTGCTGCTGACTGGAGAAGATAGCAGTGATATGGAGATAAGCCAGTGATCTTGCTGGATGTAGCAGCCTCACAGTGCTTTTAAAAACAATGATCTGGAAGACAACATTAAACAAAAATATAGTTCAAATCATTCAAAGGCCTAGATACTATTTTACTTGTATCTAATATCTTATGTTGTTAATTCTAATGCATATTATTTTATATTATTACATTGTAGATTTAGTCAATTGGATTTTGCTCTAAAATTAAACTGGGTTAATAGCATTATTGGTTATTAGAGCAGTAAGTGTTGAAATTTATGCCCTAAAAGGGGTAAATTAAACTCTGACTCAGGAGTTCAACTTTCTCAAAGATTAAAGGGACACTTGTCAACTTAAAATCTGCAGTTTCAAACACTGAGTTAAAAGTAGTTTAAGTCCTATCCTGACTCAAAATCACCTTGCCAGTTTTTGTTGTTTTAATACACATCTTTATATTGTTTTTTTAAAAAATAGTTTTTTCTTATCACTGTTGCTGTATGAAATATCCATACACACAGAAGAGTCGGAAAAAGAGCATGAAAATAAGTATATAAAGGATACTGTTTGTACACAATATGTTGCCTAGTGAAAAATATTAAAACACGGAATTTTTTCTCTCTCTGAACTCCTCCAGTTTATAGAAATCATAGATATTACTTGGAAAACCATAGCTATCATTTTTTGATCTGATAGCGTTCCTTTAATAATTCCTCGCATTGTACTATTAATTTGTTCCAGTTCTCCTTATACAGACAGAACTCCCATTGGCTTTAGTCAGAGTTCTGTTTGCCTGGATCTAGTATTCTGGGCCCTGGTGAGCCCAAATTTCAAGAACTGCATTTGCACATCTAATTTGTACCTATACAATTATTGCTGGGATTGAGTGCAGTCATTGAGTGCAAGAGGACTCACAAATCTGCCTAATTAACCATTTACACATGCTGTTGGCTGCTTTGTGTGCACAACTACAATAACTACATTTGCAATTTTGAATATGTGGGCCTAACTAGAGAGTTTTCTCTATGATTAATATCACCGTTCTCTCTGGATTATTTGAAGTGCGTTCCTCTCTATTTTGGTTCTCTGCATTGGGATATCAGAGAAGGGGTTCTGTGGTTGCTAGTCATATTTTAAAATATCAATATACTGTTTAGCCTAATCCTACACACACACACACATACACTGTAGGTCAGTTTTCAGTGGACTGCATGGGGAGGATTTAGCTGTGTGACTCCTGTAAGTGGCTTAATCCTTGCTACATTGAAAAATTACCCATAAATATTTCACCATTATATTTTATTATTACAGTCAAATGTGTTGATGTACTTATTATTTAAGGGATAATAGGGCAGATGTCCCATTTTATGAGGCAATAATCTGGTTTGCTTTGGCTCCATAGTTTATCCCTACCAATGAGCTGCATTATTGCTCGGAAAATGGGGAGCTTGTCCGATTGTAGTAATAACATCCTATACTTCTATAACACCTTTCATCTCAGAAGAATCTTAAAGCCCTTTACAAATCCTACCAAGAATGATATCAACAGCACCAGTTTTGGAATCAGGGCCAGAACCAGAGTTTAGACTGATTGTGCCTCCTGATTCTCCTTTCGTGTACACCGTTGTAACTCAACCGACTCGTGTAAGCATGTGGAGAACGAGGCCCAAGGTGCTGATGGATGTCACTCACTCTGAGACCCCATACTGTAGCATATGAACATGATGCCCTTCTTCTCAGACATCTTGCAAACACAACTTCGTAAAAGTATGAAACAGATCTCTGGGTATGTCTACACTACGAAATTAGGTCGAATTTATAGAAGTCGGTTTTGTAGAAATCGGTTTTTATATATTCGAGTGTGTGTGTCCCCACAGAAAATGCTCTAAGTGCATTAAGTGCATTAACTCGGCGGAGTGCTTCCACAGTACCGAGGCAAGCATCAACTTCCAGAGTGTTGCACTGTGGGTAGCTATCCCACAGTTCCTGCAGTCTCCGCTGCCCATTGGAATTCTGGGTTGAGATCCCAATGCCTGATGGGGCTAAAACATTGTCGCGGGTGGTTCTGGGTACATATCGTCAGGCCCCCGTTCCCTCCCTCCCTCCCTCCGTGAAAGCAAGGGCAGACAATCGTTTCACGCCTTTTTTCTTGCGTTACCTGTGCAGACACCATACCAGGGCAAGCCTGGAGCCCGCTCAGGTAACAGTCACCGTATGTCTCCTGGGTGCTGGCAGACGTGGTACTGCATTGCTACACAGCAGCAGCAACCCATTGCCTTGTGGCAGCAGACGGTACAATAGGACTGGTAGCCGTCATCGTCATGTCCGAGGTGCTCCTGGCCACATCAGCAAGGAGCGCCTGGGCAGACATGGGTGCAGGGACTACATTAGAAGTGACTTGACCAGGTCATTCTCTTTAGTCCTGCAGTCAGTCCTATCGAACCATCTTATGGTGAGCAGGCAGGCGATACAGATTGCTAGCAGTCCTATTGTACCATCTTCTGCCAGGCAGGCAAGAGATGAGGATGGCTAGCAGTCCTATTGTACCATCTTCTGCTGAGCAGCCATGAGATGTGGATGGCATGCAGTCCTTCTGCACCGTCTGCTGCCAGCCAAAGATGTAAAAGATAGATGGAGTGGATCAAAACAAGAAATAGACCAGCTTTGTTTTGTACTCATTTGCTTTCCCCCTCCTCCCCCGTCTAGGGGACTCCTTCCTCTAGGTCACACTGCAGTCACTCACAGAGAAGGTGCAGCGAGGTAAATCTAGCCATGTATCAATCAGAGGCCAGGCTAACCTCCTTGTTCCAATAAGAACAATTACTTAGGAGCACCATTTCTTATTGGAACCCTCTGTGAAGTCCTGTCTGAAATACTCCTTGATGTAAAGCCACCCCCTTTGTTGATTTTAATTCCCTGTAAGCCAACCCTGTAAGCCATGTCGTCAGTCGCCCCTCCCTCCGTCAGAGCAACGGCAGATAATTGTTCCGCGCCTTTTTTCTGAGTGGAAGCCATACCAAGGCAAGCATGGAGGCCGCTCAGCTCACTTTGGCAATTAGGAGCACATTAAACACCACACGCATTATCCAGCAGTATATGCAGCACCAGAACCTGGCAGAGCGATATCGGGCAAGGAGGCGACGTCAGCGCGGTCATGTGAGTGATCAGGACATGGACACAGATTTCTCTGAAAGCATGGGCCCTGCCAATGCATGCATCATGGTGCTAATGGGGCAGGTTCATGCTATGGAACGCCGATTCTGGGCTCGGGAAACAAGCACAGACTGGTGGGGCTGCATAGTGTTGCAGGTCTGGGACGATTCCCAGAGGCTGCAAAACTTTCGCATGTGTAAGGGCACTTTCATGGAACTTTGTGACTTGCTTTCCCCTGCCCTGAAGCGCATGAATACCAAGATGAGAGCAGCCCTCACAGTTGAGAAGCGAGTGGCGATAGCCCTGTGGAAGCTTGCAACGCCAGACAGCTACCGGTCAGTTGGGAATCAATTTGGAGTGGGCAAATCTACTGTGGGGGCTGCTGTGATGCAAGTAGCAAGTGTGGAGGTCATAGTGAATGGCTTTGCTGCAATGGGATTCCCTAACTGTGGTGGGGCCATAGACGGAACCCATATCCCTATCTTGGCACCGGAGCACCAAGCCGCCGAGTACATAAACCGCAAGGGGTACTTTTCAATAGTGCTGCAAGCTCTGGTGGATCACAAGGGACGTTTCACCAACATCAACGTGGGATGGCCGGGAAAGGTACATGATGCTCGCATCTTCAGGAACTCTGGTCTGTTTCAAAAGCTGCAGGAAGGGACTTTATTCCCAGACCAGAAAATAACTGTTGGGGATGTTGAAATGCCTATAGTTATCCTTGGGGACCCAGCCTACCCCTTAATGCCATGGCTCATGAAGCCGTACACAGGCAGCCTGGACAGTAGTCAGGAGCTGTTCAACTACAGGCTGAGCAAGTGCAGAATGGTGGTAGAATGTGCATTTGGATGTTTAAAGGAGCGCTGGCGCAGTTTACTGACTCGCTTAGACCTCAGCGAAACCAATATTCCCACTGTTATTACTGCTTCCTGTGCGCTCCACAATATCTGTGAGAGTAAGGGGGAGACGTTTATGGCAGGGTGGGAGGTTGAGGCAAATTGCCTGGCTGCTGGTTATGCGCAGCCAGACACCAGGGCGGTTAGAAGAGCACAGGAGGGCGCGGTACGCATCAGAGAAGCTTTGAAAACTAGTTTCATGACTGGCCAGGCTACGGTGTGAAAGTTCTGTTTGTTTCTCCTTGATGAAACCCCTCGCCCCTTGGTTCACTCTACTTCCCTGTAAGCTAACCACCCTCCTCTGCTCCCTTCGATCACCACTTGCAGAGGCAATAAAGTCATTGTTGCTTCACATTCATGCATTCTTTATTCATTCATCACACAAATAGGGGGATGACTACCAAGGTAGCCCAGGAGGGGTGGTGGAGGAGGGAAGGAAAATGCCACAAAGCACTTTAAAAGTTTACAACTTTAAAATTTATTGAATGCCAGCCTTCTGTTTTTTGGGCAATCCTCTGTGGTGGAGTGGCTGGTTGGCCCACCGCGTTCTTGGGCGTCTGGGTGTGGAGGCTATGGAACTTGGGGAGGAGGGCGGTTGATTACACAGGGGCTGTAGTGGCAGTCTGTGCTCCAGCTGCCTTTACTGCAGCTCAACCATACACTGGAGCATACTGGTTTGATCCTCCAGCAGCCTCAGCATTGAATCCTGCCTCCTCTCATCATGCTGCTGCCACATTTGAGCTTCAGCCCTGTCTTCAGCCCGCCACTTACTCTCTTCAGCCCGCCACCTCTCCTCCCGGTCATTTTGTGCTTTCCTGCACTCTGACATTATTTGCCTCCATGTATTCATCTGTGCTCTGTCAGTGTGGGAGGACAGCATGAGCTCAGAGAACATTTCATCACGAGTGCGTTTTCTTTTCTTTCTAATCTTCACTAGCCTCTGGGAAGGAGAAGATCCTGTGATCATTGAAACACATGCAGCTGGTGGAGAAAAAAAAAGGGACAGCGGTATTTAAAAAGACACATTTTATAAAACAGTGGCTACACTCTTTCAGGGTAAACCTTGCTGTTAACATTACATACATAGCACATGTGCTTTCGTTACAAGGTCGCATTTTGCCTCCCCCCACCACGTGGCTACCCCCTCAACCTTCCCCCCTCCCCGTGGCTAACAGCGGGGAACATTTCTGTTCAGCCACAGGCAAACAGCCCAGCAGGAACGGGCACCTCTGAGTGTCCCCTGAAGAAAAGCACCCTATTTCAACCAGGTGACCATGAATGATATCTCACTCTCCTGAGGATAACACAGAGAGATAAAGAACGGATGTTTTTTGAACGCCAGCAAACATACACTGCAATGCTTTGCTGTACAATGATTCCCGAATACGTGTTACTGGCCTGGAGTGGCAAAGTGTCCTACCATGGAGGATGCAATAAGGCTGCCCCCCCCCCCCAAAACCTTTTGCAAAGGCTTTGGGAGTACATCCAGGAGAGCCACGAATGCCAGGGCAAATTAATCCTTTCACATGCTTGCTTTTAAACCATGTATAGTATTTTAAAAGGTACAGTCACCAGAGGTCCCTTCTCCGCCTGCCAGGTCCAAGAGGCAGCGTTGGGTGGGTTCGGGGGGTACTGGCTCCAGGTCCAGGGTGAGAAACAGTTCCTGGCTGTCGGGAAAACCGGTTTCTCCGCTTGCTTGCTGTGAGCTATCTACAACCTCATCATCATCATCATCATCTTCTTCGTCGCCAAAACCTGCTTCCGTGTTGCCTCCATCTCCATTGAAGGAGTCAAACAACACGGCTGGGATAGGGGTGGCTGAACCCCCTAAAATGGCATGCAGCTCATCATAGAAGCGGCATGTTTGGGGCTCTGACCCGGAGCAGCCATTCGCCTCTCTGGTTTTCTGGTAGGCTTGCCTCAGCTCCTTAAGTTTCACGCAGCACTGCTTCGGGTCCCTGTTATGGCCTCTGTCCTTCATGCCCTGGGAGATTTTGACAAAGGTTTTGGCATTTCAAAAACTGGAACGGAGTTCTGATAGCACGGATTCCTCTCCCCATACAGCGATCAGATCCTGTACCTCCCGCTCAGTCCATGCTGGAGCTCTTTTGCAATTCTGGGATTCCATCATGGTCACCTCTGCTGATGAGCTCTGCGTGGTCACCTGCAGCTTGCCACGCTGGCCAAACAGGAAATGAGATTCAAGAGTTCGCGGTTCTTTTCCTGTCTACCTGGCCAGTGCATCTGAGTTGAGAGTGCTGTCCAGAGCGGTCACAATGGAGCGCTCTGGGATAGCTCCCGGAGGCCAATACCATCGAATTGTGTCCACAGTACCCCAAATTCGACCCGGCAAGGCCGATTTAAGCGCTAATCCACTTGTTAGGGGTGGAGTAAGGAAATCAATTTTAAGAGCCCTTTAAGTCGAAATAAAGGGCTTTATTGTGTGGATGGGTGCAGGTTTACATCGATTTAACGCTGCTAAATTCGACCTTAAGTCCTAGTGTAGACCACGGCTCTGTGGAGAATAATGTCTTGAGATAGATAGTTGCAGTGCAGAGCCAACCTTTATATTTATTGGAAGGATGGCTAGAAACCACATCAAATAGAAATGATTCCAGCACTCCATTAGACAATTTTCTTATTACAGATGATTTACAGTGTATTTCCTCTACACGGTCACAAAGTTAGGCAGCATTAGTGGCCTTTTGCTAGATACTAGTGCTGTTTCCAGATATATATATTCTATGTTCCATGTAGTTTGGTTTTGCACTGCGTCAGTGGTGAAAAGAGCATTTAAGTCTAGGCTGGGCTGTTGTCCCTGTGCTATTTTTACAGGCAGTCAGTGAGTAAGGAGGAGTTTCAGATTGCCTAATAGCCTCAAGTGCCTAGGTATGCCAATTCCCAGCAGCCATTTTATGGGCTTGTCCCACTTGAGTTCTTGGTTAGTCTCTAAATAATGCTATATAACACATGTGCCCCCAAGCATCCACCCCTTCAGCTAGTTCTGGTGTGGTTGTATAACAAAATACCTCATCACTCAATATTTCTAGGGCTACAGACACCTCCAGGATTTGTGATTACAAAATGTTTTTTGTCAGTTGTAGTCTGTTCTGGGGGAAAGAGTTGCCAAATTGAGGTTAGGCTGATAATGTATGTTATCAGAGGAAAAAGAAGGATTTACCCACAATCTGCTGTTTCTTCTGCCTCTTCATTCTCTCTGTCTCATTCATTTTCTCTTCCTTCTTTTTCTTTCTCCTTATCTAGCTGAGGAGCCAGAAAGGCAAAGTAACTTTATTATTTTATGGCAAAAGTGTAATTTTAAATAGTAAATATTGTTTTATTTGTACTTGTACCTGAAAGTGGAAACTGGGGTATTGAGGACGGTGCCTTTAAGGTCTAGGGTGACCAGATAGCAAATGTAAAAAATCGGGAAGGGGGTGGGGGTAACAGGTGCCTATATAAGAAAAAGGCTCCAAAATCAGGATTGTCCCTATAAAATTAGGACATCTGGTCACCCTATTAGAGTCTGAGCTTTTCAGAAAGACAGAGTGGGCAGGACACTGTGAATGTCGTCTTGTTATGCACAGCTATTTGGAACCCAGCACCAAATAAAGCAGATCTCTTGCTAGAACCTTAGGCACTGAGGGAACATCACAGAAGTCAGCCCTGGTTAAGCTGTGTCATCTTTGATTAAGGAAGATAGGCAGATCAGACTGTGTATGCTCTTTTCACAACAAGGGGCCCTGTTCCTCCCCTTTGCAGGACGTAAGTGACTCCCATTGATTTCAGTGGAAAATACCTGTGTCCTTCAGAGTGAGTGTGTATGCAGGGGTCCATACAGCCCCTGTTTGGGTAGACAGAGTCAATGGACTCCTTCCATAAACTATAAAGCTTATGCTAGAAAATCTGGAATCTCTTGTGACCTTTACTTTTCTGGGAAAATACTACCAAGTTATTAGGTCCCGGTTTAGCAGGGTACTTAATCAGAGGCTTAAAATCACCCCTACTCAGTACAGTACGTAAGTAGTCAATGGTTATTGAAGCAGCAAAACACTGAAGTCAGTGAGAATTAAGTATATGCTTTAAACTAAGTATGAGTTTAAGTGTTTTGCAGAATTGGGGCTCTCACCTAGTAAGTTGCAAACCAGGCTGCATGGATATGCTGCACTGTACAGCATCTGGTACTTTGGAAATTAGCTTAGGTGGATGGGTGGAGACCAGAGAAAAAAGCAGCCAGACAAATCCAGTAATCTGGCAGTGAAATGCCTCTTGAAAATCTTTCATTTCTTAACAACTTCTTAAAATTATCATCATGATAAACTTGTGAAAGAAGATGGAGAAACAAAACCACTCACAAAACCTACCCAGAGACATACCCTGGTGTATCTCATGTGCAAAAGTGGCTTCTTTATTGCTGGCGATGGGCTCAAGTCTCAAAATTTCCAAACACAGCAAAGGCTGGCAGTGCACAGAGCCAAGGAATAGGAAATCTCTGCTTTCGGTGTGCTCAAGTTCTGTGCTCTATAAATCTTGTGTAAATCAGGATACTCAAAATATACCACTTTTCAGTAAGTACTGATGCAAACAGGGCCAAATCCTGCAGTTTTCAAAGAGAGTTAAGGGCTTCAGGTCAGATTTTAAAGGTTTTTCATAGATTCATAGCTTTCGGAGCCAAAAGGAACAATTGTTATCATCTAGTCTGACCTGCTGTATAACACAGGCCATAGAACTTCTCCAGAATAATTCCTAGAGCATATTTTTAGAAAATATCCAATCTTGGCTTAAAAATTTTCAGTGATTGACAATCCACTATGACTTGGTAAATTAAGAATCTAAGACCAGATGTACTGTGTCAAACAAATGGTCCATCTAGCCCCGTACCCTATCTTTTGACAGAGACCAGTGCCAGAAGGAATGAACAGAACAGAACAGTGTAATTATCTAGTAGTGGGGGCAAAAGATCTATCTTGCTTTAAGATTAAACTCGATAAGTTTATGGAGGAGATGGTATGATGGGATAACATGGTTTTGGAGTGGTGGGTGAAATTCTGTGGCCTGCGTTGTGCAGGAGGTCAGACTAGATGATCATAATGGTCCCTTCTGACCTAAATATCTATGAATCTATGAATCTAGTGATCCATTTCCTACCATGCAGACCCAGCTTCCAGTTGTCAGAAATTTAGGGACACCCAGAGCATGGGATTGCATCCCTGGTGATTTTGGCTAATAATCATTCATGGACCTATCTTCCATGAACTTACCTAATTCTTTTTTGAACCCAGTTATGCTTTTGCCCTTCACAACATCCCCTGGGAATGAGTTCCAGAGGTTGTGCATTCTGTGAAGAAGTTATTTTAAACTTGCTGCCTATTAATTTCGTTGGGTCACCCCTGGTTCTTGTGTTACATGAAGGCATGAATAACACTTTTCCTATTCACTTTCTCCATACCATTTATGATTTTATAGACCTCTAGCATATCCCCTCTCTTTTCTAAGACAAGCAGTTCCAGTCTTTTTAATCTCTCCCCATATGGAAGCTGTTATATACCCCTAATAATTTTTGTTGCCTTTCTCTGTACCTTTTTGCAATTCGAATATCTTTTTTGAGATGGGGTAATCAGAACTGCACTCAGTATTCAAGGTGTGGGCGTACCATGGATTTATATAGTGGCATTATTGTATTTTTGGTCTTACTAGCTATTTCTTTCCTAATGGTTCCTAACATTGTCAGCTTTTTTGACTGACGCTGCACGCTGAGCAATTGTTTTCAGAGAACTATCCATGATGACTCCAAGATCTTTCTTGAGTGGTAACAGCTAATTTAGAACCCATCATTTTGTAGGTATAGTTGGGATTATGTTTTCCAATGTGTATTACTTCGTGCTTATTAACATTGAATTTCATCTGCCATTTTATTATCCAGTCACCCAGTTTTATGAAGTCCCTTTGTAACTCTTCACAGTCAGCTCTGGACTTCACTAACTTGAGTAATTTTGTCTCAGCTGCATATTTTTCCATCTCACTGTTCACCCCTATTTCCAGATCATTTATGAATATGTTGAACTGCACAGGTCCCACTACAGATCCTTGTGGGAACTCCGCTGTTTACCTTTCTCCATTGTGAAAACTGACCATTTATTCCTACCCTTTGATTCCTATCTTTTTACCAGTTAATGATCCATGAGAGGACCTTACCTCTTGTCCCATGACTGCCTACTTTGCTTGAGAGCCTTTGGTGAGAGACCTTGTCAAAAGCTTTTCTGAAAGTCCAAGTACACTATATCAACTGGATCACCCTTGCCCACATGCTTGTTCACATCCTCAAAGAATATTGGTGAGACATGATTTCCTTTTATAAAAGCTGTGTTGACTCTTCCCAAATGTGTTTACGTGTCTGACAGTTCTGTTCTTACCACAGTTTCAACCAATTTGCCTGGTACTGAAGTTAGACTTACTGGCCTGTAATTGCTAGGATTGCCTCTGAAGTCTTTTTTAAAAATTGGAATTACATTAGCTGTCTTACAGTTATCTGGTACAGAGGCTGATTTATGTGACAGGTAACATACCATAGTTAGTAGGTCTGAAATTTCATATTTGAGTTCCTTCAGAACTCTTGGATGAATACCATCTGGTGCTGGTGACCTATTACTGTTTATCAGTTTGTTCCAAAACCACCTCTACTGACACCTCAATTTGGGATAGTTCCTCAGATTTGTCACCTGAAAAGAATGGCACAGGTATGGGAATCTCCCTCATATTCTCTGCAATGAAGACTAATGCAAAGAATTCATTTAGCTTTCCTCAATGGCCTTATCTTCCTTGAGTGCTCCATTAGCACCTTGGTCATCCAGTGGCCCCCTGACTGGCTGACAGGCTTCCTAGTTCTGAGGTATTTTTAAAAATTGATGTTAGTTTTTTGTATCTTTTGCTAGTTGGTCTTCAAATTCTTTTTTGGCCTGCCTAGTTATATTTTTACACTTGACTTGTCAGAGTTTATGCTCCTTTCTGTTTTCCTCAGCAGGATTTGACTTCCAATTTTTAAAAGATGCCTTTTTTTGCCTCTGACTCTTTTATTCTGCTGTTTAGCCATGGTGGCAGTTTTTTGGTCATCTTTCTGTTTTTTGTTGTTGTTTTGATTTGGGGTATACATTTAGTTTGAATCCCTATAATGGTGTTTTTAAATAGTTTCCATGCAGCTTGCAGGCATTTTATTCTTGTGACCTTTCCTTTTAATTTCCATTTAACTGGCTTACTCATTTTTATGTAGTTCCCCTTTTTGAAATTAAAAGCTACTCTGGTGGGTTATATATTCTCCTCTTTGTTCCACTTATGACTAAATCAAGAATTGCCTTTCCCCTTGTGGGTTCTAGGACTAGTTGGTCCAAGAAGCAGACATTAATGGTGTCTAGAAATTTTTTCTCTGAATCCTGTCCTGAGATGTCATATACCCAGTCAATATGGGGATAGTTGAAATCCCACATTATTAGTGGGTTTTCTGTTTTTGTAGTCTCTCTAATCTCCCTGAGTAATTCACAGTCACCATCGTGGTCAGGTGGTCGGCAGTATACTCCCACTACTATATTCCTGTTATTCAAGGTGAGAATTTCTATCCATAGAGATTCTTTGGTACAGTTTGATTCATTTAAGATTTTTACTATATTTGACTATATACTTAAATAACTATTCAATGGTTAATTACTCTCCCTGTTAAAAATGTACGGCCTGCATCTGTAGGTACCTAAATACCTTTAAAAGCTTGACCCCAGAAGATTTGGCCCCAAAATAATACTTCAGTATTGTGCCTAAGGAATAACACTGGTATCAGACCTATCACCCAAGCACAAGATATAGCTCTGTACAGCATTTACATCAGTAAAACAAATCCTACTGTGCCACAAGATTTCCCCATTAGTAACTGAATGGATATCTTATCTCACTCAGCCATTAGGTCCGGGTTTGTTAAAAGTTTATTGGCTTTATGGATGAGAAATCACCAACTATCTGTATAAAATTATCAAGCATGATCTAATGTCTCGGAACAACTGATTCAGTGGGGTATTTAAGTATGTGCCTAGTTTAAGCACATGAGTAGTCCCATTGAATTAAAAAATATAAACAAATAATATGAATAGCTAGAGTGAGAAATGAAATTGGCAAAAAAAAAAAATTCCATTCTCTCCTAGGCCAGATTTTCAAGAGCTCAGTTCCTGGTTAGGCACCTAGCTCCGTGCCAGACTTTCAAAAAAGCTCAGCAACTACCCCACTGATTTTCTTTTGAAAATCTGGCATAGTGTGTTTTTATTTTGCTGTTAAAAAATCTGTTAAAAATGTATAATTTCAATAGAGCTGATACTGCAAAAAAACCCACAGAAATTGGATAAATCCAATTACATTAAACTGAAAACATTTTTAAGATGGATCATTAATGTTACAAACTTTCTAACGGTACCCCGGTAAATTAGACAGAATGAAAAGGTCTGTGATGAAGGCAAACATAAAGACATTTTATCTGAAAGCCCCTTTGGAGCTCCTTAGAATTTGTCTTGGAATGTACGGTAGATTTGAGAAAATTAGCTCATGTATGCCATCAATTACAAGGTGCAAGCCACTTAGAACTGCACCCTACGGTATATGGCAGAATTGGGCCCAATCAGTCTATACTAAAGAACATATAGCAGCTTTTATGTTGATAGCAAAATTCATATTCAAGCCGTACAGGGTGTAAGATCATGTTCCGTGCTGCTGACTGTTAGTTATTTAAGACAGTTGTAATTCCACTTGAAACAATAGCAGAGCTGGAGCCTGGAGGGCACATTCTCACAAACACAAGCACTACAATATTTTAGTAATTCCTAAAGGTCTGTTTCTTTCTTTGTCCGTGGGACTGCAAGAAGGAACTGCGGGAGAAAGAGAGGGAGGGAGGCTCCATGCTAACTCCAGATGTTCAAAATATGTTAGTACCCAATTACTGCTACTGCACACACACACACATTGCGAAATTGTTCAGGCAAATGCATATCCACTTCTGCTTATTCACAAAACAGTTAGAGTATGTACAGTGATCGTGAAACCTCGTCCACACTACCCTATTCCACTTCATGAGTCTCCCCCAACTGCTTGCTGGAGTGATCACACCTAAAAGTCAAAGGGTATTTCCATCACTGGACACCTCTCAAACCTTAGCCTCTTTGCCAGTAAGGGTGCCAGTTGTGATTGTGCTGTTTTTGGAGGACAGATATCTGTCTACTGAAAAAAGGACTTAGGCCAACAACTCACTTCACAATCAGCATGTCTTCAAAAAAGACCCCAAAAATGCAGTTCCGATTTGTAAATGTACTGTGAATGCAACAGGAGCAGTTATAACTCAAGACTTACTTATGCAACGCTGCTGTTGAAGCCAATGAGAGATGTCAAAGAAGTAAATATATGTTGCCTGGCATCTAGAAACTATGCTGATTTGCACTAAGGATACATGGACCGACAGTCTTGAGTTAGGACTGAAAGCTTTTGCTGATCATGTTTAACAAAATCTGCCATGGTTCCCCCCTCCACCGCATAAATGAGTTTCCAAATTGTGTGGGATATAATTGCCTCCTGCTTTTTTAAATGAAAGCCGGTAGCAGCAGGGAGCTTCTACAACTCTGTGAGTATTCAGACAATTTGAAATGCAATAAAGAAAATATTTTTTGGTGGCATCAGTTTTGAAGCTGCGGATAGTAGGACATAGAGGTGTGATACTTGTGTGATCAGCAATAAAATTCTATATTGATGAGAAAGTTAAATATGAAGTAGTTTAAGTAGCTATTTCTTTAGTACTTTATCTTTTGCCAGTGACTGAACAGCTGCTAAGCACTGAATGCTGCAGAAAAAAGTATACACTTCTCTGGTTCTCTGTTATTCTGCATCTATCCATCCTAGTTTTTGAGATCCCTTTGTAACTAATCTTGAAAGATTTGATTGAACTTTTTCTGGGCAAATAAGGTTCTGTTATATTATCAATTATTATTATTATTACTCGTTTTATTATTAAAATAATCATATCATATTTTAACAAATTAAATGTTAATTATTATTTTTCCCATTTTCATGCACTGCTGCACTTCCTGCTTCAAATACACCAGAAGTACTAAAAGTTCCTTGTTTTCTCCTCAACTGCAGGACCCATTCTATAAGTTGGTGAGAGTTTGTGTGAGCCTCTGAGCTTCTTCAACTCCAGTTAATATGGAGTCTGAGTCTGAGATGGCCTTGCAGATCACTGGCACCTCACAAGATCAGGCCTACTAACAAGACATACCACAAGCGTAAGGAAAGTAAGTGATTTTCACCCTATTTCTTCAGACCGAATAGTTTGACATAAGCTAGATGAGGTGTGTATAGGAATCTAAAATGTGATGCTTGTTCCAGTTGGACTTCTAAAACTATCACAAGTTGGCTTTGTTATCTGCAACATTTCCAGGAGATGTGAGTAGTCTACATTTAGCTATATGTTGTAAAGTATATGAATTTCTAGCAAAAATTATAAAAAGTCCTGTAATTAAATGGTTAGAGCTGCAGTTTTCCAGGCCAGTGAAGGCACCTAGGGTTATGGCACTTGGCTTGACAGAAGACCAGTCTGTTCAGTGGAAATACTGGCCTCCTTCCTTCCTGTACCAAAATTCCAACACTAATATAAAGTGAAGATTTTTTGTATTCAAACATCCTTAATTGCTTTCAAATAGAGCACTTCTGTTACTATCAGATTTCTAACATATCCCATGGTAACGAGTAAAGCTAGGCAAATAACTCAAAATATTTTCCACAAATACTCCCTTGAATAAAACGTTGAATTCCCTTCAGCAGTGTTCACACCCTTTTAGTATTTGCTTTCTGTGAATATTCGAGTGAGTGATTTATGGGCAGGAATAGTCCCTGAAACAGTAAATTTTATGAGAATGTTACATAGTATTTGTGGAAAGTGAATTTTGAACTCAATAATATGGGTCTCTTTGCCAAAAACTATCCAATCAGGGAACAGAAACATCACCATGTGAGTTCACTTGGAGCTAATCAACTCACCTTGATATTCAATACTCAATAGTCCAAAAAACCCCTGCTTCTGAACAATATAAAAACCAAAATTTAGGGTCAGATTTACAAAGGAAATTAGGCGCCTAAAGACTCAGATAGGTGCCAGTGACTCCTATGGACTTCAAGGGAGTGATGAAGTCAATGGAAGTTATGAACCAAACCTGCCTTGGCACTTTTGTAAATCCCACCAGGTGTCTATCTGCATCTGTAGGTTCCTAAATACCTTTGTCAGTCTGGCCCTTATCAAAGAAAATATTCTGAAAATGTCAAATACTGAATAAATCTGAGAAAACGATAAGCAACACACAGCCAATCTGTGAAGAGAAAAAGAAGCTATTTCATTGACTAAATTGTTTGCTATAAATTATTCACCAAACCCTAATAGTAAATGCAGCACATACTTCCTCAGCTTTTTCAAGGGCTTCCTCTTCAAGACTTACTCTTCAACATTCATTTTATCTTGGATGATGAGCTGGTAAGGCCTCATGTTTCAAAAATGCACACATATTGTGTGCCAAATTTGCATGTGCAATTACTGCTGCTGCATGCATAAATCAGGGAAGAGTGCACACAACTAGCAGTGGTCATTTCCATCTGCAGTTACCCAGTGTGACTGCTTAAAGATGAAAAGTGCATGCACAAATTAGGTATTCAGTTACACTAATGAACACAATTTTTAAAATGTAGACTTAAATATTTGCTATTGAAGTTCTTATTCCAGTCCCTAGGCAGTTCCAGTGTACCACAGGAAGAGCTGTATTTGTTCCCTTTAAGCTCAAAAGTATCCTCATGACATCTTTGAAAAACATATTTTAACTGCTCTGTTAACACAACCCTTTCAAGAAGCCAGAATGCAGTCATGTATTTTGGATGATCTTCAGCTAGAACACTGTCCCATTAATGCATCAACCCTACCATGTAAAAGATTTTTGGGAGGGAGGGGGGAATAAATGGGAGATAAGCCAAAAAAGTCAGACTAAAGTCTATAATCTAAATTCATACTTCTAAATAAAGATGGACTGAGTGTGTTCTTATTACCCAATTCTACCAGCAGTTGTCTTTCTTTATAATGAAGAGCTAGAGCACTTGCTTATGGTTACTTATGCTACACCATATGTCTGCAGCCTTTCACGCATTGCAAAATATCACAATGGGAGAGCTGTTTTACATCTAGCAGAATTAGTAGCATGTAGTCTAAGGATAGGAAATGTGACTGAATATAGTATATGCATTTCCCAAGAACTGGAAGAGTTTGCGCTGAGCCCCGATAAAGAGATATTAAGCATATTTTCAAGGACTACCATAGCGCCATGCTTTTTTATGAATTAAATCCAAGATGTGTGAGCACTTGGTAATTTCCCCCATCCAGTTTGCTTATCTCATGCCACTCCCTTCTCCCCCCACTAGTTAAATGAAGTCACATCTTTCTTTTATTAATCAGGCACTTTGTTTCACTGTTTCTTTAATTTCCTGTATTTTCCTACCACAGAATTAATTCACTTTATTTCTTAGCCCAAGAATGATAACAGGGTTTCTATAAAAATGAGCATTCATGATCAAAGAGCAGCTCTGTATCACAAACAAATTACAACAACTGGGCATGCTTTTAAATAGCTTAACCTAATTAAGCTCAAACACTTTTGGCAAAAGCTTAAAAAAATTGGGAGTAATTGGAGCTCCATTCAAGTTCCTGACTTAGTGTATTTTAGTTTTATTTTTGGGGTTGTTTTGTTTTTCCTATTTCTTTTAGAGGTTTGCATAAACAAACTATTTTGACAGTGGTGCCTTCTTGGGAGAAAGAAAAATTGTTGATACTGAAAACTCTGGCAACTTTTCCAAATTAAATTTCATTCGAACTGCTCATATGTGGGCTTGATTTTTAATCACTTTGGTGCACAGCTGCACATACAAAATGCAAACTGTACACCTACTTTGCATGTGCTAAGATTATGATCATATTCAGACATCAGGTAATTGTGCAGACAAATAACCATAATAAGGAATTTGTGCATTTGATTACCCAACATTTTAATGGAATCGTGGTAAACTTCTTTACAACTCAAGTCTTTTTATTCTAGTAAATAAAATCCAATGCACTTTCTAACTGCACAGTCTATCATTGCCATTAAAAGTCTCAGTAGAATTACATTTTTAGTGAATGCTGAAGGGTGTTATACTGTAATACCTCATGCCACTGCAGAGGTGATGCATGTAGGAGGTCCGCGGGGGTCACGTGCCACCCCAGATTTCTGCCTTCCATTTAGCACAGAGGTTTTCAAACTCTTGAAACAGTTTGAAAACCATCTCCTCCAGCCAAGAGCCAGCAGATTGGAAGCTGATGGGAGCCGCCTGGCCAACTCAGGCCTCTGGTTCTCCGCGCTGTGGGAAAAGGCACACCGGCTGGCTACCCGGCAGCCCTCCCTGCCTGACTCCCCGAACCAGGCTGTCTCTGCATGGCCAGGCACTCTCCAGGTAGGGCAAGTGGCACAGCTCCAAACTGTGCCCCTGACGTGCTCTTGCTTCTCCCCCAACGGAGCTTGGTGCTGACCACCGATGCCCTCTGGAATCAGCCCCTGCCTGCGGAGTCTGGCTGCTATGAGATGCTCCCCAAGGTGCTTGCTAACTGCTGCCCTGGCGCTCCTGGCTCTGCTACTGCTCCTGAGCCAATGCCATGGGGCAGTCACATGCCTTACCCCCCCCCCCCCCGAAAATTTAAATTGTATCATCTCTGTGCCCCTGCCTGGTACTGAATGGAATATCAGAGCAGTTCAAGTGTGTGTCACAACACTGCTTCTGTGAAAGGAGATTCTCATTAGTTTGAGTGGTGGTAGCCTATGCTTTTGGAATATGGAGCTTTAGGAAGGGATTTTAAAAGAAACATAAGCAATTTAGGAGACCAATTCTAATGGGATTTAGGCATGTAACTCCCTTCGGCACTTTGAAAATCCCACCCTGAAGTTCTGTCTCCAAAAGAAAAAATATTAAATCCTGGGTGGCCATAGCGCATAAATATTTTTTTTCCAATGAAGGACTCATAAGACCACAGCTTAAAAAACAATGCTGCTTAAAAAACAATGCTGATCAATAGATAAAAAATATTGGCCTGGAACAAAGAACTCTAAGCAGTGAGAAGGCATTTCACTTTTAGGAGAGCTCATCAACAAAGTCTGTTTGTTTCTTCTTCCTGAGTTCAACCCTAAGCAAGTTTACAACAGTATACTGCAGAACTTGACTTTCTTTCATTGAAGTCAATGGTAAAGCCTCCAGTGACTTTAATGGTGTAGGATCAGTGCCCCATGAAAGAAAATTATTTCTCTGTTGCAGAGTTAACTTATTTTAGAACTCAGTCAGTAATTCTATTCTGTTCAGGTTCTTATACTGCCTTCCTCACCATAGTATCTGAGAACCGTCCCACAGTGCATTAAGCAAATATCATCTGTCTTGTGAGGTTTGTTCTTTCTCTCATCCTCTCCGCAGCGGGGAAGAATTGTGTGTGGAGTATGGTGTTTTGTTTTGGTAGGGTTTTGTTTTGGTTGATTTTTAATTATGCATTTATGGCAAATAAGTGATTAAATCAATTGTGAGTCTTTTTTCTGCCTATAGAATGTCTGCGAGTAGATAGTGATTTTCTAAAGCTTATTCTTTTGTGTGTGTGTGTGTGACTTTCATTTAATCTACAGCTTTGTATTTGAATATTCAGACACTAAAATTCAAGCTGGGTTGCTTACTTGTGATTGGTCATAGAAGTCACATTGTATCAGTTTTGCTCACTGATTGGATGAGCATATCTCTTGTAATCAATTTCCAGCATGAATGCTTATGGAAAAAGAATTTCAAATGTGCTTTCTATTCTGTGAGTATTCATGCATAACATCTTAATACTTTCTGTGTTCAGTGAGTATTCATGCTTGTAAAAACTAACTGCACCAGTGATTGGAGATGAACCCAAAGAGGCCACAAACATGGCCAATGCAAATGTATATTTACATTTGAACAAATATTTTTTGTTTGCATGGTTTACCCATCTCTATTGATTTCATTTTTAAGAAAAAGCACAAATTTTTAAACTAATAAAATTTCTTTCATTAATTGGAAAATAGAAGAAGCACTAAACCAAATTACCTGTAATTATATAACCTTCTGATTCTTACTGAGTTTAACAGATTAAATGTTCCATTTTTACAACTTTCAAGGTTAAGTGCTCCTAATGGGGCATGCTGGTGAGTAAGTCATATAATCCACAGCAAGTGGCACTCAGTAAACTAAATAGAAGATAGTTATTAAAGTCTACAACATACAACTTTAATCTAATGCTTAAATTATAAGGGAGCCACTTGGCAAGAGCTAAAGGCTGTTTGCAGGTTCAAAATGTTCATGGTGCTCTCAATAGCAATCTAAGACTAGTACTTCATGTCTCGGGCTGGTGTGAGGGCCAATTCAGAAGAATTGCAAAAATTCTGCTGTTAAATCTCCAAGCTACAGTAACTCATAACTGGAATCTTTTATCTTTGAATAAGCAGTTGTTTGTAGTATGTAGCTTTCAATCAGTATTACATCATTGCTTTCATAAGGGTTAAAAGTCAGTGGACATCGAGGCCATGAATACAGAAGCTAAGATAAATTCAACCCATATCTTATCAGAAGTCTTCAACTTGATGTAGTCAGGCTTTCATTGGTAAGTATCACTACTGAAACCCATAGCCACCTTTGCCGTAAATTTCAGACACACAGCTGCTATCAAATGCTCCCTGTATATTAGCTCCTGGATTTTCTGACTCATGTACTTCCTTTTTTAAAAATTTGAGTTTTTCCCTATTCTATTGATGTTTTCTTTGTACAATCTACCTTGAAAACTATATAGTAGTTGTAAAGTTAGCTCCAAAACCTCTTTAAACCTGTGAGCTAACCTACATCATTAGAAAAGGAGTTAATTTTTCAAAAGGCTGCCTATATTTGTTTTAAAATTGTAGTAACAGTCCTCTACCCAAAACCACTACACCACCTTCGCACTGCTGTTTTTTCCCTGACTGTCCTTGAAATGACCTTGGTTTAATTACCTGCATCTCAATGAGTGAATCTACATAGAAAGTGAAGGTTAATTAATGAAGGATCGTTTCTTACTCTAAACCCATCAGGCACTGGCTGACAGCAAGTCTGGTCCATGCAGTATTATCCTATATCTCATTGCAAATGGTCAGATTGATGGGTTAGCTTTCGTCTAAAGAGAAGAAAGAGGACAGTTTATTAATGATGAGCAGTGATGGTGCTGTTGTACAAAAGTTCCCAAATATGGTATTGGAGTCTATTATCACCAGTGTTATTGAGTTTCAACTTTTTCCAGTGAATGGTTATTTTCAGTAGTTTTATTTATCTCCTAAACTATTCTGGGTACAAAGTTGGCATCAGGTTTCTCAGACCAAAACTTATAATGTTAATTTAGTCATGTGATAAGTGACCAAAAGGCAAAATAATTAGAGATCTCTGATGGTGTGACTTAATATAGCTCATTCAAGTAAATGGACTTAAATCAGTTTACAGCAGCTGAGATTCTGGCTCCAGGGTTTATTCTGTTGACTTGTAGTCTTAGATCTCAAAAGATATATATTTGCACAAGATTCAAATAATTACACTGTAGAGCTCACCTATGTTAACAATCAATGTGGTGTCCAGCAAACTATTCATAGACATGGCTGAACAGTTCCTCCCCTTACCATGTGCCTTTTCAAACATTCAAGAAAGCTGTTTCACAGCTCAAAAAAGGCATGAGCAGAAGAGTAATGAAGCAAACTGAGGAGGGTCTTACTGTCATTCTGTCATCCCTGTAGGTAGATCACTGATTAAATAATGGCTACCATGTCATTTACAGCACATTGAGCAATATGCTAGGATATCTGCCCTGCTAATCTACTATCACTGCTGTGCCTACAGCAAGGCAAACATTATTATCATGAAAGTCCAACTTCGTTCGTTAAAGGTTATTGAAAAACACCAACATGAACCCACTGAAGGTGACAATGAGACGAACCTCAGACATGGGCTATGGCTTATGACTTTGAGCATTACATTCATTATTGTAGAAGAGTTATTGGTATCACTGGTATCAAAAAAACCTGGGGTTTGCAGAAGAGTCCTGAATGTGAGTCCATAATGCACCTGGCTTTTCACACTGCTTAAATTTACTATTAAACTGTAAAGTGGTAGAAGTTTTATTGCTTGAGAATTGGCCACACACAAGAAAATATTCTGAATAGTAAGCAATGGTAAATGTGTGGACCAGATTTTTTATTATTATTATTTATTTATTTAGTATCTTTGAGGGCTATGATCCCATTATTCACTTGTTAAATAACAATTTCCTGAGTGACAATGTACTGAAAATGTTATTGGTGTGAGATAAGAACTGTGAAAGGCACCTAGGGCCAAAAATAAAATCCCATCAAATAACCACAGGAAGAAGACAGCTTCTTGAAACTAGTAGCTGAAAACAAAGGTGCAAATCTGTTTGGCTGACACATTCTTCAGAGGTCCCTAAAAGCTACACATATCTATGTTGGCAAGAAGGAGATCTGAAAGGCAGATACATTTCTCATTTTTACCCACTCGACTGGTACTGCAACTGTAAGGTAAGGTCTTCCTTCTTTTTTAAATAGTTTTTCAGAAAGTCAGTGACAAGTTGCCTGTTGTGTGCATATCTTGGTGAGGAAGAATGAAATCAAGGTACTGTCACCAGTGAGGCCAAAGGATACTAAGCTATGGTGAAATTCACGCCTGTGGAAAGGAGGGACACAAGGCCCATGCACCACTTAAATCCAAATTATGCCAAGTTTAAGTCTCAAAAAGTAAGACTTAAGTGCTGGATTTCTGCACAGGGGTGAAATTCATCTATAGAGATTGGTCACATTCATTTTTTTAAAAAAAGCTAGTCTCTAGAGCCTCTAATTCAAAACCCACTGAAATCAATGGAAACCTTTTGATCAGGCTCATAATATTCACTGGGATATCACAATCAGTAGACCAAATAACATAAAAAATTCTCCTCATCAGCATATCCTGATCAATGTCTAAAGGGCAAAACAGAATACTTTCACCCCATACAGATACCTGTGAGACTTCACTATAAGTCAATTGCCAATCCTTCCCTCATTGAGGTCAGTGGAAATCTTTTCCATGTATTTGAATGAGAGCTGGATTGGCTCCTGAGTGAACTAGGAGACTGATCCTTTCGACCAGTTTTTTTCAATTTTTCCATGTTGATGACCTCTTATTCAAAGTCAAAAATTTTCAAAGTAAGATATGATAACAATAAGCGTTTATAACTTATTTGTATGTGTATGTTTCAACTACATTGGATCTCACAAACTCTGAATGTTTTGGCTGCCCCAAAGTTATTCTGGAAAATGCATTGTTTTTAAGATTGTAATAACATTTTCAATGCCTCACAACCACCACCACCACCACCCAACTCCCAGATTGTTTTTTGTGACCCCGATAGGTCATGAACCACAGGTTAAGAAGCACTGCTTTAGACAAGGAAGGCCTGGAAAAAAGTTAATCTTTTACTTTTCATCTCCTTTAAAGCTTCAGGTGAAAGAAGGTCAGACTGAGCTTAAGCGGTCACACTGAATGCTTTTTTTCATCCACTAGACAAATCTAGTTCTTTGGAAGCTTCCAAGTATACATCCAAACCTTTCAGTGGGAATGTTACCCTCCTTTTCTTAGGGAGAAAATATCCCGTGTGATCATGAATCTGTCTGCCTTTAAAAATGTGTTTTTTCTGTATCCAAAAATATTAGGAATTATATCTGTTTTGGAGATGTGCCAGAATTTAACTCGTTATGCTTTTCCATTTTCGAGTACTAAGAAAAAATGAGATATAAAAAGTTTTCTATAACCATGAAACCAAACTCATTTACCTTTGTAATTTCTATTAATCTACTACTAGAATTCATTTTTCATTTAATTCTAATGGTTTAAAACTGTGTCTTTGGTCTTTACATGTTTGTGGTCCCAGGCTTGTCAAGCTTTTTCATCTTCTTTATGTTCATTTATTTTAACTTTTAGTGGTCTTCTAGCCAATCCTTTATCCTTTTTATTACAAGAGCATGAAATTTTATCATCCCCTAGAGCTTTGTTAGTCAGCTGCTACCAGGTTCTTAACCTTAGTTAATTTATTCCTTCATTTTTGACTTTCAGATATGGAGCATGCTTTAATATTTTCTTTTTGAATACGAAAGCAACTCTTACTAAGTAGTTTTATTGCATTAATAGATTTTTATTTCATCTTTTACGGTTGTGTGTAGGTTTCCTGCTAGTTATATTGCATATCATTTTGCATAACAATTTCTAATTTTGCATAATATAATTTCAATTTTAATATAAGAAAGCATGGGTAATATAATAACAATGACAATAAACTTTAGATAATTTTACTAAAGACTCATTTTAAACAAAGATGCCATTTTTAAATTATTATTATTACTTTAGAACCAAAAGTTTTATTGGTGTTTGTTAGCAACTTCCTGAACTAGAGCAGCTAGCCTCTGTTGAGAAAGATAAAGATTAAGCCACCAAAAATGTATACATTTTGATTACTATGTCTGGGGATGTTTTTTAATGAAAGGTGAGATTTGTAGGCAATCTCTTGATTTCAACAACTGGGTCTTAAAAAATTCCAAAACAACTGCATCAAAGGTTGCTAGACTCATGATCAGATGGTGAGAATTAGCACTACTGAGTTCCAGGCATTAAGAAAAAATACGTGGAGGTGGGCCTGGGCAAAGAAGACAAAGGGGCATAGTCAGACAGTTGACTAGAGCTGATCAAATTGAGTGAATGGGGAGCAAAGGCAGACAAGACTATACAGATAAAAGGAGCTAAGGAATTTGGAAGGGGCTTCAAGCTGAGAACAAGGAGGGTGAATTTGGTGTCTGATGCAATAAGAAGCTAGTTGAAGGGATTTGGAGAAGGGTAAAGTTGACCAAGGGTTTGGGCCAGGAAATAATTTTTGCATCTGAGTTTTGAATTGATTGGAGAGGAAAAGAGGTGATTGTCAAGAACACCAGAGAGATGTTCCTGCCAAGGCTCAAGAAGCTCAAATTCTGAACGAAGGCCTTTGTTGTTGGGAATGGGAAGGAATGGATGGTTTCTGGAAAAGTTGTGAGAGAAAACCAGTAGGATTTAGTGATGGTGTCGGGGCGGGGCGGCGGGAAGAGAAAAGGAGAGAGAGGAAGTGGAGTTGTTGACAACAATGGAAAAAAGTAAAGGAAAGTTGTTCAGGAAAGAGAGGAATTCTGTGTTGGACTTATTGCGTTTAAGTTGAGGCAAGACATCCAGGACAAAAGGTCAAAGAGTCAGCCTTCTCATTCAGTACCTGCTTTCCTCTTCCCAAGCACGCACAGGTGCAAACACACACACACACGCTCATGCACCAAGTAATATTAGCAGGGAATGAGGCATTAACATTCCATAAGACAGGAATAAAAATTCTGCTTTCTTTGCACTTTGCACCAAAATGTCAGTTGATAGAATAGAATCATTAAAAAGCAGATGAACAAAGAGTTAAACAAGCTACATCACAATACTCAAGATGTTGGCTAGTTGCCCAGGAGCTGAAGTATAAGTTGCTTGTTTGAGGTATTATTTTTTTTTTCTGTTTCAGTTTACATGATTTTCTATTAGTCTTGAATGCTAATAAAAGGATATTTTCATTTTAGAACAGGTAAGTGTGCCGATGATTTCCATTCTGTAATGTGATATATGTGCTATTCCACCAGTATTTATTTCTGTGTGTGTGAGAGAGAGAAAGAGAGAGAGATTCCAATCCCCTCAGAGTTTTGCTTCTGGCCCACGGGGAGCTAACATTTAACATGATTAATTTTCTTTTTTAAAGAAATGAACATTTCTTTGTCAGGTAGAAGCTTTTACTCATTCTGACATGAGGCTTTCATAGAGCAAAAATATTACTAATACTATTTTGCCTCTAAAGTGCATTTGTTATCAATATGCACTTAAACTAGTGATCAAGAGTTGGTGGGAGAGACACCTGCTCTGCATTTCTTATCTGTTTAATACCTTAGGGATACATCACTTAATAATTTAGTGCTAAACCATTTAGCATTTTAGCCCATCATCTCTTATATTACACATAGGATTTCAGTAATGTCTGATAAAATTATGTGTTAGCTGCCTTATGTGTGTGTAAAACTTAATAAGTCTTCTTCTCCCCCCTCCCCCTCAAGTTTAATAACTGATTTCTTACATTTATGGATGTGAAATTTTATTGCTCATGGATATAGTTTGAGCCTAAATCTTCATATCTTATAAATTGATTTTTAGTTTCCTTTTTGACCTTATGAATTTCAATCAGACATTGACCTCTTGTTGCTCATGAATCTGACTGATTTAATGCCATATAACAATAATACTATAGAAAAGCATTATCATAAGAGCCCACAGGGTTTGCTGAAACCCGTAACTAGATTTTGGAGGCCTCTAGCAATAATAATTCTTGACCCAAGACTATTCTTTAATGCCTTCATTCTTTACTGTTCTGGACTGGCCAATCCTTGTTTTAGCACAGTCAAGAAAAGCAGTGGACATTCCCAGGAGGTTATGAGCTAACATTGTATGTAAAAGATGGTGCTCAATATACTCCAGTAATGAGAAGCATATAAAAGGCTAATTTTATCTGGATTTGTCATGTTTAGAAGTGAAAGGGAAAGAGTACATAGGAGTCTTTTGTAGTAAAATTACTATTTTTGAGTACTTAAGCTCTCTAAAAATAAAAACATAATATTAATTGTCTTTATAGATTGTATTGCTACTCTTCAGTCTATTATTGTGACTGCAGCCTAAGTAGAGGACTTGAACAATTGTGCCTTTGTTTGCTTGGCTGTGCTAATTTAATTTAATTTAATTTAATTGCTGATGTGCTTTCCTGAATAACTGTGTGTTGATCATTATTCCTATAAGAAGGACTCTTAAAGCAAAAATAAAAGTGTGAAGGATGTGGGGGCTGCTTGGTATTAATTTATGAATAATGTATGTTACTGGGCTATGGGAAATGTTTACTGTATGACTGTGCTGGAATGTTTACCATATGCATATGAGGGGGTAGTTTAATAGCATGGTTGTTGGGAAACAAACAGGAGGGCAACACAATGGATCAAGATAAAACACCTCCTAGTAAACAATAAAGAGCTATTAGCTGTGAAGATTCTACTTCCAGGCTTCAGCCAAAGATACATAGCTGTTTTGCCAAGGCTGGGAACTGACAGATAAAAAGGACCACAAACAGTTAAAACCTCTTTCCTTGCCCAGAGGTGGGGAAGCGCAGTTGTTAGGGAGCTGTTTAGGAGGAGCAGACTGACAGACAGACAGTTGCTTGGGGGTCTGAAGAAGCTAGGACTAGGATGGTAAGCCTTAGGTAAGATGCATATAGATTGTTCCTGTTAAAAAAACCTTTTCTCATATGCTTTTCTATGTTCCTACTGTTAATATTAAATATTAATACTTTGTTTTATGAAAATTGATGGTTGCTGGTTGCTCCTGAAGGGAAGACTTGCAGGTGCCATACTCAACTGAGCCTGCTGTGTAATCACAGTTGGTTACATGGGGTGCTGTAAACCAGGCCCCAGTCTGAGAGTGGTTGAATCACAGGATTCCATCCCAGAGAAGATAAGGGCACAAGACATATACCTGAGGGGGTACACGGCTTATTAAGTGTTCTGCTCATCTCAAATGATTGATAGCTGAAGCCTGGATCCAGAACTCATTTGGCTCATGGAAGCATAAAATCTGCCTGACATGCTGCTCATAGAATCATAAAAGTTAAGGTCAGAAAGGACCATCATGAACATCTCGTCTGGCCTCCTGCACACTGGAGCCCACAGAGCATCACCCACCCACTCCTGTAATAGACCCCTAACCTCTGGCTGAGTTACGAGTTTAAACCTACAAGTGACCCATGCCCTGTGATGCAGAGGAAGGTGAAAAAAAACCCAGGGTCTCTGCCAATCTGCCCCAGGGGTAAATTCCTTCCCAACCCCAAATATGGCGATCAGTTAGACCCTGAGCACGTGGGCAAGACCCACCAGCCAGACACCCGGGAAAGAATTCTCTGTAGTATCTGAGAGTTCTCCACATCTGGTGTTTCAATAGCAGACCAAAGCTGTGAGCTTTATGGTGGTGATGTGTCTGTCCACCATGTATTCCTATAGTCATAATGGCTGTCTCCAGAACATATGCAGAACTGTCATATCTGCACCCTTTGCACCCACTAAGTATATATTCTTTAAAAAGTTTTACAGTTAAACTAGCTCTTTGTGTGAAAAACCATCAGGAGGACAGACTGGTACCTGCTACTCAAACTCCTGGAAACTAGTGCTGCATCCTGCCAAGACCGAGGAAGCAGGAATTGTCACTCTCACTTCTTGTTAAGGATGCCATGTCCTTGATGCCTGGTATTTAAAAATTAATTTAAAAAGACCTCTTTAATGCTGTCCAAATATACACAGACACAGAGTCTTTCCTTGGAGAGCCCTTCCCTGCATACTGATACCATATAGTGCAATCATTGCAAGCATGCTGGGTTTCACTGAACTTAATGGGACTCCACCAGACACAAGGATTCACCTCTATAGATCTGCCTGAGGGATGAGGGCTCATATTGGTCTTTTTGGAAAGAAGTCAGGGTTCAAATCATCATTTAAGGTCCAAAAATTAAAACTAGGTTAACTCCCTAATGAAATCAATCCCAATTCCTTTCTTTTAACAAACCCCACACTGACCTTTTTCTAAATACCACCGTACCTCTAGTCTCTGTGATAGGTAGTATTTTTAAAGTGCTAGATTTTGAAAATGAATGTCAAGGTGTATCCAAGAAATGGTAATTTACACTCTGACAGGCCTGTAGTCTGAAATCTAAACATACCAGCAGAACTGCTCCATATTACTTTACCAAGATTAGAGTAGACCACTAAGCATATTGAAAAATAAAAACCCTGCCAAGTCATTCCACCTTCTATGAGCTATTTAAATTATTTAATGTTATTTAAGGTTACCAATTTTGTGTAGGTACTTGAGTTTATGTTGTGTTATAATATGAATGAGGCTGTTTAGACTTTGCCTTTTTTATCCAGTTTTCTCATTGTTTGCAGAAGTTTTGCTTTTTTCAATACCTGATCTTAGTCACCTGCTGTTAAATGTACTTCTCATTTTGAAATTACAAACCCAGCATCAGCATTATTGCAATTAGTGATCACAAAATATCAAAAGTTTTAGGAATTCAGTTCAGAGGAGCATACAAAGATTTGGGATCCAAATTTTCAACATTGCATGCATTCAATCATTTCCCTAAAATTTGCTCATATAGTTAACAAAATTGTTCATGCAAATGAGCAGTTCTGTTTGTCTGCACATGAAGTTATCTGATCTGTGTGCTCAATCACAGTAAATTCACGTTTAAATTTGGAACATTACAATATGAGAGTTTTGCTCATGCAATTGCATGCCTAATCTCTCTTTTTTTTAATTAAAAAAAAATCTGCCATCAAATGCTTTTCTGATGCTCGTTGAAATGTGTCTGACACACATGATTTCAAGTACTTCCTTGACTTAGCTGGAAATGTGACAAGGCTAGCTTTTCTCCTCATATTTGTTATGGCTACTGCTGATTTGGGTTCAAAACAAGAGATAAAAACATGACTGATTCTTTTTATTTAATTTAATTTTATTAAGTTTATCAAACTTCTTTGACCCTTCAAAAATGTTGGCTTTCCTTTGATTCAGTGTTTGGTCAATTCCTGAACCACTTTGCCGATCAAAAATTCCCTTCAAATAGGCTATGAATTTATAAAGTAGTAAATGCTTTGGATCCTGGCACTGTATCTAAAAGACCATTTTCTCCCTTGTATGATATGAATGCAGCTGAGATCAGTAAAGGCATTGGAATTATACATCCCTATGTTAGAGCTGTGCAGATAACTGGCTTTTCAGTTCTCTGGCAATTCTGAAAAATCAGGGAAGAAATTGTTTTGATTTTGAGCATTTAACTTTGTATCTTTTTAATAAAATTGAAGAACATTTCAAAACAAAAAGTTGCTTTTAATTGGAAAATTAAAATATTTTGTTTCAAAATGTTGAAATGAAAATGTTTTGACTTTTTCAGACTTTCTGATTTTGGTTTTTGTTATTTTAAGGAAACAGCTTGGCAAAACCAACATAAATTCACAAAATGTTTCTGTCTCCCCAAATCTGCAGTTTTTGCTGAGAAAAAGTTTTGGCCAAAAACTTTCACCCAGCACTACCCTAGGTTTGATATTAGAAAACCTAAAGGCAGAGTGTTTTCAGGGAGGACTCCTCAATGCTGGAACTGGACTTGGTTTGAAAGAACTTGAATTTGTTATATGTGGTGGTTCTAATCTTTCTGATGAAGTAGCCCACATTACTATAGTAGCTAATCTTCCTCTTCTGCCTAAGGGTGCAAGGAGGATTAAGTGGGAGGGAGACTATGCAGGGAGAGTGAGTCTGTACATGTGAACATTGGTTCAATTTGTATTTCGAAGGTGGTATTTTAACAGATGTACCTGCTCCTTTAGTAGATGGAGTTAGCATATTTTAAATAAACCAGTATAATGAATGGATTTTAAAAAATGCAGAGAGGGGGGGAAAAAAGAAAATTTTCTCATTGCTGTTCCTAGTCCGTGGCTTGATATAGTACTGAACAATCAGATTTGCCAGGGATCATCAGATCTTCCTTCTTCTTTTTTGGTTCTTCAGCAACAAGAATCTATGTTGATTTCCTGGTGTCCTTTTTAGTTATGCTGTATTACTCATAACAGCAGGGCAGTGGTAGCTGCCAATACAAATTTAATCTTTTCTGTTTATTTTGTAGTGTCCTGTCAAAGCAGATAAGTCTGCTTTGCATTAGAGCTCAAAATTTAATTGTGGGAAAATGATGAGTCACTCCAGTTAAGGTAAACCAGTGTCTGTGTCAGAGGGTTTTCTTCTGATGTGCAAAGCAATGAAATGACATTATAACCACAGGCCAAATTCACTGCTACTAACACAGGGAGGTGTAATTTAAACTTTTGTGTGCCAGCAAATCTTCTTGTGCCAGGGAAGAGATTCACTCAGGGATCAAACTAGAAGAAATAAAACAAAAAAACAGTAGTACTAATCTCTCAGGCTTTGCTCACCAACCAACTTCTACCCAGTACACCAAAATGAAAAGTCAAAACAAGAGGCCACTCACAATAAATTGTACAAGATATTGCCCATATGATCATCTTACCTCTTTTTTACCTGTTTTTGCCAGCAATTATATAGTAAATAACGTTGACATTGAGTGATCATCCTTAGGCATCAGGATGAACACCAGTTTTAGAATAATAGAGGCAGTTCACATTTCTCGGAGGGTTAGTGGCACTCGAATTTAAACCATCTTCAGAAGGTCATCTTTCTGTTTCTCTTTCGTCCTTTCCTCATTAGCATTAACCATACCTCCACAAGAGTTCTATGCAGTTGTACTGGTCCCTGTGCAATCAAGCCAATGTCCTCTTCTGGTGCCAGTTTAAAAGCTCAGTTCGTGTTTGCCAAATGTGCCTTTATCCCTTGAAGAGAGAAGACAGAGTGAGACATCTATTTAAGAACATGAATGTTAGCCTCCAGGTAACAGAATTTCAGATTAGCTAGGTGCTATATTTTCTGATGTAAATTCTCCATTCAGCTGTGCTGTTGCAATGATAATGACTTCAGTAGGGTGCATCCGTGTAACTATATTGTGAATTAGGCCCAAGGGATCAGAACCTATTTCATACAGTTCTGGCAGCACAAAGCAGCCAGAGACTGGTGCTGCTACTTAGCTCAAGGTTCCCCAGGTGGGGTAGAGCTGATGTAGCTGACTTTATGCATCCCTCTCCTTCCCAATCCCCAGCACAGGAAACAGTCTAGGAGTTAAAAGTAGTGTGACGAGAGAACCATTCTGCTCCACCAGTCTCTGGATGTGGGAATGGCCCGTTGGAGCTGTGGGCCGTTAAGTGTGATTTACAGCAGGCCAGAGACCTCTCTAACTTGCACTGAGGGTCAGCCCCAGGACAAGGAAGCTAGAAAATCCTCTAAAAGCCACTTTCTTGCCCTGCCTCCATGAACATATCTCATCTGCAGCTGAGAAGCTAGCCCATTATGTCCATGCCAGGGCCAGTTTTCTTCACTATTTTTTATTTTTGCTATTTAAGTGCCTTTCTCGCTTTTTCTTTGCATCCTCCCTTCCATGGTGCACATCAAACAGAAGAACAAATCTGACGGCAAAGCAATTTGTCTGGTGAAAAATCTTTTCATATATTTCTGTATCTGTCCCATCTGACACGCGTAGTAGGTCAGAACATGCCCCATGTTTTTGCATTAACAAGAGTCTTGGTTGTAATACCCCTGTACGTGCTTTACAGTCACCTCATTCAAAATAAATCTATGTCTTATCAACATGTCCGTACACCCAGCTGTTCATCTGTTCTCTAGAGAAAGTTCCAAAGACAAAGGCCTTTGCTGAACTCGGTAGGAGGCCCAAGTAAGGAAGCAGAATGCTCTCATCCCAGATGTCCAAGATAATTACCAGACTTGTCTGGTTCTTATTTTTTTTCTTCTTTTTTTTTTTTTTAAACAAAACCATGCAAGAATTACCTATTTTTGTGTTTGTTTCAAACTCCAAACTCATAGCACTTTTGTCTGAAGGTTATCTAAGTGGAGAAAGGATGGTCTTGTATTTAAGGGCCTGTTCTCAGCTTTGCCACTGACTTCTGTGCCCCTATAGGTAAGTCTTTTTACCTCTCTGTGCTTCAGTTCCACATCTGTAAAATGAGGTTTAAAACATGTAACTTCCTTGTGTCCTCAGATCAATAGTTATGTACACTTCTGAGAACTTTTGCCATTGATTTGCAACTCCTAAAGGGTTCGTTATTCCTGGGAAATTCTGTTTGGAGCAATAACTTCTTGGGCCTCTTTGCCTATGATAAAAATAGAACCCAAGTGTATGGGAGAAGCCAAGGGATTCCTTACTGGACTTGATTTGAGTGTGACACGTGCAAAATTAGTTCTACAGCAAAATTTTCAAAACTGCCTAAGTCCCATTTTCAAAAGTGACAGTCACTCAGGAGCCTAAATCTCACTGAGATTCACTGGAACTTGGCTCCTAAGGTCCAGATTGACAAAGGTACTGAGGTGTCTAAATACTTAGGTGCTAAGTGACTAAGTCACTTTTGAAAATGAAATTCAAGGTCCTAAATTGCTTGGACACTTTTGCAAATTTTACCCCTAATCATTATTTTGTTAAGGAATGCTCTAATGTGGCTGCTGTTGAGTGGTTGTGTTCATATACAAATTGACTATTGTAAAAATGGAGAGTACCCCTTACACACCTTTGAAAATTCCAGGCCTAATTTCTACGTGTGGACTCTTGTTACATAAAGTCTGAATCATCGCTTCTTAACGGGTGCTAGTGGGATGAAAAGCTAATAAGTAAAAGGGGTCAGAAAAGGAAGAGGTGGTTTGATCGTAACTTGGTTTTCTTTCAGAAAGCCATGAGACCCCTTCATGGTGGTTTTGCCAAACCCTGAGGATGCTGCTGCTGCTGCTCTTTGTCCATATTGTACAATGGGCTATTCTTGTAGAGGACTGAATTCTGACTTCTCTGGGAGTGAGCTTAGCAATGTTTGATATTATGGCCTTGCTGCATTGCTTGAAAATCATTTTAAAGTTAGATTTCACATCCTACATCTTGCATTTCCAGCACCTTGTGATATCAGTTGTTGCTGCTCTTGGAAAGTGTTAACTGGATAGCCCGCTCCTTTAAGGACCAGAGGGCCTGGGGCCAGTCAGCTCTATTCAATTATTAGACCCACCTGAGAAGGGGTCAGATGTTTGCTATAAAAGGCTGACAAAAGTGAGTTGGAAGGAGTTGCAGGAGGGGCAGCAGCTCCTGAAGTAGGCCCTGAAGAAGGGTGATTGCAGGGAAGGCAAAGGCAGAGTGTGCCTTCCTTTCAGCACAGAGAGGCACGGGGGGAAGGCTCTGGGAATTGTAGGCCATGGTGGACAGAGGATCTGCTTTGTTTTGCTCTTTTGACTAAGCTTAGTGTTTGAGTTAATAAACAGTGCCCTGAGGGGAGGGTCTTGAAAGAGACTTGGTCATGGCAGTGAGTCCTTCCTGAGTTGGGAAGACAGGCCAGCAACCTACAGAAAGCCTGTCTGGAAACATCTCCAGATGACTGCTTTAGGAAAGGTTGAGTTAACTGTTCTTTTAGTGGTGGACGTCAAACAAGGGTTGAAGTATCATGATTGTCCATCCTTCACTGAGGCTAGTGAAATAGTAGCTGTTAATGTCTGATCTGTTTATGATATGTTAGCAAATGTATGCATCTCTGATCTTCATCCACATTGCTTTATATTCTGGTAAGATGGCCAACTTTCTGTTTGAAAGGCAGCCCATTTCAAGTGTAAAAAAACTTAACACTGGTGAGATGTCTATGGGATATTGAGTGTCTATGGGATATTCAAATGAAAAAAGAATGCCTCAGGTTTTCTTGAGAGATGATAATCTGTTACCAGAGAAAATGCCATAAACTGATCAGAAGGAAGGACTGAAATGAGAAGTCAAAAGCTTTGGTTTAGGCATAGGTTGGACAAATGTAAATTAGTATGAAGAGGAAATAATGGTATTACATAAATGGTGACACAACATTTGTTTAATTCATATTTCCTGTAACAGCTTTAGGGTGAAACTCACCCTCGTGAAAGGGTCCTCACAGTCCCGAGGACCTCTGTAACACTTATGCTCTAGTTACACTACTTATTACGTGTGAAATTCACCCCAGTGTGGAGGATCAGCCCAAGATCTATGCACCAACTAAGTCCCACTTAAGACCTTTTTTGACTTAACAAGGGACTAAGTGGTACACAGAACAGGACTAGTTCTCTGCAGAGAAGTGAATTTGATCCCCAGTAAATTTTAATGTGTGCTTATAAGCAGACCTTTGCTTAAAATAACCCCTAAAATTCTCTTTCATACATAACTCATGAGAGGGTTATTCTGTAAAAGGCTGCTTGACCAGCTCCTTAGAACAGGAATTTCAATACTTAAAAACTATTTTAGAGCCTTAAGCATGGTTTATTTCAGTGATTTTTCCATTTGATCAAACAACATGGTTGAATTAATAGAGCCCATTAATCATGAAATGTTAAAAAGCATGTAGCTTTTTGATGCTTTTTTTTGGATGGATTCTTATTTTACTTTTAAACTTTTGAGGAAAATCAGTAAAGGGGATTTATGTAGTTCAGTGATACTTCCCAGACAGATAAAATGTGTAATACTTTGCAGAGACCATAGAGCAAGGGGAATATGGTTAACAGTGTGAAATGCTTGTACCAAAATACAAAATTTCAGATATTTTGCAATTTTTCACAAAGTCAAAAACAGGCCCAATTTCATGGACAATTTCCCTATGATACCTTAAATTTGTTAACTTATAAACAGACCCATTTTTGTTAAATTGCTTCCACTTTCCACGCAAATGTGGAGCTCAAGTTTTTGCATGTCTGTGGTGTAAATATAGATTTTCTGTTGAAACTGTAACTAGAATGAAAACTGAGGACATCAGAAACCACAAGAAACAAAAAATTCCATATGAAATTCCATTAAACAGATATTGAAGCTCTAGTTATAACTTTGAGTGGTACTGAATCTCTGACAGGACAGCTGAGCACTTCACAGATATCTTGGAAGCTACAGTTCCATTATAAAACATGCCATGTACCTGTAGACCATTGGAAAGATGTGCGTTGGATGCTTTACATCATGTCTGGCAAACTTTAGACTGTGTGCCCAAAGCAGCATGCCAGCTCATTTCTGCTGTCTCTCCGACACCCTAGATTGTAGTTGTAGCTTTGTCGATACCAGGATATTAGAGAGACAAGGTGGGTGAGGTAAAATCTTTTATTGGACCAACTTCTGTTGGTGCAGGAGAGAGAAGCTTTGGAAAGTTTGTCTTTTTCACCAACAGAAGTTGGTCCAATAAAAGATATTACCTCACCCACCTTGTCAACCCAGATTATTGAACTGTGGGGCCAGCTCTAGGGGTAGCTGGAAATAAAACATGGCATGTAATTTCCAAATTGATTTCAGAAGGTAGAGTGAGCACCGAGGAGTGCTGATGTAATTAGCATGCTTTGGGGCGAACCAACATTAACAAAGAACTTTGGAGTGGGCAGGTCCAGTCTGCATGATGCAACTTTCCAGTTCCGAGTGAGAATGCAAAATAGGGTGCGATGATGGAACCAAAAAGGTGACTCTAGAAGAGATTATTATGATTCATAATTAATCATGTTAAAGAGAGTAAATTGATAGTTGCTGTATGCAACATAATTTCTCTTGTAAAAGTATACAAACAACATTTTCCAGTGCTGTGAAAGCCAACAGTGATAAATTCACTCAAAGTCTGAATAATCCGAATTCTTTCAGAGCCTAATTTTTCAAGAGGCCTGTACAAAGGCGCCCCTCAAATTGAACTCTTCAACTGTGCTCTGAAATTTGCAAGTACTTGTGTTTGCAGGCACAAAAAACTTGCATTTGTGCATGTAAATTAGGTAACTTCAGAAGCCAAGAAGTCATTAGGAAGCTTGATGAAAAAAAAAAGACATTGGAAATCTCTTGTACATGCAGCCTTGTGCCTACTATTCTATGTACAATTTGTCACTTGTGCATTCTCATTGGAAGAGTTCACATGCAAGTGTTTTAGACCCATTTTACAAGCACATACCCAGTTGCATGTGCACAAGCAAACGTACTGTGAGAATGCAGATGCACACATAGGCACAAAATGCAAAGAGCTCCCTGACTTCTGATTTAAAAATTGAGAGTTAGGTGCACAAATGCCCATTTGAGCAGGCAAAATATCTCTGTGGCTCAAATGCATGTTTTTATATGCAGAAATGTGTACTGTGGAAATTTCAGTCACAGTTAATTAAACACTTAATGTAATGATTGAACCTGTCTCTTACCTCACTTATGACCGATTTAAACTAGGGTAATTCTATTAATTTGTTGAATTGCTCCTAATTTTACATGAATATAAAAAAGATGAGAGGTGGGTCCATTAATTTAATATACCAAAAAGAATAGAAAATATCAAATTCTAAAAATTCCATTTTTTCTCATTGCTTACAAAGAGAGAGACCCATTGTCTCTCTCACCTTTAAACCACAGTGCATTTACAGTTCTTACTACCTCTTCTCTAACACCCTGACTTTGTTCAAGTGTAAATTAGGACTAACTCTATTGAAATCAATGGAATTACACCAGTGTAAAACTAGGGTGCATGAGAGCATAATCAAGTCTGTTCCGTCTGATTCTTATGCTATGGCTCTTCTGCGCAGTTACTTTAGTCTTGTTACTTTCTGCTGACTAACTTAAATTTTGTCTCTGTATCGCAAATAGGCTCTCTTTGTGAATTCTGAATCTGGAGTCCAGTGAACTTTAACCCAAAGAGACCTTGCTTTTTTGCAGTGGGGAAAGGAAAAAGCCTCAAAAATACTTTATTAAACCTGATGTGCATTTTGGTTTTGCCATGTTATGACTTACAATGAAGTAATACACCATAAATTCACAGCATTTATGTCCGTGTGACCGAGGACAAATGCCAGAATGGACATGCTCATTGGGAAATTCAAGGCACCTGTTCCTGTGGGAAAACTTTTTACCAGTACTTTTGTCAGCTAGTCCTAAATACATGCAAAATTGAATGAATGAAGTGCCAGGCAATATATGTCATGTAACATGGACCCTAGTGACACACATGATGCTGCCTGTAACACATTTTGCACTGAAATCCTGACTAGTGAAAGAATCATAGAATCATAGGTAGGACTGGAAGGGCTAAGTATTATCTAAACCATCCCTGACAAGTGTTTGTCTAACCTGCTCTTAAAAATCTTCAATGATGGAGATTCCACAACCTCCCTAGGCAATTTATTCCAGTGCTTAACCACCCTGATAAGTTTTTCCTAATGTTCAACAAACGTAAATTACCCCTGCTGCAATTTAAGCCCAGGGCTTCTTGTCATATCCTCATGGGTTAAGGAGAACAATTGTTCTCCCTCCTCCTTGTAACAGCCTTTTATGTACTTGAAAACTGTTATCATGTTGCCCCTTGGTCTTCTCTTCTCCAAACTAAACAAACACAGTTTTTTCAATCTTACCTCATAGGTCAAGTTTTCTAGAGCTTTAGTCATTTTTGTTGCTCTTCTCTGGACTTTCTCCAATTTGTGCACATCTTTCCTGAAGTGTGGCGCCCAGAACTGGACACACTACTCCAGTTGAGGCCATATAGAATGGAAGAATTACTTCTTGTGTCTTGCTCACAGCATCCCAGAATGATGTTTGCTTTTTTTATTTGTTTGCAACAATTTTACACTGTTGACTCATATTTAGCTTGTGATCCACTGTGACCCCCCCCCGATCCCTTTCCACAGTACTTCTTCCTACACAGTCATTTTCCATTTTGTATGTGTGCAGTTTATTGTTCCTTCCTAAGTAGAGTACTTTCCATTTGTCCTTATTGAATTTCATCCTATTTACTTCAGACCATTTCTCCAGTTTGTCCAAATCATTTTGAATTTTAATCCTGTCATCCAAAGCATTTACAACCCCTCCCAACTTAGTATCATCCGCAAATTTTATAAGTGTACTCTCTATGCCATTATTTAAAATCATTTATGAAGATATTGAACAGAACTGGACCCAGAACTGATCCCTGCTGGACCTCCCTTGATATGCCCTTCCAGCTTGACTGTGGACCACTGATAACTACTCTCTTCGAACAGTTTTCCAACCGGTTATGCACCCCTTATAGTAGCTCCATCTAGGTTGTATTTCCCTAATTTATTTATGAGAAGGTCATGTGAAACAGTATCAAAAGTCTTCCTAAAGTCAAGATATACCATGTCTACCACTGCCTCCCTATCCACAAAGCTTGTTACCATGTCAAAGAAAGCTATTAGGTTGGTTTTGTCACTGCTTGTCCTGTTACCCTGAGTGCCTTAAAATGTTCTGTTGCTGTAGTTCTCTGTCTAGACATCCCCAGCCAACATACAAGCATGCACCGGGTGTCTTTGTATTGAGCAGCCTTGGTTCAGCAACTGACTCCAGTAGCCTTGGTTCCAGCTTCTTACATCATTGTCACACTGGTCTCCACCAGCCTTGGTTACTATTAGGCAAATGACCCCAACACACTCCCAGTTCCAAATTTCCTCCAAATCATCTGCCCTGAAGTATCCTGCCCTCTCCTGGAACATTCAGAGAAGTAATAAGGTTCGGTGCTCCTTTAAATAGACAAAAGCACAGCTGATTACTTTAACTGGAGTTAACAATCACTTCAATTCAAACACAGCTTTGGGTTGGTTTAGATTCAAACTAAAACAAGTTTACTGACAAAAAGACAGGTTTTAAGTGAGTTCAGGTACAAAGAATGAAGACAAAATGGTTACAAACAAATAAAAATAAAAAAGACTTTCTAGTGGCTAAGAACTCAAGAAGCTACAGTCTTGATTCAAGGTAAAATTCTTACCAGTCTTTCTTCTTTCCAGCCATGGCTGACTTTTTCTCTCAGTCAGAGCTGGTTTCTTTTGTCTTTCTCTCTTGCAAAAGTTCTTTATCTAAGCAGTATTTTCACTTGTATTCAATTCCCAGAGACTTTAACCCCCTTGATTGAAGGGCCCATCCTTCTCAGCTTGCAAGCTCTGGTCCCGTTTGTCCATTGATTCATGCCAAGATATCATCTTCTCTCTAATTATGTCTTCCCAAACTTGTTGTTTTGTCCCCAGACTCTGGATGGCCTCATGCTGTTCTTTCTTTCCTATGGACTTCTCATTCCCCTGCTGATTCATATGTAAATGGGGCTTCCGTTGTTCTGATTCCACCATGCTTAATTTACATAGACTAAGAATAGATATCTGCCTTCCTTCCTGTCTGGGGAAAAAACCTGTTTCTCTCCCTTTGTTTGGTCACAGACTCGAAAGCATAATATTAGTGAGTAGCCATAATTCCTTATATAGTGTTGATGCAAACATTTCACAGTGATATTAATCATCAGTGTGTCACCTCTTCACATATGATACCTTGCAAGACCAATTTTAGATACAGATTATGAAGTTTGCCAGAATTGGGGTATGCTGGGCTGGTCAAGCCAGCTGAAACTCATGGCTACATACCAGGGAGTCCCTTGTCATCTGGGGGGTCACACCTCCCCATTTACAAAACTGCGGGAGGGTTAGCCACTGGTTAGCCACTGACAAAGGTCAGAACTCTCTTTTCTGAACAGGGCATCTCCCACCATGTTTTCTTTTGCCTTTATGTGGAAAAAGCTTGTGTTGTCTCCTTTGTTCGTTTATAGTCTCTAAGGCAAAATATCCATAATTTCACCTACAAATATTTCATAGTGACATTAATGACCAGTGTCTTATTAGATTCAAATATACTACATCACCTTTTAAATAAATACCATGACACCAGTGTGTGAGGTGTAGTGAGTATGTTAGACCTGACATGAGTTGTGACACACAGTCATGAACCACCAATAGGCCTTTTTGTCAGAGCCTGAAAGTGTTAATTTGGGCTGACCTATACCAGGTTAATGCTATGGACTTTGTTGCAGTCTTTCATAATTTAAGTGAGGTCAGAATACAGCCCTGAGTGCAGAGGAGTAACACTGTTAGTCTCAGCTGGACTGGAGAGATGCTCGTGGCATGGCTCTTAAGGGTACCTCCTGTCAGTCAAGTCACGGGGCAGATGTCCCTTATGAAGGCATTGGGTAACCCTTTCCCCTGTATTCTGAACCTGATTGAAAAGGCAAAAATGAGAGTTAGGAAAGAAAAGTGAAATATCAGGAAAATAGAGGCAAAATAAGGGGATTAAAAGGGAGAATGGAAGAAAGTGAAGCCCACAACCAATCACATCAGGTTTAGCATAGAGTCAGGTGGTTATCTCAGATTTGAACAGGACACCAAACTGCACAGATATATTCCAGTGGTCAGACCCTGGTTCATTCTCTCAAGGATTGTGCATGACTTCTCCAAAAAGTGCTATGTTTTTGACAGCCTGGAGGAGTGAGAGTTCCAAGGCTTCTCAGTGTCCCAAGGCTAAACTGAGCAAAGGCCATCTTATAAAGTTGTGTCAAATATGACTAAAAAAGTGAACAGCTGCATTTAGATATCACTTTTCATGAACCATGGTGAATTAGTGAACTAAAGTGCAGCCAGCAAAATCTTGAATGGGATACTGTTCCTCTTTGGACAGCCTAGACATGATTCCAATGTGCCCATCCCTACAAATTCTTCTTCAATATTTCTATTGTGGTAGTAAATTGGGGGATCATGGCCCTAGTGTGCTAGATGCTGTTTACAAACATATGAAGGCAAAATCCTTGCCATGAAAAACAAAGAGAACCCAGGTCTCCTAATTCTTAGTACACCACCCTATTCTTCACTGACCCTCGCTGCTTCCCTATGTCTGAGTGCAGACCCCCATCTTGAGAGGTGCTGAGCCTTTTTATTTCCCACAGACTTCAAGAGTAATAAGTTGAATTCTCAGTTCTGACCTTGAGCAAGTCACTTAGGCCTAAATTTTCAAGTGACCATAAATATGGCGTGCCTCCATTTTTGGGCATGCAACTTGAGACGCCATTCCCTAGGGACAGTTTTTCAGAGGAGCTCAGCTACAATTCCAGTTGAAGTCAGTGGGCGCTACGGTTGCTCCATGCCTCTGAAAACCAGGCCACAGGTGTTTTAAGTTGGCCACCCTAAAAACTGCGATACCAAAAAGGTAATGGATACTGTTGAAAAGTTAATCTGAGGGTAATAGTTCCTTTGTAAATCACTTTTACATCTGTGGATGACAAGTACTATGTAAGTGCTAATATTGCTGTTGGCACTTTCCCGGATGGTGCATGGAGTGGAAATCAGTTCACTAATTGATATTACTATCTCAAGAATTCATTTCAAATAATTTCCATGAAGCAAAATTTATACCCAGGTCTCAGAGGTGAACCCACTTGACCAGAGCCTCCAGTTTGGGATGTTATGCGTTCAGAAGCAGTGTGCACATTCCCAAATCTCTCTCTCTCTCTCTCTTTAATGCTTATTAAAACTAAAAGCATGACCTGCCACATCACATTATATTAAAACATGATGTAACTTCTTAATTTTTTTAAACCATTTGTTTTAATTTATGGTGTTGCATTATGCCACAAAAAGCTTTTGTTTTCCCTGAGTAACTATAAATTTTGACAGTGACTGTTTATCCAGAATCTTTGGCAGACCGAAACAGAGCAAGCACTGGCAAAAAGCAGATATTTAACAGCTCCAGACTAACAGCTTATGAATCACCAAGCTTGAGTCCTGGCATGCATGTCCCTGCAGGTATCCTACAGAAATCACCCATCTTCCCTTCATCTCCCACTAATGGCAGTAAGGTTGAGTAGCTGACTGACTCAGAACTACTGAAAACTTGGCCTGCTTTTATCCTTTCAGTACAGTTGTGTTCTTGGAGGAAAGTACTGTCTGGGCAAATGATATTGAACGAATATTCTGGGAGCAAGAATGTCCAATAGGGGCTTGATCCTGAAAGGAGCTGAGCACCTGTAACTCCCCCAACTCACTACCTCATAGAGAAGGGTTTAAATCATAATAGTACTCTGTATTTATATAGCTCTTTTCATCCATAGCTCTCAAAGTGCTTTTGCACAGGTAAGGAATCTGAAGCACAGAGCGGTAAAGTAATTTGCTTAAGGTTATGCAACAGCTCAGTGATAGAACCAGGAACAGAACCCAGGTGTCTTGCTTTTCAGTCTACAGTCCTCTAATTTCCCCCTGCTGATACTCTCACCTTCTTGTCAATTGTTTGAAATGGGCCACCTTGATTACATTGGCGTCATTAGCACTACAAAAGTGATTTTTTTCCTCCCTTGGTATTCACCCGTTCTAGTCAACTTTTGAGAATAGCCCACTTCCACCTTAATTGAATTGTCTTGTTAGCACTCACCCCCCACTTGGTAAGGCAATTCCCATCTTTTCATGTGCTGTATATTTATACCAGCGTCTATATTTTCCACTCCATGCATCTGATGAAGTGGGTTTTAGCCCATGAAAGCTTAAGCCCAGATAAATTTGTTAGTCTCTAAAATGCCACAAGGACTCCTCATTGTTTTTACAGTCTCTCAGATGATCTTTCCCATGGATGGGTTGATTGGTTTATTATTTTAACATTCTGGACGTTCAAGTTGTCACAGTACAAAAAAACCTATATTTTGACTGAGAATGGATCTCGCACACCCTACTCCCATGTATAGTGCTTATTCATGTGATTGCTCCATTACACTCAATGGAGCTACTCATGTGAACAAGGTTTGCAGGCCCTTGATTTTTAAACAACTGCTTTACAGGATGGACTGTGTTCCATAAATCCATAGCACAGGAGTATGGTCCTATTGGTTTAACTGGGCTATAATCCTCTACTAAGACTTGCACTTATTTCTCACTAAATTGATAAAAGTCATAACGCTGTCACTCTCTGGTATACTAGCTGTGCTCAACTTTTATTGCTTCCTACACCCATGATCCATAGTGCACACATGAAGTATAAAACCTTCCTAAAATCATAGCCCCTTAGCTAAAAGCTTTTCTTCTGAGACACAGTCTGTTGTGAATTATACTGTGGACCACAAATGGCAATTGCTCTTGGGCTGCTGCCTCCAAAATAGATCTATTTTAGTTGGATAACCTTTTTTTGAAGGGGTACTTCTAAGACACCCATATTTATGGGCTCACTGATATACCAAACCACCTAACAGGGAGGAAAAAGCTACTTGAAACCCACAATGCAAACTTCCCGTGTCTTTTTTTCATCACATATGAAGTGCTGGTTGTCACAGTTCAGGACAAATGTACCCAGATTCCCCTTCTGTGGTCCACCAAGGCCACCCACTCTAGGCACCTGGCTACTTAGCCATCATCTCCCTTGGGCGGAGACCGGGGATCTCTCCCTCCTGACCTAGGTTTTTCCAGGCTGTACAGTTCCCTGCCTATAATGTAATATTCCCAGCAAGCCAGACTGCCTAAACAGACCAGCACTACACTTTGCTTTCTTTCCAAAGCTTTTGAATAGCATTATTGCCAGCAGTCACAAGTTACCACACAGCTCTTCACAGGCAAGCATATTTATTCATAAGGCAAAAGCATTACAGAGAAAAAATTTAAAAATGCAAGCTCCAATGCGCAAGCTAAAAGCTTACCAGAGGTCACCCATTAGTCTTGTCAAGCCTCAGTAGACCAAAATCCTTCCAGACCTTCCCAGAAAGGACAGGGGCTTCCCTTGGACAGAAGGTTCTGTCCTGTTTTGTCTGTTGGTCTCTGGAGAATCCAGTTTGAACTAGTATACATGAGCCTGTCCAGGTGTTGGTTACTTCTCTGGAGGTGTTACAACCTGAGTGAATTTGTTTAACCTTCCCCCTGACACACACACTGTTCTTAGTTCCTGGAGCAGCTGTGGTCACCCTCCCTCATGGAATTATATGCAGTCCCAGGCCCATAATGGTACATAAAATTAATACAGTAAGCTCTCTCAAAGATATGGCTGGAGATTGCCATATCTACACATTGTTTATAAAGGATACCACTGGCTATAAAGTACTCCCTACTTTTTGTCCATTATGTAATAAGCTCCTCCTATATTAAGAGAAGACAGAGAACATGAATGCAAGAAGTATAGGCTGTAGGTGAAAATCTGTTGGAAAAATCTGAGATTAGTCCAAAAACTGTCTTGCAAGTCTGGTTCTTCATCTTATGTGATTGTTTAAATTCATTTTACAGTGAAGCAATACAATACTTTTTAAACACCAGATGCCAAGACTCCTAGAGAGCCAGGACATAGATTCAAGGTTGAATAACTTACAGAATAATTATTTAAATAGATTCAAGCGTGAGCTCTTTAGGTCCCTAAATTTAGTATTCCTTTGAAAAACAAACAAACAAAACCCTTACAATAAAAACTAACCCACTTCTCATTGTATTCAAGTTTTCCATTTGTCTCATTTTAAAAATGTTATGTGCTAGCAATTTATTAAAAATTCTCCACTGGTATTTCTGCCTCAGACATTAATTTGTGGGCATATTACTCTCAGACTCATTGACATGCCAGAGTGAATGATCTTGAAAACCTGCTGGAACACCCCCCCTTTAGTACATACCCTCAAAATTTGGAATTCCATCAAATTATGTGTTTAATATATGCAACTGGGTGTCCAGCCCTCTGAGCTTCACCTACAAATGCAAGTTTTCAATGTGTAAAATGGGCACATATAAGATGCACATATAGAAGTAGGATAAGAAAAGTTTGAGGCTGAATGAAAATAAGGATGGCCACACTGGGTCAGACCAAAGGTCCATCTTCCCAGGTCCATCTTCCGACAGTGGCCAATGGCAGGTGCGCCACAGGGAATGCGCAGAACAGGTAATCATCAAGTGATCCATGCCCAGTCCTGCTCCACTTGAAATTAGAGGGAAATTCCCATTTCACGGGTGTATCAATGGGACCTGATTTATACAATCTACCAGTTATGGGGTGACACAAGGATCTCGTGTTACTGTAACATGCCTCAAAGTGTAGGGCTGTGCAGGTTCAGCAGTCCCTCACAACAGCGTGTGTGACACGCCATACCCACTGTCATTTGAAAAAATACCAGCTTCTTAGAGCACTCTTTCTGAAATAAGTCTGCTAGGACACCAGCATTTTTGGCACTGAACTTACCATTTTAGAAACACTGCCTTCTGCAACCTACTTCTAAGACAAATATTCCATTGAAAGAAATGACATGGCATCAGATGGGTAATGGAGAAAGCAAAGGTCAATAATTTTAAAGGCATCCATTAATTTTGGCTGCCTGAATTGCTGAGTGTCTTTCTTCAGATACCTAGACTCTGATTTTTTCAGAAGCACTGAGCATGCGCGCACCCTCACCCCGACTCTCAAATGATGTCACAAGGTCCCGTCATACGAAACAAAAGCTGGCTCTCACCTTACGAAGCACAGGTGGAAAATCGTGCCCTTCCACAGAGCTGCTACCTGGCCATCCAGTAACAGCCTCAAGTCTAATAATCTTCCTAAATTTCAAACTTAAATCTCAAACAGTGGATGCACATCATCAATTAATGGTGCTGTTATAATTCGAGACAACTCTTCTGGATGCATTTCCCCTCTATCAACATTATCTGTCTCATGCAGACTGAGCCTCAGTCTGCTGGACCTCATGCAAGCCCCTATCTCTTGTAGGCACAGGGTCAACTGTTCCACTAATCCAGCAGGATTGGTGTAATGCAAATATATAGCTGGATGTTGTCTGTAGACTGCAGACACTGTACGCCTCATAGAATCATAGAATATCAGGGTTGGAAGGGACCTCAGGAGGTCATCTAGTCCAACCCCCTGCTCAAAGCAGGACCAATCCCCAACTAAATCATCCCAGCCAGGGCTTTGTCAAGCCTGACCTTAAAAACTTCTAAGGAAGGAGATTCCACCACCTCCCTAGGTAACGCATTCCAGTGTTTCACCACCCTCCTACTGAAAAAGTTTTTCCTAATATCCAACCTAAACCTCCCCCACTGCAACTTGAGACCATTACTCCTCGTTCTGTCATCTGCATCTTTCAGGTAGTTGAAAGCAGCTATCAAATCCCCCCTCATTCTTCTCTTTCACGGACTAAACAATCCCAGTTCCCTCAGCGTCTCCTCATAAGTCATGTGTTCCAGTCCCCTAATCATTTTTGTTGCCCTCCGCTGGACGTTTTCCAATTTTTACATCCTTCTTGTAGTGTGGGGCCCAAAACTGGACACAGTACTCCAGATGAGGCCTCACCAGTGTTGAATAGAGGGGAACGATCACATCCCTCGATCTGCTGGCAATGCACCTACTTATACATCCCAAAATGCCATTGGCCTTCTTGGCAACAAGGGCACACTGTTGACTCATATCCAGCTTCTCGTCCACTGTAACCCCTAGGTCCTTTTCTGCAGAACTGCTGCCTAGCCATTAATTCCCTAGTCTGTAGCGGTGCATGGGATTCTTCCGTCCTAAGTGCAGGACTCTGCACTTGTCCTTGTTGAACCTCATCAGATTTCTTTTGGCCCAATCCTCTAATTTGTCTAGGTCCCTCTGTATCCTATCCCTACCCTCCAGCGTATCTACCTCTCCTCCCAGTTTAGTGACATCTACGAACTTGCTGAGGGTGCAATCCACACCATCCTCCAGATCATTAATGAAGATATTGAACAAAACCGGCCCGAGGACCGACCCTTGGGGCACTCCACTTGATACCGGCTGCCAACTAGACATGGAGCCATTGATCACACCCGTTGAGCCCGACAATCTAGCCACCTTATAGTCCATTCATCCAGCCCATACTTCTTTAACTTACTGGCAAGAATACTGTGGGAGACTGTGTCAAAAGCTTTGCTAAAGTCAAGGAACAACATGTCCTCTTCTTTCCCCTCATCCACAGAGCCAGTTATCTCATCATAGAAGGCAATTAGATTAGTCAGGCATGACTTGCCCTTGGTGAATCCATGCTGACTGTTCCTGATCACTTTCCTCTCCTCCAGGTGCTTCAGAATTGATTCCTTGGGGACCTGCTCCATGATTTTTCCAGAGACTGAGGTGAGGCTGACTGGCCTGTAATTTCCAGGATCCTCCTTCTTCCCTTTTTTAAAGATGGGCACTACATTAGCCTTTTTCCAGTCGTCCGGGAGCTCCCCCAATCACCATGAGTTTTCAAAGATAATGGCCAGTGGCTCTGCAATCACATCCGCCAACTCCTTTAGCACTCTCGGATGCAGTGCATCCGGCCCCATAGACTTGTACTCGTCCAGGTTTTCTAAATAGTCCCGAACCACTTCTTTCTTCACAGATATCTCCTCGTCTCCTTACTAGCCATCTTACGGCCTCATATACATTTTGGACATAAGTGGGGAGAGGACCAGAGCAGAAACCTGAAGTACCTCACATGAGAGAGCTCTTGGAAGATTGCCATAAACATTTTGTGGGTCTTTCCACATCAAAAGGACTGAAATCACAGGAATAGAGATGCCCAGGGGACAATTCCATTTTGCGACAATTTTTGAGGGTTAGACATTTGTTTTTGTCCTGCATTGGAATGAAAACTAAACCACGCAACTGTTTTCATGAAATAGAATTTGGACACACACACACATGCACCCCTTCCCAAAGTATCACTGGATCAATACGCCCCTATGAAATGTTTCAGCTTCAACCAAAAAAACATATTTTGATGAAAACACAATTAGTTATAAATGTGCCGAACAGCTGTACACTGTAATTCAATCCATTCCTACTAATTCAACCTCTGCAACACCACCTTAGGGACATCAAAAGTACTGTTTTATTGTTCTGATAAAATCAGCCTGGGCTTGTACTTTTGTCCATAGCCAGGCACCACGCAATGGCCAATGCCACTTAGCAGAATAACTCTTCCTGTTGAAGGTTCGAAGTTGGGCAGCTGCTCCAGTGCCACAGACTGTATAGTTTGTACCATTTTAGTAGGGGGCTTCTACACGGCAGGCTCTGTTGAAACCCCAGATAGCCATAGCAGACCACTGAAGGTTACTTCCATAAGTACTCTTAATTAATGAAAACATATGCTGCTAAGTTTCAGAGTAGCAGCTGTGTTAGTCTGTATCCGCAAAAAGAAAAGGAGTACTTGTGGCACCTTAGAGACTAACCAATTTATTTGAGCATAAGCTTTCGTGAGCAACAGCTGAAGTGAGCTGTAGCTCACGAAAGCTTATGTTCAAATAAATTGGTTAGTCTCTAAGGTGCCACAAGTACTCTTTTTCTATATGCTGCTAAGGTAAGTTACAGGGCCCCAACAAATATATTGACCTAGAGCTGTCACTGTACCCAAATTCTCAGAGAGGCATTCCAGCTTGTCTTGAAAATACACATATAAGGCCCCATTCTGCCACCCTTATTCATACTGAGTACTACCTCACTCTTCAAATAATAATGGGGATCATGAGACTAACCTCCTTTGTAAAGTTCTTTGAGATCTACCCAGGGAAAGTGCCATATAAGAACAAGATATTATCATCTATTGTGACAGGGTCGGGCCAGATGGCTACAGGAGAGTGGTAGAAGGCAGATATATTAGCCCCAGGTTGAATAGGTCCCTTTTCCCTGGGTAAGGTAACAGGGAAGGTTCCAGAACAATCAGGAACTTTCTGGAAACAATTAAGACAGACAGGCTGATTAGAACACCTGCAGCCAATCAAGAAGCTGCTAGAATCAATTAAGGCAGGCTAATCAGGGCACCTGAGTTTAAAAAGGACGTCACTTCAGTTTGTGGCACATGTGTGAGGAGCTGGGAGCAGGAAGCACTAGGAGCTAAGAGGGAGACCGTGTACTTTGGAGGACTGAGGAATACAAGCATTATCAGACACCAGGAGGAAGGTCCTATGGTGAGGATAAAGAAGGTGTTGGGAGGAGGCCATGGGGAAGTAGCCCAGGGAGTTGTAGCTGTCGCACAGCTGTTCCAGGAGGCACTCTAGACAGCTGCATTCCACAGGACCCTGGGCTGGAACCCGGAGTAGAGGGCGGGCCCAGGTTCCCCCCAAACCTCCCAACTCCTGATCAGACACAGGAGGAGTTGACCTGGACTGTGGGTTCACAAAAACGGACAAACTTAGGGCTGCTGTGAATCTCCGAGGTGAGCAAATTCACCAATAAGCGCAAGACCCACCAAAGTAGAGGAGGAACTTTGTCACACTGTGTGTTTTTCAGGTGCAGTCTGGCAGCTGTCTAATATCTCTCATTTGTGCTCGCAAAATTAGAGGCCATTTTTTTTTAGCAAATGTATCACATTGTTTTCTCCAGCTCAGTTTGTCTCATATCCACTTTGCTGTGTTATTTCTATAAACCCATGCCTTACTGCATATGTTTTGCTCTGCTTTCTGATAACCTAAAATGCACACCCCTCTTGGTAGACATTCCGATGTAACTAGAGAAGGCTCAAAATTGTTACATTTGGATTCAGATCTAGATTTTGATTCCCAAAAGTTCAGGATCTTTCATTCCCATATTAGAGAGAGGGGCCATCTATGAAATTCAAATCTCAGTCCTCATCCAGTTTTTCCACGCCAGTATGGTTCAGGGGAATATGGATGCAGGATTTCAGTTCAGGACCCTCTCTAATTTTAACTGTTGTTCAAATGTGGCCATCCAATGCAGTTAGATCTATTGAATTAATTGGATCTCTGTTAACAAAAAGGCTCTCTGCTTCGCCACATTTTACTTGCTCGTGGTTAACCACATGCTCCTTACCTTTATATCAAGTTTAAAAGCAAAGTTCATTCAGTAAATTTAGAATTAAAATGTGCAATGAGATATCAGACTGGGTGATGTTATAAGAAGGAACAGTATACGGTATGCTTTATGTGCTTTTGGCTGTTCCACCCTACATTGCAACATGTGCACCCACTCTTGTAACCTTTAATGCTGTGCAAAGATGATCTGTCATTTCGAAAAAAATATTGAAGCAGCTTTGAATCCTTACTGCCCCCTAGAGAAATTCTGGTAGAAAAGCTCAAACTGACAGAGTCAGCAAAACAAAAAACTGCAATACCAAACTGAACTCCACTGTTGTATACCAACCACATACGTATAGTGTCAGTTGCAAAATCCGTAGAAGCACAAAACATCTAGAAGAGCCTCGTTCAGTGTCATTTAGTGACAAGATCAAACTTGTACAGACTCCAGTTCAGTGTTTTTAAGCGCTATACCAGAGTTAGTAAAAATAGCTATGTAAAACCACCAGTTTTTACTTTACAAGTGTTTCAGTGTGAACAAGAGAAACTGCATTATTTTTGTAGCAGAATGATGAATGCAAAAGTTGCCTTTCATTTCATCCCAAAAACACGAGGCCCACGTTTTTCAGAACTGCATGCATGCAACTGTGTGTACACAAGTTCATGTGCTTTTGTATGTGTGCATTTGCAATGACTATGTTGTGCATGCTATTATGGTAAGTGTGGATGAAATTCAGCCCTGTGCAGAGGATATGCCCAAGGCTTTAGTCACATTTAAGTGTTGCATAGGGCTTGAGCTGGCGCTCTGCCCAGCAGTGAATTTCACTTTCTGTATATAAGTGATCTGTTAGACATCTAACTCACTGTTTGCATGCACAATTATTACAATTGCAAGGGCAATTAGAGTGGTTTATTGTGAAATTCACCTGTTCCCATGTTTGCACATTTTTACAGACAGCTGTGTGAGTATAATTCTAAAAATCTAGTTTGAAGAATCTAATGTAAAAAATGAAAAATGGGGTATCTTTTTACGATCATGTGGAAATGTGATTTAATATGTTAATGCTTTCGTTGTGCCAGCAGAGACAATATTAGCAGTGTCAGCAATGAATGACAGTAAAGCAGGGAGGAGTATTTGCTTCTCAAGTATATTCTGTAAAACTGGACCCATTGTTTTACATTCATATCAAGAACAGTATAAACATTTTAAAAACTATATAGTTTAAAACAAATTCTCCACATCCTACTGTCACATATCTAACAAACGGAGAGGGTTTGTTTTATTGCCCAATCATCTTTACAAGGTCAACACATGCCTAACAGAGTTTGATCTGTACCAGACAAATCCTGTTAAACATGGCAGAGTAACAGATGATATTACAGGATAGTGCAAGCAGTTTTGACTGCCCTCTAAAGGCATGTGTGTCATGAGCAAACACCTGAATTCCTGAGGGATACCAGGATAGGTGCCAGAGGGTTATAAATGGTTAGTTCAGGACTACATCCCCTTGTTCATTTTGACATAAATTTTCAAATCCAGAGCACAGATGAGAATTTCATATTGTATATTCAGTTTTTCAGACTAGCCAGTTAGGATAGAAGTAACAAATACAACCAACAAGTAGTCTCAACACAGAGCTGGAGGTGCACAGTCTACCAATGAAACACACTACAGGGATTGCTTATTTGGAAACAAAAAGTCAGTTAGTGTATGACGAACAAATTGCTGTGCCTTGCAGCTGATCTGTCAAAGGATAAACATAAATATTGAATGAGGGGGGAGGATTTTGTAATTTCTTCTCTTTCTCGTGGCAAAGCTTAAAAGGTTTAGAGGTTTTGTTTGACTAAAACTCAACTCTGAATGTGTCTCTTATCCAGACCTCATCAGCCAGATTTTTGTAACTGTGACTGTATCTGTGCATCTCATTTGTGTTTGTTAGTAGATACCACAAAAGCACAGGTAACCACATTTGCATGGACAGTTGAATAAATGCAAAGGCCACTGCATGCACGAAGTCATCGAAATCTGGCCCAAGCTTGAGTAAGTAGAACCAGGCTGAAGGCACCCCAAAAAAGCTTCTTTCTTTGTTATTAAAGTATTATTTGTATTACAGTACCACCTAGAGGCCCCAATGTGCTAGGTGCTGTACAAACACTTAGTAAGAGACAGTCTCTGCCCCAGAGGCCTTACAATCTAAATAGAAAGGATTGGTACAAAGAATGAAGAAACTTGCTCATTGTCTCACAGCAAGGTAGTTTTAAAGCTCAAATTGAACACAGGACATCTGAATCCAAATCTAGTGCTATCTGCACTGGAATTCCCTACCACCCCATGTTCTCTATTTCTTGCAATGTTTTGTTTGTCACATCTGTTTTCAGTCTCATGTGGAGTCATGAAGCAGAACAAAAATTTAAAACAGTTGAGGGGAAATTTATTCAAACTTTTTTGATCCTCAAAAAAAGGTTCAGCACCATTTGGAGCAAAGTTTCAGGTGGAATCTTATTTTATCCAAACCTGCTCTGCCACATATGTCTAGTTCTTATCAACCAGATCAATTCGGTTAATTTTCCATCTCTTGCTGGTTTTCTCTCTCTTTCTCTGTCCTGGAGACAAACCTGCCATTGAAATAACTGGGAGTTTTGCCCAAGTATGGCCTGCAGGATCAGAATACACATGCAACTGCCACTATCGTTTGCGCTGTTCTCTCTAAATGGAGGTTTATCAGTCCTCTGCCTAGTAAATGTCATTCCTGTTCATAGCATTTCTGGTGCTTGAACATTGGTTCTGGAAATCTCCCTGTGTGAGGAAATGTTTCTCCATGTCGTAGTGATGACCCACCAGTAAGTAGTGGGGTGCTGATTAGTTAAGTACATAGTCTACCCACAGATCAACAGGTACCCCTTTTCCATGGAGCGTAACACTTCATGGGGGTAACTGTGATAGTGTGACACTTTGGGGGTTTACCCAGACCACTAAGGGGTTCTGTCACTACCTATCCCGCAGCTCTGGGTGCTTCTGTGCTGTGTAGCTTTGGCTCAGAGCCATGACACCAGCAGCCTGCTCACAGAACAATGGTCTCACCCTGGCTTCCACCAGCCCAGTTATTCCTTTATTTTGCTTAAAACCATTTCTGACTTTCATGCCTTGTTACTTGTATCCATTTAAAATCTCTTTGTAGTTAATAAACTTGTTTTATCTGATCCAATGTGGTTAAATTGAAGTGTCTGGGAAACTCCATTTGGGATATCAAAACATGAGCATATTATTTCCATTGATAAAATAAGGGACCTATATAAATCTGAATTGTCCAGGAGAGGACTGATCAGTACAGGACATACATTCCTGGGGGCAAAATCTGGGACTGGGACTGTGTTGGGGTCACCCTGCAGTATAATTCAGGCTGGTAAGAGCCTAGGTGTGGCTGGCAGGCTGCCGCACACACAAAGACATAACCGGGAGTGACCTGCACGCTGGAGGTTTTGTGTGACCAATCCAAGCTACAGCAGTAAGCATTGTAAAGGACACCCCAGTTTAAAGGGCAGGGGTGATACACTACTCATTAGTCTGGATTGTACCCTGCATATGTCACAGGCTTGTTTGACTTTTTTTAAAATGCAAATCAGTTTATCATGTGTCTGTCATATTTTCCTAGCAACTTTATAGTGTTAGTCATTTCCTTTTGTGACCTGGTTAATAGCAGAAGCAATAGTTCTTGTCTCTCTGACGGCAGAATCCAACTTTCTGGCAAATCAAACAACCTTTCTGTGGTGAATTTCAGCATTCTAACAGTGGCAGCCTGTCCTCCTCATCTGAATGCCTGTATTATTCTTGGAGATGTACTGGACTAAACCAGAGATTATTTTGGGGTGGGGCCAACAAAGAACATCTTTTCTTCACAAGTGTCAACTGCATTATTTAAAACAACTTAATATCTTTTGACTCTGTTCTTGCACAGAAATTTAACAGGCTGTTAATATCAAACCACTTTTTGCCTCTAACCATTATTGTAATTCTGTCCTCTAGCTCTTTTTCCTCTACTAGGCTATCAAAAAACACCTTCCTAATCAGCAGTATACACGATAGGATAATAGATGGCACCAGAGCGAATTACTGTACTGTAATTCACTCTAGGGCGCAGCCTAAACCTCAAGATCATCTTTATGAGCAATGGCAAAACCTAGACAGTGAATGCAGCTTATTCACTCTGGGAAAATTCTGTTTTGTTTTTTTAATATAAATATATTTATGTGCATCTGTTTCTGTGTGAAAAATAATAATTGATTTCATTCTAATTTTCTTTTATTTGCAGCTGTCCTGGTGCCTGATGATTCTGAGGTGCAATACCCCAGGAGCAATGTAAGAAAACAATTGTGCCTTTGAGGGGCACAATTTTCTCCCTGCTTCTCCCTTTCTGTAGAGCAATAATAATTTACTGCTGGCTTCTACCAGCAAATTACAACCTGGGCAGGTAGTCATACCTATGCTTAAAGTTTACCAACACTTTCCATTATAAGATCCTGTTTTCAGTTGCTTATAATTTTGCCTAAATTAAATTGTTTGGGCTGAAATTTTTCATGCTGAGTGTCTGCATGAAGATGATTTTTTTTAAATGGTTCAGCTGTTTCAGTGTTGACTTCAGTGGAGTTATTTGTGGAGCAAGGCACTATTCAGTGTGAGTAAAGATATTAGAACCTGGCTCAAGGCATGGGTATAGATCAAGGATCGGCAACCTTTGGCACGCGGCACATCAGGGAAATCCACTGGTGGGCCAGGACGGTTTGTTGACCTGCAGTGTCCACAGCTTCGGCCAATCGCAGCTCCCACTGGCTGCGGTTCGCTGTTCCAGGCCAATGGGGGCTGCAGAAAGCTAAGAGTTAAGGGATGTGCTGGCCGCCACTCCCCACAGCCCCCATTGGCCTGGAACGGTGAACCGCAGCCAGTTGGAGCTGCGGTCGGCTGAACCTCCGGACGCTGCAGATAAACGAACCGTCCTGGCCTGATGGGCCACGTGCCAAAGGTTGCCGATTCCTGGTATAGATAGAGATCTCTCTACAGATAGCTAGACGTTGAATCATAGAATATCAGGGTTGGAAGGGACTTCAGGAGGTCATCTAGTCCAACCCCCTGCTCAAAGCAGGACCAATCCCCAACTAAATCATCCCAGCCAGGGCTTTGTCAAGCCTGACCTTAAAAATATCTAAGGAAGGAGATTCCACCACCTCCCTAGGTAACGCATTCCAGTGTTTCACCACCCTCCTAGTGAAAAAGTTTTTCCCAATATCCAACCTAAACCTCCCTCACTGCAACTTGAGACCATTACTCCTTGTTCTGTCATCAGCTGCAACTGAGAACAGTCTAGATCCATCCTCTTTGAAACCCCCTTTCAGGTAGTTGAAAGCAGCTATCAAATCCCCCCTCATTCTTCTCTTCTGCAGACTAAACAATCCCAGTTCCCTCAGCCTCTCCTCATAAGTCATGTGTTCCAGTCCCCTAATCATTTTTGTTGCCCTCCACTGGACTCTTTCCAATTTTTCCACATCCTTCTTGTAGCGTGGGGCCCAAAACTGGACACACTACTCCAGATGAGGCCTCACCAATGTCGAATAGAGGGGAACGATCACGTCCCTCAATCTGCTCGCTATGCCCCTACTTATACATCCCAAAATGCCTTTGGCCTTCTTGGCAACAAGGGCACACTGTTGACTCATATCCAGCTTCTCGTCCACTGTAACCCCCAGGTCCTTTTCTGCAGAACTGCTGCCTAGCCATTCGGTCCCTAGTCTGTAGCGGTGCATGGGATTCTTCCGTCCTAAGTGCAGGACTCTGCACTTGTCCTTGTTGAACCTCATCATTGTGTACACAGTTTTTATCTTTTAAACATCCAAATATCTAATTGTTCCTGAAAATCAGGTACTTAAAAGACAAGTGTCAGAAATTGCACCCACAAACAGGGGGCAAAAGACTTTACCCAGAATTATTAGCACCTGCAGTTTATAGGTGTAAAGAAAAAAGCAACCTTGTAAAAATCTGCTCATTTGTTTTTATCGTTATAAACGATTTTTTGAGTTCTCAACACAGGGTCACTACCACCTGACCTTCCCCTATTGATAAACAAGAGGGGAATCCGGGGTAGATCCCTGCTAAATAGGAGGTGGGTCCCAGGGTGGTCCTGTTATAGAAAAAATGGTTATGGGAAAGTGGGTCATAGTGTGGAAGTTGTTGAGAACCATTTTTTGAAACACTTTGTAATAAATGGAAAGGCTTATAAAACAGAGTAACAGATTAACTTCCACTTTCAGTCACATCAGTGAAATTGAATTATTGTCCTCACTATAACTGATGTCTAGGGTTGACACTCATCCATCAATGATTGTCTAGGGATAAACAAATCAATCCTGCCATGATGCTGAAGGGAAGAACTACAGAAGATAGCCATCACCAGGTGTCCTTTCCCACCCAAAGGGTCCTGAGAGTCTAGGTCAAGGAAAGTCCATTTGTCTTGTGTTCTCTGCACAGTATATGTGGAATACAGAGGGAGAAACAAAATATGCATCTGATCATATGTACGTGTGCAGTTGCCTGCTGTGTTATCACCTCATGGTGGAGAGTGGCTGTTTTCCAGGAACTCAAGCCAGTACTACCGCTGTGCAGAGTAACAAATGTCTTTGGGACAGAACTGTCCTTTGGTTCTGTGCTTGTTCATGGCTTAGCATAAAGGGCTCCTGGTCATGCCTGGGGCTCCTTGACTCCATGATAATAATAATACCAAATAATAATAAAATGGTGACTGAAAGTGAATATGAATAATGAAGCTGTTACATAAAATAAGAATAGGACAACTACACAAATCCATTTAACAGCATTTTCTAATTTCTCAGAAGTCACCCAAACCCTCTAAAAATACTGGTACAAATACATTAATTTAATTAATGATGATCTGGTATTGCTTCCTCATAATGCTACCCAAAAATACCATTTCCTTTCCTGTATTCATGCTATGATCCCTAACTGACAAATATTTTTCTCCGATGATGTTTGCATTGGAGGTTTGTGTATGCACTGAGAAGGTTAAGAATCAGAACAAAGTGGTGAAAGTCTAAATTTCCATAATTGTCTTTCAACAGAAAATTGGATTTTCAAGTGAAAAAAGTGTCTGCTTTCCATGGAAAATTGGTGGTCGGAGGCGGGGGGGAGGGAGTTGTCACACAACTGTATGCTGGAAACCAAAATTTTGGCTGAAACCAAAATTCTGCTATTCAAATTTCTGCCAAAATAGAAATTTTGTGTGGAAAATATAGATGAGGACAACCTTGTTTTCCTTTTTGTCAAAACTTTCTGTAGGAAAAAAAAATTCAGCCAGCTCTGTCTACAAGTGGATGACCCCAGTTCATACAGTACATTACTGTAGGTATGAGTAACTTATTCTATGAATCATTGAAAACAAACATTATATCCGGGAAAGATTCTCCTACCCTTATTCACACTGAGTAGCACCTGACCCCATGACTGGTTCAAGTTAAATCAATGGAACTGTTCAATGGTAGGCTATCGCACAATCCTTACTTGGTCACACAGTGGAACAGGGAAAGTAAGTGAAACAAACACATTGCGTGCTAACTACCCCATGTAGGCCCTGCTGGCATGCTCTAAAACAGGGATCAGCAACCTTTGGCATGCGGCCGGTCAAGGAAATCCGCTGGCGGGCCAGGACGGTTTGTTTACCTGAAGCGTCCGCAGCTCCGGCCTATCGTAGCTCCCACTGGCTGCGGTTCACCGTTCCAGGCCAATGGGGGCTGCGGGAAGTGGCGGCTAGCACATTCCTCGGCCCACATCGCTTCCTGCAGACCCCATTGGCCTGGAATGGCGAACCGCAGCCAGTGGGAGCTGCAATCGGCCGAAACTGTGGACGCTGCAGGTAAACAAACTGTCCTGGCCCGCCAGCAGCTTTTCCTGATGGGCCGCGTGCCAAAGGTTGCTGATCCCATCTCTGAAAGGTACCTAGTTTGCATTAACAAAGTCCTCAAAGGTACTTAGTTTGTGTTCATGTAGCTCTGTTTCAAACAGAACTATGCTAATGAGAACTAGACACCTTTTAGAGCATGCCAGCAGGATATACAGCAGGGGCAGTTAGAGCACAAGAAGTTAGTGCTTTACAAATCATATCCTTCTAATGCGCTTTGCCACACCATGTAGACAAGCCCTCAGGAACACATAGGTTATTTTTTGAAAGCATTCAGCATAGGCCTACCTTCTCCCTTTGCAAGTTCAAATCCATGACATGAAGCAATATTTTAATTTAAATTGTACGGTGCGCTGACCAAATCTCAGTAACAAAATAACTTTCAGAATAAGGCTGAGCAAAGTTTTGAACACAACTTCACCAAATGACCCATTTTCACAGTTTCATTCTAGGCAATTTTGGGGGCTTACAGAAGATGGATTTTTTGCATAATTCCAGGAAGTAGGGTTTTCACACTAAAAATCTGAGAGAATGTGCATTGTTACCTTTTATTTTATTTCATTTTAAGTTCACTTTTGCTGGAAAAGTTACCTATTTTCAGGTAATTCTTTGCTTGTTCCAGCTCAAAAATAGGTCACAGACAGTAGACCATTTTTGTGTGGGCAAAATGCACTAATATATTAAAAAGGAAATTTTTTGTTTTTTTCATTGAAATGTAAAAACATGCATTTCAAGTATTGTCCAGATTTTAAAATTTTTACAAAGATCAGCTTATCAAACAGCTGTGGGTTTTATTCAGGCAAAATTCCATAGGAATTTGCTTGAATAATTGTGTCTGAGTAAGGCTACTTTAATTTGCACTAAGAAAAGGAGTACTTGTGGCCCAACTTGATTATCATGCACATTGTGTAGAGAGTTGTCACTTTGGATGGGCTATCACCAGCAGGAGAGTGAATTTGTGTGGGGGGGTAGAGGGTGAGAAAACCTGGATTTGTGCTGGAAATGGCCCAACTTGATGATTACTTTAGATAAGCTATTACCAGCAGGACAGTGGGGTGGGAGGAGGTATTGTTTCATATTCCCTGTGTGTATATAAAGTCTGCTGCAGTTTCCACGGTATGCATCCGATGAAGTGAGCTGTAGCTCACGAAAGCTCATGCTCAAATAAATTGGTTAGTCTCTAAGGTGCCACAAGTACTCCTTTTCTTTTTGCGAATACAGACTAACACAGCTGTTACTCTGAAACCTGTCATTAATTTGCACTGGGACTGAATTGTCCCCTGGCTGTCCCCAGCATCAGGTAGTGAAATAAAAGGGTTGTAAAACCACCTTTGACCCCCTTCTCATACCCACGCACCCAGGGTTGTGCACTGACCAGAATTCAAGGATCAAGCCCATATTGACAAAACACTCCCAGAATCACAACCTCTACAAAGTCAAAAGTGTTCAATGCTATGGCTACTTGGAGGTAAAAGTAACATCTTGGGAGCAGCACCTCTGGGAAAGACATTCTCATGGCAACCTCCAGCTGAGGCCTGAGTTGGGCAGACACCTTCCTGGCAGCCTCTGAACAACCCTGTGCACTGGAGTCATTTACAAAATTGGCTTAGCTTGATTCTAGGATTGATCCTGCGAGGTGAAGAATGTGTCCAGTGATGTGTTAAAAATCTTCACCTCACTGGGTCGCAGTTGAAGATGCTCGGAAGCTTGCAGGATCAGGCCTCTAGGGCAGATCTTCTAAGACATTTGGGTGCCCGAATCTAATTAAAAATCAATTGGAATTGGGCACCTAACTCCCATCTGCACCTTTGAAAATGTCTCCTATAATGTACAGCATAGCTATACTGTGCTGAAGAGCAGGTGTCTAAAAATGTATTCTACATCTATTTTTTTTAGGGGCTGGAGAAACTTAAGAGAGCACCCTATAAAAATACTTAGCATTTACAATACATAGCAATATGTATCTTCAAAATGTTGTGAAACATAATTATCTTATGACAAATTAAGATTTGAATATTTCAAATATATATGATTTTTATATATAGTATGTTTGTTTTATATACTGTACCCAGGCTGTGACTTATCTATAAATAACAGGTAAAAGTGACTAGTAAAACACAGCTCTGCAGATGACGTGTATGAATATCTTTTTAAGAGAATTAACAGGGACAGGAACTATAGTGGGGATCATAAATGATGACAATAGAAAATTCTTTAGGGAAAATAGTCTGACACTGCAAAAATTCATTGACATATGTAGGGCAGCTGAAATAGCCCAAGAGCAGATACAAATCCTAACTGATGATCATGTGGTGAAATGTATTAGAAAGAAATTACAGGAGATGAAAACGCATAGGTAAAATGAGACAGAACTGGATGCACCCTGCTGCAAAGAAAAGGAAAATCCTGTCTGAAAGAAGCCATCAACTGCTAGAAGCAGTACTGGAATTAGAGAGGCCAAAAGCAGAACTTCAAATCCAGACTCCTTTGAATTTAGTGGAAAGTCAGATTCATGTGACTGGATCAGAACCTGTCCCTAAGTAGTTGAATCTGAGGTGGAGTCAAACCTGGAAGGAGCTTATTTTCTGCTTCTGGCTTGGATGTGGCTGAAATCTCACGAGAACAGCTAGTGAGATTTCTGCTGTTTGGGGCTGAAAGATTGAGGGAACAGCTCATGAGATTTCTGTGCCTTTAAATATGAACTCTTTGTTTTACATGCCAATGTGTATATCCGAAAGTGTGCTGCTGACATTTTAGTAAGAAGTCCATGTTTGAAAATTAGCTAGATTTGAAAAGCATTTGTAATTCTGCTTTTCCTGATCAGTTATTTAAGTATGCTTTATGTAATCTATCTCGTCCAGTAAGGGTTGTTCATCTATTGCAAATTGGAAGTAGGTCAATCTGAGAACTAGAGTTTCTCCAGTTATCTCACTCATGGATGTTGTCATGTGAAACTGCTAAAGGTTAATTCTTCATGGGGCTTGAGTGGTTTTATGTGTTGTTTGAACCTGCAGATAAACTAGCTGCAGACAGATTGTACCCTGGGATTTTAGAACAGAACACTAATTATAAGGGAAATTATTTGAATCCTTGAAGTGTGATCTCACTGGTTGTCCTTTGGCCAGTAGCACTTTTAGATTCTAACAGTAGGAGAAAGAGATCAAACTCTCCAGAGCCACAAGTTTGAAGAATTCTATCTGCAAAGTCCAGTCCTGGCTTTAGTTATGGTGGATCCTGTGCAATGAGGAGCTCTATAAATAAGCGCATTGAACACTTAATTCACAGTTAACACTAACCAACCTCTCCCTTTAGAACTAACATGAGCAAGCATTTATTAACTCTGCTAACCAATCACTGGCAAACAGGGAGGCCAAAGGAATATGAAGTGCTGCTGTGGAAATTGACAAAATTAACAAAAGTGCAATAGGTAGAGTTGAGAACAGGGTTACTTATTCCACCCTCCCCACACACACACAAAAAAAATCAGAATTTCAATATTGTTTCTATTTAACAGGGTACAAACTGGATCCATTTTGCACAATATTTTACTGAAATTTTTCATTTGCTGAAAACCTGATATTCGCTAAGAAAAGAACTGTTTTGGAAAACAAAGAATTTTGATAATGGTTTGGAGACTGACTCTGATTTAAAAGGTTCAGTTAACAAAAATCAGAATTTTTCAAAAAGTGGAAAATTTCAATCATGTTGACAGTTTTTCACAGAACTGTTTGTTTTTGAATAGAGGCCTGAAACAAAAAACAAAACAACATGCCAACAAAGAAAACTCAGTCTTTTTTGTGTGAAAAGTTTTGAGCCACTCTAGTAGCAGATATTAAATTTATTGGGAGGAAGGTTATTCTGACATCAAAGTAGAGGGATTATTTTCACTCCACACAGGTCTTGTCTATACTTGTGGCAGCATGTGAGGTACACGTGGTTACACACAACAATGAAAGGCAGGTTGTATCCACACAGCATTGTAAAACTACATGTGGCAGGGAAAGGCAGCAGCAGCTCTATCTACCCCGCTGCCTCCTTCTGCTGGAGCCTTTCCCTGCTGCCTGAATCTTTCACTCCAGTGGGGAAAGGCTCAGGTAGTAGAACACTACATTGCTAGAAATAGCAATGTAGACATGATAGGCACTACTTGGGCATGTAGAGAGCTGTGTAGGTTCTGAACACTAGGATTCTGGCATATCTGTACTCTACTTGCCTAAGCAATGCTTCACTGTCTACACCGTTAGCTGCATGTGCCACGTCTGTACTCTATATACTGCCCTAGGTGTAGACCTACCCATAGAGACCATAATTCAGAAAAATAGACCAGGATGTGACTGTCCCTTGCATGGTGGAAGTGGGAAGCAAGGTGCCTTTATGTACGTAAATCAGGTAGCTGTACATTCAGATATGATCATAGTTACCCTTGTGTGTACAACTTCAGTAGCTACACTCACCAATTAGGCACAGTATTTTTGTGTGCACAGTTGCACACCCAACTTTTCTGAAAATCTGGACCTCTACCTAAGCCTCTGGAAATGGTTTCCCCACTCATAAAATGATTACGAAGCACATTATACACTATCACTGCAAAGTGATGATACTGAGGGCAAGATCAAGTTAATATTGATGAAAAAGGCTAAAAAATTTACAAAATAAATAAAACACTGAAGTGTTATGATATATAACCACCAGTCAAGCTTTTAGTCGATATTTCAAAATTAAGACTTGTAACAGTTACTAGAAAATGATTCACTGGTAGCTTATGCATCACACTTCATGAATAATTATGCACATATTGAGAGAGGGGGAAATGGCAACAATATCCCTCATATAACTGGATACCAAAGATTTCAACAGTTAATCTCTGGCATAGTAACAAAGACAGAAAATTATAACAAATAGAGACAATGGTAAGAATAATATTCCTGTGTTTCTTTATCCAAGGTGAGTTAGCACACTATGGGTTTGATTCTACTCCCATTGAAATCAATGGAATAACTCTCATTGACTTGAATGATGCAGGATCAAGCCCTGATGGGCTGTCTCTGAACCTCTTACTAACAATGGTGACCAATTATTCCAAAAAGCAATCCCATTGGCTGATTTTTTTCCAAGGAGAGTAGGGGGTTGGCAATGTGATCCTAAAGCTTCAACTTTACCAGCTGTATTTCATAGACAGCCTAGGCTGATAATCTTTCTGTGGCATGTTTGAAGACCTCCCACAGCCAATGATACTGAAATGAAAAGAGGTGAAATAAATATATATGAAGATGCAGCCTACTTGCAGCCCAGTAGAAAATGAGAAAACAGCATAAACAGAAAGAACAGGATGAAGAAAAGTAATGAGGGTGTGGGTGTACAAATAGTAAATCTTCCTGCTACTGTTTGAAAACAGATTACCTACAAAAAAATTTATTACTTTTTTTGAGGCAGAGAGACTGGTCTGGCCTCAGTTGAGGGTGCTCCGTACTTTGAAAATCTGTCTCACTGCGGCTTGGAGAGCTGATTTTCAACAAGTCTGTGGAAATGCACTTACAAAATTTGTAATGACTATCTATTTGCATATGGAGAACCCCACTTTTGCAGGATCAAAGAGGCACAGCAGCAAATTTGCCAGGTGCCTATCATTTGTAATTGAAGTTTTGCAATTTACTATTTTAAGGAATACCTCCTCACTGTTTACTCTGTTGAACTTGAATTTTTGTCCTTCAACAGGGGACTAGTGGTGGCAGGGTATGATTTTATAGGCTACTATCGCTCTTATGGGTCCGATCATGTGTGTCCTTGAAGTTTGTTCAAAAGTTTAAACACACAAGCCCAAACCCATAAATCGAACTCCTCTCATTCAGATTCCTTTTCACACATCCGCAGTTCATCCCCACATGCATTTATGCATTTGCTTTACATTTTTTGTGATCGTGTTTTTACCTAGTAACATTGTAAATGTTTAAGCAGGTGAACATTTTACAGCTAAAAGAAATTTAAAGATGCCATGCATTTGCCAAACAAAGTTACCATGGCAAAGCATTGAGACACCTTCAAAAGAGCCTCTCTCACTCACTTTTTCTGTTACTCAAAATACAGGCTTTACAAAATTGACATCTTAAAATTAAAATGTTTTTTCTGAAAGTAATAGCCAAGATTGTAGAATATTTATGTGATCATTAATATTTGAATTTTGAATAATGTATACATATATATTTCCACAAAATAATACGATGCTTGTTATATTCCAAAGTCATATTTTTCCCCCATAACAAGTACAGAAGCAGTTTTATTTGCATTACTCACTGCAGGTATGTAATATCAAATTACACCACTAATTCTCTTTGTTTCCTGAAAAATATATCTGTGTGAGACATTTTTACTCTGCATACATAAAAGAACTATACTAATAAACATCTTTTATAAATGCAGAAATCTTCTATGCACTTATCATTTAACCAAATTTGGATACTTTCCCTGTGTTTATTTTAAAATCATACCATTTTCTTTCTTGTTAATTGCACCTGGTCCATACCAAAAGTTTTGTCACTAGAATATCTAAACTAGAGCCTTCTATTTTATCAGCAATGGCATATATGTATGTGCAAGGGCATACAGCTGCATATCAAATAGCACTTTCATGCTCTGCCATTCACCATCACTCTTCAGGATGCTGATGAATGTGCTGACAGACAAAGGCTAATTGGCAGACTGTACGGAGTCAGTTTTTGATGACACAATAGAAATAATAGGAGACAGAGAAGGTAACAAAGAAAGTTTAGAGGGAATAATAAAGGAAATATAGTCTGAGAATATTTCACATGAGGAGAGAGGGCAATCTGAAATACAGTGGGAGGGAACCAAAGGATTACATAAAAGAATGAAAGGGAAAAATGAAGAGGGGGGGTAACAAGTTCTCCATGTAGTCCTGGTGTGACAGACAGACATGATGATGTGAATATTTACAGCCATGTGAAACTTGGTTTGGGGTTTCCTTACAAACTCAAAACCCAGAGCTGGTTCAACAAATGACTGACCTGTTTAATGCCTATTTTGCATCAGTCCTCACTAAAAAGGTAAATTGTGACCAGATATTTAATACAATATTAACAACAAGGAGGAAAGGACACAAGCCAAAATAAGGACACAACAGGTAAAAGACTCTTTAGATAAGGTAGATGCATTCAAGCCTGCAGGGCCTGAAGAAATTCATCTTAGGGTGCTTAAGGAACTAGCTGAAGAAATCTTGGACCCATTAGTGATGATTATCTTTGAGAACCCGTGGAGGATGAGTGAGGTCCCAGAGGATTGGAGAAGGGTAAAGATAGTACCTATCTTTAAAAGGGGGAACAAAAAGGAGCTGAGGAATTATACATCAGTCAGCCTCATTTTTGATCCCTGGAAAGATATGAGAACAAATTATTGTACAATCAGTCTGTAAGCACCTAGAGGATAATAGGATTATAAGTAATAGTCATCCTGGATTTGTCAAGAACAAACCATGCCAGACCAGGGGTCGGTAAACTGCAGCTCTGGAGCCGCATGCGGCTCTTTGACTGCCCCCTTGCGGGCAGCCGTTTTTTGTGGGGGTGCGAGGTGGAGGCTCTGGCCGGGAGGTGCTTACCACAGGCAGCTCCCAGCCGGCAGCACAGCAGGCTTCCTACCTGCCTGGCCCCATGCCGCTCCCAGAAATGGCTAGCTGCTGGCACATCTCTGCGCGCCCCTTGAGGGGGAGGGGAGCAGCGGGTCTCTGTGCGCTGCCCGTGCCTGCAAGCCCCACTCCCACAGCTCCCATGGGCCAGTTCCTGGCCCATGGGAGCTTTGAGGATGGTGCTGGGGGCAGGGGCAACATGCGGAGCCACTTCCCCCCACCCCGCCAGGGGCACGCAGAGACATGCCGGCAGCTAGCCACTTCCGGGAGCAGCGTGGGGCCAGGGCAGGCAAGCAGCCTGCCAGCCGGGAGCCATCTGTAGTAACCACCTCCCAGCCAGAGCCTCCACCTCTCACCCCAACCCCCTGCCCCGTGTCAGAACTCCCTCCTGCACCCACACTCCCTCCCAGACCGCGCACCCCCTCCTCTACCCCAATTCACTGCCCCAGCCCGGAGCCCCGTCCTGTTCATATTCAAATGGCTCATTACCAAGGCAACTGTTGTCTACCAATAAAACTCTTGGAATTTCTTGTGAAAAGGAAGCGGATGTGCTCTGTCTTTACTAGTATGTTCCAACGTCCAACAGTTTGAAAAAGTCTACATTCAGAAATAAAATAGATCGGATAAATACCTTCAATCAAAACAAAGTATTGGTGAGTAGTAATAACTTTAATATGTTCAATTATTATTAGTTGATAAATTCTTAACTCTGCAAGTAGCTTTGTGTGTGATGTGGCTCTCGAAATATTTTGGTCAAAGACAAAAACCAAAAAATGGGTCTTTTTTGAAAGGTTGCCAACCCCTGTGCCAGACCAGCCTAACTTCCTTTTTTGAAAGGATTACTGGCCTATTGAATGGGAGGTGGGAGATGTAGACATAATATATATTGATTTTAGTAAGGCTTCTGACACAGTCCTGCATGACATTCTCATAAGCAAAGTAGGGAAATGTGGTCTAGATGAAATTACTATAAGGTGGGTTCAAAACTGGTTGAAAGACTGTACTCAAAGAGTAGTTATCAATGATTTGCAGTCAAACTGGGAGGAAAGTATCTAGTGGGATCCCACAAGGGTCTGTCCTGGGCCTAGTACTATTCAATATTTTCATTAATGACTTGGATAATGGAGTGGAGAATATGCTTATAAAATTTGCAGATGACCCCAAACTGGGAGGAGTTATCTCTTTGGGAGACAGGATTAGAATTCAAAATGACCTTTAGGAAAGATATGGGCAAACTGGAGAGAGTCCAGAGGACAGTAACAAAAATGATAAAAGGTTTAGGAATTCTGACCTATAAGAAAAGATTTAAAAAACTGAGTATGTTTAGCTTGAGAAAAGAAGACTAAGGAGGGACCTGATAACAGGTTTCAAATATGTTAAGGGTTGTTATAAACAGGATGGTCATCAATTGTTCTCCATATCCACTGAAGTTAAAACAAGAAGTAATCATCTTAATGTGCACCAAGGTAGATTTACATTAGATATTAGGAAAACCTTTCTAACTCTAAGGATAGTTAAGCACTGGAACAGACTTCCAAAGGAGGCTGTGGAATCCCAGTCACTGGAGGTTTTTAAAAACAGGTTAGACAAACACCTGTCAAGAATGGTCTAGGTTTACTTAGTCTTGTCTCAATGCAGGGTGCTGGATTACATGACCTCTCAAAGTCCCTTCCAGCCCTACATTTCTATGATAGTATGATTCTGTCAGCTTCCACACATGGTTTTCAGCACTGGGCTTCATTAATGGAGATACAAGTCAGGCTGGGAGAACTTGTGTATTTGAAAATATTTGCACCCACCCACAGTTCAGACCACTTTGATGTTTAATGCTTCAGTCCTGCAAAAGGGTCTGGCACATTTGAAATCTTCTACCCAGGCCTGGGCCCACTGGGACTTGGCAGGTTCAGTGCCTATGTTGCTGATTGCCAACTTCAATCCAGGATTTAGACATCCAAGTGGTCTAAACACTACATGTCAATAACTGAAGAGCCAGTTCTGCATCCATCATTATTTTCTTCTTACAAAAATGAAGACCTCTTAAGACTTGGCTGATATTTGACCATTTGCTTTTAATTTTTCAGTCAAAAATATAAACTTGAAAACCCCACCATCACACATATCACTGTGCAAAAACGCATTATAACTTCTAAGTCTCAAAGAAATGCACAGCCCATGTAAATGACCTAATTACTTTATCTACAGCTGGTGTGTCCCAGGTCAGTGTACAGATATATGCAAAAGCCAATGGCAGCTTTGGGAAATTAGCTTTTTGATTATAAAAGAGCAATACATGTGTTCTCTCACGTGTAAAGTGTGCCACTCACTGAAAAATAATCACATAACATTGCTGAATAGGTAACAGAATGGACAGGAAATGTACTTCTGACTAGGGGGTGCTCTTATTAGCCATGTGCTCAAGGGGGCTGGAGCACATGACTTATGAGGAGAGGCTGAGGGAACGGGGATTGTTTAGTCTGCAGAAGAGAAGAATAAGGGGGGATTTGATAGCTGCTTTCAACTACCTGAAAGGGGGTTCCAAAGAGGATGGATCTAGACTGTTCTCAGTGGTAGCAGATGACAGAACAAGGAGTAATGGTCTCAAGTTGCAGTGGGGGTGGTTTAGGTTGGATGTTAGGAAAAACTTTTTCACTAGGAGGGTGGTGAATCACTGGAATGGGTTACCTAGGGAGGTGGTGAAATCTCCTTCCTTAGAAGTTTTTAAGGTCAGGCTTGACAAAGCCCTGGCTGGGATGATTTAGTTGGGGATTGGTCCTGCTTTGAGCAGGGGGTTGGACTAGATGACCTCCTGAGGTCCCTTCCAACCCTGATATTGTATGATTCTAATATTATGTGTAATATATATGTTATGTTATTATATGGCTGTTAGATATTTTTGATGGTAACTTCACATGAGAGCTGGTCAGCTAATATCCTCTGATAATCTTTTTGAATTTCACAAAAATTTTCATATAAAATATTCTATGCCTATTTTTTCTTTATTTACCCAGCTTTTCTCTGGATGGTCATAGCTACAGGGATCATTATTAAAAAGTTAACACTTACCTCTGCTACAGTGAAGTAACTGAGGTGTCATGACTCTTTCCTGTTCCCGTGGCATATGAATCAGTGTTCTAAAAATTCACTGTAGCAATCACAAAATTCTGCTGGAAAGAATCACTCAGTAAAATCTATTGAGATTTCAGCCTACCACCTCCCTTTGTTTCATAACTAGGAGGTGTCTAATAAATGCAAAATCTCAGTGAATAGAGCTCAGCGGGACCTATTTTTTTCTCCTGACTCCCGTGATTATTATAATTTGATTTTTATAGGTGTCTATCCTAAGACCCCAGCTAGGGAGTAATCTTTACTGAGTCATGAACTTTCACATCATTAAATCTCTCTACATTTATTTTAAACATATCAGAAGTGTCAAGTAACTTTAGATGTACAAAATTTTATTTGCATTGGGTAAAGTGAAATTTAACCACTTGGGAAAATAAATGAAATAGTTTCCTGAACAGTCAGGAAAGCAGTGAGGCTCCTGAGTCTGTGATTCTATTCATATGGCTATATAGCATATCTCTTGCATAGGCCACGACACGTGTTTACAAGGACAAGAATCTGAGTAATTTCCTACTAGTTTGAAGGGAATATTAAACTCTTCTGTCATTAGGAGGTATATTATTTATGTTCCCTTTTTTATTGTTGTTGTTGTTGTCTATTTTTTAAAATATTTCATTGTTGGCTCAATGCTGACTCCTGATAGAAAATGATGAAATGCCCAATATGTTAAGAAACTTTATCACTAAATCAGGAGCAAAACTATAAATTTTGGCTTTTGAAACCAAACTGACTGTTGAGGATCATTTTGCTCCTGAAATATTACAGCAGTAATCAATTTGCTGTAAAATCAAACAGTTTACCTTGGCAATCTATAGATGGAAAATACGTTATTCTTGAGCAAAGTTTATGCCTTGCCCAAAGGATAAATTAAATTTTATGGGAAAGATATACATTATTATCTGCTTATCTGCTTAACATATTCTTTTCCACATCATTATAAATATTTTAATCATACATTTGATCTTATGTATATTAATATGGTAATATTTTCCCATATAGGACCAAACACAGTTAATTCCTCACAGAACAGGGGAGAATAGTCCAATCTTCACCAAAAAAAAAAAAAAAGAAAGATAAAAATTTTAGCAGAGACAGGTAAAGATGGGGCTAGTTTGTGATCCTCTTGTGAAATAAAATGTTCCTGAAGTGAGGGGAGGAGTCAATTAAGTCATTATTATTAATTATTGTTTTATTATTTCACATTTATATTACATTTAAACTCAAGATTGGAGTCATGTTACATTAGGCACCGCAGTGCCTTGAAGGGGTTTATAATCTAAGACAAGCAATGTCTGAAAAGTGTGGGGAGACCATCAAATATATACGTACTTATATACATTTGCTATTGATTTTTAATTGCATAAAGGAATAAAAAGGAATCAACTTTCCCCAGCTGCCCCTCTGCTTAACCTTCATATGCTGGATGATTTCCTCTGGAAGTTACCATTAAAGTGGGTATTCAGAAAGGATTTGATGGAGAAGAGAGGACTAAGGAAGGCCTTCTATGCATAAGGGACAGCATAGAAGAAATCCTCAAGATATTCGTGGGAGGAGTGAGAAAGAGCATGGCATTATTGGTGGGATAGAAAGTCGATGTGATAAGAGGCAAGAGTGGATAAGTAAAGAGAAGCAAAAACCAATGGACTACTTACCTGTAACGGTATTACTCAACGAGAGTAAGGAGGCAGACTCAAGCCCTCTGTGAGTAGTTTATCTGGCCATCTTTAAGAGTAGAACAAGACAGCAAAGAAGGAGGCCGAACGCCTCATCTGTAGTCTTCAGTGTCTGTCATCTCAGTCTCATGTTATTCACTTGGAATACTCAACGTGATCCTATGTTGGTCAAATGTGGAGATATGAGTTGGGATTTTCAAAGATTTAGACATGAAAATCCTACTAATTTCAATAGGAGCTGTGTGGTTTAACAGTCACCTTTGAAAGTCTCAGATATAGGTTGTGGTAATGTCATTTTCCTGCTTGACAACCCTTTTCCACTCTAAACACTCACTAGTTTTCTTTCTGTCACACAAGTTATCCATCTTCTATTTTTTTGGTGATATGGGTACTCTTGACATATTTAATTTGTAGTCACCTTAATCAGTACTTGCTTCTCCTCTTTGTTTTCCATAAGTACTTGTCCCCATCATTTTTTCTTATCCTAAATAAGTACCTAAAATAGCTATGTTTAGCCTATACCATGGCCTCACAACAGGGAATATCTCTGTGCCAAGAGCCTTTCCCAACTTTTAAAGAAAGGAAAATTTAAGATGAATAGCAGGAAAGGGAAATCCCTCAATATGGGATCCCAACCCTCAGTATGGGACCATCCTGCATTGTCAGGAAGATGAACTTGATAACCTACCAGGTAACTTAACTTACTCACTGGGGTGCTGTGAGGATTAATCAGTTAATGTTTTACAGCCCTATGAAACTGCAAAGTGCTATGTAAGTGCTAAATATTATTATTTTTTATTATATCCTTTGCACTTTACATGCAAGAGTGAACCATTTTGAGAAGACAATGCAAGTGTGTCTATTATTATCCATGTTCTCAATCATCATGAGCAAGTTCTGCAACTCAAATTTTCATCTCAAGAGTATGCTGCTGAAATGTAATTATTGGAGGTGTATTAATGGTCTGCTGTCTCAGATCTTTTGTAAACGTTAATCCTATTCTTATAAAAACCAACTCTAAAATGTAGCTGTTTGGAGTAGGGGCCTTCTTTTTGTTCTGTGTTTCTACAGCACAGTGGGGGTCCTGGTTGATGGCTGGAGCTCATAGATGCTACTCTAATACAAATAAATAATAATAGTCAACCAGAGGTAATGGTGTCACACAAAAGATCCAAAGCATACAATAACCTGAAAATTATAATGATGATGCAAATAGTCAAATTCTGCCAAGAAATTGTGACTCACATAATATGTAATATGGGAAACCAGATAGCAAGTGTGAAAAATCAGGACACTTTTTTGGGGGGGGACAGGGGTATAGTTGCATATATTTAAAAAGCCCCTAATATCAGGATGGTCCCAATAATATTGGGACATCTGGTCACCCTAGTGTTATAAATACTGAGATGTAATCACTTTATGAACATGGTATATAACCTAGTCAGTGACGGGAAGTTATTGTATACTGGGTCATCAGACTTTCCTGTACAAATGCATTGATCCAGCTTAATATGGGCAATGGGAAAAATAAATAGGAAGGCAACACAGTGGTCCCAGATAGCAACTTCCCAGAAAACCTCAGGAGGAATTACAAGACAATGGCACGTTTCCAGGCTATAGGCCACAATGACAAAGCTGTTTTGCCAGGCTGGGAGGCTAGAGATCAAAAGAACACTTAGTTAAAAGCCTTGCCAGCAAAAGAAGTGAGGAGAGGCTGAGGGTGGGGGGGAGACAAGCTGACAGAAGAAAAGCTCTGTGGAAGAGTCTATAGGGAATTAGTCCTGCCAAGGTCCCCATGTGGAGGATGGTTAAACACCTGGTAAACTATGCATGCATATAATCTGTTTTATTGTTTTTTAATATGTTTTCATTAAATTACTTTTGTTCTGAATAAATTATAATTGGTTTTAAGGAGGCTGTCTGGGGACTGCAACCAAAGGCCTGAGTCCTGAGTGGTAATGGGAAACTGTGAATTTAATGATAGTTTTGCCACTTTCTTCAGTGGAAATAAGATTGGGCCCAGTGGAGGGACAAGGATATACTTGTGATATTTACTATTCCTTATCTTTTGGAAATGAATGGCACAATGGAGGTGGTTCCAGTAATCATGGTATCTATCTCTCACAACTCTACTATATTTGATTATTATTTGATTCTTGCATCCTGAGCAGAAACCTACCAGATTTGTCTGTCTCAATTCTGCTAAAGCTGAATATTTTCATACATATGTATGTATATCAAGTTTTTATGAGTATAATTTGGGCTTTTCAAAATAGTGACACAATAACAAAGCAAAATTGAGACATGCATGTAATTTAAATAATGATTCGGTTTTCTCTCTCCCTGGTGCTGGCACTTTGATGGTATTTTCCCTTCCATCTTCCTTCTGCTGTTCGTTCCCAATGAATGGATGTAGCTATGAGGCGACCACACCTAATGCAAAAGGTGTTTGCTACTTCTGCCAACCACATATCAAACCTGAGGGACTTGGACGGTTGTGCATTTGGTGCTCCTGCTGAGTTTGCTAAAGGTTACTATAGCAGTACTCTAGAAACAGCTTAAGATGGGAAGATAAGCTACAGGAACTGTCAGGTGGCAGCTGCCATTTACCTCTGGACACCATTTTTCACTGTCATAGACCCAGATCTTCAGCTACAGCCAAGCAGCATATCTCAGAGGGGAGTGTGCAAAACTGGCCTTCACATTTCTTTTCAGCTCAAATACACTCAATGAACTGTTCACATCAGCTTACAGACATAGGGCATGATTTTCTCCTCTGGCAGATCTCTGCTCCATGCAAGAAAGAGTGGGGAGCATCAGGTAGCCAGTTACAGCTCCATGATTATCAGGGCTACATTCAGTCCTGACAATGCTTAGAGCTGCTGCTGCTGGGTTATGCTACTGGCATAGAGTTAGTAGAGGATAAACTGAGGGGAGTGGAGCTCTGCCACACCACCAGACATGTCCCCTGTGCAGGGGTAGGGAAGCAGTAAGCACAGACCCAGATCTGGCATATTTACACTTAGCAGAGAGCCAGAGGAGTGATCCTGCTGGGCATTTGCAGCCTGATCTGAGCAGTGCAAAGAGATTTTAGCACTGTAGAGAATCTAGCTCAAAGAATTATTCACAGAAAACACTCTGTGAATAATTTTAAAGAAAAGAAAATTAAAAATTGCTCAGGGGCAATTTGTGAACAGAAAAAAGTGGTTAAATTTACCTAATAAATTATTTACAAGGTGAATAATTCATAGCAGATACAGGACAAGTTTAGAAGAGTGTGGTTCAGAGTCAGTAGGAAACTCCTGTAGTAAATGAAGTTGACAGAGAAAACTTTGCACTTTGTAAGACACAGTTTACTAGGCTGCAACATAGGAATTTCCATATAGAATCAGAAGAGTGGTCCATCTAAAGCTGCAAGAAACCCTGTAGTGGACAGTTATGAAATAACGTGCCCTAAAGAAAGCTTCTTTTTAACCATGGCCCCAATCCTGCAAACACATTCATATGCTTTAACTTTAAGTGTTGGAGCAGAAGAACTGATCAGGACATCTTTTGATAAAGTGGTTTTTTTTCCACCAAAAAATGCCAGTTCATCAAAACCAAACCTGTTCACTGGACAGGGTCAGTTTCAACAAATTTCCTGACTTCAAAAAGTTGAGAAAAAGTTTCAAAATTATCAAATGTCCAGTTCTGACATTTTCTAAATGAAAAGTTTCAGTTCTTTTTGGTTCAAAATTACTTTTCATTTGGAAATTTAACTTATTTTATACTAAAAAAGGATGGTTAGGGCACTTGCGTGGGAAGGTCAGTTCCCTGCACTGCCACAGACTTTCTGTATGGCCCTGGCAAATTACTTGGTCTCTCTGTGCCTCACTTTCCCAGCTGTAAAATAGGGATTATAGTACTTCCCAGGAGTGTTTGTGAAGATAAATACATTAAAGATTATGAAATGTTGAGATACTATGGTAATGGAGGTCAGATAAGCACTTAAAACAGATAAAATTACTGCCCTGCTTAGCTAACGAGATCTGCTGAGATCACAGCCCAAAGGGAATTTTGTAAGGCCAATAGCCATTGATTATGTGAGGTACTATGTTTTGAGCCCTGCTGCTGCAGAACCAGCAGGAGTTACAAACACTACTCTCAAGAACAGTGATATCAGTGTGGTGTGAAGAAGAATGCAGATGCTCCATGCTCGGTTTGTTTTATGCTCCATAAGAAATTTTCTGAAATTGAAGAGACCAGTCTGACAGACATTTTCTCTCTCGTGCTGATTGGCTGGTTGCTCCAATGCCCTCCTACACAAGCAATTCACTTCAACCTCTCTCCATGTGTCCTCCATGCTCCTCTCCTTTCTTCCCTTCCCTTCCCTGTCTCTGTTTCTTTCCTTCCCCTTTTCACTTTGGCTCCCACCCCTGTATATCCGCTGCTCTTTCTTTTGCCTTTTCTTTTAGCAATTCTCATCCTTACAAAAACTCAGATTTGGTTTTGTAAGGAGGAGAACCACCATGATGTTGACAAACCATCACATGGATCACTATGCTTGAATGTTGTATCCCTTTTTCCCCAACTGCTCATCTATTTTTTCTAATTAGATTGTAAGCTGTTAGGGCAGGAAGTGTTTCCTACTATGTTTGTACAGTGCTGTGCACAATGGGTTTCAAATCTTAGTTGAAGCCTGTAAGCATAACTGCTATACAAATAATAAATAGGTAGTTATATAAGATAAATAATTTTTTTCCGGGCCAAATTCCAGATTGTGCCCATAATTATGCAACATCCCTGTGCCAATAAATAATGCAAGTGCTCCTACAAATTGGATAATTCCTGTGCAAATGTGTACCAGGAGTGGCCATTTCTACTGCAGCTACCTCACTTGTGTCCATAATAGTGAATGCAAATTAGGCATTCAATGGCACATGTACTTTGCACACCTAAATTCTTTGGAAATCTGATACTTTATTTTCATATTTCAAAGGAGTTGTTGCAAATGATAGCTTTTATGTTTTTAAACCACTATCATACAGTTTTGCTGGTCCATCCTTAACCAACTTTATATTTTGCTTAGCTTTTCCTTCTTGTGCACATTTATAATTTTATGTATAACCTATTTGTAGTTTTTTATTTATTATCTGCATATATGCTCACACAAAGTTGTGAATTCATTGGTTTAAGTTACACACTTAATGTTATTTTAACATAGGGATTTTTTTAATGTAATGATATTTAATTTGCATTAGCACAAGTGACATACAATGGATCATGCTATTATCATGATTTATATCAGATGAACTGGCATAAATTCAACATTATAAATTGAGCCTATAAATGAAACTATTATTTTACAGGCATTACTGTAATAGAAAGGCTAAGGACCCTCCAGTCAACCTTAGTCAAACCCACTCTTTAGAGTTCTATATTTTATGCCTGCAATAAATGCTTTTGTGAAAGCCCATAACCCACTAAAAAAAAGTCATTCGAAGTCTATTAATTATAATAATACTATCCAAAAAACTGTGAGGGCTTATTTTTGTGACATCACTCTGATTTCTTACTGCCTTAAATTATCCCTTTGTTGGCTTGCTGAGATTAACAGTCATACTTTTGTCATTAAATATAAGGAGTTTTAAAGCCTGATCCACCTTAGCTCTAATTGATATTGCTTTCATTTGGCAGATAGTGACCTGATTTATAATTTAAATATGCATCATTATATGCATCTCTTCTGTATAATGAAAAAGCAAAGTTACTCTCATCTTTTTCTGCAATGTTAACATCAAGGAAAAGTATCTTTCTTTTTTCCCTTTTATACTCTGAGCCTAATTGAAAACTGTTCATTGAATTTCAACATGATAGAAAAGTCTTTTTATCTCTCAATTTGTCCATTAGCTATTATAATTGAAGTATCTGCTACACAGCTGAATTGATATTGTTCTTGTTTAAATTCTGGATTTCTCTAAATCTTCCATGAGGCATCAACTAAAAAAAAATATGGGTTAGGAGACATTAGCTAGCAATAATGCCTAAATGGGACATTAGACTAGCACTCCACATGTATAAAGCTTCAGAAAGTAGGAAGTCATCTAATTTTGCTGGGGAACGTGTTGCATAATAATCTTAACAGCATGACCGTAAGGATTGCTAATTGCCACATCTGTTTAACATCTGTCAGATGTTTGCCATATGTTGCCATCAATATTCCAACTGAGTACATTACAGGGAGTTTGATTGTCTTCAACTGTTATTTATTTGCCACAGACATTACGAAAGCCAGTGAGTCTATTTATGTTAGATCACTAATTATATTTTAAAAGCTTAATGCAATGTCCAGTTTTTCAGGTTCTCTAGACCCCATTTTTGGGATGTAACCATTAACTTTACTTTTCTGCAACTTTCTGAACTGATTATGAAACTTCAACTTTATGATAGTAAATAATTTTTCCACAAAATAGCTTATTCATGTTATTTTATGCTTTAATAGTGAAGTTTTTAAGATTTGTTAAATATACCACTCATTTACAAAACCCTCTTAATAAAAAAAAGAATAATAATTAACATACTACCTAGATCTTATGTAGTGCTGTTCAGCAGTAGATGTCAAAGGGCTTTACAAAGGAGGTCAGTATTACTATCCTTTGCAGATTTATTAGCTATCATGTCCATAGTTCAGGGATGGAGATAGTTTCATTGTCAAAAAAGAGGGTTTGGTGGTTGGACTCCTGAGTTCTATTCCCATCCCTGAAACTGACTTGTTCTTCTGGAAAGCCTCACAATGACCTTGGATAAATCATGTAACCTCAATTTACCCATCTTTAGGAAAAGTTAACACCTACCTACTCCACAGATGTGACATCAGGACTAATTCATTAATGCTTAACCAGATCCTTGAGTAAAGGGTAACATGGTGCAAAGTGTTATTCATATATTTATATAAAAAGACCAATATGCTTGGTCTTTTAGTGATAATTTAAATTTTTTAAATCTATATATTTTACTGGACTATGCTAAGCAACACAGTACTTTTTTGTTAAATGTTACTATTAACTAGAAAGCAGAGATTGACAGACTGCAAACGAGGCAAAATATGTATGATCTGATTTAATATGAGTTGATAGATGTCACTGATCTTCATTATAAACAGTGTGTGTAAATTCCATATGATGTATTATTTATCCATAGTAGCTGCCTTTTTGTTTCATTAATAAACCTGGAAATCAGAGATATACAGTTCTGATGATGAGATTTTGGCAATACGAGACATTCTGGTATTTGTCTGCAATTGCTCAATTATTTGCTGATTTTTTTCTTTCTATATAAATTATTTAAAAATGGGATATTTGTTCAAGACTCTTTTGATTTTAGCTCATTTGTCCAGCTGAATTCTTTTTTCTTCTTTAATGAAAAAAGATAGTGCAGTGTAAGGATTTCCACTTTGACCTAAACCATAGCTCCTTTTAAAATTTCCATTCTATTGCACCACATGGGCTATGTTAAACTTGTTTGCATTAGGCTATGAAAGGTCTGATAATCTTAACCAAAGCTCACAGTACAATGAGTCGTCAGCTGAAAATAAATCATCTTTTGGTCAAAAGCACCCAGATGCTACTATACTACCCATAATTAGAAATAGGTAGTAGGATTCCACTAAGGCAGTGTTTACTGATATGCACATTTTGTCCTGTCTGAGGATATTAAAAAAGATACAGATGTCAAACTCTAGAGGGCACCAACAGTAGCAAATGGACATAGTGCACTATCTTAAATCTCATTTTGAAAACTAATAGTTAAACCTAATCTCTGATCTTCACATTTTTAACCCAAATTAATCTGAGAGGAAAGTGTGTCTAATATGTTAAAACGTTAAGGGAAATCTTAATAAAGTTGACATAACTGGAGTAACAAAAGCTTTGGATAAAGTCCCTGATTAGATGGATCACTTGATGATTACCTGTTCTGTTCATTCCCTCTGGGGCACCTGGCATTAGCCTCTGTCAGAAGACAGGATACTGGAATAGATGGATCTTTGGTCTGGCCCAGTATGGCCGTTCTTATGTACTAATCCTATGGGAACTTGCCACTTTCCAGGTGGATATTACCTGGGAGACAGTATATTTCTAAGCTTTTTAATGGGCATTGTTCTGGACTCTGGAAATCTGACAGACATGAATTATTGGAATTTCTTTCCCTTGAAGGAAAACAATTTTGGGAGGGGGGGCGGGTTTATGATAAATAGCTCAGTAAAGTTGTCTGTCCAGTCACAATGTCTGTCCAGCACACCAGTAGTTTAAAAAGTTAATAGGATGCTTGCATGCATTAAAAAAAGGATAGAGTAAAATAACATTTTTAAGTGAATGCAGTGGCATAATATTGAAAATAGGAGGCCTTCTTCTTGAGTTCTCTGGCCATTTTGTGGCTGCCCCACTTAAGGAAGAAACAGTAGACACTGACCGAAAGAAGGCCATTGAAGATGGTTAAGGATATATTGGGGTTTTCTTATGACAAGATATTTAAAATACTCGGGCCAAGATTTTCATAGTAACCTCCCAGTTCCCAAGTCAGTGGGAGCTGTGGGGGTGCTCAACACCTCTGAAAATCCTGCCGCTTTTCATGAGCTGTTGAAGAACCTGATTTTTAGAAGCACTGACTACCAGAAGCGGCTGTTGGGAGTTAATGGCAATCGTGGATCTTGAGTACCTCTGAAAATCAGGCTTTCTGTATACTTAACTCTTTGCCTCCAAGTGAGAAAATTTTGGCCTAAGTTTATTCAACTGACTGAGGTTTTCAAACGTAAAAAGTGATCAGTACCTTCCATTTAGCCCTTCCCATAAAAGGCAAGCAAAGGGACCCTTGAAGAAATGAAAGGGCAAAACATTTAGAAAAGGCAGGGATGAGGCTGGTTTAGGAGCCATCTCATCAAGCTATGTAATCCAATGACCTGGGTGAGGTGGTCAAGACTTTGCTTACACCAGTGAGTTCAGGCAGACCTTTAAAGGGAAAATTTCAAAGACACAGAGAAGAGTTAGGTGCCGACCTGCCATTGAAATCCTCTGGGAACTGGGTACCAAGCTTTCCTGTGTGCCTTTGGAAATCTTCAATCTTAATCATCTAAAATTGATCCATGTTCTCCAGCCAATCTCCTTATTTTCTTCTTACGTGCATTTCTAATGCTGTTTCTAGACAATTCAATTGTGATTTTCTTATCTGTATACCACGGAGAATACCATACAAGACTTTATAAATAGCCATTAAGTTTATCTGCCTGTCACTTGGTTTTCATTATGCCAGATGACAAATGTTCTTGTCAAGGTTCCTTCCCCACTCTGAACTCTAAGGTACAGATGTGGGGACCTGCATGAAAGACCCCCTAAGCTTATTCTTACCAGCTTAGGTTAAAAACTTCCCCAAGGTACAAACTTTGCCTTGTCCTTGAACCCTATGCTGCCACCACCAAGCGTGTTAAACAAAGAACAGGGAAAGAGCCCACTTGGAGACGTCTTCCCCCAAAATATCCCCCCAAGCCCTACACCCCCTTTCCTGGGGAAGGCTTGATAAAAATCCTCACCAATTTGTACAAGTGAACACAGACCCAAACCCTTGGATCCTAAGAACAATGAAAAATCAATCAGGTTCTTAAAAGAAGAATTTTAATTAAAGAAAGGGTAAAAGAATCACCTCTGTAAAATCAGGATGGTAAATATCTTACAGGGTAATCAGATTCAAAACACAGAGAATCCCTCTAGGCAAAACCTTAAGTTACAAAAAGACACAAAAACAGGAATATATATTCCATTACGCACAACTTATTTTACCAGCCATTAAACAAAAGGAAATCTAAAGCATTTCTAGCTAGATTACTTACAGACTTTACAGAAGTTTTTGAGACTGCATTCCTGATCTGTTCCCAGCAAAAGCATCACACAGACAGACAGATACCCCCCCAGCTTTGAAAGTATCTTGTCTCCTCATTGGTCATTTTGGTCAGGTGCCAGCCAAGTAATCTTAGCTTCTTAACCCTTTACAGGTGAAAGGGTTCTGCCTCTGGCCAGGAGGGATTTTATAGCACTGTATACAGACAGGTGGTTACCCTTCCCTTTATACTTATGACAGTTCTCATATAGTATGAGAAGACATCATGTGATTGTTTCAAAAAAGGAAAAAAAATACTTGTCAGCATTGTACTTAGCCTTGTAGTGGGTATAAACTCAATAATGCCAGCACAATCTCCATCCTTTTTCCTCCCTGAGGTCCAGGAAGAATGATCTCTATAGCTTTTGGGTGCTTCTTGCTATCCATTCTATTGTGGACAGTGGTGAGCTCCTTATCTGGATTATGGTTATGTGGCCAAAGCATTGCCTCATCTTCAGTTTGATCATTCCTAACCATTCCATGGAGCTTATACACTGAAAAGAGGGATGAGAGGCAATTGTCAACAGTTTGCTCTTTTAAATATGGATAGATATTACTCATGTAATTTGACAGTTCTTGACTCTCAGCTGTATAATGTCAGTGAAATGGTAGGAATTTCAGCAGCCTAACTTCTGTCTTACTTCAAGATAAGTTTATGAACTGTAGCCCGAATCCATGCAACGCATGAGCAAATCAAAACTCATGTCATGTTGAACTGCTGTACTGATGCCTGCTTCTTACTGTTGCTTGACATGTCCGTATGGTCTTAGTTGTGTGGCGGTTTGTAAGTTCATAATTACATTGTAAAGCTTTTGGGGCAGGGATTGGCTCTGATTATGTGTTTATACAATGCATCGTGCAATGAAGCCTTGATCCTGACTAGGGTCTCTGAGTGCTAACGTAGTACACATAGTGTGTAATAAACATGATGACAGGTGATGGTCAATCTTCATAGTCCTTCTACTTTCATCAGTTATGCACTTTGTCTACAATGTGGAGACTCTTTGTAGCATTAAAAGGCTTGTCAAATAATGTGAAAATGATAACTGACATTCATATTATGCTTTTCATTACAGAGATTCTCAAAGAGATATACAAGAATCACTTCACCTTGCCCACATAGGCAACCACCTCTGGAGACTGCTGTGGCAGCTGTTTTCCAGTGTATAGCAACACTACAAAACTGTTTAAGGTAAGTTATGTGTCATTGACCACATTTTCATACATTTTAGTTGCTTGACTGAATGTCTAATTTGTGCATCTGATGTGATGATTGCTATTGCACATCCAATTTGAGGAATGTTATGCAAAAATTACTGATTTTTCTGTTTAATTTTAAAAAATAACATTCGGAGGAAGAAAACACTTAATATTCTAAGACAGTGGTTCCCAAACTTGTTCCGCCGCTTGTGCAGGGAAAGCCCCTGGCGGCGCAGGCCGGTTTGTTTATGTGACGCTTCCGCAGGTTCGGCCGATCGCGGCTCCCAGTGGCCACGGTTTGCTGCTCCAGGCCAATGGGAGCTGCTGGAAGCGGCAGCCAGTACATCCCTCGGCCTGCGCAGCTTCCAGCAACTCCCATTGGCCTGGAGCAGCAAACCACGGCCACTGGGAGCTGCAATCGGCCGAACCTGTGGACGCGGCAGGTAAACAAACCGGCCCGGCCCGCCAGGGGCTTTCCCTGAACAAGCAGCAGAACAAATTTGGGAACCACTGTTCTAAGCTGACACCTCTTCTTGGGGTCTCCAAATTCATCTTATCTGTGTCTATCTTGTAAACTCCTCAAAGAGTTTTGTGTCTGTCCAGTGATAAGCACATTGTTGGCACTTAGCAAATAATAATAAATATTAATTAATAAAATGCGTGTATATAAATCAGGTGTGCAGTTGTGTCTTAACAATATGAAAATCTGGACCTATATTCCTTTTCATCATGTATCATTTTCAATATAAATACAAATAATTTTAGATTTCAAGAATATGAAATGTGTACATAAGCTTGTATTATTACCCTGTGTATAAATTTTGATGTAGGTATTTATCGAGTTAAATAAATGTAATTAGGGCCATATTCTCTTAATTGGCAGAGCTGTGCTTGGTACAGGACCAAGTGGGTGGAAGGCAACAGTAGCTTTCAACTATCCTTTTGCCACAATCTTGGGGACAATCTGGGCGTTGCCTGGCCTCCAACATGGGTTTAAACTTACACTAGGCTGCCCAAGACTCCATGGGTTTGTTCTGAGAGCTGGAAATTGCTGGGGCTTAGGCAAGGAGTGGTGCAAAATAAGGTTGAGAATCAGCTTCTTATTTTTTAAAGTGCAGTAATTATATATCCAAGGGCAGAGTTTGATCCAAAATGTATGATGTGTACTAGCAAAATCTCTTTTTTGATTGTTTTGCCATCTTTAGAGTTGGTCAGAAAATGGGCTTTTTCAATAGAAAAATTCAATGTTTCAAAAAACTAAAAAAAAAACCCCAAACCTAACACCTTTCAGTTTTCAAGAACCAAAAACTGTAAACATTCACAGAAAACCTGAAAGTGTTTGGCTGAAACCTGCCAAAAACTGAAAAAAATTCTGCTGAAAACTAAACCTTTTTCAGTTTTTGGCCAAAAAAAAAATTGATGTTTAGATTTTCAGTTTTCCAACAAGAAATAAAAAAATTTGGAGTAAAGCAGACTCTTTTCATAAACATTTTTCTTTTGTTGAAAATGCAGTTCTACAACAGAAACAAATCTGAGTGGAAAATTTTCAACCAGCCCTTACCACCATCGAATGCCAGGATGCAAATAGCTTTGCAGCCTCTGACATTTGGCCTCCAAACTTCTGATACTTTTCAACAAGACAGAACTGGCATCACAGAAATGGCAATTTTAATTAAAACTTTCTCATTCACATACAGTACTGCATATCAGCAACATACCTGAGAAAACAAATACTTCTCAGCATATACAAGTTCAGCAGTTTTGCTGTACACAAATAGGTGATGCTTTATAATAAAGGTGAGTTCCACATAGATCCATTTACCCCAAACAAATTCTAGCAAATTTTGATTGCTTCTCAGCTTTTTCCTATGGTAGCAAAGAATTTCCTGGTGCATTCCAAGACATGATTTTCAAAGTGTGTGAGGTGAGGAAAAAAATCAAATTAATTTTTCCTCACAAGTAAAAGACCTCCGACTACTACCTTCAGTAGCTCAGGTACATGTGCTGCGGGGCTATGCTGTTTCTCATGTGTCAGTGCTATGTACAATTAAATAAATAATCCACAGAGGTTACTGAAACTAATTCAGTAATAGCAAATTATAAACACAGGTCTGGAGACCAGGCTTTCCAAGTACAATAATACTCGTAAGGTGGGCAAGAACAATCTACAAAAACTCTTCCTAATCTTGGTCCAGATTTGGGGCTGAGATTTTTAAAGATGCTGAAGGAATTTAGATGTCTAGTTCTTATTTAATTTTAATGGAATTTCTAGTCTTAATTATTTTAGGAGATTTTTTAAATTTAACTGTAAGCTTTTTGTTTAAAATTATTGTTTTCTTATTATTTTTAAAGCTGTCTTTGCTACCTCTTCTAATGCCCATAAAAATACCTTGTATTTCAATAGCACCTTCCATCTGATGATCTTCAAGTTCCTTACATATTAGTAACTAAGACCTGTGTGAAAAGATACATTATTATCCCTGTTTTACAAATAGGGAAACTGAGGCACAAAAAGCTGCATATAAAACCTATACCTCTTAACTCCCACTCCTATCCCTAAGCCACAAGACCATCCCATCTGCCATTTATTATGGCCATCTACTGATTTCCCAACTGCTCTTTTTTCTACTTCACCTCTCTATTGGACACTTAACCCTACATTTCCAAAGTGGTGCCTGTAGTCTTTCAACTCCCATTTATATCAATCGGAGTTAAGATGCTAACTCAGTGCACAATTCACCCTTGGACAGAGAGGGGCCAGCACAAGAAGTGGTGCACTATGTTGGCCCGCTACACAGGGTGAAATTTCACCCTCAGTTCATGACAATTTGAAAATGTAAGACACGGGCTGAGTCTGTCTAGATGTGTATGATGTAACTGCTGCATAAGTACTGGCATCTTCCGCAGCAAAGAGATGCATGTGTCATGCTGAAAATTTGTTTCCTGTGGCAAATCTTTGGAAGACCCTAATCTGCTGTAGTCTTTGAGTCTCAAGACACTTCTTAGAATTATCTGAGTAATTTACTAGGGAAGGCATGGCATTAGTGGCATGAGCAGAGAACTGGGAACTTGATATACCTTTCCTTCAAAATTTGACAGTGACTCCCACTGTGATCGTGAGCAAGTCCCCTTAACCTCTCTCCCTCATTTTCCGCCAATCTGTGACATGGAGATAAAAAAAATATTCACCTCCTATGGATCCTATGGGTGCTATGAGGACCAATTAGTTAATGTTTGTCTAGTTCTTTTGAAAATAAAAACGGCTAAGTATGATTATTTGTAGCATATTCTTATTTCTTTGTTTGATTTGGGGGCGGGGAGGAGAGAGGTGCAGTCACAGAAACAGCCTCATGAGACGTACATCTTATTTTCATGAGAGTCCCCAGAGATAGCAGTTATATTACTCAAAAGTTAACTTTATGTTGTAAAATACAGGTAGCAACCAGTCAAAAGACACAAAGTGTCTCTGGAATTTAAACTTGAGTGTTTTGCTTAATACAGCTGAGCAGAAATTTGTGCTGTCAGTGAAGTTTTCAGAGTCGGGCTATGCTATTTAAAATGGAATTTCACACTAATGAGACTAAAATAAAATAATGTCTGGAAGGAGATTTCAAAGTACACTCAATTGTATCAGTCACCGCATATAAACAGAGAAAATTGCATCCGTAACCAAACAGCATCCTCTGCTGGACAATAACATTTATTCAAATGGCTTTTACCGAAATGTTGACATTTTGTTTTGAAGACAATGTTTGGAGTCATACTGATCCTGAAGGAAAAGGGGAGAAAGTACGGTGCTATAGATTATACATTTGGCATAAAGAACTACTGTAAACATTAGTCTTTAAAATGGTGCTTCATGTTAAATCTCTAAATCTGGATAGAAAGTTAGACTCCATTTACTCCAAGAGTAGATCTTAGAAGCACAGAATCGTAGGACTGGAAGGGACCTCGAGAAGTCTTCTAGTCCAATCCCCGGCACTCAAGGAAGGACTAAGTATTCTCTAGACCATCCCTGACAGGTGTTTGTCTAATCTGCTCTTAAAAATCTCTAATGACTGAGATTTCACAGCTGCCCGAGACAATTTATTCCAGGGCTTAACTACCCTGACAGGAAGTTTTTCCAATGTCCAGCCTAAACTGCCCTTGCTGCAATTTAAGCCCACTGCTTCTTGTCCTATTCATTTTTAGCACATTTTGACTTTATCCTTTCATGTTTTATCATTAATATAATTCCTTTGTGTGCGTGGAGGGGGGGATATTTATCAGACCTGGGTTAATAATTTGTAACAAATAACATTCAACAAATGCACTCGCTCTCTCTGAATAGACTGTAAACAATTTACAATTTTCTCCACTGTATTTTTTTATATAAAAATTTTTGGGAAGGAATTTCTGTAGCTAATTTTTAGTCCATGGTTCTTTTATAAGCAGTTTGTTGCCAGTATTCGATACTCCATCTGTTCTGAGTAGAGACACTTGGTATGTTTCTGTTCCTTGGATAAACCCTAACTCTCATAATCAGGTTTCCAGTGCAAATCTGAAATTAGCTATCAATGTCTATTCTACAATATTCCCTTAAAATTCACTGTTCTTGCCAGTAAACTCATTTGCTACAAGGTTCACAGAAAGCAAACACCGAAGGGAGTGTGACCACAGTCAGAAAGAATTAGTTTTAAAATTCAAATTAATATTAGCTGCATTTTTGCATAGTATTTGCCCAGCTCTAATATTTAACCACAGAAATTGCTCTAAAGGAACATAAGACATTACCCTGCCATATTTGCTATCCTTTAACAATTTCATGCTCCTTTCAACACCTGGACAAATAGACTCTGACAATTTCTTGTGACATGATGTAAACCTTTAGGAAGGATTATTAACTTCGGAGTGCATGGGTGATGCAGAGTTCAAGAACATCCCTGGTGCGGTGCAAAAGCAAAAGAGGCCTTAGGTTAGGACTGAATAAACCAGATGCCCCAGTAATTTAGAGGTTTGTAGTTGAAATTGCTCAGCATGAATGTCAGCTGGGTGTTTTGTAAAACAATCACTATAAACAATTAAAAATGTGTTATCAATAGGGCTCTTTGCAAACCAAACCTGGCAAAAAAGATTTGTACATTGTAAGGCCAAAAGGGACCATAAGACCTCCTGTGTAAAAGGCCAAAATTAGGATCCCATGCAAACGAGGCTTAGCCTAAATGGCCAGTATGGGATCAAACCTTTGACCTCAGTGTTAGTAGCACTACAGTTTAACCAAATAAGCAAGCCAGCCCACAACAAAAAGCTTTCTCAAAACAAGAGAATGAATGAGAGGCCTTTATATAGTCAGTCTAATGCTCTCCCAGCTGACCTATTTTTTTGTCAGGTGAGTAGGGTCAGTCTATACTGGGATTTATTCCTTAAGGGTTATATTGAGTTTTTAAATTCAGTCCTGGAGGCTGGGGCAGTGCATAGCTGCACTGTTCCTTCCAACTCTGAGACACAATTCCTTCGCTGCTCCACACTTGCTCCAAGGATGAAATGTGCTACTGCAGCCTTTAAAAGAGTCCTGCTTCCTTCACCCCTTGCAGTCAGTCAGCACCACTGGCTGTCACACTGGGAAAATGGGAAGAACCATCATTGCACCAATTTTCTTGTCCATTAAATGTCCATTCTTGTCTGTCATATTAAACATCACAGGTACTAATAACATATAAAAGAGCCTTTACACACATGAATCATCCTATTGAACTCAGTGGGAGCATTTGTATGATTAAGGAATATGGGCATGTGGTTAGGATTTGCAGGTCCAGGCACTAAGAATGCAGTATACTCCCCACTAGTTTCATAAATGCTTCAAAATTATACAACACAAAATGCATTTTTCCCCAGTCTTATCCATCATCACTATGTCAAGTTGAAGACATCTTTTAATTAAAAAGGTGGGAAGGCTTGTCTCCTATGGCTAATATAGAAGCAGTGATCATTTTTACAGTCATCACACATAGTGAAACACTCTTAATTCCTTTTATTTCTATTTGCACAAATTGGGGTGGAAGGGGGGTGGAGGAGCCAGAGAGAGTTTTTATTTTATTTTATTTTATTTTATATATTTTGTGGAGAGATCAATAGGCATTACCAGTACTTAAATTATGTGGCCTTATCTAAATGCTTGGACTTTATGAAAGATGATAAGATTTGTAGAGAAAAACCTCAAAGAAGAATATTATTCTTGGTAAGCTTTGGTGTGCATGAGTTAATAAATTATAGTAGTCCTGGTCCTTACGAATTCTGTTCTGTCTAAATTTCAGTTTTGTTTTCCACTTTCCCTCCCTGGCGGAGTTGAACCTGGGAATAGCATCACTCAATGGCTCATTAGTTTGATAAACTGGCATAAGTGACTATAGCTACAATAGGTACCTCTAGAACAGAAGCATTTATGGGGCTCACGGGAATTCTGAAAAACACCAGAAAGTCTTTAGGTACTGAATCACAGCCAAGTATTCTGAATCTTTAATTTTTTTATTTTTTTTCTGCAAGAATGTCAGCACTAAAATATGGAATATGCTTTTCCCACTTGGTTTCTATTACTTGTAAAGCATTCAAAAGCTTCTAGAATAGAATTATCTCTGTACCATGCTAGAGAGCAAGCAAAACTCCTCCGAGTATTAAAGGAGTCCCTCTGCTGGGGTTGCTTTCCATTTTCGACCCAATAATATCATAAAAATGACTAAATATTAGTCTTGAGCTGTGCAATTTTGAATCCATCATATATTTGTTAGTTATCATGTTTATCCTAGCAGTGTTTCACCATGCTGCTTTATTTATACAACACATGGCTAAATAAATTTCACAAGATAACTAGTTTATTTTCAGAAGTGACATATCCATCAAAATAACCTGTTAATTATGACATAGCAAACCTTCAGTATAAATTGTTTGTTTTAAAGGTTGTTCAGGTTATGATAGCAGCCAACCAGTATCTAGGAAAAAAAGAGAATTTTAAAAAGAAGCACAAAGCAATAAGAGAAAGAAGGAGTGACAACCACAACAGAGACAGGGCTGGCAAAGATGAAAAGTAAGATGCAGATGCCTTTTTTTAAAAAATCCAACCACTTTAGAATTCTTTGTTGTGGCTCTGAGGAAGCACATACTAAGCTTAAGCATGAATGGGAGTTATGTATGTATTTAAAGTTAGGCATGCAAGTATGTGTTTTGCTGAATAGAGATATATTTAAGCGTATGCTTAAAACTAAGCCTGTGCTTAAATGATTGCTGAATCAGGGCCTGACTGTCCCAAATAGCAAGAGGGAAATTAGCATTCAGTGCATCACTAGTAGGACTCTGGGTTTTCCCAAAGCTACAGACAGCAGATCTAGGCTGCAGAACCAGGGCCGGCTCTAGGTTTTTTGCCACTCCAAGAGCGCAACTGCCCAAGCAAAAAAAAAAAAAAAAAAGGGTGGTCGGAATGCTTACTTTGCCGGTCCTGTGCAGAACCTGTTGAAGAAAATATTGTGAGGATCAATTAATTTGAAGTTTTAGGACCCAGTTTAACTCCCACTGAAGTTGCTGACCACAAGATGCTAGGTACTCAGCACTTTGGAAAACAGGCCACTCATTGAAGTACCTAAATATGAATTTCACCATTTCATTTTACAAAGCTTGACCTGTATCCTGTAAATGCACAATATTTTTCCAAGTTAAATGAAGGTATAAATGGTTTGATATTAGGCCTAGATCTTCAGAATTATATGTTTGTGCACTTAAAACCTAAATCAGGTTGTGCATTTACCACAGCTCTGCATACAATTGGTGCATATGCAAACAGACAGCATATGTGCACGCAAATGATGCAGCTGGTCATTTGTTTGTTCAGCTTCACACACACTGTAAGTTAACATGTAAATTCCAAAAAGTGAGGCTGATGAACATTAGTAATAAATCATTGATGTGTGGAAATAAATATGTATAATCAGAAGCTTACCTGGAAACTGAGTTTAATCCAGGATACTTACCCCTAAAATTTCCTAATCATGGCCCTGCATTTTTTATTTTGTGATGGACAACAAAGCTTGATTGCTGCACAAAACCCTGAAAATTTACCCAGCATAGTTTTTAAACCAACTTTCTGACAATGAATAATTAGATATATTACAAGGAAACAAATTGTTATTTGGTTATATTATTCATTTGAGGTATATTCTCTGTTGTCAGTGTGTTATGTGTTAGCACAGTGAATAATATTCACACCGAATTATTTTAGGGTTCATAGAGCAGTAAGAGATATCTTCATTTAATCCGATCGCTTAATCTGAGAAGCACACTTATATTGAAAATACTGTATAAATAGAGAATGTATTTGATGTCAAACTACCTACCTTGCATTATGAATTGAAATGACATTATTTTAAAACATTTGAAAAAGAATTATTGTAATTATACGTTATCATCATGGAGACAGATTACCTATTCTTTTAACATAATTAATTTGATGCACAATGAATTTATGTTGCTGCATATGTCATTATCCATCAATATAATGATGAATTACTAAGAATTATTTTCTAGAATCTTTATTTTAATTGCCCTGTTTATTTTTCTATAAATCCATCCTTCATTTGTCTCTTTCTCCTATCTCTGAAAATTTTAATTACCATTTACATTTATTTTCCTTTTCTCGCACCCACTGGACCTGATTCTCATTTCACATGCAGTGGTTTTACCCCACTGTAAATACACTGGGTACAGGGGAATAAATCCTGATTTACATCAGTGCCTGCAAACTTAGAATGAGGCCATATGCCTTTTTTAATTCCAATAATTTTTACCTTTGTACTTTTCGTAATATTTCTCTTCTCCTACACCCATTCCTTTAACATTCCTTTAATCTGATTTTTTTTCTCTTCCCTGTTAAACCTTTCCCACTCTATCTGGTTTGCAAGACAAATACAACAATAAAAGGTATAATATTTTAGGAGTTTGTCTCACTTTTAGAGCTTTATCTATAGTTCATATAAATTAAAAGGTATCTTTCGGTTTACTTCAGGGGATTTTGGATCAGCTCTCTGGTTTTTCTACGATGGCAAGCTTGGATAACACTGCCCCTGTGTGATCTCAAATGACATAAGGATGTCTGGAATTTTTGTATAAAGGTAATAGTATATGCAGTTCTTGCTGTGCATAAATCCCTTTCCTTGGGAAACGAGTTAGGCCATGATTGTCCAATGCAGTGCTCTGAAATGGCTGTTTAGAATTCCCTGGTTAGGGAACTGTTTACACCCGTATGTTTTTTAAATTCTTCTTTCATGATTGACATTTGTCTTTTTTGGGTCTAGTTCACTTGCACAGCACTTGGAGAGGGTCTGCAGCAGTGTGATATTTTCATTTCAGTCAGGTTAAGGGTGAAAAAGATTACACATGCATACTGATTTATGCCTTATAGATTGGAAATAGCGTCAGGTGTGAGCTCCACAGAGTCTGCTCGGCGGTTCAAGCTCTCAGTCTAGTATTATACTGGCAAAAGTCAATCCTCGTAAAGCAAGGTGCTTTATTTATTATTTATGTAGCGCCAAATGTTCAGTAGGCCCTATAAAGTCAGATATGAAAACCTGGTCTCTGTCCAAAACAGCTTTCAATTTAAATAAAGCCCTAATCCTGCAAACATTATGCACTTGATAAAATTTACTTCTGTGAGTCAAGTTATGCTATGCTTAGTGTTTATAAGAATATTTCTGTAGAAACATCTCATGAACTGGGTGATTCTTTTGAAAGTTAAACATTGTTTAGTGTGATTAAATATGGAAGTTCGCTGAATTGATCTTCAGCGGTGCTGTAACTCAGAACTGCTTTCTAACATTGTGTGTGAAGTTCCACAGATTAAAGAGTACAAGAGTGCAGCTTCACCCCTTTTTCATTTCAGGAGGTGTTGGCAAATGTCTTTCCTCAGAGTGCCCTCAGTTCTTTCCTTGCAAGCATAGGGAGCTAAGAAGCTCAGGCTGCTATTGACATGCTGGACTGCCCCCAAAATGCTTGTTAGTAGAGAAATGGCAGGAATAAGGGGAAATAAATTCCTTTATGAACTGCCAGCTGTAGGAGTGATGTTTGCCTGCATCTAATGCTATGTCTACACTATGAGTTAGGGATATAGTTTCCAGCTCACATACACATAGTTGCACTAGTCTGATGAGAGCTACCACAAGTATAAATATAGTAGCGTAGCCACGGTAGCATAGCTTAGCCGTGACAAGTACAAACCTGCCTGAACCCCATAAGTAAGTACTCGACAGCTGCACTATTTTATACTTGTACTTCCTATGAGTTAATGTAAGTCTTCTTTTTAATCCTATTCAGCTGACTGAGCATCAAGAGTAACAGTGATTGTTGGGGAACTGGATGGTTCCAAAGACTGGTAATGCATTGGCTACTGTGCCTTTCACCTCTGTCCACTGGCACTGGAACAGTTTTTCTAGTGGGGGTTCTGAAAGTCATTGAACAAAACTGTAAACCCTGTATATGATGGAAACCACTTCAAGCCACGGGGCGCTGCTGCATCCCCAGCACCCCTAGTTCCAGCGCCTTGGTCTCATTGGTTCAACTCCAGTCTTCACTGGTATCAATTAAAAGTTGTTACCCAAGTGTCTCTGGACATCCAGTCCAAAGGAGAAGGCACATTAGTGAGTAAATTTTCAATTCTGTTGCCCATGCTGTATCTGTTGTGTGGATAAAGGAAGGACTTCAGTCTTCCTGGGTGTCATTCTAGCCCCTTCCACAGGTAATAAATTCAGTGAAAACAAACAAAAACCCAAAACAAATAATGTCTGAGATCTGTAGTATTTTCTAATTGGGTCAGGCTGATGTTCTGATGGAAGGGCAATAACACAGTGAAAACTTATGAAAACAAATTATTCTACACTCCAAAATACAACTATAGCTGAAATGAAGTATAGTACTATTGCAGAAAAAAACAATTTGGTTATATTTACCTTGGATAAAAGTAAATATGCTGGAAAAAATAGTAAAAAGGGTGAGAGCTAATGTTTCAATGATGAAGCCTTCTCTAAACTGTGGAAAAATAGATTAAGGTTGATTGTTATAACTATCCTAACCATGATATATTTTGGACACACTCCAAAGAAAGCGTCATTAGCACTTACCATATTTTCTACTTCTAGGTTGTTTTCATAAACCCATTTTATAGGCAATAACTATATATTTATGCTGACACAATAGAAGGTGTGTTTCCAGAGTTTCAATGGAAATTCTGTAAGTCTAATCTAGTGTGATTTGAGAATCCCAAATGCATTTCTAAAACCATATCAATGTTCAGGATATAATAACCACTGTGGTTTAATTCAACTTTGGGGATTATTCTAAATCATTTTATGGTATTATTTAGACATCATATCTAGAACTGGGATTAAAATTTACCTGTAGTTTCAAAGGGGGATATATGTAGTGTTTTCAATCATCATCCTCCTGTACCTACCATGTGTTATTCAACACATTTGTTCAGCAGGCTCTGCTCTGGAGACCAGAACTAGGATTTTCCCCTCCTGCATCCTCGTCAGTCCTATGTCTGTAGCATATTATTTTGGCAAAATAAATCACCAGAGATATCATATAGATGCCACTTTCCCAGGGGAGTAAAACTAGTTGTAACATGAACTGTAATTTGAAACTATCCGTTTAGTGTATACACTAAACTGCCAGTATTTATAATTAACTACACATAAAGGACTAGGTGAAAAGAATATTCAGAGTGCAAAGTCAAGCACTCAAAAGTGAGGAAATATCAGAATTAAATTTGCCTGTTCAACCTTAATTTGCCCCCTTTGTGCAACTGCATTAGGATATAGTCTTTAATCACATAATACTTTTCCAATCTGCTCCCTCTATGGTCTTCTCCCCTCTGCATTTGAGGGAAACTGTTTTCCCTTCTATTCTGCCTCGGAACTAGCAGAGGAATCAGTGAGAGCACAGCAAAGAGATTATTCCTCCTTTTACAGTTGATACCTAGTACGCAGTAGCCTACGGAGTAGAGGCACTTAAAAACGAGGAGGCCGGTGGCACCTTAAAGACTAACATTCATTTGGGCATAAGCTTTCGAGGGTAAAAAGACTCCATGCATCTGAAGAAGTGGGTTTGTTACCCATGAAAGCTTATGCCCAAATAAATGTCAGTCTTTAAAGTGCCACCGGATTCCTCGTTGTTTTTGTAGACACAGACTAACAGGGCTACCCCTCTGATACTTGGAGGCACTTAATTTGCCTTGCAGTGCTTGTAAATATCCGAGCTGTGGGAGCAGTCCCGGGTGCGCCGTGTGTGGGATGGGTAAACACGAGCACCCTCTTGTGCAGAGCTGGGGAGAGACAGGCAACAAGCAGCGTGGAGCTGTATGAATGATAACCAGCAAGCCCCAGCCTGCAGACACACACACAGCACCAGCCTGCACCGAGTGCCTATGGAATCCGCAGCAGGCTGCCTGGCGCTGTACAGAGACCCGGCTGCAGCCTGCCCAGCGTAGAGAGACTCTAAACAGGCACCTGCCGAGAGCCGCCCAGAGAGGCGAGGGGCAGCAGCCGCCCGCTCCCCTGTGTCCCCACGTGCCGTCCCAGAACTAGCAGGTGGGTTCCGGGCCCCGTGAGGGCAGCGGCCTCCGCGGCTGTCACTGAGCATGCTCACAGCGCGCGGGCACGCTCGGCTTGGGCTTCTCCACGTCCGTCCCTGCCCGGGGCGCGGGGGTCCCCGCCGCCGCCAGTGAGCCTCTTGCCGGGGGGTGGAGCTCCCGGGCCAGGCCGTGCCGCGCGCCATGAACCCGGGCGGCGGGAGGGCGCCGGGCTTCCCGGGCCCCGTGCCGTGTAAGTGCCGAGCGGGCAATGCGCGCTCCGGGGCCCGCGCTGGGGAAGCCGAGCCGAGCCGGGGCCCGGGCAGGCCCCGAAACCTGAGTAGCGCAAGAAGCGGGCGGGAGCCAAGCCCGGGAACGTGGCTCGGGGAGGAACGCGGGGGAGAGCAGCCAGCGGGCTGGGCGGGCTGCCCCGCCGCGCAGCGGGGGCTGGGGGCGGCCGCGGAGAGAGGCTCCCCGGGCGGCCCCGCTTCGGAGTTCCCCCGTCGGGCCGGGGCCTGGGCGAGCAGCAGGTGCCGCCGCCCCAGGCGGGGAGCCGGGGCGCAGCGAGGGGCCGGTCCTCGGAGAGAAGGCGGGCGGCGGCCAGAGCCATCAGCCGCCGCTCAGCGCGGGAGGGCGGACCGCAGCGGGTCCCGGGCTCCGACGCCCCGCCCAGGAAGAAGCCCCTTCTTCCCGGCAGCGGGCGAGAGGCGCTGCCCGGCGGAGATGGACCCTGGCCTGCTGCCGCCCGTCCCCAGCTCTCCTCCTCCGGCCACAGGCTTGCGGAGGAGACGGGCAAGGGGGGTGGAGATCGGGGGTCAGGGAGAAAGAGGGATCTGGGGGGTGAGGGGCGGGGACCGTTCTCGCCCCCCACTGGGGAGGGGGCGTGAGACGCTTGTGGGGCGTTGGGGGCGGGCAGAAGGCTGGGGGCGGCAGGAGTAGGGCACAGAGGTGTGGGGGCAGACAGGGCTGTTAAGGAACAGTAACGGTAAGAAGGAGGAGCTGTGAGTGGGGGAGAAGGCAGCGGGAACAGGTCGGGGACTTAAGGATAGGCCACATGGGGCAGTTAGGGATAGGGGAGGCAGGGGAAGAAGTTGGATGTTAAGCAGTAAGGGCAAGGGAGGAGGCGGGGCAGAAGGCGGTGGGAGGTAAGGGCAGAGGGGAAAAGGCCGTCTTGCTGCTTGGGCTCTGCTGGGCAGCACAGAGGATGCCTGCAGGGGAGCCAAGCAAGAGTTACCCTGACACCTCACTCCATTCTGCTTCCAGGACTATCCATGTTCATTAAGGACCCATCCACCCACAATTGGAGCACTGGGCAAGGGGCTACATTTTCTGGGAAAGCTCCCCAGGTGCATAGGGCAAGCCCCCTGGGCTTAATGCAAGGAGCAATGGTGTAGGTCCTTTGGTCCAATTCACAAAGGCATTTTGCAGTAGTGCAAGCCTCCTGGCTGTGAGAGTGTCACTGCGCAGCATGCAAAGATGCAAGTTCCCAGAGCGCAACTGTCATGTAAGCCCCTATAGCCTAGTGAGTAACATGGAAACAGAATGTAACATTATCAGCAACCTAAGGTTCAGCATTGCAGGCATGCAAGTTTCACGAATCAAGTTTCCCAGGAATCTTAGAGTAACTTTTTTTTTTAGGTTGGCTATGATCGAATGGCTTTGCACTTCAGGCTGCTCAGCACACTCTGCTCCTACTGAAGTCAGTGCCCAGAAGCTTCATATACCACTAAATATGTTTAGTTTTTCATTGGTTGTAATACCCATGTGCTGTCATCTGCTGAATGCTATGCCTCTTCACATAAAAGACAGTATTTATAGAAAGAAAAGGAGTACTTGTGGCACCTTAGAGACTAACCAATTTATTTATTATTAATATTAATTTATTAATATAAATTGGTTAGTCTCTAAGGTGCCACAAGTACTCCTTTTCTTTTTGCGAAGACAGACTAACACGGCTGTTACTCTGAAACCTGTTAGTATTTACAGAGTTCAGCATCTTGGTTTCACAGTTCCTATTATAGCTCTCCCAATAGTAGGTGAAAGGGAAATGTTGCAGTTATTCAATGAGAAATTGGAATGCATGATATTCTAATTGAGGTGTTGATCCATTTGATAATCTTATTGGAGTCTCTCTTTGCTTTTGTGTAGGAATGTTTTATGTTTTGATTTCATCAGTGTAAATTATTTGATCTCCTTCCATTTTTGTAGTTCCAGGAGGCACCACTGTCCTAGTGGAGCTCACCCCAGATATCCACATTTGTGGCATTTGCAAGCAGCAGTTCAATAACCTCGATGCCTTCGTTGCTCACAAGCAGAGCGGCTGCCAGCTGATCAGTGCAAATGGAACCACTAGTACAGTCCAGTTTGTTTCAGAAGAAACTGTGCCATCAACACAGACTCAAACCACAACCAGAACAATCACTTCAGAGACTCAGACCATCACAGGTATTGCTTAGGAATTTGAAAGCACACATCCTATAGAAAATTGAAATGTAAATCCATGTACCCCAGCACATTACGTTAAAACACCAATTTGCACACAAGTATTCACATATGATTTGGTGAGGGAAGGAGAAGCAGTCTGACTATGTTAGTTTTGGTATAACACTATGCACTTAATTTGACAATTAAAACTGTGAATCTGTTTATAGACTGATACAACATGCAGCCAACACTTAATGAAAGGGAAACTGTAATCAGTGGCAGTATTCATGAAAAATACTTAAATTACAGGACATTTTTAGTGGTGCCCTTGTTAACAAACACAGGCTTAGAGTTTTTTTGGTCTTCAGTCCAGGTCCTTCTTATAAGAGAACACTGCACTGGAACAACTGCTCTCACAATTAGTTAGCTAGAAGTATTTACTCAGTATTCCTACCTCTGCAGAGGTTTAAGTTAGGCTGAAGCATATGCAGACCTTTACTTGCATAAAGTTACATGCGTGCATGTTTTCAGGCTCAGGGCCTCATTTAGTTTGAATTAATTTGAACAGACACATTAATTTTCAGAGAGATTTGCAGAAACGTTTTGGGATAAAGAATCTGATATACAAAAGCCTTAAAACTAGTGAAAAGATAGGATAGTCAAGTGGACTGAATTCAGGGCTGGCTGCCAGGAATTTTTGAGTTCTAATCCCTGCCTGTGATTCACTGGATTTTGGATGAATTTCTTAAATTATCTGCCTCTTATTTACTCACCTGTAAAACAAAGGCAATAATACCAATCTATTTGATGTTAGGAAAGCGGTGAGATTTAATCAACTTAAAAGCCATTAATTAGTCTGCATTAAAATGTTTTTTCTTACTCTGTTTACAGTTGACACCTAAAATTCCTATAACTGAAAGAGATTAGATATTTTAAAAAAAAAAACCCTATTTTTTCAGTTTGTTTACTTCATACTTTTGACAGCATTTTGTATAAAGCCAGTTTTGCTGTTTCCCCTGAATACTGATTTAGGGCTTCGATCCTGCTAACATTTAACAACGTGTATAACTGTATTTATATAAGTAATCTGTCCCCACACAAACAGCAGAAGAAACTGACTCAGCCCTGAGTCCTGTAATTGGATCCACACCATCACACCCTTGTGCTTGTGTAAAATCCCATGGGTTTCAGTGCAATTTTGTACTGGTGCAAAGGACTTGCAGGATAGGGGCCTTCGTCAGTTTCTTTTTTTGTTTACCTGGGGCTTTCACTTGTAATAGGTAGAGAAAAACATTTTATAAAAGAATAGGCAAATGTGATTGTAAAACTAGAACTAGGTACGGGTGGTGCTTAATAGAATTTGATACGAACTGGAGATGTTTATACTAAGAAAGTGGGCCATTTTTATGTTTTTAGTTTCTGCTCCAGAGTTTGTTTTTGAGCATGGCTACCAAACATATCTGCCCAGTGAGAGCCGTGAACCTCAGAGTGCTGCTGTTGTCTCTCCATCATCAAAAACGCGTTCCAGAAAATCCACTACTGCAGTTGTCCAAAAGAAATTGAACTGCTGCTATCCAGGTTAGGTATTGGCTACGTTGTCCTTTTTTTCTTTCATTTTTGCAATTGGTGGGCTTAGGATAGTTATAAATATGCTAGGCTTGCCTAATTTCATGAAATTAATCTGTACAGAATCTAGAAGACAGCATGATATGCTCCTTTAGGCCTGATCCTACACAATTAAAGTCAGTGGGAGTTTTGCCATTGACTTCAGTGAGTGTTGAATCCAGCCCTCAGACTCTGATCTTGCTCTAATGATGTGTGCTGGCCAGGGTCACTGGGGCTCTACCTGGCTTCCAGGTGTGCTGACACACATCGCTGTAAAAGTATGTCCTGATTTGTATCTTCCTAACTGTGTTCCCAATCTTGCAACTCATGTGAAGAATCCTGAAAGTTATTTGCACTGTATCCACAGCTCTGATGAACCAAAATGTTTGCAAGGATGTACTGATTTTAAATATTGTCAATATTTAAATCATATTAATCAGTGAAGTTACTGTATAAATTCCTGCAAAACAGATGCTTAATTCTTTCGTATAGGATTCAGTTCTGCAAGCCTTGGAAGTTAAACTTTCCTCACATGAGTAGTCTTGTTTATTTAAATAGAGTTTACAGTATTGTTTCAAGTCTTTCCTTTACCTGAGAATCTTATTTCACATGCACAGTCTTAGTATGCACACACACAAACTTTCAGGGCCCTACCCAGTATTCTGGACTCAGGCAAAACTCCTGAGAATGAAGGCCCCAATGTGTTAGCTAGGCGCCCACTATCTCTAATCTGAGACTATATATGAAATTAATTAGTCTCCCTGTGTCCCCTGTGTACTGTAGAGTGCATCTCAAAACCCAGGCAGAGATTCCACACAATTTGTTTTAGAGATTACCACGAAAAATTCCAGAATGAGTTAATGCAGAGAATGAATTATCTTCTAGGGAAGCACTAGAAGACTAAAGTTTATAGGTAAGTATAGCTACTTACTTATTGTAAGTAAGTATATGCAAACAAGATGTGGACTTCATTTTCCGGCAATGTTGAATGCCGTCTCTTTATTTTTATACAAACACAGAGCCTTGATATATTTGACAAAGAAATGTTACAGATACATGCCGAGAAAGGCAACATCCTGAATCTGTCAAAGTACATGTCCCCTGTCCCGTTGTCTTGTTAGTTTCTCTTAAATTTAAAAATCTAATTTTTTGTTTGTGGTATCTAATTTATTTTCAGGTTGCCAATTCAAGACATCCTATGGTATGAAAGATGTGGAACGTCATTTAAGAACACACACAGGTAAAATCTAAAACCATCACCTTCTATTTTTCCTTCTTGTTATTGTCAGTAGATTTTCCAGCAAAATAAGCATCTAGTTTTAGGTGGTACAACCTACATGTTCAAGAGGCACAATCCCTCCCCTAGCTTCTTGGAATGCAAGGACTGTCTTTTTGCATGCCAAGTCTCTCATTATGGTACAAACTACTTTAGTGTAGGCCAGTTTGTAACTTAGTCATCTGGCCTTCAGAGTTCAGAACATTAAAAATGATGTATGCTTCACTCATCACTGACACACGAGAACCTCTGTGGCATGAATGGGAAGCTGTTTTTCAGTGCATCACCGCATTGTACTATAGATTAGGACAAGAAGTTAAAGAAAATCTAGTTTGACACACTAATTCTAAAAAAATATACAAATCATTTTCAAATGAACTTTCAAAAGCTAGTGTAAGGGGACAATTTTTTCAAAGGGTCTTCTGAATTGTAGTTGCAGTGTTTGCATTCCTTACCATCTTTTCTGTGCAGATTAGGAGGAATGGTTAATCTGGAGGTGTTTGAAGGCATAAACATTGGAGTTTAATTAAAGGAGGCCTTTGGAAAATTCAGGCTATTGCGATTTGAAAATTCTATATAGTTTCTTTTTGTTTTGTTAAGTTCCAAGATTGTGTCATTACAAAAATTGTTATTTTGACGCTCTTTTGATGGTTTTCAGGAGATAAGCCCCATAAATGTGAGGTGTGTAGCAAGTGCTTCAGTCGCAAAGATAAGTTGAAGATGCACATGCGTTCTCATACTGGGGTGAAACCTTACAAGTGTAAACACTGTGACTATGCAGCTGCTGACAACAGCAGTCTCAACAAGCACCAGCGCATCCACTCAAATGAGCGTCCTTTTAAATGCCAGATCTGTCCTTATGCGAGCCGCAACTCTAGCCAGCTTACTGTCCATCTCAGATCCCATACTGGTAAGTCTAGACTGTAAGACTTCAAAACGTGTTGGGCCATATTTGAGGTATTTTAATGCTAAAAATGTAGATAGGTGCCCAGTGGGATTTTCAGAAGTGCAGAGGTGTCTGACTCCCAATCTGGAGTCAGTTATAGAACAGTTGCAACAGTTTAACTAAATTGATTGAGATATTGAATTAGTTAAACCAGTACAAACTCCAAATGTAGACACCCTAGAACTATTTTAATTTCTCCATAATTCATCTAGTTTACATCTGCAAATGACCAAATTCAGCTAAACCTCCATAGACCACTGCTGGTGGGTCCCCTCCAGATCAAGGCTGAGGCATGTTAGCAAGACAGTAAGAGGAAACTGGCCTTGCTGCTGCCCGTGCTATACTTGTTCTGTGAATAGATGATTTCAGTCTCCAGGGTTGTCAGCCCACACACCTTTTGCAAACACTAAATCCATAAGTTCTTATAGTTAAATTATTTTCCTAAATTCTCTTTTAATCAGAGATTAATTCTTGTAGTTTGTATGCAATTTGCTGTAAAGATAACTGATCTTTTTTGTGACAGTACAGTTATCTCTGACATATGATGCTTTTCACTTATTCTGTGGTATTAGATTGGTTTCCATGCTTTTTACGGGTTTGATAAGTTCTGTGAATGTTAGCTGCAAAGCGATTACTATTCAGGGTTTACTATATTAGCTTTGAACCTGCTCTAGGTTCTGATTTTGAATTGAGGTATTACACTGTACATTAGTTCAGATGTAGGCAGTGTGGAATTTATTTCCAGCAGATAAAAGAAATAAATCACATGTGAAATGTGGAGGAGCGGCGGGTCAGACCAATCTGTCCTGAGCAGAGGAGTCTTTTATGCTTCACAAATCTGCTGTGATGCCACAGGCAGGACAACTAGGGAGTTGTTTTACAACGTTCACCTGTTTCTGCTGCTACATAACAGGATGTGATGGGCAGTAGGAATTGTACATGGGGGAGTCAGATAGTAATGATAGATAGAGTCCAGAGAACACCTGATGTAGATTTACCTCCTCTAATGCAAGTGTGCGCAGGTACATATATGTAAGCTGTAGCAGTTGTGCCTCTCGAAGGATTAATCCATGGAAGAAGGAAAACAGTAGTTTTGTTTTATTCTTCTTCGCTTTTCCACCAAAGTGTGGTAGATTTTTCACTGCCACCTGTGAAGACTGGTTTCAGAGTAACAGCCGTGTTAGTCTGTATTCGCATAAAGAAAAGGAGTACTTGTGGCATCTTAGAGACTAACCAATTTATTTGAGCATAAGCTTTCATGAGCTACAGCTCACTTCATCGGATACATCCGATGAAGTGAGCTGTGAAGACTGATGAATTGGCACTTACATATTTTCTGCCACTGGGAGGCCAAGTGGCCCTGATTCGGAAGGGTTCAGCCAGTGAAGAACAAGGAGTGAATAAGCCCTTTGTGATTTTTAGCAGATAAATAGGGTGACATGGGCATGAGAACGCAGGCTTGCTTTGCCAGTTTAAAATCACAGCCTTTGTGTCAAGTTACCCTTTCAGGGCCACATGCTCCCCTCTTCCAAATAAATAATTTGACTTATTATACTAGAACTTGTGGAATTAAAGTGGTCTCTTCCCTGCTGTTCCAGGGTGGATGAGGGAGAGAGGCATGTGCCAGGAGCAGATTCTCTAGGATCTGCTGAGAAGTCAGCATAGTTCCCAGTTTATCCACATAGAAAAGTTACCCTTCACTTTAGGTTTCATGACTCTTCACTTCATTAGTAGCACAACTCCCTTTGAAACCATGCTGCATTTGCCTTTGCCCTTCCAGGCTTGAAACTAAGATGAATTGCAAACAAAGAGGGGAGTTCTTCAAGTAAGTCTTGTATGGATTACCTCTGGGAACACCTCATTCTGTAGTGGGGATCAGATTTCGTCCCTCCCTCCTATCTATCTCTGGAATGCCTATTCTTGTCCATGGTGGCTAGGAGGCAAGAGGGAATGTGTGTAAGTGTGAGCTGTGTTCCTGTTTCCACAGATTTGAGGTCTTTTCTGACCCCATTACTACTTCCCTTCACTGCTCAGTATGCAATGTCAAGTCTTTAGAGTTTAGTTTCTTGCTCTATCTTTCCCGAGTAAATCTTTTTAGATATGAAGAACTTGTAGGTGTAATTTGTTGCATATAAATACAAAGCTTTAAAAAATGATTACATCCATATTATTGTTCACTAAGAAATTAAATGGACTGGATTGGGTTAAAAGAAAAATTCAGACAGGTATTCAGGATGCAGGTCCTAATGGTACTGATCAACCATTCTTTGTACTGCAGGAAATCTGTTAGAAATTCATAGAGGTAAATGTTTTTGTGACCTACAGTAGAACCTCAGTTACGAACATCTTAGGAATGGCGGTTATTCATAATTCTGAAATGTTTATAACTGAACAAAACCTTATGGTTGTTCTTTCAAAAGTTTGCAACTGAACATTGACTTAACACAGTTTTGAAACTTTACTATACAGAAGAAAAATGCTGCTTTCCCTTTATTTTTTTTTAGTAGTTTACGTTTAACACTACTGTACTGTATTGGCTTTATTTTTATTTATTTATTTATTCTCTGCTGCTGCCTGATTGCATACTCCTGGTTCCAAATGAAGTGTGTGGTTGACTGGTCAGTTCGTAACTCTGAGTTTCTACTGTGTATAATTTGGAGTCAGATTTTATAAACCCTTGCTAATTTGATTAATCCTTTCATTCTCTTAATTTCAGTGGAACAATTCACATGAGTATTAGTTTTCAGGATCAAGGCCCTGAAGTTCTTTGGTACCTCTGCCAGTGTCAAATTATGCAAGGCCAGTAGTGTAAATATGTATAATAGATCAATCTGCAATTTAAAAAAACATGTATTGCAGAATTTGAGTACAAAAGTAACACTGTCAGTCCATTATATGAAAATTGAGCTATTGAAATATGCACTATGCCTTCATCAGTAAAGTAGGTAAAAATTCAGTAACGGAATCTTACAATTCAACTAGAAGAGTATGCAGCTGTGACTGTAAAATAAATAAGCTACACCAGCAACCAGTGTATCTTCGTTAATAAAAATCTTTGTCACAAACATAATACGCTATATATCTCAATTATTAAACAGATGTGAGATTTGCACAGTATGCCACAACTTGATTTGAAAAATAAGCAGCTAAATCAATGACATGTAGCTGGATAAACAAATTATGCAAAATTATACAAATATCACAAAGATCTATAAAATATTAACTATTAAAATAAATTAGCCATATGCAGTTTGATTATTAATGAACAAAGCATTGACTGAACTTAGTACATTCCTGCATTTTATTTGTCTTACATAGCACCCTATAGTTCTTTCACTTTTCTCCTTCCATGGCGTGACAGAGTAATAACAAAATGATGTCTTACTGTTCAAGTGGATCAGAGAAGAACTGTTAAGAATGAATAGTATTGTTTTGAAAATGCTATTTACTACAGTCTGCTGCTTCTTTTGTTTTTTAAATCATATTCGGAACGGAGTCATTGTCTTGTAAGTCCATGCCCTGGATTTGATCCACTGATTATGAATTAAATATATGTGGTTATTTTGGCTGCACATATTGTGACAACCCTACAAATGCAAGAAAATGCAAAGAACAGAGGTTTAGGCCCTGAAGATGCAAATGCTTATACATGTAACTAACTTTACCCATGTGAGTAGTTCCCTTGAAGGAAATGGATTATTCCTGAGGTTAAAGTTGAGTGAATACAAAAACGTTTGCAAGATTTAGCATTTGAATCCTTTGGCACAGATTTTCAGCTGCAGCAGTTTCTAGACTTCATGTGTGTGCCCATAAAAAATTGTGCACGTACATGTACTGTGCAGGCACACACCTCTACGTGCGTACTAATTTTAAAAAAATCTTTTAGCTGTAGTTTGTGGAAAGTTGGTTGGTAACATCATGCAGAATCCTCCATTTCCAACAGTTGAATTGCATTACAAATTGCAAGACAAAACTATACGCTAAATAGTTCCCTAATGTTACATTTCTCTATAAGTAAACTCATATGAACCCACACATCATTATTTATCTTTTGCATGTTTCACTCTTTTTAATTTTTCTTTTCCAATTATTGTGCCCCACTACAATTAAATTTTTCCCCATACAAACTGTAGGAAAATCCTATAAATCTGGAGTAACCACTGTATTTTCTGTGCATCCAAGTACATGATACTAAGTGTTGTCCTTCCCTATCACCTTCCCTCTTTGCTTTTTCAACATTTGCTTCAAAAACTGAAAATCTAGCTCAGGGATCGGCAACCTTTGGCACGCGGCTTTGGCAGTTCCCACTGGCCTCAGTTCGTCGCTCCAGGCCAATGGGGGCTGCGGGAAGCAGCGGCCAGCACATCCCTCGGCCTGTGCCAGTTCCCGCAGCCCCCTTTGGCCTGGAGTGGCGAACCGCGGCCAATGGCGGCTGCGAGCAGCCGAACCTGCAGACGCGGCAGGTAAACAAACCGGTCCGGCCCGCCAGGGGGCTTATTTGAAAAATAAAGGTGCAGATTCTACAAATGGAAGAAATTTGAGCCAAATATCCTAGGGCAAATGTGGCATAGAAGAATAGGAATAGACATGTGTACATTATTTTGGAGGATGATTTTTAATTTGGGTCTTCAGTGGTAAATATTTTATGATCAAAATATTTTAAAAAGATGATTAGCTAGTAATTTAATTCCACATAGTTTGGAACTGATTTAACACTCCATCATGCTTAAGTTCTCAGCATGACTACAGTTATGTGTATATGCTAACGTATATGTTTAGGAAAGGTTTATAATGCATCAAAATCTAGCAAAGAGACAACTTTTTTGTTTTTTAATGTTTATCTCAATTAGTTAAAAGCATTAGTTGAGATGTTCAGTCTTATTAATGAAGGAGGATTGAGAATCTTCAGTAGCTTGTTTTGGAACAGTGTTCCACCATTTATACCACTAAAATGAACTAGAAATGGAGAACATCTGGAATACAAATACCAAGAAACTGCAGGGCCTGCAAGCATGCCCACATATTCTCTCTACCCACAAGCACTGTGCGCCAGGAGTGGCTACTGTGTTTCCCACACAAAAATGTCTCTGATCAGCTACAGATGAAACAAGAGAATGCAACGTTTGAATTTCAGCTCATTAAAGAATTTAGTGCATTGTGGAAATATGATGGGAAATTTTAACTGGAACAAATTGAGTTTACGTACCAGTTTAAGTTTATGCAGTTAATTGCAACTTTCAGTCTATCCCGGAAGTACTGTAGATTCATGGCTTGACTCCTCTAATTTAAATGCGTGTTTTGTTGACAGGAGATGCTCCGTTTCAGTGTCGGATGTGTAGTGCTAAATTTAAAATCAACTCGGACTTGAAGAGGCACATGCGTGTGCACTCTGGAGAGAAGCCATACAAATGTGAGTTCTGTGATGTCCGCTGTGCCATGAAAGGGAACCTGAAATCGCACATCCGTATCAAGCACAGCATGGAGAATACGCTCAAGTGTCCAGAGTGTGAGTTCCAGTGCGGAAACAAAACAACCCTTCGGCATCACTTAAGAGCCCATCAGCCTGAGCAGCCAGTGAAGTGCTCAAAATGCAATTACTCTTGCTCTAACAAGGCAGCTCTCAAGGTGCACGAGAGAATTCACTGCGAGGATCGCCCTTTCAAATGTGACTTTTGTAGCTTCGATACCAAGCAGCGGAGCAATCTGACCACGCACGTGAAGAAAGCTCATGGAGACAAAGTCAAGATCAAAAAGCAAACTACTGAGAAGAAAGAGGGAGATAAGTTAAAGCATGGCAGCTCCAGGCAAGTAGCCAAATTGGATGCTAAGAAAGCATTTAAATGTGGCCTGTGTGAGGCTTCCTTTGTCCGAGAAGATTCTCTTAGGAGCCATAAGAAACAGCACAGAGAGTATAATGGGACCAAAAGTACTGAACTGGCTGTATTGCAGTTGCACATGGACCCCAGTAGGCAGACCAGTGCCCCAATCACTGTAAGTCACCTTCAAGTCCCCATTCAAGCCACTCAGGTTTCTCCTTACAATGAAGGAAGGGTCAAGATCATTGCTGGCCATCAAGTGCCTCAAGCTAATGGAACAGTTCAGGCTGCTTCAGTGAATGTTATGCCTCCCACATTAGTTGGCCAGAATCAGGAGGACCTATCTGCGAGTAGCCAGTTGCAAATACTGCGCCAAGTCAGTCTACTGGCACCGCCTCATCCCCCTGTTTCTCAAAGCGAAGCTGTGTCAGTGGGGCAGCCGGCCGTTCTTCTCACTGCCCAGGACCAAAGTGACAGCAATGCTCTCCACCAGACTTTGATTTCTGCTGCTTCAGTCAGTAGTCACAGGGCTTCAGCAAGCCAGACTTTCATCAATGATTCTGGAATCAGCTGCTCTGACTTGGAAGGGCTCAATGCTTTGATTCAGGAAGGGGCAACGGAAGTGGCTGTGGTTAGTGATGAAGGTCAGAGTATCTCTGTGTCCACTTCAGCTCCCCCTCCTCCCATCTTTTCCTCATCCTCTCACACACAAGCACCTAAGCAGACCTACTCCATCATTCAAAGTGAAGCCCATACAGCTTCGCTGTGTCCTGCAGACTCCATACCGGATTAGTTTTAAAAAACTAGCGCAAATTCCACCCTGGATTGCCTTGTGAAGCCTTGGAGTCAGTGGGATTTTCATGACACTTAGTGAGGGCCAGTTTTTCAGGAGTCCTAAGATTGGCCTCTGAAGTTCCATTTGCACCACTTTGCACATGTAGTCGTATGTTGCATTCTCACATACTCATACAGTGACTTGCACATGAGGGTGTGCACAATTACATGTATTGGAAACTAGAGGCTTCAGTCTTTGAAAAATGTGAACCTGAATATCAAAGCAACTGTTTAAAATTTCACATTTAAAAAAACTTCCCAGAGCAGGATTTACTTTGCGCAGCAAATGTCTTATTTAAACAAAATAGCTTTTTTTTAATCAGATGCAAAGAACATCTCGCTTTAAGATACCATCCCCTGTGAAAAATCTGAGGGCAGGCCTATATTACAGGGGAAAGTCGATCTAAGCTATGCAATTTGAGTTACGTTAGTAGCGTAACTCAAGTCGACACGTAGCTTAGATCTGCTTTCACAGGGTGGGGGTCCAAACTACGCTATGTCAACAGGAGACGCTCTCCTGTAGACTTCCCCTACTCTTTTCCATCTGGTGCAGTACTGGAGTCGACAGGAGAGCAATCTGCGGTCAATTTAGCGGGTCTTCATGAGACCCGCTAAATTGACCCCTGATGTGTCGATTGCCACAGCATGGATCCACTGGTAAGTGGAGACAAGCCCTGAGCAAGGTGGCTTTGTACAACGAACCAAAACAGTTGTTCAGAGACCCATTAACACCTAGCCAGCCTGTCCCAAACCTCCTCTTGCAGGTTACTATAGGACCTGCCCTGTAGCTGTGCTCTACTGCATATAAGCCCTGATCAGGCAAAGTATTTAAACATATGAGTAGCCCCATTGTTTTAAGTGGAACTACTCTCATGCTTAAAATTGAACACGTGCTTAGGTGCTTTGCTGGATTGGGGCTGTGATGGGAGCACCCTCTGTGGTTAATCTGTCTGTTGCTAACATAGTACAGCAGTGGTTCTACTTTTTGGACTTTGTACATGGTACCAATAATTTCCCCAAAACAAACGTCTGTTCATTTTTTTATTACTTGTTAGACAATTCAAACTACTGGACATAATTCTAATAGAATTTCGTATTATCTAGGTGCTACTATTTAGATGATAAAAAATTAACAGTATATTAAACAACATTAAGAATTAAGGGCCCTAGTCCTTCAACTGCTTATGGATTTGCTTAACTTCACTTGAATAGCCCCACTGAAGTGTTTGCAGGATTGGGGTCTAAATTTGTAAATGTTGATTTTTTTTTTCATTTAGATTCAGAACCAGACTAATCAGGATGAATTGGAGCCAGATTTTCAAAAGTGCTCAGCACACAGCAGCTCCTAATGTGACAGTTCTCACCAGACTTTTCCAAAATGCTCAGAGCCCTTCTGGCTGAGTTTTTTTTAAAAAAAAAATCTGGTCACTGATTTCTAATTACAGGAAAAGTCTATTGAAGTCAGTAGGAATTGGGGGCACTTAGCACCATGGTTGAGACGCTCATGCAGAATCAGGCCCCAAAGTATTTCTGTTAAAATAATAGGCTGTTGTCTGTGTGTTGGTGATATTTTGTGTCATAACAGACTTTTTATGCAAATCATGTATACAGCACGATGCTCTGTATCAGAAGGGTCCTTCAAAAAAAAATACAATATATTTTTCCAAATACAGTGCTGTAATTTTATGTCATTTGTTTTGGTTTTGAATTATTTGTTTTCAGTTGTGTGATTGAAAACAAATGTATTTTGCATTTCCATCTCTGTTCTTTATATGTAAGAATGCAGCATAAAGAGAGGAAAAAGAAAATGTCCTCAACCTGTTGCAGTACAAAACCTAATTATAGATTCTGTTTTGGGAATCAAAAAGCTAGTTAATTTAAAAAAATATAACTACATTAATATTAGTACAGAACAAGATAGAGGTGGTTATTTGTGTGCTTAACATCACCATGCAATGAATGTGTATTTATATAAAGAAGAAATATGTACATGTCAGTATTTGGCTTCAGTCATAAAAAATCAGTGGATCTGATTAACAGTTTAGTTAGGTCAGTGGTTCCCAAACTTGTTCCGCCGCTTGTGCAGGGAAAGCCCCTGGCGGGCCAGGCTGGTTTGTTTACTTGCCGCGTCCGCAGGTTAGGCCGATCGTGGCTCCCAGTGGCCGCGGTTCGCTGTTAAAGGCCAATGGGAGCTGCTGGAAGCGGCGCGGGCTGAGGGACGTACTGGCCGCCACTTCCAGCAGCTCCCATTGGCCTGGAACAGTGAACCGCGGCCACTGGGAGCCGCGATCGGCCTAACCTGCGGACGCGGCAGGTAAACAAACCAGCCCGGCCCGCCAGGGGCTTTCCCTGCACAAGCGGCAGAACAGGTTTGGGAACCACTGAGTTAGGTATATAATATGTGCCTTTTTAGAGAGAGAGAGAGAGAGTGTGTTTCTCCATGGATATGAAAACATGTTTTGATAGGACACATAAGTAGGGCCATATTTGAAATTAGTTTTATAGTATCTCTTTAAAAAAAAGTCCGTTTGCACATGCATTTTCTTCCAGTCATACTTATGTTTGCTTTCACAAATCTGAATCATATCCTTAAAAATGACATGGGAAAATGCAGACACAAATTATAGGTACAGTTTTAGAACCCTTCACTTTTGTTGACAGAGGAGTTGATTAGATGCGTTTTGTATGCATGAATCCACCAGCAATGCCAACTTATTCCATGAAAGCCCTCAATGTAGTTTTTGTTGAGGCCTTAAAATCATGTTCTTTTTAAGAAAGCAGTTCAGAATAATAATCTTGATGCCTGAATCCTGGCTTTGGTTTGATTAGAACAAATTAGCAATATATACCCTCCAACCTTCTGGACGGGAGAAAAGGCTATTGTTTAGTTATAAAATAAATTTTGAGAATGTTAAACAGGGAACTAATTTATTAGTAAAGAAGATGGCTTCTTAGCTCCCAAGCTACACTGCTGTTTAAAGGAGAAATTTGTGGATATCTACATCAAAAATATTATCAACAGTCCATACTCTAATATAGTGATTCTTGTTCTCAGCCTTCCATATGATGGTTCCATTTGCAGCTGCTTCTCTTCATAGCTGTCTGAGAGTCATCTGTGCCAATTCCTAAAGTGCTATGGATAGAGGCATGCTGATTTATGGTGAGCTCGCATCTGAGGAGGACTAGTTGCAAGTCATTGAGCAAACCCGCTGTAATGTAAGATCAGAAACGGAATGGGAAGGGAGGTTGCTGTACGCAAAGCGAAGAAGAGGAAAAGTATAGTCTGAGCAATTAATTGGGAGCCTGGAAATTTTGAGTTACAATCCTGACATACTTGGGTTCCCCAACTGTAGAATGGACATAATACTTACCCTCTCAAGCATGTTGAAAACTTAATGATGTTTGTAAAGCACTTTGAAGATGAAATAGCACTTCGTGCTCATATTATTTATGGTCACTGATCTTCAGGGTGTGAACTATTGCTTTAGCTGATAGCATAATATTTTACCTATGTTTGAATTAAAGTGCACAGTAAAATATGTGATGATGTAGTAGATCAAGATACATTGGGACTTTTACCGCACTCGAGCAGTATCGCATGTGTCCTTATTGTGTGGCAAACTGGGGTGCTGTAGATTCATGCCCTGGGTTGGCGAGTAGTCAGTTGTCAGGTAGACAGACCCTTAGTGTTCTCTGTTCCTCCCAGTCAAACCATCTATAAATGCTTCCGGGTATGTAGTCAGTGTGCACATTCTAACTTGTGAGATTGAAACTGGGGAAATGGTATGTAGTTTGAATATAGTTACAGTGGGCAGGCTGTAGGGAGGAGCAAGCAATAGGTAAAAGAAGACATTAAACAAAACAAGCAAACATTTTAAATCTTTTAGCAGCAAACAACATTTTCTCCCCTCTCAAGACAAAACTTCATTGAGCTTCTAAAACCCTAATGCTGTAAGGGAGGGTATTCGGTTTGATCCCTCATTAGTGGAACGACATGGCAAAGCCCTTATTGACTTCTGTGTTAAAGGAACCAGCCCCTTTGTTGTACGCAATGATAGGCAATTGGAGAACAACATTGAAAGCAAACTCAATAAACCAAGCACCAAAGGCTTATGCCCACTTTAGGCAAATATATATATTTTCAAAATAAACGGGAGAAAAAAGACAAAAGAACAAAAAAAGTAAAGGAATGGGAGAGGAAAGGAGAATGACATCGTGGTTTCCATCTGCTAGAGAAAAATAATCAAAGGTTTCTAAAAAGTTAGACCCAATCTTTTCAAATTTGACAGAGGTCCCCCTTTTCCAAAAGGTACTTGCTCTTTAGCTGCCAGGTGAGCCAACTTGCTATGCCAAGCTTCTGTTCCTGGAGGCAGTCTGTTCTTCCACCTAAGCAATATAAGTCATTTGGATACAAGCACTGCTTTAGAGAACGAAGTTTTCTATGAGTTGGAGAGGTTAAGATGATGGGAGGTATCTGTTATCATATTAATCCTCCTACCTACTTCTAGCCAAAAGTATTATTGCATGGGATAGTCCCAAAACATGTGAGCCAGTTTGGTCTGGGAGACCCACATTTCCAGCAGCAGTCTGTTTTGGCAAGGTCAATGCACTGCAATCTATGTGGGGACCAGTGTCAACAAAAACAGCAGAAGATCATTGTTTATCCTTGCAATGTTCTTGTGTCTAAACCTGAAAATCTTGCTCCTACTCTATTTAAATAATGCATTTGGACACCTCTTGACTATAAAATCAACGAGCAAAGTCAAATTCTGGGCATAAAAGCAAATTTGCTCATAGGGGAATCTATGATAATTGGAATTTTAGGTGGCAACCCAGACATATGAAATATTTAGGAATCCTCAGCCCCAGTGAGCTGGAGAATCTGTTCAAAATTAATTTAGAGCCCATTTTAGTTCATTGAGATATTTGGGCAGAGGGTGAATCCTTACTCTTAGCCTTTGGGCCAAAATTTATATTATCAAAATGAATATGCTTCCCAAAATGTATACCCTGTGAGTTCTCCCAGTTACTATTCCTCCATTTTATTTTAGGAAAATTAACAATTTTTTTAAAATACTTCTCTGTGGGTGGATAGGAGGCCAAGACTGGCTTTATTTGACTATAACAGGGTTCAAAAAAGAACTAAAGTTCATGGAGGATAGGTCTATCAATGGCTATTAACCAGGATGTACAGGGATGGTGTCCCTACCTTGTGTTTGTCAGAAGCTGGGAATGGGCGACGGGATGGATCACTTGATGATGTTCTATTCATTCACTGTGGGGCACCTGACATTGGCCACTGTCCACTGAATGCATCCGATGAAGTGAGCTATAGCTCACGAAAGCTTATGCTCAGATAAATTAGTTAGTCTCTAAGGTGCCACAAGTCCTATCGGAAGACAGGATACCAAGCTAGATGGACCTTTGGTCTGACCCAGTATGGCCATTCTTATGTTCTTAAGTAAATTACAATTCCCAATCACAGCTGGAGGCTTCTGTTTCCCCAACTTTCAGCATTATCATGCAGACTTTATCATCAGCTAGACAGCCCTCTGGCTCCAGAGCATAATAGTGCTGCCTAGCTGCTAGTGGAACAAGAGTTGGTCCATCCCCTCCAGTTGGCAGGAATGCTGGGTTCAATTTATTATGGTTTTGATTTTAGAATGTCTTCTACAGCATTGGCTACCAGAGACTCACGGGCTAGTTTGGCTAGAAAATTTAAATTCCATCTCATCTCACACGTTGATGCTGTACTTCGAGGCAACCATTTGTTGAAAATTGACAAGATACCATTTAGTGTGGAAAGTAGAAGGATAAGAGGATAATTTGGTCTGTTTATTACAGTTTTTCCAATATAAATGCACAAACCTTTAGCTGCTGGAAAGCAAGATTCGGTAGTTTTCATATCTCTGTATGCAGCTATTGCTGTATATTGGATTTCAGATTTCTTTAAAGTGATGATGAAATATTTTATATCATCTGTAGGTGGTGCCAGAGATTCAGATAAAATTTGAGCTTAGCCAGTTACTTGAAGTACATATATTTCCTGTGAAACAGAAACTTTGTGATTTTCTGTCTTCAACTCTTTGCTAGTTACAAATGAAAAAACATCTCTATAGCTACTTCCATAAGAAGTTGCAGGACACTTAACAGCAAAAATTGTCAGCATGTTAAGAGCAATTAAAAGAACAAACTATGACAATCAGTAAAGATCTGTGTTGTCCCACTCAAAGCAGATTTCTAGATAGAACCAATTTAATGTAAGTGTACAGAGAATTAATTTTAAAAACTCCCTTTCAATTTAGTTTTAATCTGTAAACAGTTTGCAGCCTGTAGTAGAGCAGCTGAGTAAGTTGCGTAAAATAAGCAAAGTCAGCACAAGTGTTATTGGTCAAAATTGGCTGAATTTACACTTGTGCAGCTCCTCTGTGTGTGCACTACTGTATCAGAGTTCCCAGGAGCCTTATATTAACTCCAGTGTCACCATTAGACAATTCTGTTATCTGCATTTCACTTTCTCGAAACAGAGTTGTTTACCTTTTAAAATAGGAAACCAGTAGATTGATGTATTATGAAGGCTAGCCCTTTATGCTAGTCCTATGTATAGTTGTAAGATAAACAGGAAAGATAAAAAGGTGAGAATGAATAGGCAATGGCATAGTACTGCTGTCTTCAACAGTTCAGCGGTTTGCATTACACTCGAGGAAATAATCTATAGAGTTAGGTTTTTCCCCCCTCCATACTACAAAAATAGGGTAGCCTGAAATAAAGTTGATTTTTTTTTTCTTCCACAGAACACTAACACAAACATGCAGTGCTGACCATTGTGTATTAGAGCTGATAGAGCGTGTTGCTTTAATATCTGATACTTGTTTAGTATGTTCATGCTGCTATCAACTGAATTATTGTTTCCTTGTTAATTCATAACAAGTCCCTCTCTCTTATGGAGCTTGTTTGTTTTTCTTGAGTGCCATGGAATTCATAGATCCTCCTGGAATTCCGCCAAGGTCATCAGGTTCTTAAGCAATTTGTCTGTCTTTTCCGGTGAAAATAATATGTGTACATATATAGTGTACATTTATAGTGTCCGTCATCTGAGGATTTGAAATATGAGGATCCTCGAAGTTTGAGTGCAGATATTTACATAAGCCTCACAACATCCCTGTGGTAAGTATTTACAGCTATTTTACAGTTGGGTAAACTAAGGCATAGAGTTTGTGGTTTGGCCAAAATGTAACCTTATCAGTTAGTGGCAGAGTCCAGAACAGAATTCAGGAGTCCTGGCTACTAGACAGAAGTACCTTCCACTCTACACAAAATAGATCATGCTTAGTTTCCGCTGCAGTAAATTCTGCTCACTGTAAGAGGAACATATCAAATATAGGGTAAATTTTTCAACAGTGCTTAAACGGTGTATGAGACTAACTTCCATTGACTTTCTTTGGGACTTAGAAGCATAAGTCACATAGGCATTTATGAACATTTTACCCACTGAGCCCAAGGCATGAGTGCTATATCAGTTACAGTCCTGACTTTTTAATAATGATGTTTTCATCCTGGACTATTTTCAGTAATAATAACAATAACTCACTAGCTATTAGCAACAACACTAAGAAATCATTGATTCTTAGTATACATATTTCAAGTAAAATATTTTTCCCACACTTAAGGCTTTTGTTTACTATATGACATTGATTGTAAAAGTAGGCCTTGGTTTCATAGACGATGAACTGTCATTTGTAAGAGTGACTGTACTATATTATTAGTCTTAATGTTTTATGTAATTTTTCCTGTGTTTTCTTGTAATGTAACGGATGGAAGCACACAAAACCAAAAGAGGAAAATGCCTGTAACATGTTTCATTTTGTGTCAGTATTGCAGTTATCTGTGTGATCTCAAGTGTCATGTGCCGCAATGTCTATGCGAGCACAGTGGGGTGGATTATGGGCTTAGCTTCAGGGCCGTATGCTATTTTCCTCAATCAGTGACACTACTCTCCCCGTCTCTGGGGGACTTCGTCTGTGACTTATACCAATACAGTTTACCTGTGCATAAAGCCACCGTAAACACTAATGCACATTGAAGCTTGATTTATCAACTCTGCCAGAGGTTGGCACTGGTGGAGCTACACCAGTCGTCACTTACACTGGCTGAAATCAGGCCAAATCCCTACTGTAGATGAGCCCTTAAGATGAGTATGATTTTGCCCAAAGTTAAGTCACAGCTGGTCTAGGCTTGGAAATATGAGTTGAAACCCTAGCCCCACTTGAAGTCGATGGGACTTTGACCCATGGAAGTATCACATTTTGGCCTTCATTCCACATACAGTCTCAGTGACTCTGGCAGAACCAATAGTAGTGTAGGGTACCATTCAGTGTGAATAAGAATATCACGCTCTGAGCCGTAGGGTTTTTTTTATTATTAATCTTTATGAGGAAAAGATGAAAATGTTAGAAAAATGCAGAGACACTTTCTCTGAGTTACAAGCAATTATAAAATGCCTTTTTGTGTTTTAAAAAAGAAATGTTGCACAATATTTTTCTGTAGCTCTCTCTCATCTGACCTTTTTCCATGTTGGTAGCCAGCTTGCATTCAGTGTCTGTCCTTGCAATTGATGTTCTACTACCAATACAATATTTGATATGTCCTCTGTGGAGAGGCCTGCATCCTGTAATTTCAGGGGTATTGATTTGATGATCTAATAGCCTTTTGCATCTCCAGTTAGAAAATCTTTAATCTTTTTTATTTAAATTTTAAGACCAGAAACCAACTTTACAAGTAACTAATGTCCTTCATCAATTATCCAGCTAACCTTTCATAAGATAATGGTTTCTATAGTGACCTCTAGGAAATAATGTCTCAGATATAATTGTGAATTAGAAGTCTTTAATAGGGGAAGACTTATTTTCTCTCCCAGATATCTAGTTCTGCCTTGGCATTAAGTGTGGTTTGGCTGAAATTTTTCTTGGTTAATGGCAAAAGAAAGGTGAATTTTATGGAAAAAAGAATCAAGTGAATAGGATAAAGTAGTATTTTAAAGTTTTACAAAAGAAATTAGATTTTCTTTCAGTATATTCTTGCATCTGTTTGCCCACCTAACTGAAAGACTCTGTTCTTAAACATCTTTCATTCTACCAGGACCCCAGAAGGGTAGAGAAATGAGGGACACAAAACCATTATTCCTTCACTGTAGACTGGAGAACTCTTTCTGCAACCTCAGATGCAGGATTCTCTATTTCTGATGTAAATTTTCAACAGTGAAAGAGAGGGATCTTTGCAACTAAAATGAGTGATAGTCTTCAGAATGAAGGACATTTAAGAAGTATTTACAAAGTTTAGTTCCACTAGGATAAGCAGCATTGCAGGCATAGGCCAGGTCTCTGCTACAATCTTTTGCCATCATAGCTATGTTGGTCAAGAGCGTGATGAAGTATGATATGCAAGTGACATACCTCTGCAGGCTAAGGCCTTGTCTACGCTGCCACTTTACAGCACTGCAACTTTCTCGCTCAGAGATGTGAAAAAACACACCCCTGAGCGCTGCAAGTTTCAGTGCTGTAAAATGGCACTGTAGACAGTGCACCAGCACTGGTAGTTACCCCCCTCGCAGGGGTGGGTTTTTTTTACAGCGCTGGGAGAGCTCTCTCCCAGTGCTGGTGCCACAGCAGAGCTTTACCGTTACTAGTGAAGACATACCCTAAAGAACCTGATGTAGGTGCGCTTATACCAGCCAAAAAATGAGTTTTGGGGATTATAGCTTATTTCACTTATGGAAGGGCCAAAATAAGCTATTCCAGCAAAAGCACTCCCTTGGTCAGACTGAGGTAACATCTTCAATGTTTTCTTCGCAGGCAGGAGAGCTAGAAGCTTAGGCCAGTATTCTCTAATCCACTAAGGCTACTTTGCATCACATCATATAATCAGTACAGAGTGACAATAAAATGGCTAGAGACAGCCTGTGGAAATTCCCTTGTGTAAAAGAGCTTTCCATTGGCCAAGGTAGGTTGTTGTCCAGCCACACCCCGTTTCTTGAAAAGTGGCGGGGAAGGGGCATGACAGGCATATGGTGGAACACAGCTGCACTACATCTGCTCGTCCACTGGAGTAAGCTCTGTTATATCAGCAGTAAAAGTTAAAACTGGCCCCTTACTGCTCCACCTTTCACTGTGGCCCAAACAGCCAAGAATCAGGGACTGCTACTTCTCCATCACCTTTTTGCTTGTAGTGTATCCTTAGGTAACTCACTTGCAGATTTCAGTTTTTAAAACGTAAAATATTCCCTGTTCCTTTTGAGAATAGACCAGGGCAGGAGCGTTGCAACATTAAGTCCCTCTGAACTAAGTTGCCATATTATAAATGTGAAGTATTAATATAGGCCAAGATTTTTTTTTTTTTTTTTTTAAGACTCCAAAGTTAGGTTGCTAAAATCCTATTCAGGCACCTAGATCAGTGGCTTGATTTCCAGAAGTGCTGCTGACCCTGTAACACTTCTGGAAGTCAAGCCACTGATGTAAGTTTCTAATTTCATAATTGACACCTATTTTCTTCTAAATCTTCGTCTTAGTGCTACTGGAAACCCACTTTAAGTGGGTCACAAAAAATATACTTGCTGCTGGATGAGATACCACAGTGATGAGCAAGGTATAAATACCTAGATAGATACTCTAGATAATCACATTTGAGGGCTGCATAATGGCCTGAAGGAGAATGTGAAAGAACAGGAATGTATAAACCTTAAACTGTATAATGCATAGCAGGCAAATAATTCAAGTTCTCTGGGAAATGCCTTTCCTTAACATTCATGGAGGGTTTTTTGTCTGTCCTTTTGCTAAAACTGTACAGCAACATGAGATGCCTCTGCAGAGAGATGTAAAATGAAATGGGTAAATAGCGGGTTTTTAAAATTTTATAAGCCTGATTTAAAGCCTGTTAATGTCAATAGAAAACTTTCCATTGACCTCCCAGGACTTTGGATCAGACTCTGCATACAGTGTGGCTAGGAGAAAATGAACAAGTTGCAAACTTTTGCTTTTTTCCCTTCCTTTAAAAGTGTTCAAAATTTATCATACAAAAATCAATTTTTAAACAATATTAAATGCTGCCTGCTTTGTAAATCCATGTAGATCAGCAGACGGTATTACTTTTAATAGTGATATTCATGATGGGGGGAAGGGGATTGCCAGCAAAATTGCTTTTTGGTTGACTCTGCTTGAGAAGTGCTCTGCAGGGACCCATTCCCAATTGATTATCTTTCACTGCTAATAGCTTCAAAGACTATGTGGTGGACAGTCCACTTTTACATTTAAATATAAATCATGATAGCCTTGACAGACTGATGATCAAAAAAAAAAGGGAAGAAAAAACAGTAAAATAGATGTACATCTGATATAACTTTCACCACCTCCTCCAGGGCAGTTGTAATAAAACTAAGATGTTTACAGTTTGATAAAGCTCTTTATAATGGATTGTGAGTGAAGGCTCTCCCCAAAAGATCTACAATTGATGGTCTCCAAATAGCATGTCAGCATTACAAGTTCAGAACAGTGTCAATGACTCCCATTTATACTTTGTTTGAAACTGAGAATAAAGTTCTAAGCACTGAAACAACTAGTGTGGGCTGGTCTCAGCTAAGTGTATATAATTCAGTACTTTGATGAAACTAAAGCAAAAGAGAGATCTGGTAAATCAGCAAGGAGTCTGGTGGCACCTTAAAGACTGATAGATTTATTTGAGCATAAGCTTTCATGGATAAAAATCCCACTTCTTCAGATGCACGGAGTGAAAATTACAGATGCAGACATAAATATACTGACACATGAAGAGAAGGGAGTTAATCTGGTAAATCATCTGGTAAATCAGATTGTTTGCAGTGGAATCATACTAATAAACCCAACCTACTAATATTGTCTTTGATGTGGCATCATCTACAAAACACATGTTTAGAAATATGTAGCTGCATATATAACACACAAGATCCTTATATGGGGCCTGATCTAAAGCTCCTTGAAGTCAACAGGATTCTTGCCATGGACTTCAGTGGGCTCTGGATCAGGCTCCATGTCAAAATGCACTCAGTGATATTCCTCGATACAAAAAATTGCATAACTTTTCCATAGGTTGAACTTAATTAGGAAAAGACCAAATAAAGCGAATCAGTTTGTGCTACTTGCCTGTTTATCTTTCTGACATGTCAATAATCTATTAATATTCTGTGCCAGATGTTTAACTATTTTACATTGGATAGTTGCATACCTATATTGCTGCATTTGCATATTTAAATCCAATAATTACATGCACAAAATTCATAATTTAGCCATTTAGCTACACAATTATACAAGTTCTGTGTGACATCCAAGTATTTACATGCACAATTAGCCTGTTCTTTAAGAAAACCATGAGTTTTACATGACATAGTGAAGACAGACTAGGAAACAATAAAACCTAAAGAAAAAAAGGTTGCCAGGCAAACACAATGCAGCATCAATATGAAGTGTCTAGTACATCAAACAAAAAGTTGATTCCTTCTAGATCACAGGAGATCAGAGCTGTTTTTAAAGTTAAAATATTAAATATAATTATACAAATATAAGTAGAGAAAGAACTTTGATTTGAACAAACCCAAAGCATATTGCTTGAGGGAACCCTCACAACTGAGCCCCCTGTCTTTCTAATTTAAAGCTATGCTGCTTTAAAACTGTTACTAACAGCAGACTTATTTTGCTGTAGTTCATTCTTCTTGGTGAAGTAGGGAATTCAGCAGTGGAAAACTTTCAGTGAAACCTGTCATGCTTACCCTGCCAGCTGACTTATCTGATGTAAGTAGGTATCACTATCATAATACAAAATAGTTTGGTAGCAAGGAGGTAGTTAGAATGGCTGATGAGCTGAGCCATCGGTAGCAAATGGATTTCTATTAGATAAATGCAACCCTGAGGCATAATGAAGCACAAGTTATGGCCAAGTGTCAGTGATCATCTTATAGTAATAATACCCTTGGAGTTGTTTTTTTCATGATCATGAATAATTTATTGCAGTTTAAGAAAGAGGGCAAAGTTAGAAATGCAGAACAATTATATCCGCTAAATTCTGCAATCCAGGAATTGACCTAATTTAATATTTTAGAAAGCTGGTTAATCACAGTTAAATGAGTCCAAGGAATTTTAAAACAAATTGTTTGGTAGAGAAGCAAATAAAGTGTTGCTGCAATTGCTGAAACAGAGGTCAAAGCCCCTACATGAACATACTCACTTTATACCTACAACCTGTTGATAATGATATCAATGCAAAGTTGCCTGTTAAAGCTGCATTTAAAAGCAAGTCTCCTTTCTACTCCATGGAAATCTGCTATAAAATCTGCTATAAATACCCACTTTATAACAATGGCCCAATATATAAGTTACTTAGTTCAAAAGAAGAGCTTTCGGTGGGAGGGGGAGGAGTAGAGTAACAGTAATGTGTTGTAAAAGCTAAGTGGTTTTATTGGCACTTTAAAATACCCTTTTATGCTGAACACTGTTGGCTCTGCATATATACAACAGTAGTTATGTATTAAAAATGTGTGTCAATAGTTCCGCTGGCATTGGGTACTTTGGGTGCCAGATGTTCCCGGAAAGCTTGATTCACTACCCAGGCTGGATTTTACCAAATACTGGGGAATCCTGGTCATCCTCAGTTAAAGCACTTCATCTATCAACCACAAAAAGCATTTTACAAATTGTGCACTGTCATACACCCAATGCAACTGTTTGGGAATGTCCAGGTGTACATCATAACAGTGGAATATCTAGTCTGGAAACCTCAGGTGGTTCAGAACAAGTTCTAAAGACACCATAATGGATAATTATAGAATACGCTACCCATTGAGTAGGTCTCTCCCTAGCAGATGGCACAGAGTGTGACATAATATCCAAGATACTAAATATGTAAACCTTAAAGGGACAAATTTTCATACAAATTAGCCAGGTAACTGTTCCCACAATCACCATAACTGTGCATGTAAATTGGGTAATCTGTTTAAGATATTTCTAGAGTGATCACTGTAGTGTGATTAGCTGTTTTCATGTGCAGTTAGCACGTTTGCCTTTGCAAAGGCAGTAACTGCACATGGAGTTGTGCACACATTTGAACTATATGAAAATCTGATTTAATCTAACAAAAATAGCATTATAAACTGGTGCTCTTCAGCAAATAGGATCCAATCGTTCTTCTCTAGCATCTTCCACCTGAAGATCTCAAAGCACTCTACAGATACTACTGAACTACACCCCACTATACCTCTAAGCTAGGTAAGTAATATCTCATTTTACAAACTGAGATTTTCTAGAATTTGAGGCCAGAAGGGACCATTAGAAAAATTTTGTATGACTTGTCCATCACAGGCCATTAAATTTCAACCAGTTACCCCAGTATGAGGTTCAATTTGTATTCACTAAAGCATGATTTGTTTAGCTAAAGCATAGCTTCCAGAAAGGTATTCAGTCTTAATTTAAAGACATCAAGAGATGGAGAATTCACCAGTTCTGTTGGTAGTTTGTTCCAATGGTTAATCACCCTCATTGCTAAATATTTGTGCCTTAATTCTAATCTGAATTTGTCAGGTTTCACCCATTCTTGCTATGTGTTAATAAAAAGCCCTTTAGTACCTGTGTTTGCTCCTACTGAAGGCATTTATATACTAATCAAATCTGTCTTTTTTTATAAGCTAAATAGACTTGGCTCCTTAAATATCTCACTGTAATGCATTTTCTCCAACTCCTCTAATCATTTGTGGCTCTTTACTGCATCCTCTCCTATTTTTAAGATGTGGATACCAAACCTGATGCAGTATTCCAATATGGTCTCACTACTGCTATATACAGAGGCATGGGCAGCACGTCTAATAGGCAAGGGAAGGCTGTGCCTCCCCAAACAGCCCCATGTGGCCCCACCCATGTTGTAGCTGGAGGCCCCTTCCCTTCTTGCTGCTTTTTGGCCCCAGCTCAGGCAGGCCACTCCTCTTCCAGGAAGGGAAGCTGGCTGGGGCTAGGGCAGCTGTCTCCGCCAGATTGGAAGGTTAACTGGAGAAGGTGATCAGCTGACCAGAAGTGGCAAAACCCTTACAGCTGATTATTCTGAGGCAAGAGACCTGAGACACAAACCCAGCTCCAGGAGGGTGGTCTCCTTCTCCCAACTTCTTCCCAGTTGATTGGGTGAGAGGGGAACCTTGCCCTACCCTCTCTTCAAGGCTTTGGGGCCTTAAACGTATAGTGTCAGGATTCTTTCCCCCAAGTACCATTCATTGCTGGGACCCTTGCGTCTCTCTCTATATCTGTTCAACTCTTCCAGACCCTTAAAGGGCCATGCTAGAAGGTAATGTGTGCTGACGGCTAGATGCTACTGCCTTCCATGCACACTACCCCATCACAGTATATTTAAACCATTACTGCACATGAAGTTATGGAATAAAGTTTCATTGTATTTGTCAAAAATTCAGCCATCCTCATGCGGCATGTAGAGAGGCTGTTTTGTTGCCAGAGAGCAACCTTTTTTTTTTATAAGCTTTTTTCATTGTGGATGTGTAACAGGCTGTGAAATAAAATACTCTCAGAGCAGCACTCTTTGAATCCTCTTCTTCCGCTACACTGTATGTGAATCATTGTCTGAAGATGGAAGAGGCAGCTTACTGCTGGGGGGCGGTTCAACAGTTTTCTTTTATGGAGACCTCCTGTGACAAGTACAGCAATGACTTTACACTGAAATTAATATTAGGAAAGTATTTCTAGCTGTCTTTTAGTGAGTTTTGCCAGCTAAAAACCAGGAGGAGCCAACCCCGCAGAACCAGCCAGCTCTTTACGCCACCAGCAAATGCTTTGGACACCACAGCTGGACTGTGTCTCTGGTTTAGTGGTCAAAAAGTATTCTAAGTATAGTGGTCTTTGAAATAGCTTCGTGGAGCCACATTTTCAAGTCCCAGCCAGGTCTACTCATGTAGCTTAAGTTGGAAGGATGAAAAACTAAGTTAAGTACCAAGTAGTTTACTGCGTGTAAGTCAAAAGAGAGTTTAACAGCTACTGTCTGGACATTACAGGCAATTAACATTAATGGGACTACCTGTGTGAAAATGTTTCAGAGTAGCAGCCGTGTTAGTCTGTATTCGCAAAAAGAAAAGGAGTACTTGTGGCACCTTAGAGACTAACCAATTTATTTGAGCATAAGCTTTCGTGAGCTACAGCTCACTTCATCGGATGCAACCGATGAAGTGAGCTGTAGCTCACAAAAGCTTATGCTCAAATAAATTGGTTAGTCTCTAAGGTGCCACAAGTACTCCTTTTCTTTTTGAGTGAGTAAAGTTTGCAGGATTAGGCCTTTAATATTTTAAACTCCTTGGAGTAGAGTGGACCTTGTTCTCTTATTTGTTTGTGAAAAACCTAACATGCTTTTGGTGGCATATAAGTCGTTAATAACAGATAAAATGATTTCAAAATATTTTGTTTTTAGATTGTATTTGTAACTTTTAAGCTTCCCCTATCTAATCTAATCATGACTTGAGATCATAAACAGTGGTTCCCTTCCTCCATCCATAATTATTTTAAAGCATTTCTGTTCACTTTTACAGTGAGAAGCATTTTAATTAAAATGTCAATTTTAATTTCTTTTAAAATAGCTGAATTCTCTTTTTACAAGCTGCATGCATCAATTATCAGCTCAGTGGAGACCATGCATTATTCTAATGATGTTCAGATACATCAGATTGGAAATACTCTTTTCCAGTATTTTAATATACTTGGCTCTGCTACTGTGTATAAAGTGTGTCAACAAAATTATCCTGCCAGTTCTGTTATTAGCCTTAAGATGTCACTAACTGACTTGGCCTTGGCTTTCTCTGCTGGTTTGTAGTACAGCTGGGAGGTTGGGATGGGGAAAGCGGAAATGGCCTGTTGTTCTTAACACATCTCCTACTTCCTACAGTGACTGACAGACAAGGTGCTGATGTCAATTGTCTGGCCTTACAGGCATTCATTAAACCTACTTATTTCACCATCCTTTTAGTTTCTTTTTCTTCCTTCGGGTGCAGTTAAACTAAAGAAATGTGAAGTATGTTACTAACTAACTGCTTTTTCCTCATCCTGGCTTGCCCCAACCCACCTCAACTTTTGGGCACGCACTCATTTTATCATGTCTGAACTAGGGCCTCGTCTACACAGTTTTGGTATTGGTATAATAATTTTGATTAGAGGGTGTAGGGTTTTTTTTTTAACTGAAATATTTATACTGGTACAACTCCTAGTCCTTGTCTACACTGGCAAGTTTCTCCGCAGTAAAGCAGCTTTCTGAGTTGTAACTCCCGAGGTGTACACACTGCCAAACCACTTAGTGCGCAGAAACTGCGCAGTTGCGGCGCTATAAAAATAACCATCTCGACGAGAGGCGTAGAGCTTTCTGCACCGGGGGTACAGCGCCCAGGTGCCAGTGTAGACACCCTGGTCAGTTACGGCACTACAGTTGGCCTCCGGAGGGTGTCCCACAATGCCTGTTCTTGCCTCTCTGGTCTTTGGTTTGAACTCTACTGTCCTGCCCTCAGGTGACCAACCGTCATCCTCACCCTATAAATTCCTTTGCAATTTTGGAAGTTCTCTTCCTGTTTGCTCAGTGATGCGTGAAGTGGTCTCAGTGCATCTTTCCAGGTGGCCAGGCCTGCTCCATGCACCAGGCGATGCCCCCACTTGGAGCAATGCCGAGCTGCTGGACCTCATCGCCATTTGGGGAGAGGAGGCTGTCCAGTCCCAGCTGCACTCCAGCCATAGGAATTATACCACCTACGGACAGATTTCACAATGCATGATAAAAAAGGGCCATGACCAGGACACACTGCAGTGCAGGGTCAAAGTGAAGGAGCTGTGGAACATCTACAACAAGGCACTGGTCCAGTGCTGTGCCCACGAGCTGCCAGTTCTACAGAGAGCTGGATTGATACTCCGCAGTGACCCCACTTCCACTGCGAAGGCCACTGTGGATATTTCGGTGGCTCGCATGCCAGTTGAGAGTGGGCCGAGCCATGAGGAGGAAATCTTGGATGAGGAGGAGAAGCGGGACCCAGAGGCAGAGGATGACCCAGAGGAGGCTAGCCAGTCACAGCTGTCAGATCTTGGCAAAGCACAAACAGGAGAGGAGGCCCCTGGTAAGTGGCTTTGATTTTGGGAATCACTGAAGCAAGTTGTTGGGGGAAGGAGGCTTGTGTCTGTATGATGCGTGTACCACCACAGGCCGAATCTGGGCGGCGGAACAGGGTGTTGATTGACTCCCTCACTTCACGGGAATCTGCCTCAGAAATCTCCAGGAAACTCTCATGGAGATACTGGGCAATCCTCTGCCACAGGTTCTTTGGCAGAGCTGTTTTGTTTCTTGCCCCATTAGGGGTAACTTTCCCGCGTCACTCTGCCTTCACTGGGGAGGGGCGGGGAGATCATTGCAGCACCTGCCCTGACCCCTATGGGGCTCATCTGTAACCCACAGGCTTGCAGGATTCCCTACTCACCCTCAGCAGCAAGATATCTTCCATAATGAACACAGCCTGTGGAAAATGTGGGGACAGTAGGGTCTGGGAACACGGATTTCCCCTACCCCTGCAGCTACTCACCATTTTGGGGGTCTTGTGGCTCATGTGTGCTTGCCTGGGGTCAGCCAGTTAGTGACAGGTATGTGAATAGTGGCTGTGTTTTAAATCACTGAATCAGTTTTCTCTGTGTTGCAAACAATACTGCTTCTGTAAAACGTTGCGTTTTGGCTTCACAGAGATGACCTTGGGAGCCCAGCCTCCCTCTTTGTTATCGCCGGCTGAATGGTTGCGCAGAATTAGAAAACAGCCATGAAAAACTAAGGAGGACTTTCTGCTTGAGGTTATGGTGCACTCCACAGCCGAAAAACAGGAATTGAAGGAGTGGAGGGACAGTGAGAAGAGGGACCGAAAGGAGAATGCGGCGCACCAGAAAGAAGCCGCGGAGCGGCTCTTAAACATTATGGAGCACCAAGCAGACACGCTCCAGGTGATACTACCTCTTCAAACGGAGCAGCTCTGTGCCCGCCCTCCTCTGCAGCTGCTGTCGCAAAACTCATTCCCATGTACCCCTCAGACACTGCCAACACACTCTTATCAACCTCCTAGCTCCAGTCTGTACCCCCGGCATTCCACTCCTTCCCCTGTCACAGTCCTGCACTGCGGACTCCCAGTACCCACTGCACTCAACACCTATCCCTTTGCGGTTTAGTCCTGCTGAAGTATAGTACCCGCTGCACTGAACTCCAAAGGAGAAGCTTGGATATGATCCCTGGACATACACAAATCTTTAACCGTCCTGGGACTCCACCTCCTCCTGGGACCCTGCCTTCCCCCATCCCCTCACTGCTGATGTGTTTTTTTTTTTGTCTCTCTGTCTCCTCCGTTTGTTTTCAAACCAACACAATTCTTTTCTTAAAAAATAACAATCTTTATTCTATTAACTGAAAGTAAACAGAGCTCTGCAAAGAAACAGACAGTTATCTTGAACCTTCATAGTGCATCATTTGCACCAATCACAATCACCTCCTGGCATTACAAGCACTGCACTCTCGAGCATAGCAACAAATATTAGTGGCTTTCAGCTTCAGATTGCTGCCTCAAGGCATCCCTAATACTTATGGCCCCGCGCTGCGCCCCTCTAATAGCCCTGGTCTCTGGCTGTTCAAATTAAGCCTCCAGGCGCTGAGCTTCAGCGGTCCAGCCCTGAGTGAAGCTTTTACCCTTCCCTTCACAAATATTATGGAGTGTACAGTTTGCGGCTATAAGCATAGGAATATTGTCATCAGCCAGGTCCAGCTTCTCATATAGGCAGCGCCAGTGGGCCTTTAAACACCCAAAAGCCCACTCAACAGTCATTCTACACTTGCTCAGCCGGTTGTTGAACCGCTCCTTGCTGCTGTCAAGGTGCCCCGTGTGTGGCTTCATAAGCCACAGTATTAAGGGGTAAGCAGGGTCTCCCAGAATCACAAGGGGCATTTCGACTTCCCCTATGGTGATCTTCTGGTCTGGGAAGAAAGTCCCTGCTTGCAGCTTCCTGAACAGGTCAGTGTTCCAAAACATGCGTGCGTCATGCACCATTCCAGACCAGTCTGCATTAATGTCCATGAAACGCCCACGGTGATCCACAAGCGCCTGGAGATCCAAAGAGAAATACTCCTTCCGATTAATGTACTTGGTGGCTAGATGGTCTGGTTCCAGAATTGAATATATGGGCCATCTATTGCCCGTCAGCAGTTAGGGAACCCCATTTGTGCAAAGCCATCCACAATGTCAGGCATGTTGCCCAGAGTCATGGTATTTCGGAGCAGGATGCGATTAATGGCCCTGCACACTTTCGTCTACACGAGTCCAACGGATGACTTTCCCACTCAAAACTGGTTAGCCACCGATCTGTAGCAGTCTGGAGTAGCCAGCTTCCACAGTGCAATCGCCACGTGCTTCTCCAATGGCAGGGCAACTCTCATTCTCGTGTCCTTGTGCCACAGGGCTGTAGTGAGCTCATCACACAGTCCCATGAATGTGGCTTTCCTCATCCAAAAGTTCTGCAGCCACTGCTCGTCATCCCAGACATGCGTGACGATGTGATCCCACCAGTCAATGCTTGTTTCCTGAGCCCAAAAGCAGTGTTCCATTGTGGTCAGCACCTCCGTGAACGCCACAAGCAATCTTGGGTCGTAGCTACTACGCGTAACAAGATCAATGTTGCACTCCTCTTGCCTTCATGGTTTAAGAAATAACTCGACTACCACTCGTGATGTGTTAGTGAGAGCGAGCAGCATATTGGTCAATAGTGCAGGATCCATTCCTGCAGACCGAAGAGGCAGAGCGCGCAGTACACAAACTGTTGAAAAATGGCGCCAAATGTGGATGGAAGCACAAGGATTGCTGGGATGCAAAGTAATACATCACGGAGCATTCGGACAGGACCCTGGATGCCCCGTGACCTCCTCCGCCTTCCCACAACTCTTAGCGGCAGAAGAGGAGAGATGCTCGCTGGGATAGCTGCCCAGAGTGCACCGCTCTGAATAGCGTTGCAGGTGTGAACATGCTATTGCGCACGCAGCTGACAGCGTGAACACACAACAGCGGTTTCCCTTCAGCGCTCTCTAAGCGGCGCTGTAACTGCCAGTGCTATAAGTCTGCCATTGTAGACATACCCCTAGTATGAGCACATTTATACCAGTATTAAGGTATCTTATATTGGTACAGTTTATTCTCCTCCCCATGCAAGAATAAGCTATAGGTATAACTGCATCCACAATGGGGGGAGATAATACAACTTTTGAGTGTAGGCAAGACCCAGATTATGCTTTCTTTGGTGTTATCCTGTTCAGTTTAGGTTTGTGTAGGGTTTGATCCAAAGCCCATTATAATCAAAGATTCCTGTTGACTTCACTGGACTTTAAAGCAGACCTATACAGCACCCATCACCTTGGTATCTGTACATCTGGGATCCGGATCAGTGACCATGTCTTTCTTTGTCTTCTGTGAAGCATCTCTTTGAGCACTACAAAATAATGACAATAGCAAGGGGCCTCTTAGCCCAGTATTGAAACAAGACTGCAATATTTACAATAGATAACTAGTGTGGATTCCAAACAATTTAGTTTGACATCACATTTACAGATTCAGTCACCTTACAAAGACCTATATAGCACCTCTTCTCAGCATTTTGCCAGGATCAAGGATCAGACTGGCAAAAATGTTGTGACATTCTTATTTATGCACACATCAGCCATTTTAACCATATTTACATTTTCTAAACAGATCTAATATCATTGTTTTTATATGAACACTGGTTTTTAATTAGGCCTAAAATGTAGCATCAGACTTTTATTCATAGATCTTTATTGCTTGAGCAACCACTACAACACAATGTCACTAATTGTATATCTATCTTTGTTTCACACCTACAAATCAAATTGCAAGCACTGTCCTAGATTATAGGGCTTTTTCCCACTTATTTCATTTGTTTCTCTGTTTTGTCTCACAGAAACATATTCCTGATCTTATTTTCAATTCACACTGTAGATGTTTTCCTAGCTCTGGCCTGGTCTACAAAGAGGTTTTTTACTGATATAGTAAAAAATTACTATAGTGGATTGTCTACTAAAACAGTTATAGCAGTCACTACTGGTACCATACCAGTATAGCTTATTCCCCTTCCCTGATGGGAATAAGGTATACCTATATAACTGTGTCCACGCTAAGTGTGTTTTACCATTTTAACTGTACCCATATAAAGTGATACAGCTTGTGTGTGTAGACAAGGCCTTAGTTTTAGACCTCAGGCCTTGCCTGCCCTGTCATTCACTGACGATTGCACAGCTGTGCTTGTGTACATATGTCAACACGGGAAAATATGAGGGTCTTTAAAAGCATATTGACAGTCAGCAGAGAAAATCAGTATCCTGTAAATCAGGAAAGACGTTTTTTTTGTAATATCACTCATTAATTTAAGGGACTAATTAAATACAATGAGAATCATCTGGTTACCAGCATTAGTTAACTGATGTTAAATGTTTAGTTTCAATTCTATGGGGAACAATGAATTTTCAGCCTTCTGTGGTTCACTGATGTCAAAAATAAAAGAAGCAATAAATTGTAAAGCAGTAGACTATACTGAGCTATGCCGTAAGAGAACAAAATCTAGTGCTTAGATCATCGGTCTGTTTGCCACTGCTCTACCCTGCATTCAAACTCCCTTTCTGACCTTGGGCAACTCCATCTCTCTGTTCCTCAATTTCCTCTTCTGTAAAATGAGGATAATACTTATGCAGCTGCACAAGCGTGTTGTGTGGGACTAAATGAATGTTTGTAAAGCTCTTATGGAGATTCTTAATTGGAAGGTACAAAATGATTCCAGTTCTTCTGACTGTTTAGTCTAATGTTAACATAGGAGGTATTGGTTTTTTTAACAGTCTTTTACATTGGATGTCCCTTCCAATTGTACAAAATGCAACAGTTTAAGTTATTATGAGTTTTGGCAATTCATTTTTATTTTTATTTTTTTTTAGTTCTCATTAAATTTTGCTTTGATTTCAAATGACCTAAAATACTCAAAATGAAGTCATAGAAAGCCATTGACATGTGGGTCACCATGATTTAACTCTGTCTGTGACAGCTGTGACAAATAAAACCTGGCATATGTGCAATTGAAAGCTTTGTCAGTATCTCACTTTAGTCAATATCTGGCTTGAGTTTTGGAATCACAGTAAAACCTGATCTCACACTTTGTTCTGAATGGTTAGCAGAGCTCTACAGCTCCCCTACTGAGGGATTCCTATTGCTGTCACTAGAGCTGATTGGTACATTTCAAAACATTAAAAATATCAATGTCCGCAAATTTTTTTGCTGAAAATTTGCCATTGTTTTCCAGCTCTAGCTGTCACTTTCCACACGATGGCTGTTGCCAGCAATAACAATAGGAGCATGATAGACCCTAACATTGCCCCCTTTTCCTGGCCAAAAGAAAATGAATAAGCTTTACATAAATAAAAATCAGGAGAGATTTTTTTTTTTTTAATCCTGGTTTAGTTTAAACCATCAGGGTCTGGTTTTCAGAAAATTAGGCTTGGAAATGCATGTTCAAAATGTGAATTCAATTTGCATGAACAATCAATAGGTCTGTGTGTGAAAACTTTGCAACTGTGAGTGCAAACTGGGCAATTTCAAGTGCAAAGATCGTTAATTGGCCATTTTGTGCACTATGGCCTCAATCCAGCAATGCACTCAAAACCACTGGGAGTATTCATGTGGTTAAAGTTATGCCCATACCTAAATGTTGCGCTGAATCAGGACTCGGTGACTGGAGTTGCATGCCTCAGAGTTTGGGAGTCTCATTTTAAAATTACTGCTACACTCCCATAAACAAAAAATAGTCATTCTCAGTCATTGTAATAAAAACCTTGATAAATTTTCATAGAAAAGGGGATCTTTCAGTAAATAAAAGCAGAATAGAAGTAACTTAAAAAAGTTCTCTGAAATCTTCATCAATAGAGAAAGGTCCAAGAAGCTCTCCAAAAGCTAAGCACTTGATGTTTTTATTTTCTTCTGGATTCATATTCACCTTCCTGCCAGATCAAAGAACCTGAATCTTCAGATATGAATATTGCCCATTTTCAGATTTGCACTTAATTCTTCTAATGCATGACTTGCAGTGAGTTTTTATGAGGAAGTTTTATAGGCCAGGTCTTATATTCACCACAGTTTGTATTTGTAGCTGTTGAATAATAGCTGACTGCGTCTCCAAATATAATAAGTATGTAGGCAATGAGTCAGACTTAATAGTCTTCATTGGATTCTGATATTTATTGCGAAGTTGAACTAAGTGCTTTGACAAAGCAGTTTTTACAAGCACTAGTATGAATTGAAGTTAGCAGTTACATTAATTTAATCTCTGATCTGTGGATATGATGAAAAGCTTGGCAAGAATTTAGACAGTAGCCATGGTAAACGTTACAGAACACCATTGTGGTTAAGGGATTATATAGCTATTGCCAGTGGCTGTACAAAAGAAATGATGTTTTAACAGTTAGCCAGTGAGAAACCATAGTATTTCCATTATTATACAAACTGGTCTTAAAGTCATTGCCTTTCTTCCTGATGTGTTAAAAGCAATTACATTGGTTAATAAAATTCAAAGACCAGTTTTGTTTTTCCTATTCACAAAGTGTAAAGGACAAATCCTCTTTAGAATGCTTGGTGATATAGTCTTGCCATTATCTCTCCAGCTATTTTTCTAAGTAAAATAAGTTACATATTTAACCCTGTCTGAGACAGAGAGACAGATTAACATTAATAGATAATATAGGCTTTAAAAATAGAACTATAAACTGGAGAAAATCAGGCAAAAATAGGAAGGAAAGGTAGAGGAGAAGATTTTGCTCGGGGAACAACAGCTATTATTTAGAACATACGGACAGGCAACTGGCAAATATTTCATTTTCTCCTACTTAGGCTTGGGCTATACTTAAAAGTTAGAGCAATGTAGCTGCAGTGCATGCCAACCTAACCCCTGATGTAAACATGGCTAGTTCAATGGAAGGCTTTAATTTGATTCCGTCATCTCCCATTTACTCCCAAGCCAAATCTGCATCTCCTGCTCATGATATCAACTGCAGAAGAAATAGATTACCAATGGGAGTCAGTGTGATGAGACAAGCAGTGCTGAAAGTGGTGGGATTTATGGGTAGTCATGATAGGCAGATGTATTGCACCATAGGCAACTACACTGCACACATTGCTGTTTCTATACCAATCATAGGCTGGGAACATGGATGACTATAATGTAACTATGGTCTCAGAACAATTAGGGAGAGATTCTCACAGTCATTTTTGTTCTTACTCCTTGGATTTCTTGAGTTATAGAAATTGCAGAAATTATCACCTACTGTCATATGTCCCTGCAATATGAATAAGTGTGTGTGTTTGAAAACAATCCTCATACACTTCAACAAAGAGCCTATTTTTAGAGCTGTGCAAAATGTTCTCAATGAAACACAAACCCATGCCAAATTTTTCTGGATTTGGATTCCAAAATACAAGCTCAAACCCAATTCTGAGAGGTTTGCTAAAATTCACAAACCTTCTGGCTGAACCTGGGTCTAGTTTCAAATGAACCTGGGCCTATTTTCTGTTTTTGCATCAGCACTACAAGATATTTTGTTTAGCAACACAGCACCAAGTGAAACTCTATAGTTTCCACTGAATTTCTGTTTGAGATTTTGGCTTCATTCATGTGTGTAATTCAGGCTGTTCATATCCCACACATGCTGAAGCTAAAGAAAATATTCACAAGATCTCTGAATCAAAATTGCAAAGTTTCATGCAGCACTTGCAATAACAACCTGCTTCTTTCAATTTATTTATGACTTGAGACTATCCTGAGCTCTGGATGCATGCAAGAGCCTCAAAGGGATGATTGTCTGTTCTTTAATTCACCTATAAAATTCAGTAAAATTAGCTGATATATTAGATGTGGCTGCTCATTTGGAAAGTCCAATTCAAAACCTAGCCCTGATCTTCAGATCCAGCTTCTGTCACAATTTTGCACTGTCAGGTGCTGGAGCCTAATCCCTGCTCATGATATTAGAATTTGCAGTGTCATAACCTACATTCTAATACCTACTTGCTTATGTGTTTGACCTTTCAGAAATAGGTACTGTACATATGTATTCATGCAAAAATTGTGCCAACTTAGGGCTGCAGTGAAAAATCAGGTTCTCAAAATTTGTTTATCTTATTTCACTTACACAGACAAAGATGTATTTTACAGTTGTTTACAATTGAATTATAAGTTCAGAGTTGTTCAGAACTGCTACAAACTGAAGTTACATTTTTACAACCCTTATTCATAATTATATGTAAATTGGGAACATGTTTTTCAAAGGTAGGTGCAATGACTGTGTTGCCCAGTGCTTGTATCTGTACAATGGGTAATTATATGCCGAAAGGACCATTTTGGGACTTTCATTCAGATTTTTTCAGATGCATTAAGTGTATTTGCATTTTTGCGGATCCACTAACTGGGCCAAGATTTTGAAATTTTGTCTTTAATGTGTGCTTTTAGTTGCTCACATTAAATATTTTTACTGTATTTCCCCTACCACCTATTGTGTTCCCAGTAACTTTTCTTCTGTGGAGGGAGGTGGGTGACAGGCAAAATGCTGTCTTTGCCCCTCAAGGATTGCTTCTTGGTTAATTAGAATATTTGGCTCTTTACCCTGATGATTAAATGCACAGCTGACTGGAATTCAGAATTAATTTACATACCGAGCCACCCAATTCATGATATTTTGCAGATAGCCAGCTGAGCATGACAATGCTTTTAAAACCCCATTTATGGTTTAAAGGTTTTTCTGCAAAATAGCAGTTTGTGATAGAGTATCTAGATTGTATAAAATGAAAAAATATAATTTAAGGAAGCTGACTTTATATTGGGATAAGAGGAAAAACATCAGTTACTGATTACATGCTTCAATCAAGGTAAGCATGTTTGTCTAAAGTATTACTACAACTTGAGTTTCAAACACTTCAGGATTGTTTGCCATTTTTCCATGTATCGGCTAGCCTACGGCATTTCCTTTATCAAAACTTTGGCAAATCTTTAACCCAATCAGAGAATCTTGCCTAATTTATGCAACTATCTATTTTTTTCCAGTGGCTCACTCAATAATATGTTTACCTCTTAGGTCTGTGAAGACCTAGAATTAAAACTGAAGAGTTTGTTTTATGCCTATAGTTGCTCGGGAGAAAAAAAGATGGTTTCAACATCCTGTAAATTATACCAGTTTTAAGCAATAGAAATTTGCATGCAACAGAAGATATATTGACATTTTGTTTTATTGTTTATTTTTAGAAGCTACTTTTAATGGTCACACACACACACCCTGGGAAATCAAATAATTACAATTGAACCAACCAACACCTCAGTTATTTGAATTGATACGACGTTGGGGACGCTGTCCATACTTCAAAACCAGACTGAAGAGATCAACCATTGATAATTTAAATCTTCACTACTTTATCTCTTTGTTTGCTGCTTGGAATGCTATTGATATCTTCTTTGTCTCTGTAATTGTTTTAATTAGCCACCCAGCATGGGCCCCTGACAGTGCTTGTGATAGAGTATTATGGTCAACACAGCAGGGTAGTGCAGCCTGTTAACATGAAACACAGACTTTATGGCAGGCTTAATTTCTTTTATTTGTGGCAATTTTATTTTTTCTGTGTTCTTCCTTTTTGTGTGTGTGCATTATTCCTTGAGGGATGAAAATAACTTCCCAAGAAGCTTTGTTTTTAAAGACTGAAAAGTGTGAAAGCCTTTATCACAAATATTTATCAGGGAAACTCCAAGTGCTCTGATTAGCATGCCACAGCTCAAGAAGCAAATTAAAAATATAGGCTGGCTGAATTACCTAACATTATTGTGCCTAACTGTTACAAGAGAATAAAAGCCCTTGTGAATGTGGGTGGAGGGGAAATATTCACATACCAAACATCATCATGTCTTCAGCCATTAGGCTGAAATTTCTGTCAGTGACTGTACTTTTTTTGTTGGCGCTTCTTTGTTTGGCCCTACGTTTTGTTTGTTCTTATTGAGCACATCCTTCTTTTGTAAATGGAAATCTGGATGTTCAATTATGATGCAGAGCTGCAACTCATTAGCAGTACATTTTCGTACTGTTGCCATTTCCAGACAATTCTGTCACTGAATGTGGGGGCTTTTGGGAATGTTTGTATTTTTTTGACAGGTTTCAGAGTAGCAACCCTGTTAGTCTGTATTCGCAAAAAGAAAAGGAGTACTTGTGGCACCTTAGAGACTAACCAATTTATTTGAGCATAAGCTTTCGTGAGCTACAGCTCTTTGTTAGTCTCTAAGGTGCCACAAGTACTCCTTTTCTTTTTGTATTCTTTTGGATTTTTTTAAAGTGTTTTTGCTAATGTGAAAAATAAACCTGATTGCAGATACAGTATTTCTGTATCTATGAACAGAGGTGCGTGGAGAGGTGCTTCGTAAAAGCAAAGGGTTTCCTTTGAGTCTGGATTGTTCAAATTAGCCCAAGGTCAGTCCCTGCCAATTATTACCTCACTGCAGCTGTTCTCTGGACATTAATAAAAGCATTTGCTTTATTAATGTGGAATCCAGTTAACTGTTTAGCACTTACAAAGCAAAGTATGTTGTTTTTCATTGTGCTGAGCATATTTGCTTCATTTTCTTGGACTTTTAGAGGATGGCTTATGATGTAAATATTAGTTTCATAATTTGATAATGGATTGAAATTGCTCTCTTTCATAGTTCAGTACAAAGTCAGAATCTCTATTTTACGTTTCCAGTCCATCAGTAGTTAAAAGTAACTTATGTTTAAATGTTCAGTGTTGCCAATTCTGTTGACTTTTATAATAACTTACATGATATTTGGTATCTGCAATGTAGTTGTAGCCATATCAGTGCCAGGATATTAGAGAGACAAGGTGAGTGAGGTAGTATCTTTTTATATGACCAATATCTGTTGGGAGAGAGACAAGTTTTCAAGCCACACAGATCTCTTCTTCAGATCTGGGAAAGGTACTATTTGGTGTCTTTCTTAAAGCTCTAGCTCCAGGAGTCAAGTGATAATGTGAGAATCTCAGTGTCCATTTATTTTAAAAGTATGTTTAGAATCCTTATGATTGTGGAGGAAAACTTGAAAATGTGATTGTTCAAAAGGACAATAAAAGACTTGGGGGCTTTTAAAAAGAAATTGGCTTAAAAATAAATCTCATGATTGGGGGTGGGGGAGTGTCTAAATCATGATTTTGAATGGTTGGGTTTGGCAGCACTGTTACTTTCAGCATAGAATTGATAAATGCATCCCTGCAGAAAGGACTATAACCCATATTATAAAAAGAATAAAGAAGAAATAGAAAAGATGTAATTTTAATGATTGTTAGAAAGGAAAACCAAGTCACACTTTCATACCTTACTAAATTTAAAAACTGACTTCTTCCCATCAATAGAAAACAAAAAGTATTCTTACTGATAGAATATTTAAGGGGTAAAAGTATGCTCTGCATTGGACAAAACAAGCACAGTGTTCGGGAAAATGAATTTCTAGTGTTCTGACACATTTCAGTGTTTCAGGTGGATCAAATTTTGGCTCTGTGCCAGTGCCTCCCTAAATGTATTTTAAAATGTAATTATTTTATTATGTATTTATTTATATAGTGCCCACATTGCGTAAGCAGCTTAACAGTCATGAAAGGGCAGGGATCAATATTTTCATTAGCACAAAGGGAGTGGAAATTGCCCTTATATTTCCTACTGAGGATTCTACTGTCATATTAGTATCCCTCAGCAGGCAAAGGGCTGGCATACCTACACTCGGGTGCCACCCCCCTCCCATCCCCATGGTGGAGGGTTCATTGGCGGTAGCAAAGGGGCATGGCAGAAATACAATTCTCAGCTGGTGAACAGTCCTTTGGGGACCAGCTAGTTGAGTGAAGAGAAGCCCTCAGGTGCAAAACCAGCTCCAGAATCAGGGAGTTATAACTAGATACCTGAATGCTCCCCCCGCCCCCCTTGCTGAACTGAGTGTATCTTGGCCATTGCAGAGAATCTGGCCCATAATCCCTTCTCCAAGCATCTGACTTTAGGCCCCCTGAAGTCAATGGGTAGGGCTCAGTCTTATGTATGGTGGCTGCATCCTGCAAGGTGCTCAGGGCTAGATCTGCAATGGGGAATTAGATGGAGTGTTGCAACTAATGTTACGGCCCCAAGTTCGGTGCCCAGGCAGTCTATACAATGCATGGGGAGAGTTAAGTGCCTCAGAAGGGGATTCACAAAAATAAGCAAACTGAGCAGGGAGCTGTCTAAGCTAACCAATAGGAAATGTCAAGGAGAAGGGTGAGACCTAAGCCCCACCCTTCAACCGGTGCCTCCCTCTGCTCAGGATTCATAGCTGTGAACCCTTTTATGGAGTTTGGCACCTAAGCCCTTTCTTACATAAAGGTGGTGGGATAACCTTTATCCCAACGATTAGAGCACTCACCCACAGTTGTGGGAGACCCAGTTTCAAATCCCCTCCTCTGCTTGCTGTGGAGCAGGGATTTGAACTCCCAGGTGTGCCCTTGCCTCTGTGCAATGGGGGTGGGTCTCGCCCAATCTCTCCTTTTGAAGCTGTTCCACTTTGTATAAATAACCTAATAGTCATTGGGCCAAAGGGAATACAAGTGATTCTATAGCTCCAGGGTCAGGCAGCTCACCTGGGATGTGGGAGGTTCAAGTCCCTGTACCTGATCCAATGACCTATTTAATTATTCACCTGCCAATGGTATTTATACATAGTTTGAGTACATACATGCTTACATATGCAAATGACAGAATTTTCATGGGCAGATTAATGTGTCCAAATATTAGTGCACCTAACATACACACACACAATTAGAGTCTGTTTTTTTGTTTTGATTTTGTTTTGGGGTTTTGTTTTTTTCAATTTTGGTGCATAGATCTTAGCATTACAAGTGTTTAATAATAGATATACCTAATAAAACTGCAAACAGTTATTCTTTCTACCAGAGGTTGCACTTTCAGTGAGCAATGACAACAAGGATCATACAGGAAAATAAAAACGTTAGGAAAAAAACAGACTATGGCTAAATACTTACTCAGTTTTTATTCAGGAAAATCTCAGTGGCAATTTTTAGTGAGTAAGAGTTGAATGTATAAAATCTAACATGACAATAAACATGAGGAATTAATTTGTAATTCTTGAAGGAGATTTTTAAAAGTTATGAATGGCTGATATCTTTCATATAACATCTTTCATCTTCAAGAATCCCAAAATACTTTGCAAATTACAGGCAAAAACTTAATTGGGCACATCCAAAATTCCATGGATGCTTTTGTATGTGCACACATAAGCTGGGTGGATACATCAGTAACTAAACACATTTAGATTCCTAATTTGACTCTCAGAATGAACAAACTTTTTCACTAAGTTGAAAGGAAATTCATGAAAAACTTTCATATTACAAACAGTTAAAATCACTTCTTTGGGAAACTTTCACAATGTGTATCCTCTATCTGGCTCGTGCTATTATTTGTATTATGGTTATGCCTAAGGGACAATTGAGAATGGAACCCTATTGTGCTAGGCACAGAGTAATGAACGCTCCCTGCTCTGAACAGCTTGATTAGTTTTTACCTATATTTGGTGGGCAAATCTCAGACACCAAATGGTCCAATCCAACACCAGCTGAAGCCAATGGGAGTCTCCAACGGATGCTGGCTCAGGCTTCAAAAACTAAACAAGTTAGTTTTAGACAGGTAGAACTTTGCACATGGGAAGACTGGAGCAGGAAACCTGTCTAAGTTATCTGAGTCTTGCACGCGCTAGACTTCAGCGCAGGAAAAATAAGGGCTGCATCATCTCTGCTACTCCTTTTACCAGACAAAACCAAGTCTTTTAAAACTCGAAAAGTGCACTACTGTATTTGTTGCTTAGTAGCTACCATGGGTCAGAGTTAAAGTTCTGACTGGAATGCCTAATATGAAAGGGATACTAGAATCTTTTTTTCACCTTAGCTGATCAGTTCCATATTTTTTAATGCTTAAGTTTTTTTATTAGCTATACCATTCTTCACATTTCTCTAAGTTGTGGCCCAGCATGCAGCCATTACCACGTTGTGGGAGTGCAGATGCAACCTTTGTACACGCATGTGTACACACACACCAAGCTGTGCTGGGAACTCCTCACCTGAGTGCATGGTGGAGGTGTGTGTACACACACATGTACTGTGATGTGTATGTGAAAAAAGGCAGTGCGCGTCTTCTCCCTACTCTTTAAAAGAAATGATTGACTTCATTTTATCACACAATACCTAGACAGTAAGTAACACAAGCGACAAACAAGAATGTGGCATAATGATGGGATAATTTAATTCACTGCTGTAGTTACAAATGTTTTATTTCCATTCTGGCTGTGAGAATGGGTGAGTTTCTGAAATGGAAGAATGCATAATGTGGCTTGAAAAACTATTAATTTGTTGCTCAAGACTTCCTGTAGTAATGCATTTACCAAAAGCCATCTGAGTGTAAACAACTAATTGTAAAGGTCGGGTGATTATTTTCTAGTTTTCATTTTGAACTAGATGGTGAAATGTTTACATTTCCTATAGATATGATTGATGCCAATAGCAAACAAGAAAAAAAAATTTACTGGGTCAATAGGTTACTCACAAATGTATGGACAGGTTAATCCCAAAGCTCCTGTCCTTCTTAAGTGACCATTGTTATTTATGTATTCATAACCCTGGAAAAATCATAAAGACCTTTCCCCCCGCTCCAGGAAGTTAAACAGATGCATTTACCTGTTACAAATGACTAACTAAAAGTAATCCTCAATTTTTATGACCTCTCACTGCACTTCCGAATGAGGTTTTTCTATCAAGGCACTGGAAAGTATTACTTTCTGCTCAGGTGTAACTGAAATCTTGAGTCATCTATTTCAAGAATGTTGTTGCTTGAAAGATATTAATTGCTTCTCAAACCTTAGAACTAGTCTAACTTCCAGAGTTTAATGGAGCAGATAGATTTAGGTTCTTAATCACACTGATTATCCTCCCGTCCAGAAATATGACACTCTCTGGAATGGATCATTCATTTTTACTGTTTTAGGATGTAATGATGCATGGCATTTATCATCAACTAGTTGGGAGCATTTTATTGTTTGAAAAGGAGGAATCAACATGCAGCATTTTAACTGCACATCCATGCCTGTCTTTGTTCTTTTCCTTTAACAACTGTGACCACAAAGACCCACATTTTAGAGAGAGCACCTGCTCATCATTACAGTATAGCCCCATTCTATCCAACACTGGCTAACCAAAGCTCCCAACTGACTTCTATGTATTTGGTTCCACCCTGGGATTTTTCTGAGTCTCTTCATTATTGCCTGGCTGCCTGACACTAACCAGCATCCATTCAACACAGTGCCAAGATTCACTGTGATATGCTAACCAGTCAGGTCTAAAGGGGCCATGATTCCTGGAGCACATAGTCCCAGATCCACAAAAGGATTGCTGACTTTTAGCTGCCTAGCAAGTCACTGGAACCTACAAACCCTGGGTTAGATACCTAGGCTCCCTGTACAATGCACTGGGGGAGAGAGAGACATCTGAAAACGGGATTCACACAACCCAGAACACCAGGTGCAGAGCTGCCCAAGCTAGCCAATGGGAGATGCTGACTTGAGAGGTGTGTCCAAAATCCCACTCCTCTCATAGAGTTGGGCACCTCCGTCTTGGCTGCAGGCAGGCACCTATCTCTGCTTATGATCCCCCTCTCCTGGAGTCAGGCACCTAACCCATTTTTCCAAGAATGGCGTTGGTGCCTGCTTAACTCCACACACAATGGCTGGGGAGGAGGGAGCTGTCCCTCATAACCTTTCACTAAGTGGTTAGGGTACTTACCCAGGAAGCGGGGGACACTTCTCCGGTGAGTGCGCTAAGCAGTGGGCAATAGAGTCATTCTCATTCCTTCTCTGTACAAATCAATATGTAATTATTTAATACAAAGTGGAACAGCTTCTCCAAAAGAGACTCAAAATATCCCATAGTCGGTGGCTAGGGCACTCATCTGGGAAGTGGAAAACCTCTGTTCAAATCCCTTCTTCTTCAAGTTGTTGTCCATATGGGTGCTCTGAGGATATGCACACACCTGTTGTAACTGTTCTCAGGGTGCCCAGGACTGTCAATCAGCTTGTTAACCCCTGCCTCCAGCATGAAGGAGTCTTGACTCTGGTAACTGACTCTGGTGTTGACTCTGACACTACCAGCCTTTCAGCCTCTCAGGTACGCTTCACCAGCCCTGACCTCGCCTTATAGGTTATCAGTAGCAGCACCCCAGTCCCCACATCCCTTTGAATTGTTCCCCTTTGATATCCAGCCCCCGATACAGACTACTCATTCAAATCCCTAACCCTAATCCCAAGCCCTCATGCAAGAGGACGCACCAAGATTTTCTGCCACCAACACCTCAGGACCTTCCTTGTCTTCCTCAAGAAGACCCACCAGAGGAACAGGAGCAGAGAATAGAAGAGGAGACTTCAACCTCCTTTTCCTCCCCAGATGAGGCAACTATGCCCCCTCCAACATCTTACATGAATGACTTCAAGGTCTTTCAGGACCTGCTGAAGTGCATAGTAGAGTGTTTACAGATTCCTCTGGAAAAGTCCAAGAACAGCAGCACTCCTTGGTGGACATCCTTCACACCTCTCCTCTTACATAGTCCTGCCTTTCAACAATGCCCTACTGACACAGCATGGAAAACTCCAGCTACCATCCCACTCACCTGATTAAAAAATGTGTCCCAGCCACAGGCTCAGATTATCTGTTCTCCCATCACACCTTTCACTCTGGCATTGATAACCAGAATGAGAGAAATAGGCAGCATCGCTTCACTTCAACACCATCTGATAAGGAGCTTAAATGACTGGACCTTCTAGGCCATAAGAGCAGGTAGGCAGCCTCCCTTAATTCAGAATCACGAACTATCAGGCCCTGATAGTGAAATCTGAAACCTTTTCCTTTTTTTTTTGTTTTTGTTTTTTGTTGCCTGGCTTTTTTGTCTCCTCCACTGAGAGGATGAGGGGCCATTCTATTCCACCCAGCGACTATCTAAATGGGTTTTGGTGTGTGTCCTGGCATGCTATGAGTTCTCCGAAATAAACCCCACCCCCACCGCCCGAAGCATTGCTTATTCCACTAGGCTCAATCCATTTCCGTAGCCCTCCCTCCAAAGGTGCCCTTTAAGGACATTTGTAAGGCAGCCACCTAGTCGTCCAGACACAAAGTCTCACAGCATAATGCCTCAGTACATGCCTTCAGAGTAGATATGGCGTTTGATTAAACTGTTCTGTACTGAATTTGCTGCCTCCGCACCGTCCTCCACAGGGAGGTGGTACTAGGGAGCCTTCTCATGTGGAGCATCCATAGGGACAATAATTCAAAGGGGGCGATACTTACCTTGTACAATAACTGGTTTAGGTCCTCTCCTCTCTATGTGACCTTGTACTAGAGCATGAGGAGGTGTACAGTGCAGGTGAGGACCTGTGGGCACTGATAACAAAAAAGAAAATCTTTGGTCAAGAGTGCATGAGTCACGTACATCCTCACCTGGGGAACCATAAGGACAAGACACCGCAAAGAACTCCAGTTCCTCTACAAGGTAAGGAGCCTCTCCTTCTCATCAGACAGGAAGGAATTGAACAGACATTCTCTCTTGCTGAGTGAGAACCCTAACCACAGTACTAAAATGATATGGGAGGCCACCACCACTGCTACCTCCTCCCCTGGCGGTTTTCTGTGGAGTTAGGCGCGCTCTGAGCACGCCTACCAGATTGGGCCCCCAGGCAAGATAAGTGGGGTTTCATCTGTCATCACCTGGTTTGAAGATCACACTGGGGCTTAGGCCTGAGAGAGGCATCAGGACTAGGGTGACCACCTTTCAAAAGGCAAAAGCAGGACATATGCAGGAGTCCTGCCCCTTCCATGGCCCTGCTCCTCCTCCTCTTCCCCACAAGTCCTGCCTCCTGGCCAGACTGGAAGCCAGAGCCATCCAGAGAGCCTGGGCTGCTATGGGGAACCTCGGATCCTCCACCTGTCCTGGGTGAAGAACCGGGATACCCAAGAGCAGCCCCTGTCCCAGATCCCCATCCAACCGGGACTTGAACTCTTCATTTCAAGACTCTCCCATCCAACTGGGGAAGGGTGGTCACCCTAATCAGGACACCTGCCTGGGATAGCAGTGCACATGCTCAGAGGTAGTAACATAGATGCCTAGGGAACTTTTTACAGTGAAAATGTAGGCACAGTGAGTTTAGACACCTACAAGGTTAGGCAGCTGCTAAATGCGGGGCTCTACAGATTGCAGTGGTGCTCAAATCTGGGACTTAGGTGCCTTTGTGAATCTGGACCATAGCCCCTATAAAGCCAGGTGATTTGCAAAGATAGCCAGCATTCCAGATGCTGGGCTTCTGATGCAGAGAACCCAGAAATAATAAAGGGAATAGTGCATGCAACCTGGCTGGCATCCTTTAAAATCGACTGGGTCAGCCCTGCAGGTTTAGAATATGGTGTTTCAGGGTTGAAGTTCTTAGAGCTTACTCCAAGTCTTTTTGGGCTAGCTCCTCCAATCATAAATGTTTCAGATGTTCCCTAACTGGCTTTGTCTGCATTTTGTTTCGAAGAAAACATGCTCACTTTCTTCTGATGTAAATACACTTGGCTGAAGTGTGAAGTGGAATCTTGGTTCTTTAAATCTTAGCAGGCCAAGGACCTTTTAATTCTGGGCCAACGTGGACTCTCAAAGTAACAATGTTAATTCCTCATGTGAACTTCATTAGTGGCCCTTAATTTTGAGAGGTTATCTAAATTTTATCTACAGTAAGCCCTCGGCAACACAAATGCTTGATTTTGATAAATCCTTGTTAAGACTCAGGATTTACAAATAAGAATCATGAGGGTTTTTTGCTCTGGAACTTTTAAAATATTCTTATTGGCTATGTGCGAGTTGGGTTTCTGAGCACATAGCCATCAATAGCTTAGGCATCTCCAGCTCCTTGTTGCTAATTTACACAAGCTTATGTAACAGTTCTGCTTGCAAATTACATAGTTAGCCACTGGATTCAGAGAGTGTAATTATTTTTGCATCTATATAGAGAAGACGAGCTACATCCATTTACTCCAGCGCAGGATCCGGCCAAGTAATGTAAACCATGTTCTATATAGAAGAATGGAAACTTTTTTCTTGTCTTACATCTTGTCTCAGTAATACATTTTACTTTAATAGGTTAAAATGTTTTAAAGTAAATATTTTCAGCCTGATATTGTTCACGTAAATTTTTTTTGATGAACCGTGCTGAAGTAATAAAATGAAACTTTCTGAAAATATTTCTCAGCTGCACAGAAGAGAATTCTGAGTACTTCATGGTCCCAATCCTGCAAAAAGAACCTCATGGGAGGGGCCCTGCACCCATTTGGAATTCCACTGCAATCAGTGGGACTCTGTGCAGGTGCAGAGATCTACCTGCATGATTCTCTGTGTAGCTTCATTGACTTTATTCCATACAGCTAAATTCTGCCCCCAGCTATGCGCAGGGAGGAATTCCCACTGGTTTCCCTGGGAACTGAGGGCAAACTGTGGACTGATAGGCCTCGATTCTTCAAAAGAATCCACTGGGTGGACTTCCATGATTGCAGAACCCTCATGAAATCAGCAGGGCTGCATGCAGGCACAAAACGATTGTCGTTATTTGGGTTTTAATTTGTAAAGGTTTGTAAAAGTTACTAGGCATATTAAAAGACCCATCCCCATCACATTAAGTCAAAGTCTCTCTCTGTCTAAAGTAGACTAACTTTTGACCATAACAATCACATCATTTAGCCAAAAGCCTGAGAAAATAAGACCTTGCCCTGTAACCTAAAGAACAATAGACTTGTGTTCTGTTGGACTAGAGAAGGCCAAGGGCCCTCTGTTGAGACTGTCTTACCACCACCCATAGAAGCTATCACTCTGAACACTTCAGCTGATCTCCGCTGAGAAAGGAAGTCCTTATTAGGCTTTACAGATCAATGACAACACCATCTTCATGTAAATTCACCATCAGAATGCAAAGTGAACACTGCACTATGAAAAATAAATCGGGTAAATCCAAATCAAACAACATTTAGGTGAGCCCTTTAAACAAATGTTCCTCCCAACATCATGATATTTGGGATGGAAGGATTTCAAAATCCGGCACAAATAGGGACTGGAAGGTCAGTAGGTGAAAAGATCAAGACTAACCCAAAGTCCAGCACATCACATTGTAGAGCCACGAATATAGGGGAAGGGAGAAGAATGAGATGTTCACTAAATCCCTATATGCCAGCAGCTGCATTTGCAGCATCTTAGAATATAATAAAATCATCCTGGTAGTAGTGGGCCTGACATTTTACAAGAAGCCAATGTGTGGGTTGTAGTACTGGGTCAATGCATGGAGAACAGACAGAATCCTCACCACTGCATGTTGGATTGATTGAATCCTATGCAATGCCTTATCAGGAAGAGCTGTCAACAAAGAATTCCAATAATCCAATCGGGAGGTCACGAGTGCAAGAATAAGCACCTACAAATCGGATTGAGAGAGCAAAAGCTGAAGCCAAGCAATAGCTGAGAGATGACAGAATGGACTGTTTCCCCACGCTGCTAATATAATTAATCGAGATTGATTAGCTCATCATTATGCCCACTTTTGTTTGTTTTACTGTAGAAAGGAGACAAGCTAAGATCATGAGAAAAGTGCAGCCAAAGAAAGAGAGAAATAACAAATCAAACCCATCTCCACCATGCTCGTGGTTAACCATGGAATATTGTGAATCTCATAATAAAGAAAAAGAAAAACAGCTACAGCTCGGTCAACTCAATGGGAAATATAAAGCCATTTGCTATCAGTAGGGCAGTGTTGTCCTAATCCTGGAACATAGACTGTGAAGAACAAATTCTTGAAAACTATGGGCACTTTACACTTATTAAGGAAACCTGATTAAACTGGTAGTATTGACTACACCAAACAGATCCTCTGGTGAAAGAAAAGACTAGGGCTGAAGAATAAAAAAAGACCTTTCAACAACAGGATAGTCCTAGGTAAGTTAGCTGAATCTGTGTGGTTCTTAAGTCTGTTTCAATGTGTTCCTCATTGTATCACATCTAACAGATAAGCCACTATGCCTAAACTATTTTCCTTAAAAATGATGTAATTCAGAGAGGTGAATGAAAGCTAGCAGGGCACGGCTCTTGTCCTGGTTTGGCACATCTCTATGGCTAGTGCTGTTGTGGCTTTGAAAAGAGAGTGCTGCTTTATGAGTTAAGGACTTTGGCCTTGATTCAGGAAAGCATAGCTATTTGAGACTGCATTTAAGCACATGCACAACTTTAAGCATGAAAACTACCTCTTATTTGTGCTTGTTCTTCCTTAAACTTTAAATCTTTCTTCTTGCTACCTTCATATTTAATCATTCTCTCTCATTACAAAGACAGGAGGGATCACTGCAATAACTTCAGCTTCATCAGGTACTGATCCACATGAACTCCATGCAGTCAGAATGCAACCACTTGTCTCCGTAAATTCTATGGGTACTTTGCACTTAGACAGCAGCTGCTGGTCTGTATAAATGCCACGAACATGTAATCAAATGGCTACTGAGGGCCCCATTAGCTAAATGGACCTCTTGGGCATGTCAGTTAACCTTCCTTCAGGGAAAAATATAATGTTTCCACCTAGTTGCAGCCATGGGACACCACACTTGACATGCCAAGTGCACCTCATCCAAAGTGGAGTCATGAGTATAACCATGGTGATTAGGCTTTTGACAAATACATGAAGGGTGTGGGGGTTGGTCTACCTCAATGTTTAAGAAGCCCCTGAGATTCCATAGAAATATTTGTAAAATATTGTGTAAAATCGCACCAAGATGGTATGATCAGTTGTGCTTATTCATCCATCCAATGAAAAAGGGGCCTCTTGATGGAATTAAAAAGCAACCAAATTAAAATCCATAATAGAAAATAATCTTGGACGCAGTATATGATTAACCTGTGGAATTTACTGCAGCAGGATATTACTGAGACAAATAGTTTTGTAGGATTTAAGGATTAGACACATGAATAAGAATAGCATTTGCTGGTTACACTAGTTAGTCCCTCCCCCAACCCCTCTTAATCCTATCAGTCCATCCGTGAGGTCATAAATTGATCACCAGCCCAGGGAGGAGGACAATCCTGCCTGCACTCCCCCAGCCTGTGATACAGTGTTGACCAGGTGCATTAGTCCATAATTTCTCCTTCCCTGTGAAATATTGAGTATTGGTATAGACCACTTCAGCAGGCATAGCAGGTACCATACTGCATGAACCATTGCTCATCTCTGCTCTGGCAATACCTATGTCTATATGGGTTGAGCCACCATTATTAGCCTTCTACACTCACAGCTGTTTTTTAAATAATTTTAAAAAATCTGGCAGCATGGCCAAATGCCTCGAGACAACCTCTTTTAAGTAATAGAGATGATATTCTTGTTGCTGACTCTCTTAAATTAAAACACAGGGATGCTGGAACAAGGAGTACTGGGGGGTGCTGCAGCTTAAAGTGGTCCCCCTCCCCTGCCCTCCCACCCCCCGGCTTAAAGTGGTTTCCATCCTATACAGGGTTTAAAGTTTTGTTCAGTGACTTTCAGCACCCCCAACACCACTGTTAAAGCACATCAATTTTTTTTTTTCTATTGACTACAGAAAATCATTATCACTCAGTAACCTGCCTGCGGGTAGAATTGCACGCTTAGAAACTTTTTTTAAAAAAAGGTATTGAGAAACCATTATTTTTAAGGCAGTATAAACCTCATAGGCCAGATCCTCGGCTAGTGTAAATTAGCATAGCTCTGATGTCAGGGGAGCTATGCTAGTTTACGCTAGCTGAGGATCTGGCCCTTCATCTGTAAAGTAAGCTCAAATGAGCATTTCTACATTGGAGAATGATGTGCTATGAGTATGGACACCAGATGAATCAGTACGCTTGTAGGACAAACAAACAACATTCAAGGGTCAATATTATGTAGAGAAAGCTTTTCTTTAAAAATCTTATTAAAGTGATTTATGATTCTTAGAAAACAAATGTCCAGGTGACAACTGACTGATGTATATCTTTATTTAGTTTGATGTAATCCAGTGTTTTTGTTTTGGACTGGGAGATATAATGCTTCAGTTTTAAGGTCAGAGTCTAATTTGAGATGTCACATGCATTGCCATGTACTTTTAAACACACTGCTGCAATGGTCTAAGCATGCATAGGAGTAGATATTTTGCAATATTGGGCTCTTCTCTGGGGTCACTACTTGGCTAAAAACTGGAGTGTCAACATTTAAAAATAATGAAAATCAACAAGTTACAAAATGCTTTATAAACCATATTGCTACACCACCCAGTTTTCAGCCCAGCTTCCAATATGGCCTAACTACTTTTGCCTTTTTTTTCTTTTTTTAAACTGCTTGTGCCCACAAAGCTGAGTGTGAAAATGCAGGGTATGCACAAGCAAAATGGATATGCATCCAACTTTCTGGGAGCTGCAATCACTTGCATTTGCAAAATCTGAAGTTGGATTAAGCCAGAACAGATGGATTTGTATTAAGGAGTGAACGTTAAAGTTCTACATTTTAAATACAGAATCCTAACTATCCTCCTCTAAAATGAAGGATGAAAGAGCTGCAAATATTGGCATAGTTATTTTTGTTTTTCTAGTGTAGCCTCTTTTTAGTTACCTGTTGATGTAGTCCTGTATCTTAACTATACTATGGTTGATGATAATGCTTAGGGTGACCAGACGTCCCGTTTTTAAAGGGACAGTCTCGTATTTAAGCCCTCCTGCAGGTGTCCCGACTTTTTCTGGAAAACGGCAAATTGTCATGGTATTTTCTGTCTCCCCCCTCATTAGCCAAAACCCCACACAGCGCTGGCCCAGGGAAGCCTCTCCGCCCCTCAGCTAAGCACTGGAGTGGTGTGCGGGGGGGGGAGCGATTTCCAGCCTGTTCATGCCCCAAACCTGCAGACTCCACAGCAGTCCCCAAGGCAGGGACTTAGTAACTTCTTCACTCACACCCCCCTTCACCTTGTGTCCTGCCCCCAGGGAGTGAGGGGCTGCTCTTTCTCCTCCATCCCCCTGCTGAGCCACTTCTCTGTCCAAGTTCACTGAAGTCCCTGCAGTCAGGTTCCCTGGGCCCTGGTGCACAATGCATCCTTAAGGCTTAACCCCTTCCTGCCCACGCTATAGCCGGGGACAGGAGGCAGCTGGGTTACGCTGGTGGCCAGCAGCAGCCTGGAGGTGCTAACTTCCTTTGGACACAGTGCGGGCAGGAAGGGACAAGCTGCTTCCAGCCACACAGAAGCAGGGGGAGGGAAGAAGAACTTTGCAAAGACACAGGCCACACAGGCCAGGTCATCCCTTCCCGCCAGGGGTTCCCAAACTTGGTTCGCGGCTTGTTCAGGGTAAGCCCCTGGTGGGCCGTGAGACACTTTGTTTACCTGAGCGTCCACAGGTATGGCTGCTTGCAGCTCCCAGTGGCCGCCGTTCCCAGCGACCACTTCCGCCTACCCCCTCTAGGGCCTTCTGCCCGCCTGCGGGCCTCGCAGATCAGCACCTCCTCCTCCTCCCTCCCCGCACCTCCCACCCACTGCAATCAGCTGTTTCACGGCATGCAGGACGCTGAGGGGGAAGAGGGGGGTGCAGCAAGGATGTGGTGCACTTGAGGGAGGGGGCAGAACTGGGTGAGAAGAGGTGATGTGGACGTGGAGCGGGGGTGGGAAGAGGTGAGGCGGGGTGGGTTGGGGCTGTGGGGGAAGGGGTAGAGTGGGGGTGGGGCCTGGGGCAGAGCCAAGGGTTGAGCACCCCCCGGCACTTTGGAAAGTCGGTGTCTGTGCCAACTACACAGTATTTCTTTTTAACGGGCTCAGTCAACTTGATGTTTGTTTGTACAATTGATTGCCATTGAACTCACTTGAATAAGAGTAATTTTACCAGGTGTCCCATATTCAGCATAGGGAAATATGCTAATAAATGCTGTGCCTACAGACACCTCAAAAAAAAGTTTGCTTTCTTCTGCACCTTTCAAGAACATTGCCTTTTAATCTCCTTAGATTGTTATGTCCACAACAACCACTTATAAATATAGTTAGTTTGATATAAATAGAACAATAGGAGGGAAGATACTTTTTCTTTTTTAAAATGTTGTCACTTACCAACCGGGAGGAGAGAGGAGGGAGTAATTAGGATGTTTTATAATAAAAGACCATTTAAAGGAATAAATGACCTGAATCAAAGGTCAAAGCCTGTAGCCAGTGTTCTTCGGGAGATATTTTTTCAGTGTAAAATGATTTAGAAAAAAAATGAGTGAAAAGCTGAATAAAATAGGAGGCATTTTATGTTCATATTCAGACAAAAACAATTTTTAAAGTATTTTTAAAGTTTCTCATTTAAATGTCTTTCTTTTTACTTACCTTTGCAAACATCAACAACATTCCTGCACACTGTAATCAAATACTTTCCCCCAAAAGCCATGGAATGTGCCATAATTTGTCAAAGATCCTTACTGACAAGTTTTTAGTAAAGTCCACTACAGCAAACCTTCTTGGGCCCCCTTGACCCACGTAGCAGATGACCTTTGACCTTATTTGGGCCTCTTTTATGAGCTTCTTTCACTCTGACCAGATGGCTAAACTATCAAAGGTTTTTATGAGTAAAAACTGCTTTTCAAACTCACAAGTTGTATATTTCTGTCCATGTTAATGTGAACTATCAACCCAAAGGCTTTAAATTGAAAACACAAAAGGTGCTCTGCAGCTGCCCTGGTCTGAAATGGAGTACCTTGCATTGTGTGGACTGGGTGGAGATGTTTGCAGAGTAAACAGCTGATATCCAGATGAAAACAGTTTAAGGTCAAATATTTAAAACCCCCATCAAACTAATAATTGATTTTTTTCCTCCATGACCTTGTATTAAGACACACAGAAAATGTGTTTTGCAGAGCCATTCCAAATTATATTTTTCTCACTAGCCCCCCACCCTCTCTTCTAATTATAACCTACCAGGCTGAGTGGCAAATTAGGACTAATTAGATCAAATTGTGTCAGAAACAGAAATAGCAAGAATACAGCCTTCTCACTCAGTTTGAATTTCAAGACAAACATCTCTGAACACCTGGGAATCACTTTCTTAGAAACTTGGTAATTGAACTGTCTTGTCCCTTCAAACAGTCTTCCTTAAAATTACCAATGGGTATGTAGCTTTTAAGAAAAAAATGTACTAACCTATGTTAGTTGATGATGATTATACTTACAAGTGCCTAGGCACTTCTTAAATGTAGTGATCATAAATATTTCTAGTGGTGTCAGTCAGTGACAGAAGTATTTGGACTTCCTGTATTTAATAATAATTTAAATTTTAATAATAAAAATCCAAGTTGGGGAAATGGTAAAGCAAAAAGGAAAAGGTCTTACTATCTTTTCTGAGACAATTGGGTAAAAATATAACCTGCTTTTCCTCCTTTTCTCACAGATTACCTGAAGCTCTGTTTCCAAACTGTTGGTTTTAACCCTTTAGCTTCTGGGATGAAATCACTCTTGCTGTGACTTGTTTTTGGCTTTAGGGGAAGGTCAAACATTGTTGATGAGCAGAAATATATGTTGCTGAGTTACATAAGTAACATGTTTTGGAATCTGTCTTCAGTCTAACACACTTAATCAGAAGGCCGAAAACATATCCACACCACAAAACAAAATTAAAAATAATTACAGGTTTCAGAGTAGCAGCCGTGTTAGTCTGTAGTCGCAAAAAAGAAAAGGAGTACTTGTGGCACCTTAGAGACTAACAAATTTATTTGAGAAAGATGACACAACTCACTCTGAAATATAGCCTCTTAATGAACATGTATTTCAAAGAGAAATATCCACAGGCTTTTCTGAATTTAATTAATGAGATTTTTTTTTCAGTTCAGATAAGAAATACATATTGGCAAAAAAGCCTATAGACTGGTGAAGTTGCCATGTCTGGTAGCATTGCAAAATAAAGGTCAATAAGTCATGTTTGCATTCCAAGAGCACATAGGATTACTCTCTTTTTAAAATTTGGCAGTAAATCAGAACTACTGTATCTATAGCTGTCAATCATGAGAGAAAAATCCAATAGAGATAATAATGTAGGGAAAGTAGATATAAAATATATTAAATCTTCCCTCCCAGAAAATTTTTCCAGCTTATCCTTACCTTCTGTCCAAAGCTTTTCACTTTCTCAAGTTTCTTTACATGTGACTTGTTAATCCATCAGCCTTGTTTATCCAACCAGGTTTATTAATGACAAATGTTTCTGGCCTTGTTGAGTTATGACTGTAAACTGAAAGAATATGAGAGCCAAGGTGAAAAGGTGATTTCTTTATAACAGCTGTAATTTATCCTGGGCTTTGGCCAGGCCTTTGATTTTGGACTGGCTCTGGATATAGTATTCCTACTGATTGCATTAGAATAGCCCTTAGGGGTCATGCTGAATTCCAGGGCCCTGGAACCAGTTAGAAGAATGGAAGATGACCATATGTGCAGGGTTAGAGAATGATAATAAGGTGCAGCACAATAAAGCACAATACAAGCCTGGGTGTTTTGGAAATCCTCTGCCATGCCTTGTGCATGCTGTCATTCATACAGGCATTACACAAGAAATGCTACTTAGCTTGTTCATGGGGGAGAAAAGAAAGCAAGAGAAAAGAAATTAAGTATCTTAGTTAGATCCTGGGTTCATTAAACATCTCTTGTCATGAGACGTTTAAGTGTATCATATTACTACTGTTTAGATTTCAAAAAGACACGGCAGGCCCAATGCCATCTAAAGCAGCTTCATAAATTGCTATTCTGAATGTAATTCTTGTTGTACAAAAAGCTAAACATTCTCTGAGTCTCATTAGGTAGGAGGAAATGTAGAACATGAGATCCCTGTCTCTGATTTTAACCTTATCTTTTATAGACCTGAAAATTAGATTCTTGAGAAAGGCAGATGTTCCACTACATTGCCATTTCTCCTTAGGGAAATTTATTGTTATAGGCAATTAAATGTAGTGTTGTGGCATTTTTGTGATTTTTGTATTCTTTATTTTTATTCCTTTAAAACAAATAATTTTAGTTATACAAGATTCCATGTTGGATGCAGGGCATTCTATAAAGGGGACTGAAGTGTACAAACTGAGCAATGTAGATGTATCCTCACCCAAAACATAGCAAATACTGATAACATTTTGGTGCATGTATCTGACCCTGTCTTACACTCATACTTGCAGATTTACCAAATCATCATCAAACTCTCGTTCACAGCATGTGAACAGAACTCAGTGCAAGCTGAGCAATCAGTGATTTCCGCCCCACCCCCCAATCTATTGCTAATGGAAAATACCAGAGCAAAATCTCTGGTGACTGAGGTCCACACTCTAGAGGCTAAATGCAACACAGTAAGTACCAATGCAAGCTTTCCCCACACCGCATCAAACCCATGGGCACCTTTCTTTCCGAATGCAAACACATGGTTAGTGATCTAATTACAATTGTACAAATCACTATGGGGGCACTGTGTGCCTTCAAAAACAGAGCAATCCTACCTCTTAAAGTACAATTTTGCTTCTTGTTGAAAGGTCCCACTTCTTTGAAGAGCAGTTGATTTTCATGCCTCAGTGAAGCATTGCTGATGTTCTCCAGTTGTAGCAATGCTGATCAGTAGCCTGATTCAAGACCCACTGAAGTCAACTGGGGGCTTTTCGCTGACTTCAACAGGCTTTGGATGATACCCCTGTTGCAGGGCATAATATTTGAATTATTTCAGATCTATCTGATCTCTGAATGTGGGCTAACTAGTTAATTGTGATAATGTATAGTATATCATCCGTATATGTATAAAACATATATAAAGAAACTGCTTACAGTATCTATAATCCTACTTGTCTACTCATCATAAGCATCAAAAGGACAGAGTACATGCCACTCTACCTTCTTTAGATATATTTCCGATAAGTGAAGATGATTATATGCATCTAAGTCCAAAGATAAGAATAGGAATCTCAGTGCAAGGTTCCCATTAAAAAAACCCTAGCTTTTCCTTACATGTTCTGCTTTTATTATGCCTTTTTTAAAACTTTGGATTTTGTCACTATCAATATAAATAAACTTATGAAATAGAATCATTCAAATCTTATCGCCTACTAATTTCATCATATTTAACCTGCACAGAATCAAGACAGCCCCTTTTAAAAAGAGTACAGCTGTGCATACACAGGAAAATGCAACATCTGACACCCTGTCACACTATCTACAGGAACATCACACAGGTTTGCTTTTGTAAATTTGATACTATTCAAAATCAAATGTGTTGAGGGTCAGGAACTGGATAGACTATGAGATGCCTGAGCCTAACAACATACTTGACTTTGTTGTCTCAAGTGAGGACATCGAGAAAAATAAAATCTTTTGTTATATTTAGTCTATGTGATGATGTGGCATTCAGCAGACTAAAACTATGGGTCACAAAGGGTATGTCTACACTATGGAATAAGGTCGAATTTATAGAAGTCGTTTTTTTAGAAATCGGTTTTATATATTCGAGTGTGTGTGTCCCCACAGAAAATGCTCTAAGTGCATTAAGTGCATTAACTCGGCAGAGTGCTTCCACAGTACCAAGGCTAGAGTCGACTTCCGGAGCGTTGCACTGTGGGTAGCTATCCCACAGTTCCCGCAGTCTCCGCTGCCCATTGGAATTCTGGGTTGAGATCCCAATGCCTGATGGGGCTAAAACATTGTCGCGGGTGGTTCTGGGTACATATCGTCAGGCCCCCGTTCCCTCCCTCCCTCCGTGAAAGCAAGGGCAGACAATCGTTTCGCGCCTTTTTTCCTGAGGTTACCTGTGCAGATGCCATACCATGGCAAGCATGGAGCTCACTGTCACCCTATGTCTCCTGGGTGCTGGCAGACGCGGTACGGCATTGCTACACAGTAGCAGCAACCCATTGCCTTCTGGCAGCAGACGGTGCAATACGACTGGTAGCCGTCATCGTCGTGTCCGAGGTGCTCCTGGCCACGTCGGCTGGGAGCGCCTGGGCAGACATGGGTGCAGGGACTAAATTTGGAGTGACTTGACCAGGTCATTCTCTTTAGTCCTGCAGTCAGTCCTATTGAACCGTCTTATGGTGAGCAGGCAGGCGATACGTATTGCTAGCAGTCGTACTGTACCATCTTCTGCCGGGCAGGCAAGAGATGAGGATGGCTAGCAGTCGTATTGTACCATCTTCTTCCGGGCAGGCAAGAAATGAGGATGGCTAGCAGTCGTACTGTACCATCTTCTGCCGAGCGGCCATGAGATGTGGATGGCATGCAGTCCTTCTGCACCGTCTGCTGCCAGACAAAGATGTAAAAGATAGATGGAGTGGATCAAAACAAGAAATAGATCAGATTTGTTTTGTACTCATTTGCTTCTCCCCCTCCCCCGTCTAGGGGACTCATTCCTCTAGGTCACACTGTAGTCACTCACAGAGAAGGTGCAGCGAGGTAAATCTAGCCATGTATCAATCAGAGGCCAGGCTAACCTCCTTGTTCCAATAAGAAAAATAACTTAGGTGCACCATTTCTTATTGGAACCCTCCGTGAAGTCCTGCCTGAAATACTCCTTGATGTAAAGCCACCCCCTTTGTTGATTTTAGCTCCCTGAAGCCAACCCTGTAAGCCATGTCCTCAGTCGCCCCTCCCTGCGTCAGAGCCACGGCAGACAATCATTCCGCGCCTTTTTTCTGTGCGGACGCCATACCAAGGCAAGCATGGAGGCCGCTCAGCTCACTTTGGCAATTAGGAGCACATTAAACACCACACGCATTATCCAGCAGTATATGCAGCACCAGAACCTGGCAAAGCAATACCGGGCGAGGAGGCGACGTCAGCGCGGTCACATGAGTGATCAGGACATGGACACAGATTTCTCTGAAAGCATGGGCCCTGCCAATGCATGCATCATGGTGCTAATGGGGCAGGTTCATGCTGTGGAATGCCGATTCTGGGCTCGGGAAACAAGCACAGACTGGTGGGGCTGCATAGTGTTGCAGGTCTGGGACGATTCCCAGTGGCTGCGAAACTTTCGCATGCGTAAGGGCACTTTCATGGAACTTTGTGACTTTCTTTCCCCTGCCCTGAAGCGCATGAATACCAAGATGAGAGCAGCCCTCACAGTTGAGAAGCGAGTAGCAATAGCCCTGTGGAAGCTTGCAATGCCAGATAGCTACTGGTCAGTTGGGAATCAATTTGGAGTGGGCAAATCTACTGTTGGGGCTGCTGTGATGCAAGTAGCCCACGCAATCAAAGATCTGCTGATATCAAGGGTAGTGACCCTGGGAAATGTGCAGGTCATAGTGGATGGCTTTGCTGCAATGGTATTCCCTAACTGTGGTGGGGCCATAGATGGAACCCATATCCCTATCTTGGCACCGCAGCACCAAGCCGCCGAGTACATAAACCGCAAGGGGTACTTTTCAATAGTGCTGCTGCAAGCTGGTGGATCACAAGGGACATTTCACCAACATCAACGTGGGATGGCCGGGAAAGGTACATGACGCTCACATCTTCAGGAACTCTGGTCTGTTTCAAAAGCTGCAGGAAGGGACTTTATTCCCAGACCAGAAAATAACTGTTGGGGATGTTGAAATGCCTATATGTATCCTTGGGGACCCAGCCTGCCCCTTAATGCCATGGCTCATGAAGGCAGCCTGGACAGTAGTCAGGAGCTGTTCAACTACAGGCTGAGCAAATGCAGAATGGTGGTAGAATGTGCATTTGGACGTTTAAAGGCGCGCTGGCGCAGTTTACTGACTCGCTTAGACCTCAGCGAAACCAATATTCCCACTGTTATTACTGCTTCCTGTGTGCTCCACAATATCTGTGAGAGTAAGGGGGAGACGTTTATGGCGGGGTGGGAGGTTGAGGCAAATCACCTGGCTGCTGGTTACGCGCAGCCAGACACCAGGGCGGTTAGAAGAGCACAGGAGGGCGCGGTACGCATCAGAGAAGCTTTGAAAACCAGTTTCATGACTGGCAGGCTACGGTGTGAAAGTTCTGTTTGTTTCTCCTTGATGAAACCCCCCGCCCCTTGGTTCACTCTACTTCCCTGTAAGCTAACCACCCTCCCCTCCTCCCTTCGATCACCGCTTGCAGAGGCAATAAAGTCATTGTTGCTTCACATTCATGCATTCTTTATTCATTCATCACACAAATAGGGGGATGACTACCAAGGTAGCCCAGGAGGGGTGGTGGAGGAGGGAAGGAAAATGCCACACAGCACTTTAAAAGTTTACAACTTTAAAATTTATTGAATGCCAGCCTTCTTTTTTTTTGGGCAATCCGCTGTGGCGGAGTGGCTTGTTGGCCGGTGGCCCCCCCACCGCGTTCTTGGGCGTCTGGGTGTGGAGGCTATGGAACTTGGGGAGGAGGGCGGTTGGTTACACAGGGGCTGTAGTGGCAGTCTGTGCTCCAGCTGCCTTTGCTGCAGCTCAACCATACACTGGAGCATACTGGTTTCGTCCTCCAGCAGCCTCAGCATTGAATCCTGCCTCCTCTCATCACGCTGCCGCCACATTTGAGCTTCAGCCGTCTCTTCAGCCCGCCACCTCTCCTCCCGGTCATTTTGTGCTTTCCTGCACTCTGACATTATTTGCCTCCATGCATTCATCTGTGCTCTGTCAGTGCGGGAGGACAGCATGATCTCGGAGAACATTTCATCTCGAGTGCGTTTTTTTTTTCTTTCTAATCTTCACTAGCCTCTGGGAAGGAGAAGATCCTGTGATCATTGAAACACATGCAGCTGGTGGAGAAAAAAAAAGGGACAGCGGTATTTAAAAATACACATTTTATAAAACAGTGGCTACACTCTTTCAGGATAAACCTTGCTGTTAACATTACATACATAGCACATGTGCTTTCGTTACAGAGTCGCATTTTGCCTCCCCCCACCGCGTGGCTACCCCCTCAACCCTCCCTCTCCCCGTGGCTAACAGCAGGGAACATTTCTGTTCAGCCACAGGCAAACAGCCCAGCAGGAACTGGCTCCTCTGAGTGTCCCCTGAAGAAAAGCACTCTATTTCAACCAGGTGACCATGAATTATATCTCACTCTCCTGAGGATAACACAGAGAGATAAAGAACGGATGTTGTCTGAATGCCAGCAAACATACACTGCAATGCTTTGTTGTACAATGATTCCCGAGTACGTGTTACTGGCCTGGAGTGGTAAAGTGTCCTACCATGAAGGATGCAATAAGGCTGCCCTCCCCAGAAACCTTTTGCAAAGGCTTTGGGAGTACATCCAGGAGAGCCGCGAATGCCAGGGCAAATTAATCCTTTCACATGCTTGCTTTTAAACCATGTATAGTATTTTAAAAGGTACACTCACCGGAGGTCCCTTCTCCGCCTGCCGGGTCCAGGAAGCAGCCTTGGGTGGGTTCACGGGGTACTGACTCCAGGTCCAGGGTGAGAAACAGTTCCTGGCTGTCGGGAAAACCGGTTTCTCCGCTTGCTTGCTGTGAGCTATCTACAACCTCATCATCATCATCATCATCATCTTCTTCGTCCCCAAAACCTGCTTCTGTGTTGCCTCCATCTCTATTGAAGGAGTCAAACAACACGGCTGGGGTAGGGGTGGCTGAACCCCCTAAAATGGCATGCAGCTCATCATAGAAGCGGCCTGTTTGGGGCTCTGACCCGGAGCGGCCGTTCGCCTCTCTGGTTTTCTGGTAGGCTTGCCTCAGCTCCTTAAGTTTCACACAGCACTGCTTCGGGTCCCTGTTATGGCCTCTGTCCTTCATGCCCTGGGAGATTTTGACAAAGGTTTTGGCATTTCGAAAACTGGAACGGAGTTCTGATAGCACGGATTCATAGAATCATAGAATCATAGAATATCAGGGTTGGAAGGGACCCCTGAAGGTCATCTAGTCCAACCCCCTGCTCGAAGCTGGACCAATTCCCAGTTAAATCATCCCAGCCAGGGCTTTGTCAAGCCTGACCTTAAAAACTTCCAAGGAAGGAGATTCCACCACCTCCCTAGGCAACGCATTCCAGTGTTTCACCACCCTCTTAGTGAAAAAGTTTTTCCTAATATCCAATCTAAACCTCCCCCACTGCAACTTGAGGCCATTACTCCTCGTTCTGTCATCTGCTACCATTGAGAACAGTCTAGAGCCATCCTCTTTGGAACCCCCTTTCAGGTAGTTGAAAGCAGCTATCAAATCCCCCCTCATTCTTCTCTTCTGCAGGCTAAACAATCCCAGCTCCCTCAGCCTCTCCTCATAAGTCATGTGTTCTAGACCCCTAATCATTTTTGTTGCCCTTCGCTGGACTCTCTCCAATTTATCCACATCCTTCTTGTAGTGTGGGGCCCAAAACTGGACACAGTACTCCAGATGAGGCCTCACCAATGTCGAATAGAGGGGGACGATCACGTCCCTCGATCTGCTCGCTATGCCCCTACTTATACATCCCAAAATGCCATTGGCCTTCTTGGCAACAAGGGCACACTGCTAACTCATATCCAGCTTCTCGTCCACTGTCACCCCTAGGTCCTTTTCCGCAGAACTGCTGCCTAGCCATTCGGTCCCTAGTCTGTAGCGGTGCATTGGATTCTTCCGTCCTAAGTGCAGGACCCTGCACTTATCCTTATTGAACCTCATCAGATTTCTTTTGGCCCAATCCTCCAATTTGTCGAGGTCCTTCTGTATCCTATCCCTCCCCTCCAGCGTATCTACCACTCCTCCCAGTTTAGTATCGTCCGCAAATTTGCTGAGAATGCAATCCACACCATCCTCCAGATCATTTATGAAGATATTGAACAAAACCGGCCCCAGGACTGACCCCTGGGGCACTCCACTTGACACCGGCTGCCAACTAGACATGGAGCCATTGATCACTACCCGTTGAGCCCGACAATCTAGCCAGCTTTCTACCCACCCTATAGTGCATTCATCCAGCCCATACTTCCTTAACTTGCTGACAAGAATACTGTGGGAGACCGTGTCAAAAGCTTTGCTAAAGTCAAGAAACAATACATCCACTGCTTTCCCTTCATCCACAGAACCAGTAATCTCATGATAAAAGGCGATTAGATTAGTCAGGCATGACCTTCCCTTGGTGAATCCATGCTGGCTGTTCCTGATCACTTTCCTCTCATGTAAGTGCTTCAGGATTGATTCTTTGAGGACCTGCTCCATGATTTTTCCAGGGACTGAGGTGAGGCTGACTGGCCTGTAGTTCCCAGGATCCTCCTTCTTCCCTTTTTTAAAGATTGGCACTACATTAGCCTTTTTCCAGTCATCCGGGACTTCCCCGGTTCGCCACGAGTTTTCAAAGATTCCTCTCCCCAAACAGCGATCAGATCCCGTACCTCCCGTTCGGTCCATGCTGGAGCTCTTTTGCGATTCTGGGACTCCATCATGGTCACCTCTGCTGATGAGCTCTGCATGGTCACCTGCAGCTTGCCACGCTGGCCAAACAGGAAATAAGATTCAAAAGTTCGCAGTTCTTTTCCTGTCTACCTGGCCAGTGCATCTGAGTTGAGAGTGCTGTCCAGAGCAGTCACAATGGAGCACTATGGGATAGCTCCCGGAGGTCAATACCGTCGAATTGTGTCCACAGTACCCCAAATTCGAGCCGGCAAGGCCGATTTAAGCACTAATCCTCTTGTCAGGGGTGGAGTAAGGAAATCGATTTTAAGAGCCCTTTAAGTCGAAATAAAGGGCTTCATCGTGTGGTGGGTGCAGGTTTACATCGATTTAATGCTGCTAAATTCGACCTAAAGTCCTAGTGTAGACCAGGGCATAATATATTTCAAAGGGCTTCCCTTATCCTGAAGTCTATTTAGCAGGTGCTGTGTGTTGTGTTTGCTTGTTTGGGGTTTTTTTACATGACAGAAATACATGTCCATAAATGACAAAACAGAGATATTAGGGGAAAAATAAGAGCCAGACTGTCAGAAAAGGCATGGGCATGGAATAGTGCAATTGCACATGCAGGCTATGTAATTGCTCTTGCAAATGCACCTAATTGCACGTGTGTAGTTATGTACATGCACAATCATGGTAACTGTCCATGCTAAATAGGTGCATTATTGGGTACGTACCTTGCATGCCTCTAACCTTTTAGAACCTGGCCCTAATTTCCTATATTGTCAAATTGCACAATTATGGCAAAGAAACAACTTTGGATAGCATAGATATTCAAGACATTTGAAATAAATTAGTGGGCTAGATGACACAGTACGCAAGTGCCCAAGCTTTTCACCCCAAACATCTGCATTCAAATCTAAATTTAGGCCACAAGGTACAATGGAGGTTTAGTCTCATTCTGGTAACCACTTATGCCTGTTGTTTCTTTTCCCTGGCTCTGTCTACTTGTCTATCTTCAGACTGGAGTATAAACTATTCTTCTTCAGTATTTGAAAAATGCCTGGCACATACAGTGGGCAGCCCTGTAAATAAATAATAGTGGGGGGAAAGGTGAGTCATATTAATATTGCCGCCCTCAAGCATTCGAAAGGTCATGAGATTGGCTTAAAAATCATGTTTTTTTTTTTTTTCTTTTGTTGGTTTTGTTTTAAGAAATGCATGCTGAGTTCTCTTTGGCCATGTCTACACTAGCACTTATGTCGGCAAAATTTTTGTCACTCGGGTGTGAAAAACCACTCCCCTGAGCAACATCATTTTTGCTGGCAGAAGCGCTCGTGTGCACAGCACTGTGTTGGCGGGAGATGGTCTCCTGCCCACATAACTACCACCGCTCATTAGGCTGGTTTTATGTTGGCAGGAGAGGTCTCTCTCATCGGCATCACACGGCTACACGAGCGCTCTATACATCGGTATAGCTGTGCTGCTGCAAGCTTCTAAGTGTGGACGTGGCCTTTGTCTTTTGGATTTTAGCCATATTTTCAGGCCTTTCTCTGCAACCATGAGGGCCAGAAACTCATTATGTGAGAATCCCAGTTCTCTTTTTCTTTCTACATCAACTGAGATGGGGTTTTAAAAAGTGTGAGTGAGCAACACTGTAATATTGCCCAACCCACCACACAACTTGTGCATGACAGACAGTGCCCGCACAAGGGAGGGCCAGAGGTGGAATGACCGAGCTGTTACCCTCAGTCCTGACCTGCATGTCTTCACGGGCAATGTTAAAGTGCTGCCTCGGCAGCGCTTTAACCTGGCTGTGTAGCTCCCAGCACTGCGGCGCTGTCTGCTCTGCCACTTTACAGCACTGAAACTTGCAGCGCTCAGGGAGGTGTTTTTTCACACCCCTGAGCGAGAAAGTTGCTGCGCTGTTAAGTGGCAGTGTAGACCAGGCCCCAGTCTACTGAAGCTGCTTCTTGCCCGGCGAAAGACAATCCGATCCATCACACTCAAGAGCAATGAACTGAAACAGATGCATTTTAAAAAATGAATACAAAAACATTTTCCCTGATCCAAAGCCACAGAAGCTAGGACATGTTCTCTGAATTAATAATGTGAAGGCCCTCTAGCAGGAACTGCACCTTAGGGTCACATAATGGAAAGACATTGCTTTATCTTCCCATCTAATATGCCACCAGCCTTCTTTTACTCCTGCTGGAATTCTATACCACTGTGCCAGGCAGAATTTGTGCAGAATTAGTGTTCCCCACAGAATTCTATTTTTTTTCACTCAGGATTTGTGATTTCCACCAAAATGCTTCTTTTTTCCATTTTTTTTCTGGCTGGGGCTCCCGCTGTCTGTGTGTGATTATTTTGACAAATAAAATATGCAGGATTTTAAAATATTGTGAATAGAATTTTTAAATTTTTTAGCACAGAATTCCCCCAGGAGTATTATTTGCAGAAAGCTGACCCTGTGTCAAAGATGATCTGACTGACATTTTCTATTTCTGGAAATGATTATTCTGTTTATAAAAAGTTCAGCTAAGAAAAGCCTTGAAGTTTCCCTCTCCATTTCCACCAATCTTAAAGATTGAGTTACAGTCTCCATTTGCGATAAACTTTGGAAGTTATCCTTAAGAGATTTTGACCCAAAAACTAGAAAATACAAGACTATTAAGGTATAAATGTTGTGAATATGAAAAAGACAAAGTAATACTGACAAAGGAGATGAAGGCAAACTAAAGCAAAAAAGACCAGACTTCCAAAAGTGCTTAGTACCCAATACTATTGCAAGATCTTAAAAAGCTCCTATGTAAGCACTTCTGATGAACACACAGTCCTATGTGTAATGAAAAGAGAGATGGCAGTATTACATATTTCTGGCAATCGTATCTGAATTTTTAATCTCTCATACAATCTCAGCAATTGAAGCATCTCTTCCAAAGCTTCATTGCTTACTTTGTTATTCCATAGAGAGCAAGGTTTTCTCAATAGAGATTCTCTTCTAATTTTTTTTTATTATTATCAATCTGTTCTGTGCTATAAATACTCAGTACTCGTTAGGGCTCTTTCGAACAGATTCACATTTCCCTTTTCTAGCATTCAGTTCTCCCACTGAACTGATAAGCAGATCAGTCACTAACACATCAATAAAGAAGAGCAATGTTGTACCTTAATATTTGACATCATTACTCAACACACCCATGCAAAACAAACTGCAAGGAATGCAGTTTTTCATGTTTTATCAGCTGTAACTAAACATGTGGTTACAAAAAAAATGAATCACTCAAAGTTAATGAAGCTTTAGTTATGATTTCATATAATCCTTTTTAAACAAAACAAATTCCATTGAAAGAATATAATAGATTAACTCCAGGACTGAATCAATTTGTTTTAACTTCAATGTTATTTACTACCCATCCACTTTCCATCTTAGGCTCAAACTCTGTTTTGTCACTGCCAGCAGCACTTTTGAATTTTGTTTAAAGTAACCTAAAATACTCTCTGCTCTAGTTTCCTAGAAACAGAACGTCAGTGACATGCTGTGGCATTTTTAGCCAGGCATGCAAAATGGCATCCTCTGCACTGCGTGACTTTGTGTATACAGTACATCATACATGAGAGGTCATGTTGTTCAAAGGATGCCGTTTTGTTCTCTGTTTGGGGACCAGATGGAATTGTCCCACTGGCGCAGCCTGGGACATACAATGTATGCCTTGAAGAAAATGACAGCCTGCTAATGCATAACGCCCCTTTTTAAGATTTGAGTCCAAGGGCAGGTCTACACTACAGCTAGGATCCACTCTCTGAGATCGATCCACTGGCGATCTAGTAAAGACCCGCCAAATTGACTGCAGATCACTCTCCAGTTGACCCCTGTACTCTACCCCTGACGAGAAGAGTAAGGTAAGTCGATGGAAGATTTTCTCCCGTTGACCCCCCTCAGTGTAGACCCCACGGTAACTCGACCTAAGGTACGTCAACTCCAGCTACGTTATTCATGTCGCTGGAGTTGCGTAGCATAGGTCGATCTACCGCGGTACTGTAGGCATAGCCTAAGTGGACTAATCCGTTTTCATGACTGAAATGCTGGTTTAGCAGCAAGAAAAACAAATTCAGAAATTTTGGTTACTCAAGTGCCATTTACATGCACATTAAACTCGATAGAATAATAATGTTTTGGTCTTCTATAGTGCCTTCTGTCAATAGATCTTAACTATTTTAAAGCTATTAAGAAATGTAGCATCACAATAGCCTAGTGAAGTTGGAAGAGTCTATGTGGAATGGAGAAGCCAAGGCACAAGTTGTTGAAGTGACATGGTCATACAGTGAATCAGTCGTAAAACCAGGAATAGAATTACAATTTCCTGATTTCCAGCCTCATGGTTTGACCGTAAATAACCTCTAGAACAAAGTTTAGGTTGTCCAAAGATTCAGAAAAGCCATAGGGATGGGTGGGTGCTCTCTGGGGTGAGTAATATGTGGGGTTATTACACCAGCCTCTGACATTTGGAGACCTGAGTTCATGTCCTACATTAGAGCTGCCCCCGAACAGGTTTCCTATTGAGCAACAGGGGTCGTTTCATGGGACAAAGAGTCAATCCCAACAGAAGTCTGGTTTTCCCGTAGGAAATTTTGAAACAAATTTTTTTATTTCAAATCTACATTTTTGGAGTGGGAAATGCAATTTTAAGCTTAAAAACAAAACAGACATTTTTGTTTCACTTTGAAATGCAATTTGCAACAAAAACTTTCATTTCAAATTGGTTTGAAACTTACTGGAGGAAAATTTTCTCAGAGGGAGGAGGGGAATTGTTTTCTGGCCAGCTTTACTTAGATCATAACTGAAAGTGAGTTTGCTGGTTTCCTCTTAGAGGATGGTCCATAAATGCACTTATGTCACTACCTTAGTTAGCCAGTTGCACCTACACATAGCCCCCCATAACAATTATTTGTACTCTTAGCAGTAATAGTACAAGCAAGGGGACTGTACACTAGACTGAGCTCAGCCAGGATAGAGAAGCCCTTTCTGCTGCTCATGCAACTTAGGGCTTGTCTACACTGGCACTTTACAGCGCTGCAACTTCCTCGCTCAGGGTTTGAAAAAACACTCCCCTGAGCGCTGCAAGTTTCAGCACCGTCACGTGCCAGTGTAGACAGTGCACCAGCCCTGGGAGCTATTCCCCTCGTGGAGGTGGGGTTTTTAGAGTGCTGGGAGAGTTCTCTCTCAGCGCTATGCCACGACTACACAAGCCACATTAAAGCGTTGCCATGGCAGCACTTTAACATTGCCAGTGAAGACGTGCCCATCAGTGGGAGAAGAGGGCAGAGCCTGCTTCAAACACCTGCCAGAATTTGGCCAAAGCTTGTTTAACAAACTGCTTATAAGTGAAACTCAATGTAGCATGTGCACTAGTTGCTCCAAGTGCAGAAATACCTGCTTGTGTGCTCAAATGTTGGTTTTTTCTGCATATCTTAATTAAGACTACTACAAACTGCCAGGGATTAGGAAGAAATTTCCTTCTTGTGTATGTTAATGCATAATTGTCTGTTCTGAGGGGTTTATACTTTTTCTATGGAGAATATGATGCTAGCCACTGTTGGAAACAGGACATTGGATTAGATGAAGCATGGTTGTGATTCATTGTGTCAGTTCACATATTTCTATGCCCATTTACTCCTAGCCCAGCTCTAAGATGCTTTTTAACTCCTTATAATATACAGAGTCAAATTTTCAAACCTCCTCAAGCCAACTTGCAATCTAGTCCACCAGTGTTTTCGTATACAGTGAATTACTTCCACAAAAAGAGGTGTGTATTATTTTGGCAGGACAAGGCTCATGTTTGAACCTGGAGACCATGCAGTTGAATACCTAATGTCTGATATACATGCACAAGTAGCTGTGTTTTGGGGCATAGGGATTATGCCCCATTTACAGATGCAATCAGTCTCTCTCACAAGGGGGTGTACAAAATCAGAGGGCAAAGTTTGAAAATGTGGCCTGTTGGTAAGGGTTTGAATGAAAGTGGTTGACTATATAAATCCCAATTAGTATCTCCTGGAAACTCCTTGGAAACTTTACAGACAGGTAAAATCAGAACAATAAACTCAGGACTTGTCCCCGCTTGAAAGCTGTTTTGGGTTATATTTGTCTACATTAAGTGATCCAGAACAACTGTTGGGCAAGCAGGGCATCTACAGGCATCTACAACCCACCTTGATATCCTGGGTTAAGCTACTTCCCCCTCGAATCATTGTGTCCATACAATGCTGTGTTGTTCTGAAATAAGCACTCGCATTCTAAGCAGATGTCCCATGGTGCAATGCTTCTCCACTATGCTCTGTGCATTCTGGGATTTTTTTCTTGCTGAGCATTGTGAGATAGCTACCAGAAAGCACTGAAATTCTAGGATTTGGGGTCAAACTAAATAATTCCTATTATTCTTCTCATTGCATCCTATCATTCTTTGGCAAGCTCACACCATTTTCAGAGTGCCATCAGGCGGCATTGTCGGAAACCCTGCTGAGCATTGAAATCCTGACCATCATTAACACAAACAGGTTGCTGTGTTTGTATGTCAAATTGTGCCGTGGCTTGAGAGGCAGGGCAATACGGGCACCTGAGGAGAAGATGGCTGAATTTGAGCAGTCATTTCTGTATGACTTATGCCTAGAGTAGCTTCTCTTGGTGGAGCACTGCTTCTGGGCTCATCCAGCTAGCGCTGAGGAGTGGGACAGGACAGTGATGCAGACCTGGGATGAACAACAGTGGTGGCGGAACTTTAGGATGTCAAAGATGAATTTCCTAAAAATCTGTGCATTTTTTGGGGGGAGGGAGAAAACCTGGATTTGTGCTGGAAATGGCCCACCTTGATCATCATACACATTGTAAGGAGAGTGATCACTTTACATAAGCTATTACCAGCAGGAGAGTGGGGTGGGGGGAGAGAAAACCTTTTGTAGTGATAATCACCCATTTTTTCATGGTTTGTGTGTATAAAAACGTCTTCTGTATTTTCCACAGTATGCATCTGATGAAGTGAGCTGTAGCTCACGAAAGCTTATGCTCAAATAAATTGGTTAGTCTCTAAGGTGCCACAAGTACTCCTTTTCTTTTTGCAAATACAGACTAACACGGCTGTTACTCTGAAACCTGTGCATAGCTCATCATTCCTAAGCTGCACTGCTGGGCCACCCACATGATTTCCCCACAGCATGGAGAAGTGCCTGGTCATCACCAGCTGGAACCTCAGCACTAGCTAACCAGTTTGTTACTAAATCACCTGTCAGGGATGTGTGTGCTGTTATCAAGAAGTACTATTCCCCAAGGTCATAAGGATTGCCTGGGAGGTTATTGATGGATTTTCACAGTTGGGATTTCCAAACTGTATTGGGAGCCATTTATGAAACACAAATACCTATTGTTTGCTGTCCACAGCAGCACTCAAAGTTGATCAACACAAAGGGATATTTCTCCAGGTGCTGGAAGGCCTGGGGGTGGGGCGGGTCACTGTAAAAGGACCATAATGTCAGGACCTTTTGGAAATGCTGGCCTGTCTTCTGCAATGGAGAAATGGAACTTTTTCTCCAAGGACAAATATAGACACTGATGATATTGTGATTCCACCTGTCATTTCTAGGAGGACCAGTCTTTACCATCTGCTTTTCTGGCTTATGAAGTCTTATACTGAACATCTGGTGTGAGAGCTAGGAGAGAGGTGGACAGGCTTACTGAGCACATTATGAAAAGCCAACAAAAGTGTCCTCTGTGAAATGCTGGAAATGGTTAGGGACACAAGGTCAGGGATGTGTTATGCTCTTCTTTTGAGGCTAGAACAATATTGTGAACCTTTGGTGTAAGGTTTTTAGAGGGTGTGTATGTGTGTGTGCGTGCGCGCATGCTTTGTGTAGGGGATTGATTATGATGATTGGTGCAAAAATTTTAGTAAGCTTCACTTGGGATTCTTATGTTGATTTGTCCAACACTTTTATAAAACTTGTACACCACATGCCAACATTTCCAAAGAATTTTTAATAAATAAGAAATAATCCACCAAGTTGTACATTGTGAATAGTTAAAACAAAACCTCTATTGAACATGCATAATTTAAAACCCAATCCAGGCAGAACTAATAAACAAAGAATTGCATGTCTGTGCTTTCAAGATCTCACATTGGTATACAGGGGAGGAGAGGTTAAAATGTTCTGTGTGTCTTGGGGTATGGGATGGGGGTAGATCATGGCAGTTAAGGATTCCTCAATATCCACTGTTGTCCTGTGATTTGGATTGTTGAGGGAAGGGCCAGTTCCTTGGAGTTAGGAAAGTGAAAGGTGCATCCCAGTATGCAGAGTTCTCAGAGGGAGAGGGCTGTGGGTAGGTTGGGATGGACCCTGTACCTCATTCTTCTCTTTCTCTCTGTCCATGGGGACTGTAGCATGTCCACTGCCAACGCTAAGGAAGAGGAAGGGGAGTGGACAACAGAAGTAGTTATTGTCCAAATTCTAGTCTCCATGCCAACAATCATTTAAATGTTGTTTTTTCTAAATTTTGGAATTCCATTCCCATGGTTTCTTCCTAGCCTGAAGTGAGTTTGGAGATGGTAAGACATTTTCAAATGTTCTTCCCCATTTGTATAGGACTCCAAGGGGTGGGGTGGTGGCTGGGAAGTTTTGATTGAGACACCTGGGAAGACTGTTAAAAATTGCGTGTACAATCATGCAGATTGCTGGTGGTCTGGGGTTAGTAGGTGATTTTGGTAGTAGCATGGTCAGGCCAGTAATTGCATGTGCACCTTTGCAGGCTACCCTTACTTTGGATGTTGTTAACCTGAGGTGTGTCCCCAAAAGGCAGAGGGGGATCCTGTTCAGAAAGGCAATGAACAAATCAGGAAGCTATACCGCACTGCTATTTGCCAGGATGATTCCCCCAAATCTGGTGTGGGAGTACAAGGGAATCACAAGCCATATGGGCAGTCTTGACAGAGTTGCATTTATTGTGCAGTGTGCATGCCAGAATGGAGCACCATCTTTGCCTTAAGTTCTCTTATATGATCAGCATAAAGTGCCTTGCAAACTAAATAGAATTCTGCAGTAATTTTTCTGAATCCAAGGGAGGGAGTATGCCTGAATATCTTATAATGCCTTAAACTCTGTATGCATTTTGAAATGTCTGTGTAGCCTGAGTTGGGCAATTTACCTTGTAAAATCTCAGGCTAGCTCAAAGCTGAGGGCATAAATGAAACTGTGAGCCAGAAAAATGTTACGACTGCTTTTTCTTTCCTGTATTTGTCACTGCAAAAAACATGTCTTCCATTCAGTGTATGCTATTTTTTAACGATGTGGTGCCGTCATCTTGGTCATCTGGGGCAGGGATCAGTAAGCGATATGGTGAGGAGGGGTGAAAGGCATGACCTGCAAAGCTTGAGGGGTGGTTGTGTGCTTACATATTTTGCTTTTTTATTCTCCAATGTGGCTGCCGGCCATTTTGAGCACCCAACTGTTAAAAGCTGAGGAGGCAGACAGCAGCTAACACAATATGCTGACACCCCGACAGTATCCAGGACAAATGTGTTTAAATCCCCCAATGCACTTTTATTGTAATATAACCCAGATTATTTGCAGGAAGAGCTCCCCTCTCCAAGTTAGTTCTCAGCCTGTGATTTGGATGGCTCCTGTGTCTCTGGCAGTCTCTCTCGTTTAGTAGCTTGGGTAGATCCTGAAATCCAAGATCTCAGTCTCCTTCAGCTTGGCATCCTGGTCGACATCTGTGGGGTCCTTGGTGGAGTCCACAACATGCTGTCATTCAGTGTGGCATCTCTGCCAGAAATACCATCCAGCTCATGATAGTATCTGCAGACTATGCAAGCTCTGCCAGAGGTCTTTCATTATTGTACCTGACCTTCTTATAAACCTTCTGGAGCACCTTTCCCTTGTTGCAGCATTGGCTCAGGTGCCAGGAGTGCCCCTCTCACTCATATGTTCTGATAGCAATGCATTACAGAGACTCCTGTTTGGATAAGTTGGGTCACACTCATCATGGGTCAGACCTCATCATGGGTCTATACGGAAGCATGGCTGCTGTATAATTGGTATTTGACTCTGGTTGTGTGAACTTGACATGAGCTGGAATCACAAAGGACCACAGACCAGCATGTAATTGGGAAGATTACATCCGGTCTCTGTGTCTCAAGAGGGCACACAGGTAGCTAACAAAACAGTACAGGATAGCACTGGGAGGACTGCCAGATGCAGAACATTGTTGTATGCAGTTTAGTGGTAGCTGTGTCAGTCCCAGGATATTAGAGAGATAAGGTGGGGGAGGTAATATCTTTTTTTATTTGACCAACTTCTGCTGGTGAGAGAGAGAGACAAGCTTTCGAGCCACACAGAGCTCTTCTTCAGGTCTGGGAAAAGTACTTGGAGAGTCACAACAAAATGCCAGGTGGAACAGATTGTTTAGCATAAGTAGTTAGCACATATTGTAAGGGACTATGTAATGTAAAGTGGCCTGTTAACACTTATACAGTCATAGGTTGGTCCCTATGGTCCCAACTACTTTGTTGTTTGAAGACTCATCCCAAATCTCAGTAAATTTACTTCCAAAGTGGGTTTGTTAGTGGGGGTTGAAAAGCCAGATAATTTGAAACACAAACTTGTGTCAGAGTAGCAGCCATGTTAGCCTGTATTCACAAAAGGAAAAGGAGTACTTGTGACACCTTAGAGACTAACAAATCTATCAACTTCATGAAAAAATTCATACAGATACAGACAGACATCATCTTCCTTTCCAAATGCAAACAGATGGACATCATACATATGCTCAAATAAATTTGTTAGTCTCTAAGGTGCCACAAGTACTCCTTTTCTTTTTACAAACTTGTGTGTGGACCTAAGGCACTTAATTCGAAAAATCTCAATTTAACCTGAAAGAACTTTCAATTGTAGAGAAATCCTGAGAGCTCAGGTCTGTCCTCTAATACACCAGTATAAATCCAGAATAATTTCCTCCATTGTATCTGAGAGCAGAATTGGGCCCTATGTGGCTACCACAAAGAATATTAATTATTAGTCACTTAATTAAATTACTAGTGAATGCTGGTGTAAATATAAAAAGAAAGAAACCGATTCTGAATCCCTTAGAAGGCAGAAAATGAACATCAAATGAAAGAGAATGTCCATCCAGAAAATTACATTTTCATATCCTTGTAAATTAAATTAAAACAACAAATGACACAGTATGCCTTGACTGTGTAGCAAAGGTGTTTTACTTATGTTAAAAAAAAATTTGTTTAGCTATTTGACTTCCTAGATGCTGTTGTAAAATCTGTTGTTTTTAATTTATTACTCTGAAAAACCACACACCTTTGACAGTGAACTATGACATGATTAGATGCAAACTACACATCTAAAAGCTGTTTACTTCCTGTAACTCTAGGATAACTACTAATGAATCACTGACTCTTGGGATTCCCAGTTTGTAATGGAATGCTCTGCAAACTTCTTATCAGATCCACAATGATTTCTGATCACAAAAAAAAAAAATATTAGTCCATTCTAAAGCATTTCTTAGCATGTCAGTCGGAGCAGTCATGGTGAGTCTGAAGGGATAAGAGAAGATAAAGTGTATCAAAGCAGGATCTGACATTTGTGATGCTATGCAGACCTTTCTTTCTAAGAGCATCTTGTGGACTGGACTGACAGCAGGGATTAATCCATGCAATGGCAATAAACAATAGTTGAAGTGGGGTTGAGGCCTACCACCTGGATGTTATGTTACCATCCCTAAAGAAGCCTGTTTCATGCTGTGAATGAATATATATGATTCTCAGAAAGAAAAGGAGTACTTGTGGCACCTTAGAGACTAACCAATTTATTTGAGCATAAGCTTTCGTGAGCTACAGCTCAGCTCACGAAAGCTTATGCTCAAATAAATTGGTTAGTCTCTAAGGTGCCACAAGTACTCCTTTTCTTTTTGCGAATACAGACTAACACGGCTGTTACTCTGAAACCTGATATATGATTCTGACATTGTTTCCCTCTCTCAGCAACAGGTAAAGTGCTTTCTTTTGCAAATGAGAAAGCAGCAGGACCTTTGATTCACATGTAAAGCTTTAGTATGTTTTGTGCATGACTTAAAACAGGTATGAGAGGTATAGAGTGACATTTTTGTGACTTTGTGCAAATAAGCATTTTGAAACTGGCCCCATCTGAATCAGCTTGAATCTTACCTGTTTTGTGTTAATTTCGCTTTACAAGAGATATACATGGCTGCTCTCTGGGTTTTTCTGTACAGGACAAAGGGAGCTTCTCCTTAAAAGTTATGTAGTACACAGAGAGATGGTACAACCTCAGTCCTGTGAAAGGAGCTGCGATGCTTATCAGATTTCATTATGTTTATTGGAACTGAGTTTGTCACATCCGCTCAAGTGTAGCAATGCCTTAAAAGGGGCAAATGAAGGAGAAGATGAGGAAGCTCCCCTCCTCACCCTCTCTCTGAATGTAGCAATAATGACAAAAATATGGTGGTTACTGTAATTCCAAAAGGACCTCAAAAGACACAAAAGTTAGAATGTATGCACACTATTCTGAGAAAGTTATGTCTTCAGCAAAGCACATCTGAGAAGTTGGCTATATAGAATCCCTTTCCTCAGTTGCTGGCCTAATTTAATCTCCTGTATTATCTATGGAACCTTCAGGGTCAGACTATGTAGGTCAGGGATTCATTGACATAGATGTTCGTCTTTTTTTCCCCTAGTCAAGAAGAAAAGGGAAAGTGGGCCAGGGAAAATGACAGCAGGCCCTGACAGTCGTGTCCGAAGATGATCCCTCTGAAGAGGCCAGGAGCATGGGGGATGAGAAAGGGAGGGATGGCAATGAAAAGAAGAGTGCTCCTTGGAGCCAAACAGGGGAAACACACATGCACTTGATTTTGAAAGGTCTCAACCCAGCCTGGCAGAATCAAACAGACCCTGGTGTTTACTTTTGCTGACAAAAGTGGGGGTACAAAATGGGAATCCTGATTTAAGGGTGAGCAGGAAAGTATCCTCATTACCCATAATCAACAAGGATATTGAAATAGCATGGTATAATACTCAATAGCAATAATTATGCCCAGTCAAATGAGTTTGTACAGCAAGTACAATGGTTAGGCTCTCTGGTAATATGAATAAGAATAATATCGCCACTACTGTATTCCTAATGGCAGTAAAACAGAATTGCTGCCCACCCCGTTAACTTATTTGTCAGATACTTAACTATCTCATAGATTTTGGGGGGGAAAGGGGGAGAGGGTCAGTTCTGCAGGAACCTCAAAGAGTTGGAGGAAGGAGGTGATACTAGTGGAGATTTCTCGCAGAAATACCTCCTGCTGGGTTTTGCTTTGTGAGCAAATCCAGGGAACACAGAATTTTCACCAAATTTGGTTGGCATTTTTCGATGAACTCCAATTAAATGACAAGACAAGTATCTAGAGAGAGAGTGGGGTTTGTAATCGTTAATAGAAGTTACATTAAAGCATATGCCATTTAATAGTGTATTTACAAGTTGGCAGAGTAGGAACTCATGTCAAACATGTACCAGAATATTCTCTGACCACAAAGGAGGAAAACTAGTTATTTCTCAACTTCTTTTCTTCCAATCCCAGCCAGGAGCCCATGATTCAATCCCATAATGTGCTTCTGTGGCTAAGTGACTTTCCCAAGGTCATACTGGAATTATTTGGCAAAACAGGGATTGAACCCAAATTTCCCACGTCCAAGGTCTAGCACTCTAAGCAATGGGTCATCTTTCCTTTTCTGGAGCCTTCCACACTGGATGTACATCATCACTTAAAAGACAAGAAGAGCAGTTTCAAACAGTGTCATCAACTGAGACTAACAGATGCCCCTCTTGAGTCCCTTACCCCTTTAAATTAAAAAGGGGGGTTGAGTGGGCTAGGATTCATCAGATGCAAAAGTCCCTTGTGAGAGAACCATTCTGTCACCAAGTGTCCCAGTCACTGTAGTGGGTAGATAGCTATGACTCCTCCTTCCTTCTGGTTGGACAGTTTAGTGGTAGTTTAGGAACATTAGTTTACTCACTTTAAGCTTTGATTCAAAGCCTATTGAAATAATTGGGAATCTGTTGCCCCAATGGACTTTGGATCAAGCCCTTCATGTCGACAATTGAGCTTTTTCTAAATAAATAACGAGGGATACATTTTTAATGGTGGGCAAAGTGAATGTGTCTGCCAAAGTTCATGCATATGCGTGCAGTTTGATTGGGTGTGCAAAAGGACAATCATGCAGGTAGTTTCCTATGTGGGACTTTCAGTAGTCATTTTTATGTGCAAATGTGGTTACAGTGGGTTTTGCAGGGCCATGCATTATGTCCTCTTCTGAAACTTGGCTCAGAGAGTTTAAAATAACTTGGCTATAGTTATGGATAGACTCATAAAAGAAAACCCACCTGCCAATGACTAGACGAGACATGCGTTGATTGGATATGGTATCCAGACTCACTCTGACAGCCAAACAGGAGCCTTGAAGCAGACACTCTCATTGGCTTTTGCAGCAGTCAGTCTATCACTGGTGATGGCCCAGTACCTCACATTGACTAGTGCAGCCATATCTCCATTGCTGGTATCATTTTAGGAGTAAATTATTTTGTACAGCTCCAGCAGTGGATCTCTTAAAACGTCTATAGCAACCAGATGTTGGCTCTGATTAGAAACATGCATTATATATCTGTAAACAGTGAATCTTTTTGAAAGGAGAATCTACGTTTCAGCTTAATATACAAAGTATTTGTGTAACCATATTGCTATGCTGGACCTTGTGAAAGGTTAAAGAGGGAAAATATATCTATATGGAGACCGAGTCAGTGTGGCCTAGTGGATAGGGCACTGGCAGGAGACTTGGGTTTTATTCTTGACTCTGGTACTGACCTGCTGTGTGACCTTGGACTTCACCTCTCTCTGCTTTTTTCCTTGTCCACTCTTTGTCTGTCTTTTTAGTTTAAACTGTAAGTTCTTTGGGGTAGGGACTGTCTCATTTTGTACAGCCCTCAGCACAGTGGAGCCTCTAGATGCTACTGTGATACAAATAATAAGAGTAATATTAGATCAATAGCGACATTACGCAATACAAGCTTTCGGGCCAAAAAGCCTCTAGCATCAGAAGGATGGAAATTTTGATCCCCAAACCTTGCATTTGATTTATCTGTTGATCCAATAATAATATTACTTCACATTTATTCCAAAATGCTTTCAAAACATTAATTAATTAAAGTCCCACAGCAACCCTGAAGGGTAGACCTTGCATCATCTACCTTGTCCACTTATGTTAATTGAACTACTGTATTAAAAAATGCATTGAGTGTTAATCAATTATGAAACATGCTTGTCATTGCAACAGTAATTAACCTTTTGTCAATAGCTGTTTATCGGAGGATTGCAAAGACTTCAATACTCCAGAGACTGTGGAAATAGGTGGGAAGCAGCACTCCCTTGACATCTGAATCTTAAAACATTTTGAATGCCTATATAGCTTGTCCGAGGGGGAAAGGTATTTGTGCAAAATGTTCATGTTTGTCTTTTGAATGTTTTTTTTCTCCCCCATTCAGTAATAGTAGTTGCCTTAACAATGGCAAGAATCTAGTGTATCGGTGAGCTGTATCCCTTGAACTCCATCTCACAGAACAAAAGATTTCTAAGAAGCATCCATGCAGCAGATGTTTAGTTATCTGAAGTGTCAGAATGCCAATTAGATATTGAACATGGCAGGAGGAGGGTGGAGTTTCCAAAACAAATGAATGATGAATAGGAACAGTTCCCGAGTTTAGTCTAAAGTCCTGCTGTTCTTTTGTAAAATGATTTGTGGCAAATTTGTTTTGTCACTGAGGCATAGTTCCCCCTTAGCTTTTAAGTGATTTTTATAACTGTCCAAAGGATACTAATTTAAAAAAAAAAGTGACAATAAAATGCCCTTTTGTTGTTCAGAGCGTGCTGCAAAAATGAACATGATCTTAAATGTAAAACCAAATAAGCCTCTCATTCATATAGTGAACATATTGTGATCACATGCTCCCATAATGAAAGCCTAGTCTTATGTTGAAAAAGGGGGAAAGTTACAGAAGACCAGGAGGCATAAATTAAGATATGGAAATATGCAGAGTATATAGAAGAGAATATAGTTGTTTTTTTAAGAGAAGTTAAACACTCTCGGATTTATTCCGATCTCGCTCACAACAGTGTCAACTAGGAAGAAAACCTGGATTTGTGCTGGAAATGGCCTAACCTGACGATTACTTTAGATAAGCTATTACCAGCAGGACAGTGGGGTGGGAGGAGGTATTGTTTCATATTCTCTGTGTATATATAAAGTCTGCTGCAGTTTCCACAGTATGCATCTGATGAAGTGAGCTGCAGCTCACGAAAGCTCATGCTCAAATAAATTGCTTAGTCTCTAAGGTGCCACAAGTACTCCATTTCTTTTTGAGAAACATGAATGAATGTAATAAGTGGTGTTTGTTCCAGAGATACATTTGAAGTCCTGTTGAAAGCAAGAGAGCTGGGCCATTAAATTATATTTTGATCTTCATTGTTTCAATCTGCCAAATTGCAATCTTGTTTGTGACAGCATGAGAAGGGTTAAAAAAACATCCATGTTACAAAATGCTTCCACAGTACACTTGCATTTTTATTGTGTCTGACCTCGGTAAATCATTTTTAGAAATTAATATAACATAGACATTTCAGTTTAGTGTTTTAGGTGGCATGACAGTCAAAATAGTTTCGTTTGACTTGTGAAATGCTTTAGGTGGTCCTTACCTAATAATTGCACACATCTAATAAATGTACTTAGGACAACCAGCTCTGTGTGTCTTTCTGTCAAATAAGAGTAATACTGGACAATGTAAAATACCAGGCAAAACAGCAGAGAGGAAATTGGGCTTGCATTGACTTAAATAAGCGAGTGCTGTGACAAAATTGTTTAGTTCTCTTTTGACCTTTTGAGGTCACGTTTGACTATTTATGCTATCTCCTAATGCTCTACTTCTCCCTGCCTGGTAACAATTATGCATTTGTGCTGTTCTTTGCCTTCTCAGTTGGTATATTAAACAATAAATAATTACTGCATAAAAATATACACTCCTATTTTGCAGTTTCCTGCTCACACCAATCCAATTCCAAATACTATATTTTAAACAGTTTCGTGAGTAAATCATCATTTTAAAACTATGCATTTTAACAAATTTAATGGATTTGTTTTTCAAAATAAATCAGCATCAAAGACCAGGAGGCATAAATTAAGATATGGAAATATGCAGAGTATATAGAAGAGAATATAGTTGTTTTTTTAAGAGAAGTTAAACACTCTCGGATTTATTCCGATCTCGCTCACAACAGTGTCAACTAGGAAGAACTCCAATGAAGTAAATAATAATGACAGGATCAGGCCCTGTTTAGCAGGCCAGGATATTGCTGGGTAAAGACAGAAGGCTTGATGCTCATCTCTCTTACCCTGGTTTTATGAGCAGTAATTCCACTGACTTCAATAGCACAGCACACATGAGTCAGGTATTGCAAGATTGGCACTAGGGTCTTGTTCCTGCAAAGTGCTGAGCACATTCTGTTAGGTGCAGAGCATCCTCAATTCCCACAGATGTCAAGCAGGCCTAAGCTCCAACACTAAATATGTAATGCACTTTGCCTACATTGTTCTTTTGTTACAGTGTTAAAAAGCGTAAAAAAATGTATGGGACTTTTTTATAAATTGCAAATTTTTTCCTGTATTCATAAATAACTTTCTTTCCAAGTTGAATCGCCTCTTAGCGAGAACTGAGTTTGTGAACATATTGGGTGAGGTCTGTCTCTGGGATAGAGTTGATCTCTTTTGCTGCTTTTACTCTTTATACAGCAGTTAAGGATAAATTCACCAGTGGTATAATTGGATGCAACTAGTCCAAGCATGTCTATTATTTTTGCAGATAAGTGGATTTATTAATCCGTTTGAGATCACAGCGTGCTTTTTACAGTGATAGAGTGAAATCAATGTGATAAAGCAACAATGTATCCTTTAAAATATCTCATTTTACTGTGTTGCTTCTGATCACCATTATCGAGCAATATGGCCTGCACATCACAAATTAGTTATGCCGACATAAACTGACAAAATCTCTGCCCTTGATGACGTTACAGTACGTAAAGCAGTGAAATGGGACAGGAAAGCCATTTCCCATGCTATTTCCTGATTTCCTGCTCTCTGCATTCCAGCACATAAACCTTTAATTCATTTCAGAATGCAAAGGTCATGACAAAAAGTCAAGGGATAAATATACCCTTTTGTCAAACAGAAGGATAACAGCAAATTTTACCAAAATGTTTCTAAATCCAGGTGTTTCCCATATACTGTATTCAAATGTGCATCTTTGAAGACTTTGGTAACATTCTAGCATTAGACATTTTAAGAACTTAAAACCCTTAAGCCTTATGCCCTAAAATAAATTCTTTGAGTAACAAGGCAGTAAAATACGCACATCTGTATTTGTGTGAGGCCATAGGTCTGTCTTTCCAAAGAAATTTGGAGTGCAAGTGGCCTGTATACTGCATGAGCTAAAGCAAAGCTTTATGCAGGGGCATGTTTGTCCCATAGAAAACACCATACACTGTATATCTAAGTTACAAATGATTTGTTTATTAATCTACTATGACTGATCAATCAAAATTTAAATTAATTGGGCACCCAATTCCCAAATTCAAGAGAAAAATCAGGGGTGTGGGGTAGGGGAAGAATGGAGCTGCAAAGGTAAAAGGATCTCAAATCCCACATCTTCTTAAGCATGCAAGTAAGCCCTGCAAAAGCTCAATAGATGTCAGTACAACAGTCTTCAGTATCCCTCAAGGAGACAAATGCAAGCTCTAGGAGAATATCCTTCACAGCTTGGTATCTAGGTAAGGTCCTGCAGAGACTCAGTCATAATCAGCTTTTAAACCAAGTTTCTGTCTCTGTTACTGTAAGAATTTGCCAGGGAGAGGAAAAGAGTGGTTTTATACTCATTGTTTAAAGAACTGGAGGTGGGGAGAAGATTCATTAAAATGCTTCTCCTATCCTTTGTTCAAAGCAAACAAACTAAAAACCAACCCTCCGGTGTCTTTCTCCTGAAGAGGAGTTATCCACCAAAATTCTGACGGTTACATGTTACCATTTGCCTAAATGCTTTTTCAGAAATGCACTTTCAAAATATATAAAGGATCGGGGGGAAATGTTGTACTTGTTCTTTTTCCTCTGTGAAAGCAAACTGCTTGATGCTTTCTCTGTTTGCAGAATATCTATGAGCAAATTGTACTTTCCTCAAATTAATAACTTCTGTGAAGTCACTAATGACTTATTAAAATACATCTAATTTTACATGATTGTGAACAGTTTGCTGCACGTAATTCACGTTGTGAATTCAATATTCACATTGTGTGACTGGTCAGTTAATCCACATGGCATCATGTCTGCTCCCTCGTTGGAGGAGAATGGATCCATTCCTACTGCAAATCAGTGCATGCACATTTAAAATTTGGTTTCTGCATCATTAAAATTCACTTTCAACAAAAATTTGCACTGGTTTTAAAAAAGGGACTGTGAAAGAGGTGAGAACCTGATCAAAGTACATTCAAAATCCCCATGCATTTTCCTGGAACATTCTTTTATACTTTTTCCTTGTTTAAGCTGGAACATTGTGGATTCCAATAAAGCTACTACAATTAAGGTTCAAAATCTGAAGAGAAGACAAAGCTGAAACTTTGCTTTTATTTCACTCCATTGTGCCTACAGTAGGAATGTGCCACAAAACAATAGGTAATTTTAAATACAGCACCTCATGCTGCGAGCTTTCAGTGGGTTACAGTTTGAGTTCCACCCCAACTTTAAAGTTCAGATTTTTTTTTTATTTTATTTTATTTTATTTTAAAGGCTAGAGCTGCCATGACTATAGTTAAAGCTGGCCTGAAGGATGAGCCAATGGTTAGGACATTAATCTAGGACTTGGGAGACCTGCCTTCAAGTCCCTGCTTTGCTACAGACTTCTTGTGTGATCTTGGGCAAGTCATTTTGCCTTTCTGTGCCTCCATTCCCCATCTGTAAAAGTGGGGTAAGAACACTTCCTTACCTCACAGGGATGTTGTGAGGATAAACACATTAAAGATTGTAAAGCCATAAAAGACTTAGGTAATGTTATTATTTATTCTAAAGGCCAAATCAGCCTCCCACAGTCTTGGAGATGGATAGGCCCTCCCATTAAGTCCTTCAGCAAAAGCAGCCAAGAAAGACACAACCGTATTGCTCTTTACATTCAAGGCTGCCAAAGCAGCTGTTAAACTTGCACTCTTGGGTCTTGATTCTCTCCTCCTTTACTGCTTTGTGTCCTCACTTACATCTGTGCAAAATGAATGCGAAGTGATCGTAAAATGCTACCAAATCAGAGTGGTGGTGCTTTACTACATATAAATTCCTTGCACAGTACAAAATGTATTCACTGTTCTCCCCTCTGTTTTCCTAAACTGTTTTATAATGTGTCTGTGTTCTACTAAGCTGCTATTGTATTTCACCATGGATCTGTTTGCATTTCACTGGGGATGATGGAATAGTTTTATCGTGTCCGTGTAACTCAGTAAAGTACCCTGAGATCCTGTAGGGTGAAAGGAACCATGTAAATGAGTATTGTGTGTATGTATTTACTTATTTATTTCATGTGGTTTCTCATTTTGAGAAAAGAAGTGTGTCCTCCCCATTGACAAATATCCCATAAGCCCACCTTCCTTCTGCTGTGTGAGTTCTTCGTGGAGCCCCTGTTATCCATTAGGGCTTGTTTACCCGGGGAAACTTACCGGCATAGCCATAGCAGTATAATTATTACTTTGTTTCTCAGTCTCCATCTCAGAAAATGACTCTGTCCTCAGAGTCTTTTCCTGTCCCTGCCTTCACCTTCCCCCGTGTGTGTGTGTGTGTGTGTGTGTGTGTGTGTGTCCTCCTCATCCATCTCCATATCTCTGCAGTCTGAGGAATCACAATTATAAGGACAGTCCCAAGTGTACGCATTCCACAGCATTGTTCAGGGGTTCTCAAACTTCATTGAACCACAACCCCCTTCTGACAACAAAAATCATTACAGGACCCCAGGAGAGGGGACCTAAGCCTGAGTCTGCCCAAGCCCCACCTTCGTGGTTGGGGGCGGGGCGCCAAAGCCTGAGCCCCACTACACCAGGCGGGAGAGGCCAAAGTCAAACCTGAGTCCGGTCACCCAGGGCCGAAGGCGGCAGGGCTCATGCTTCAGCCCAGGTTCCAGCAAGTCTAACGCCAGACTTGGCAACCCATTAAAATGGGGTTGTGACCCACTTTGAGATCCTGATCCACAGTTTGAGAATCGCTGAGCTAGGCGCACCAGGGATTGCAGAATGTATATTCCCCACTACAGTCAGGATCTCAGGGTGGGATTGGTTCTCATAAGCAGTAGAAGCTAGGATCCCTTTCTGCTCATCCCTAGGAAGGGGCATTCCCCCTCAGGCCAGTGACTACATGCCATAATCCAGCACTAAACAAGCCAATAAAGTTCATTAGCTTTAGGGGGGTGTTTGTTTGTTTTTTGTTTGGGTTGGGTTGGGGTTTTTTTTGGATAAAAAAGGCAGCCTTCTGGATTAAATGGGTTAATTGCAAAGGATCTCCAGATGAATGAATACAAAATACAGACCACTATTAAAAGAAGAGTCTAAACAGAAAAGGCACTTAAGACAACAAATGACAGGATGCTGCTACAGATCCAGTGCTAGTAGGAACTGACCATATAATTAATCAATAGTCCAAAGAGCACAACTATTGAACCAGTGGTTTAAAACATCTCCACAATGCACACCACATATAAATGCATAGCTAACTGTATTTTTTTTTCAAACAATCAAAACAGACAGAGCATTTTGTCCCTACAACCGAAATACAATGACGTTTCCATTTTAATATAGCAGGATATTTAGGGGAACATGTTCCAGATGGGTGGCCTCCCTTTTGCAGGCACAAGTTGAACCTACGTTCACCGTTAATTTGCAAGTAGAAGTCTGAGTGCTTGTGCCACTAAGTAAGTAACTGCAAGTGCCAGTCGAATAGCTGGAGGTACAAGTACTCAGATATCTACCCAGGGTTCATTCTGCAGTTCTGCAAAAAGTGAGCCTGGGACACAGTCCAGCTAAAGACCATCATTTTATGTATATGTTAACTAAAGGTGTGCATTTGAGGCTAATAATGCCCAGTGATAGATAGCATCTATCTGTGCTGAAACACTTTTTATTGTATAATATTTTTAGCATTCACTGATCTATTTTCATAGAATCATAGAATATCAGGGTTGGAAGGGACCTCAGGAGGTCATCTAGTCCAACCCCCTGCTCAAAGCAGGACCGATCCCCAATTAAATCATCCCAGCCAGGGCTTTGTCAAGCCTGACCTTAAAAACTTCTAAGCAAGGAGATTCCACCACCTCCCTAGGTAACGCGTTCCAGTGTTTCACCACCCTCCTACTGAAAAAGTTTTTCCTAATATCCAACCTAAATCTCCCCCACTGCAACTTGAGACCATTACTCCTTGTTCTGTCATCTGCTACCACTGAGAACAGTCTAGAGCCATCCTCTTTTGGAACCCCCTTTCAGGTAGTTGAAAGCAGCTATCAAATCCCCTCTCATTCTTCTCTTCCGCAGACTAAACATCTCCAGTTCCCTCAGCCTCTCCTCATAACTCATGTGTTCCAGTCCCCTAATAATTTTTGTTGCCCTCCGCTGGACTCTTTCCAATAGAATAATTTTGCACTGACTTGAACTTGAATTCCACTGGAGTTATATGACCAAAAGAAATTAGCTGCCCGTTTGGGGCGGGTTATTGGAATAGTTAGAATCCAAGACTTCACCAATATGCCTTCTGCAGTAGGTGAGGGTCAGGGAGAAACATATGGGGAAAGAAAGTGATGGCATCATATGCCCAGTATTACTATGGGATGCTTTGACTTTTACTCCAAGGTCCACAAGTTCCTGGAAAGAAATCAGAGACTGCTATTTCCTTGCCTCCAGGTGTGTGTTACGATGTTGTTCTAAACGTTAGCATGTAAATAAATTCCTGTCTGGACTTCATGCACCCCTCTGTAGTAGGAATGTGACTACCTCCGCCAAAAGTTAAGGCCACGAGTAAGTCTGTCTAAGAACACTTGGTACAATATATTTAAATGATCTAAGGCTATGGCTACAGTAGAGAGCTTAGAGCAGCAGTGCAGCTGCGGTGCTGTAAGTGCTCTTACCTGATGGGAGAGAGCTCTCCCGGCGACTTAATTAATCCACTCCCAACAAGCGGAAGTAGCTATCTCAGTGGGAGAAGCTCTCCCACTCATATAGCTCTGTCCACACTGGCGCTTACATCATGTAACTTACGTTGCTCAGGGGAGTGGCTTATTCACACCCCTGAGTGACATATGTTATACGGACGTAAGCAGTAGTGGAGACATAGACTAAGATGGTAAATGATATACAGAGTGTTCACCAGATTTGGCCATTCAGGTGATTTTCTAGAGACCAAGGCAACATTATTTTTTAAAGACTAGGGAAGCAGATGATCGAAAAGGCAACTTGACATGGAGGGAGTAAAAAAAGGATAAGGGTGAAATCCAAGCCTCATTGAAGTCCATGGGAGTTTTGCCATAGACTTCAATGAGGTCAGGATTTGATCCTTAAACAGTAGGGGAAAACAAGAAAGGAGAAGGACCTCTCCAAGAAGAAAAGAGCTGGCAACAGAAGTGAAGGAGTGAGAGAAGTCCTTTTCCATGTCTTGTTCAGCCTCTTCTTCCCCTTTTCCATTATCACTTACTTGTTTATATTGTGGTAAAGCCTAGAGGCGCCATTGTGCTGTGGATGAGACAGACATGTACGTAGACATGCTCCCCACCCCCAAAGGAATTACAATCTAATTTGAGACAAGACACAATAACTGAGCGGGATGAACATAAAGAGGGCCGAGTGAAGGGTTCTACCAAAAGATCATGCTACACAAATGCATTCCCAAAGGAGACAAATCAGATGCACAACTGAGGCATGCTTATCAAAACAGCATGAACAAGATAAAATCTGGAAAATGCAACCAAAAAATAAAACACTCCCCTCTGCACATAATGAATGTTGTTTGCTTCAGAAATCAGCTTGGTACCATCAGGTACTGAAACTAGAAAGCCATCTTCAAAGACAGAAAAATCTTGTAAATAAAATGTGAAGGCGATAAATAGATTTAGGGTGCTGTTTGCCAATTGATAAGAAAAAGTACATTTACATCAATGTAACCAAATATCTTATCACAATTGCTGACTTCAAGGTCTCTATTAATAAGGGGGGAGGAGGTAGGCAGGGCATAAACCTTCTGTGGTCAAGTCTGTTCATTCAATTTTCTTTTTCAATTATATGCATGATGTGAATACAGATGTTTTGTTCTGAAGCCACATATGGATGTGAATAAATGTCCTATCAATAAGGTGATATAGGGCTTGATGCTGAGCATTCTTACCCTGATCCAGCAAAGCACTTGAGCTATCTCCATTGATTTCAGCTGGTTTGTCTGTCTCAGATTAGACTATTCAATTAATGTGAAGTCACTGGGATTTATTATGTTTAACGTTAAGCATGAGTTTAAGTGCTTTGCAGATTGATACTAGAGTCATCTGCACCCTGCAGGACTGGACCCATAATCAGTAGTACTTCATTTCTGTTCAATTCTGGGACTTTAATTAGAATTTTGTGATTAAAGGTAGCCAGAAGTATGCAGGGAAAACAAGTTTGGTTAACTCCATAGTGCAATAATTTTGTGGAAAAAGCATGTTCCTAGCTATCTTTTAACGTACTTTAATACCTGTAAAACTGGCATGGAAAGGGGAAATTTTTCACATGGTTGGAAACCAAAGTCTTGATCTTTACAATAACTCTGTTTTGAAATATATTCTAGTATGTTATGTCAACAAAAGTTATATATGAATCATAACAATTAGAGATGGGGGGTGGGAAACCTAGCAGGTCATCTACTTTCCTCTCCTTCCCTTCATTGTAATCTCCTGTATTTTGTCTAATAGTTTTATGTGGTACAAGTGACAGGGCTTCCACCACTCTCCTTGTGTTGTTGCACGGTCCCCTAGATTCAATTTTACTGTTTGAAAATATTTCCTAATATTCAGTCTAAAAATTGCCTTTTCTTCATTTCATCCATGACTCCTAGTTATTTGATCATTGAAGAGTATGTTTTTCAGCTCAAGTAATAACCCAAGTATTTCACGATGGGAGGGAGATCCAAACATAGGATCAGTTCAAGAAAGTACCTAAGGATAGGCTGAAATCCATTCCTAATCAGGAAATCACTTAAGCACATGCTTAACCTAAGGTCGATGTGATTTAAGCACATACTTAAAGTTAAACATGTGCTTAAGTGCTTTCTTGAATAAGGGAGATATATAGCCTTGATATTTAGGGTGGGGGTGTGTGTGTGTGTGAGAGAGAGAGGGAGAGAAACACTGATGCGGGGGGGGGGGTGGAAATAACCTAAATATCAGCAGATAAGTAAGAATTTTCATTGGGCTGAAGTAGTACGTACACATTTTTTCTAATAACATGCGGAACAGGCTGGCTTAGCAATGAGATACAGGACCCTTTTATTACTGGAGGAAATGTAGCCTAGTGGATAGGACGCTGGACTGGCGCTTGGATTCTACTCCTGGTACTGGCCTTCTTGGACTTTGGGCAAGTCGCTTCTCCTCTCTGTGCCTCAATTTCCCCATCTATAAAATGGGGGGTAATGATACTGATCTCCTTTGTAAAGTGCTTTGATACACTGATGGAAAGCTCTATTTAATAGCCAAGTGGCAATATCATTGAATCTCTTCTTTGATTCTGGCGCAATCTAGGATAGCTACTAAAAATCATTCCTGTCCGATCACTATTTGCTGGTCTATATGAAATAAATGGTGGTCTCATTCTAAGCTTTGTCTTCACTGATAAAAAAAGACATTTTAAATCTCAGGTAACTAAGGCACAAAAGCTATCCTGAGGTAAAAACACAGAGAAGACAAGACACGTTAGTTGTAGCATAAGGTAAACTAATAGAGGTCAGTCCTAGGTGGGGGTATAGAGCTGACCTTGGAGAGTTTACCTCATGCTAAAACTGAAGTACCTTTTCTTCACTGTATTTTTTATTTTATCTTTTTTAACCTTGTGATAGCTTATGTGTTACTTACCTCAAGCTAAAAAGCATATCTTTCTTTCAGCAGTAAGGACAATGCTGTAATCTGTGTTCATCAGTTGCCCCCTTGTTGGCAGCATTAGCAGAGTTCAAGGGGAATTAAATACCCTTTCAACGCTAGTGATTCCTCCAGGACAGGGATGAAACATGTAGGCCGGGCTGTGTCAAGGAAGCCCGCACTGCTGTTGAGTGTGCTGTACGGTTCTATCTTCAGAGCTGTCAGTCTGGCACCTTTTACCACCATAAAATACTCCCATTTTATTTTTTTTAAAATGTCTGCAACACAGTGTAGTTGTTATCTGCCTCCATCCTCCTTTGAAGTAATATGTAATTAAAAGATGAGTTACAGTTACAGGCCAGGAAACAGGTCTGCTGATCCTCTCTGGAGGAATAATAAATGATATTGGGAATGAAAGTTCCATACCTTTTTATGTACTTCCTGTAAAACTGGCATAACAAGGTGGCATTTTTTTCATGATTGAAATTACCAATGCAATAACAATGACTTAAAGTCTATGCTGGTCAGCTGCTAGGTCTGCTTATCACAGAGCATTATTTTAAAGTGGGATGTGTATAGTCTCCATAACCAGGTGTTTGCTGCACCTAGTCACACAAGTCTTTCTGTTTGTTGCAAAGTTAACATAGAATTTGATGCTACTGCCATAGTCTGTCAAGCCCTAAATATTACAGATATATTGACGGGTGCTCTTAGGTAACAGCATCCATAATCATAAAACTCTTTTACAGTGCAGTTTTACTCTGACATGTAACTTCGTTAAATGACAGTGTGAGAATCTGGGCCAATTAGCTCTCAATTTCTATGTCAAACATGCTCAGTTTCAGGTAAGAAGATGTGTTCTGTTAGTGCTGCATGTGCACCTTGGGATCTGAAAATCAAGCTGGGTTCTTTCATTCTCTGGCATCATCCTCAATAAAAAAGGTTTCATAAGCCAAGCTCCTCCTTCATTTATATTTATGTGACCCTGTAGCTTCAAAGGGTTTGCACACATACAAGTGATTGGAATTGAGTAAATAATTCTGCTGTGGAGGTAGATCCCAAAATCCAATGGGACCTGACTACAAGTGTTGGGTGGGAAAACAGAGTGAGTGTGCCAAAGTGTTGCAGCACCTCTCACTCTGCAGCAGGCACACAGCACAGCTGGGGGCAGCGAACAGCAGGAGCAGGGCTCGCAGCTGCCAGCGCATGCAGCCACCGCCATGCTAAACCCATGGGCAGGAGCAGGAGGTGGTGGCAGTGATGCTGATGCTGATGACTCAGGTTGGGGGAAAGAGGCGGGTTCAGGTTGAGTCAAAAAACAACTCAACCTTCTCAGACTTGAGTGAGGTGGGCTTGGATTCAGCCCAGTCTGGGTCAGTCCTAAAAATGAAAACCAACTAGACCTTTATGCTGAGGTACATTCTCCCTCACAGAAGTTGGCTCTGCATTGCAACCAGGAGTAAAATATATATTTTAGCCACTGAAGTAATGAGATATAACACTGGATACACATGAGGGCTGAGTCTGATCCCACACCAACACATATTCCACTGAGGTCAACGGAAATAAACAAGTGTTTAAAAACAAAAAATAAGTGCACATGAGATCAGGATCAGGCCCAGGAAGTTCAGTAGAGCCTCAGCGTTACGAACACCTCGGGAATGGAGGTTATTCGTAACTCTAAAATGTTCAGAACTCTGAACAAAACGTTATGATTCTTTCAAAAGTTTACAACTGAACATTGACTTAATACAGCTTTGAAACTTTACTATGCAGAAAAAAATGCTGTTCCCCCCCCGCCCTTTTTTTAAAAAAATCTGTTTACATTTAACACAGTACTATGCTGTATTTGCCCTTTTTTTTTGGTCTCTGCTGCTACCTGATTGTGTACTTCCGGTTCCAAATGAAGTGTGTAGTTGACTGCTCACTTTGTAACTCTGATGTTCTACTGTAGATCTTCTAAGTGAGAAGATGCCATTTTACATAGGGTACATTTGCACTGCAAAGAAGAAGGCTTGGAGCAGTGAGTTTCAGAGCCCAGGTCATCTGACTCGGGCTTGCACTAGGGGCTAAAAATAGTAATGTAGACATGCAGGTTTGGGCTGGAGTCCGGGATTGGAACCCCACCCTTGTCAGATTTCAGAGCCTGGGCTGCAGCCCAAGCCCAAACATCCTCCCTGCTGTTTTTAGCACTAGTCCAAATCAGTTGACCCCAGTGGTGCTGGAACATTTTTAGTAGTGGGGGTGCTGAAAGCAAGCCCCCTTACCCTTGTCCGTAGCCTCCCCTCACCCCGAGGTGAGGCTGGGAGCTGGGCTGTGTCTCCAGGAAGGGGGGACTTCGACAGGGGTAAGGGGGCCAAGGCTGTTACCACAGTTGGGGGCCGGTGTGGGGCCTGGACGCAGGGCCCTGGGAGTAGAGCCCTTGGAATGGGGGGCTGGGCGTGGGGCCCCAGGCATGGGGCCAACAGCCAGGGAGCAGGGCCGGTGGCCAGGGCCCCAGGTGCAGAGCCCCTTGCATGGGATTCAGAGTGGGGCCCTGGGCACAGGGCCAGCAGCTGGGGAGTGGAGCCGGTCGCCGAGGCTGGTGGCTGGGACCTGAGCCCCAGGTGTGGGGCTGGGGAACGGAGTGTGGGGCACAGGGCTGGGAACTGGGCGCAGAGCCGGGGAGTGGAGTCCTGGGTGCAGGGCAGGGAACAGAGCCCTAGGTGCAGAGCTGGGAACAGAGCCCCAGGCGCAGAGCCAGCGGCTGAGGAGCGGGGCCAGCCCCTGGGACCCTCGCTGGGGAATGGAGCCCTGGGCACAGGGCCAGTGGCCCTGCATAAAACCTGGGAGTGCTGCAGCACCCCCAGCGCCCCTACTTCCCACACCTATGGTTGACCCAAGCTCTGAGCTTCTCTTCCATGGGTCTTTTGTTTTTCTTTTTCTTTTTTACAGTATGACTTTCTCTTAGTCACTTTTCAGAGTAGAACCACAATTTAAAAGGGTTTTTGCTGTTCTGCTAATTTGATGTTGTATAACATGGTAGCTTAGTTGTATGCAATGTAGCTGTAGCTGTGTTGATTCCAAGATATTAGAGAGACAAGATGGGTGAGGTAATATCTCTTTTATTGGACCAACTCTTGTTGGTGAGAGAGACAAGCTTTCGAGTCACATAGAGCTCTTCTTCAGGTGTGCGAAAGATATTCCGATCACCACAGCTAAATGCAATGGTAACTTAGTTATCATTTTACCTGATATTTAGTAAGACTGTTTTATTGCATAAAACACATTTTTGTTGGAATACTGCCAATAAGTGTTTGTAGTCCACAACTGTAATTTAATTTAAAAATGCAGTTAGTTTATTTCTCTGAAGAATAAGGAACAAATGTGCCCAGCTCTGCTCCTGCAGTTAACAGGACTCACTCCCAGAGAAACATGTCCCAGTGAAATAAAGTTACACATTTTTAAATTCTAAAACTGTTATTTCAAAATGTTGACATGACACTGAAAATTCATTCTGTTGCACAACTTGCATTGCCTCTGTTAGCTCAAAGCAGGTAATTAAGATACTGTATCCTCAACAAACTTCATGAAGGAAATATTGTGTAATTCTAAAGAAAATGTACGTAAACCAGTGATGGGTGAGTCTCCACAGGTTTGGAGATCATGTTTGATACTGATAAGCTTGTTTATCCCTAATCTCCAAACCTGTTGAGTCTGCAAAATTGGGATGGAAAAACTTATTAGAATAGAAGGTCTGGGATTTTTTTTTTTTTTAAATAAGGTTTCTAATACTTCTGAATCCAGACCCAATTATTCACACCACACCAGCAGTCTCTCCCAGTATTTCAGGATGTGCACTTAGGACAGGATGCTGGAACCGGGGGCGTGGCAGCTTGAAGTGATTTCTATCGTATACAGGCTTTACAGTTTTGTTCAATGGCTTTCCGCATCCCCACTATAAAAATTGTTCCAACACCACTGACTTAGAATCCTATTTAGCAACTGTTACTGCAAATCTGGATGTCAGTTTATATGGGCTTGATTCAGAGCCTGTAGAAATTAATAGAAAGGCTCCTGTTGTTTTCAACAGGCTTTGAATCAAGCCTTCTCGGAATATATCAACCCTCCTGGATGGTATAGCAGTCTGAATCCAAATCTTTTCAAAATGAGGGAAGAAATTGCTCCAAAGTGGTTGGCTTGTCTCTAACTTAAATTACATAAATAAGCAAGTGGACAGTGTGAAGAAAGTTTATTTTTGATTTTACCCTTCTAGATCTGTGATGCTTTTGTAATGTATTAGTTATTGTATATGCGTCTGACTTTATTATTTTGTCCATGCCATTCCTGGACCATCACCTAGAAAGTTGGTGCTGTTTTAATAACATTAGCTGGCTCTGGTATCTTTCCATCCAGTGTACTATTTTAAAAAGCTCCATGCTCCTAGTGGTACCAATTGAGTACAACATTAGGAACCTCATAAAATATGCTGCTTCATTAGCATACATTGTGACCATTGTTACTCTTGATTTAAACTTGGGCCTGAACCAGAATCCTGGATCGGAGTACTGCCAATTTTTTGATTCAGGATTCAAATAAAACTTGGATTCAAATTCCATATCTCAGTAATGGGCTGAACCAAAACTGATTATCTAAGCAATTCCAAACTGTGGGGTATGAAATTCAGATCTGGGTTTGAATTTTACTTTGTTGCAACTCCTTTGCCTGCTATGTATACCACTAGAAGGAAAAGCTGCAAAATTGCATTCAGGTGCTCAAAGACTATTGTGAGGGGGGCTATATAGTTAAGTTGAAAAACATTCTAGAATTCCAGGAGTCAAAGAGTGAACCCCAATTTATTAGCACCCCAGGCACAGTCAGGAAGCCCTTTTGAGAATACATGGGGCAAGAACCCTGTCCTGGGGAAGAGCATAAGGACAGCATTTTCAGTTTCCAAAAAGATTCTTGTTTCCAACTGAATGTTTGTACTAAATAATTTTAGCATTTAAATAGCCCATCTAAGTATTGTAGTTAACAACACCTTGAGGAGAATGGGGTAGTGGGAGAGTTGAGTTCACACCTTTGCTGCTGCCCTTCTTCATCTGCAGACCATTTCCCCTCTACCCTGACCACAACTGTGCTAACAGGTTTCAGAGTAACAGCCATGTTAGTCTGTATTTGCAAAAAGAAAAGGAGTACTTGTGCCACCTTATGCTTATGCTCAAATAAATTGGTTAGTCTCTAAGGTGCCACAAGTACTCCTTTTCTTTGTGCTAACAGGATAGCTGTGTCAGCTTTTTGCAGTGGACAGTGATAGAGCCAACTGAAATTGCAGAGAGAACCTAAAATCCTAGGTTTCAGAGTAACAGCCGTGTTAGTCTGTCTTTGCAAAAAGAAAAGGAGTACTTGTGGCACCTTAGAGACTAACCAATTTATTTGAGCATGAGCTTTCGTGAGCTACAGCTCACTTCTGTAGCTCACGAAAGCTCATGCTCAAATAAATTGGTTAGTCTCTAAGGTGCCACAAGTACTCCTAAAATCCTAGACTACGTAATTTGGATTCTGCCAACAACTGAGTGCAAAGCCCCTCATGTCCTGACTTTTTTAAATATCTTCTTGATCAAGCAATTTCTAACCAGTTGTTTCACAGGAATTGTAAAAACACATTTTTTAATAAACTTGACATACCTTTGCCCCTAAACAACCTCCACCTAATATGCATTTACTTTGGAGTCTCTGGAATTCTTCCCTGTTGTCACAGCATATATGTTGCCATGGAGGAAGGCTATTAATGAGAGGAAATTAAATTAGATCACCTCTGTGTGCATTTATCTGCTCACAGCACAACTACAGTTTTAAGGAGAGAGCGAGAGCTTTTGTGGGAAGGCAATTAATGCATGCAGGTGCACAGGAAAGGAGAACACATCTCCCATAGACTTTTGGAAGGGGCAGATGGTATTCAGGTATATATTGCTTTTCTGCATCCTAATTATTTCAAGAATTTTCACAGCTATAAAGCATCATATTGAAAATCTAATGAAAAAATTAGGACTTGTGTGTTTCCAGAGTGGTCTTAAAAACACAGCAGGAACAAATGCAGGTTTGATAGTTTTTCAGCTCATTTAGGGATTCATTAAAGAGTTTCTAATGCTTCAATCTTTTCATTGAGTCACGTGTCCAGCAGCAATGTAAAGATAGAGTGAAGAGCAGACTTTTCCAGTGGTGGAAACCCCCTAGCAGTAGTACGGAACACTTTTCTAGTGGGGGTGCTGAAGGCAGACACCATGTATTTGGGTTGTTATTGCTACTTCAAGCCAGGGGGTGTGGCAGCACCTCATTCCAGCACCTATGTCCCTTAGTGCTGCTGCAATTAAAAGTGGGGGGGGGCAACATAGGTGGGATGACTTTTGTAATTTCTGTGAACTGCATATGTCATTCTGTTTGAAAAAAGTGTTTCACTAAAGGGGATCTGATTCTAAAATGGGAACAGGAATCCTAAGGGGAAAGAGTTTTGGAATTGGAACAAAGGGAACAGCTCCCCCCAAATGTGAGCAATTGAAGAAAATCAGCTATGTCCAGTAAGTTTAAACCAGTCTATAGGCAAGTTGTTGTTTGTTTGTTTTTTAACCCACAAGTCAAATCTTTGTAACCTTATGATTGGTGAATGGACAGTAGAGGAGATGGCAATAATCCCAGAGAGATACGGACAGTGCATGGGCTCAATTATGGCCCCAACAGCCTAATGCACGCTGCACAGAGTAATGAGGTGTGTCTTCTAAGTGGAGGCATTGTGATTTTCAGAGGCCAGGAGCAGATTTAATGCTTCTGGGAGTGCAGGAGGAGCATGTTCACCAACAGCAGTTTATTATTGAGTCCCAGTCTGGTTGGCGTCTTGGTGCTATCACAACATAGATGTTAAATTATATTAATATGCCTGTCAAACAGGTGCAGCACAGTGGCCCTAATACAGAGAAGAATCTGGGCCTACACATCTTTACTTAGTTGCTACCCTGGATTAGTAAATTGCCCACATAAAACTAGCCATCCTTTTATCAAGCAGTTTTCAATCCATGCCCTTGTTTACTAGGCACACCTCCTCTATGCTAGCCAGAGTGGAAAGTAATTAAAGCTAATAGAAGCTGCATCTTTTTACAGGAAGTTATACAATAGAGCAGAGATTTGTTGGAGGACTTCAGAGAACTGGCTAGACGCTTGGTGCTGGCTCCTGCTTAGTCCAGCTACTAAAATCACATTGACATAGCTCCAAGTATATTAAAACCCTCCTAATGTTACTTTTCCATTGGAAGCTGCCACAGGGCTGTTGAGATCATTGAATAGGAAAGGAGTTGGTCCAGGTACTTCTGAGAGCACAGGTGCTCCATCACAAAATGTCAGTAATAAGATATAGTCTATGCTGTGAAAAAAATCTGAACCCCAGTGCAGAGAATGAAACTCCAAAAAGATATGGAGCATTTTTATACTGAATCCTTTGTTTAGCCACGCTTTAAATTTCTGACCTGGCCACTTCACCTTGAATAGTCCCCTAGAATATGAGAATTTACGTTTCAGAGTGGTAGCCGTGTTAGTCTGTATCAGCAAAAAGAACGAGGAGTACTTGTGGCACCTTAGAGACTAACAAATTTATTTGGGCATCAGCTTTCATGGCCTAAAACCTTCATCAGATGCATGATGAAGTGGTTTCAGAGTAACAGCCGTGTTAGGCTGTATTTGCAAAAAGAAAAGGAGTACTTGTGGCACCTTAGAGACTAACCAATTTATTTGAGCATAAGCTTTCGTGAGCTACAGCTCACTTCATCGGAAGCTTATGCTCAAATAAATTGGTTAGTCTCTAAGGTGCCACAAGTACTCCTTTTCATGATGAAGTGGGTTTTAGCCCACAAAAGCTTATGCCCAAATAAATTTGTTAGTCTCTAAGGTGCCACAAGTACTCCTCATTCTTTTAACTATTTATGCTAACCTATCTGTTTGATCTCGTATTTAGCTGTGATAATCTGAGTACATTTCCAAGACCCGAGGAAGAGTTCTGTGCAGCTTGAAAGCTTCTCTCTCACGCACAGAAGTTGGTCTAATAAAAGATATTACCCCTCCCACCTTGTCTCTCTAATACAGGGATTCCCAAACTTTGTTCGCGGCTTGTTCAGGGTAAGCCCCTGGTGGGCCGTGAGACACTTTGTTTACCTGAGTTCCCACAGGTACGGCTTCTCGCAGCTCCCACTGGCCGTGGTTCACCTTTCCCAGCCAATGGGAGCTGCAGGAAGTGGGGGACTGGGAACTGCAAGTGGCTGAACCTGCGGATGCTCAGGTAAACAAAGCATCTTGCAGCCCACCAGGGGCTTACCTTGAACAAGCCGTGAACCAAGTTTGGGAACCCCTGCTCTAATATCCTGAGCCCAACATGTCTACCACAACACTTCATACATGATCTGGTGGACTAAAAGTGCTGGTTCAGAGACATCATAAAATTTTTGTTTAGTCAATTTTGTTTCTTTCATTATTCATTATTTTTATAGATTCAAAGTGGGTTATAGACAAATAAGGAGAATAGGTCCCTGATTGAAGGAGCTTATGTCTAAATTGACAATGAGCAGGTGAAGAACAGAATGTGACAAAACCCAAAGTGACTGAGCAATCAAGTTTAATGTGTCTTCTCAAATCTGTGGTTTCTGTTCTAAAATCATTACCTGAGTGGATTCTCTTCACTTTTGATTTTATCATTTTACATATATAGGTAATTGTCCTCCTTTTAGATAGGAGGAAATGGAGGCCCAAAGTCACCCAGAGAGTCAATCACAGAGTAAGGAACAGAATTCCACTGTTATTACAATTAGGTTATGCTGCTTAGTCTGGGACATAGATTATTAATACATATACATGAATGTTGGTTGAGTACATTCTGAAACCAGATATTGTTCCAGCTCAGTAGCTGAAATTAATACCTCTGCTATTTTACATGAAATAAACATAAAGGAATCAGAGTAAAATTTTCAAAAGTGCCTAAGTGACATAGGCAACTAATTCCTATTTTAATAAGTGACTTAGGAGCTTAAGTCTCATTGAAAGTCCAAAGGACTTCGAGACTTTGTGCTAGGAGCCTAACTTTCTTTTTAAAAAATACTTTGTACTTTCCAAGGTATTGTCACAAGGGAGAATTCATCAATGGGAGCTGTCTTTTTCTTCTTTAACCTTGCTAAAGGCCAAACAAAAGCTGTACAATAAATTTTGCTCCTGTGCTGAAATTTTGTATGACCAGTTGCAGCCTACAGGGAAATGTCAGAGATGAGCCACATAAGCCCTCAAAAATAGGAGTTTATAACGATAACAATCAAAGGCAGTCCCTTAACTCTAACTTGTGCTAGTGTGCATCACTATAATACAATTTTGTATGTTAAACAACAGATGTCAAACAGAAGAAAGGAAAGAGGCCTTTGCTTTTCTTCTGCTGTGGACCTTGTTCTTCCAAACCAGCCATTTTTTCAGTTGCCATGACAGTGTTAATAGGAGTTTATCATTTTCCCATGCCTGCTGCATACTAATGAGGGATCAATTCATGAATGTTATCTGTAAGGCTAAGAAAGGTCCAGTACTACAATCTCTGATTGTATTCAGAATAGGGAATGCTGCCATTTCCAAACCCCCCCGCCCTCCACACACACATATGCACACACGCATAATTTTATATGAAACAGAAGTTTCTGGTACTACCCTTTAATTAATTGCTAAATATCTTAGATATTTCTAATCAGTGGTAACCAGATGCTTAAGTATTATGTTATTAAATTGATTGACCAAAAAGTTTGACTTGCTATTTCCTGATTTGTCATGGGAAAACCAGCCATGAAATATGCACAAAAGATAAGGGAATCCCTTTAGACATATGTAAAGAAGAAAACAGAGATTTGCATGTACTGGGTATAACTTTGGAAACTGGAGACTTTTATGGGTCTGGTATTTTTGTGTAAATGTATGAACAACAAATTGATTTGTATGCTGAGTGAAAAAATAAGTTAATCTTATGCAGGATAAGCACCTGGGGCCTTGGATTTGACCCATTAGTTCTATATTGTGTACTGTATGCCTAATCCTGCGCCTATCAAGCATCAAGCCAAAACTCCCATGGATTATAATGGATGCAGGGTGGGAAGCCTGAAATGTCAGCAGTTGAGTATGGGTGTGAAAGGGAATGATTTTACTTTGAAAATTGTTAAGGGAAACATGCTGTGATTGCATAGATGGAAAAATTATATACATATATGTAGTATCATGCTCTGGGGAAAAAAATCTGTCAAAAGCATAATTTTCCCCCCACAACTGTTTCTAAGCTGCATTGAGAGATCTATGTACTTAACTGTTTAATACCCATATTGTTTTCTTATTTTTATTTATGTATATTATAGTAATATGTAAAGGCCCGAATCAGGGCTACATTGTGCTGGATGCTGTACAAACTTTCTGTGTTTTCTTTAATCTTCTTTCCAAAAGAAAAACCTTAGAAAATAACCATATTACATCTTTATTGCTATATCTATAGATCATGTGGCAGCTTTCCTTTTAGCCCTTGTTGGTATACAAGGCCAGAGCAATGAAGAGAGAAAATGAGAAACTTTCTTATGATTGCTTTTTTCTTCAATATTATTTTTAAGGTATATCTCAGAGGCATTTTGTGTTATTTTGTTATTTGCAGTTGTTCTTTTATCATTATCTTCAGGAAACAGCATTAACATGCTGCAGATAAGAGGCACATCCAGATGTGCATATCAAAGGATGAACAACTACTTATTAAGAAAAACTTCTTTTATGCCAATCAGGGTTCAAAGGAATAGTAAAATCTATGGCATAAGTGACAAAACTGTCTGGCAATTCTGTTCATTGTCAACATATTGCACTCAAATCAGGCAGGGACACTTTAATCAAAACAAAATAGTGGTAAAGTGCATATAAAAAGAATAGATCTTAAAAAGTCACGCCCATCCTCCTATACGTTGTTAATGTCAGGCATTCATTTAATCCTTGCTGAGTAAAAATAAATCATTAATAAAAACAAAATAATACTTCACAAAGTTACCTCACAGTTATATCTTTATATTTGAAGCATTATTTTCACAAAGGGCTCTGCTTCACAATGCCTCAGATTTTGGGTAGGCTGCAGAAAGGGACTTATGCCATCCACCCCTGTTAGTTATACACAATTGGTATTCTTCAGTATGGAATGCGGAGAGCAGATGGGATATTAGTGGTGTCGTGTTTGGAAATGCACACAAATTAGTAAAGAATTCCAGTTCATGGCTATAGCACTTAGAAGAACATCTGAGAGCAAAATTCCTTAGACCTATATTCTCCCATTAACTTCTGTGGTATAGTTGAGTGTAACTTAGAACAAAGTTTGGACCTGAATGCACGAATTAGATTCCTCTGCTCAGGGAGGTGCTAACTTCTGTAATTACCACTGACACAAGAGGTGACCTGTACTCTGGCTGTTTTGCAGTTTGGGGCAAACATAGAAATGAGCTGGTCTTAATTCTCTCTCTGATAATTTAGCCACATACATCTTTGCCATTTTTCTCCTATTTGAATAAACATCTATGACATAAGAAAAACAAGGTGGGTGAGGTAATATTTTTTTATTGGACCAACTTCTGGTGAAAGAGACAAGATTTTGAGTTTACATGGAGCTCTTCTTCTGGTGTCGGAAAGATACACAGAGTGTCACAGCTAAAACAAAGGTGGGACTATTTCCTTGTCTCTCTCTCCAACAGAAGTCGGTGCAATAAAAAATATTACCTCACTCAACTTGTCTCCCTAATATCCTGGGACCAACATGACTACAACAATAATGCAAACAATATAAAGCAACCGTCTCTTTCTTTGATGTATCAGTCCCTCTCATAAACAAGGGTGCTGGTGGAATGAAGATTTTGGCTGGTGGTGGTTGTTCCAACATTTAGGATGTGATCATTTGTAGTGCTTTCTTTTTTTTCTTTTTTTTCTTTTTTTGATTTATCCTGAAGTCAATTGGCCAAATTCAGAACTGCTGCGTGTGTAGTAAAACCAATTATCTGAATTTGGTCAAGTATGTGAAAATCCTCATTTTGCCTGTTGCTGTGAACCACACCAGAGATTGTCAGGAGTCCCCAACAAAAAGACCAGCTCCTTTTGATAATGTCAGGTTTCAGAGTAGCAGCCGTGTTAGTCTGTATTCGCAAAAAGAAAAGGAGTACTTGTGGCACCTTAGAGACTAACCAATTTATTTGAGCATAAGCTTTCGTGAGCTACAGCTCACTTCATTGGATGCAACCAGATTAACGGCACAGATCTGAACATCTCTGAACATCTCTTCTATTATCTATATGCATTTATAACTTGAGAAATCTTAGCTGCTCAGGTCCAGAGATGTAAAATTTGCTCTCAGATGAAGTAACAGGCATCCTTATTTATGTGAATTTAAGCAAGATTTATTAAGGTTCACATAACAATGTGTTGAATGAAATTAAGTTACAATCAAACCAATATCTTTCTTAGCGGTATCTTGATTATTTGTTCATGATCAATCTTTTATGGCAAATACATTGACAAAATAATGTTCACACTCCTGGCCTGGTAACAATGTAAAATATGATATTGTTCATTCTTTAGTTGTCAGCATAATCTGTCAGAGCTCTTGGCCTGTTTTTCTTTTTTAATCTACATTGAAAATATGAGTTTGTATAATGCGTTATAGTTTATATAACAGCCTCATGTGGTTTTATGCTATAATTTCACATCAGTTCTACCTCAGAGTTTCTAACAGGTCAAGTAACCTTCTGATTTCATTTAAAGTTTCCATTATTCTCTTCTGAAAGGGAAAATCTAGCTCTTGTTTGGACAGCTTTGGTAACTCCAAAGGAAAAATTGGGCATTATAGTGAATACAAAAGATTCACTTTCCATGCATTAGGCCTTTCAATTGCTTTCTTAATGCAAAGTTGGACAGGAGAGTATAGGCAAGAAAAAGGATCATTTTGTGTCCATGGTCAGATGTCAATATTGACAGAAATAAATTGAATTTAACAATAGATCCTTGCAAAGATGAATGTCATCTGACTAAAATGTCTAACTAGATCCTGCACTATTGCTGCGTCTTACAATCCCTGTTTGTGATAAATTGCTTTGAGATTTTTTGCTAGTTTGACCTACAAAATGTAAATGAGACTGGAATTTCAAAACTGGCCTGATTTTAAACAATAAAGTTACAAAATATAATTTGGGTGTAGAAGACAGGTCAGGATTTAAGTACTGATGTTTTCAAAAAATGCCTAATGGAATTAGGAGCACAAGTCTTATTCACTTTCAATGGGATTCATCTAAACTCCCTTAGTTTGCCATATAGGTTAATAAAGGTAGTTAAAAAGTCTGTGGAATACCAAACTGACAGCTTTCTTCACCAGAGACCTTCCTGGGCAAATCCTCCTTTGTCTTTGAAATGAGCCTTTGACATTCCTCCTTTCTAATGGTAACACTACTGTTCCAAAAACCAATGAGCAGAGAAATAACTTGAAGCAGCCTAAAGATTTTATGGGCAAGAGGGTTATGCAACATTTAAAAAGAAAAGGAGGACTTGTGGCACCTTAGAGACTAACAAATTTATTTATGCTCAAATAAATGTGTTAGTCTCTAAGGTGCCACAAGTCCTCCTTTTCTTTTTGCGGATACAGGCTAACACGGCTGCTACTCTGAAACATGCAACACTTAAACTCTTTTTTTCCAGTAGAGTGTTTCCAGCATATAACACAGAAGTAGGCCCCTTCTTAGGAGCCCATGTCCTGCGGCTAATATGGATTCCACCTCTGAGCATGTCTTTAGTATCATTGTGAGGTACAGGGAGGAAAGTCTAAACCTAATCCAAAAGCAGGCTTCCATAGACTTACAAGGGCTTTGTGAGACTTAATTCGTTCATGTTTGCAAAGTATTTTTGAGATTGTTGGATGAGAGGTTCTGTAGAAGTGTAAAATTGTATTTATTTCAGTATAGATTATTACTCTATACTTTGCATTGCTTTGCTTTGTTTTCTGGTGGGTCAAATCATCCACATGGCTACCTGCCTGTCTAGTATGTCTCAGCTTTTATGACATGCTCATTCACCATGTTACCTGACTGCCTAGACATTCCCCTACATGACTTTGATACTGAAAAATATACCCTCAGTTGTGCCTTTCTTCCTGCTTCAGAAATGTATACATTGGGTATAGGTTTATATTTTATCTGATGTCTAAATTGAATGCAAACTTCTAAGCAAAATGTGTTCTAATTTTAGCTTTCATCAGTCCTATAAAATCAGCTATGTTCTGAAAATGAAATAATTTTTACTAAACAAATGACTCATCTTTTTTGATTGCCACTACCGTCTGCAAATTCCTTTTGTGTCTTGTCACATATGTGGATAATCAACCATAAACTGAGTTCTAGAAAGCAGAGAAATAGACAATAGTTTCATAATCATGGTGCTGTTACTGTCCTTACAAAGTTCTGAGATGAGCTCACTAAGGTCATTTCAGTTAGAGTGCCCTTTTATGGTTGAATTTTTCAAAAGGCAGGGCTGGTTTAGAGTCATGGACACATGTGGAAGGTCAGTGAGTAACTTGCTGAGTCATTTGATTCACATTCAAATAAACTTCCATAAATCTTACAGCAATGAGGGCGGTCACACCTAAGGGAGGCAAAACTGGCATCTGCAGAAATGAAGTAAACACATTTGTCTGACTATAGCCTGATTGTTTAACAATAACCATTACTCTACAGTACCCATTACAGTGAATCGGTCTCTGTGTGGAATTGCAGCTCTCAGAATAAAGGGGTTGAGATTGTTCCTAAGTGCATGAATCCGTTAGGAGCTGATCCTATGTTCCTTGCACAAACAACGGGCGCTCTGGTTGTGTAAGGAATGCATGATTGAGGGTCTGTCCATAGAACACAGATCACTAAATGGTTTAGTGACCTTTTGACAGTATTGGGAGGCAGTGTGACGGTATTGGTTAAGTCATGAGATCTGCCCTGTGGTATGCCATGACATTTTTAGTCAGGCATGCTATTCTATCCTTCCACGCAAAATGGCATCCTCTATGCGGCGTGACCTCGTACGTCCTCCATGCATGTTCGGGGGCCAGGTGGGCACAGTTGGTCCTGGGCATGCAATACTGAAAATGGGATGTTGGGCAAATCACTTAGCTTCTGTGGGTTCATCTATGTTAGGAAATATTGCAAGCCATTTCTCTATACCTGTACTACCAAGAATCTCTACTGTAGCCTGGGTGCAAGTATCTTTCCTGCTTGCAGCAAGTACAGCAGCACTATGGAAAACTTTTTGTGTATCTTATAGATCTGGCTTATGGACCCCCTATACTATATAGGCTTGACTCTCTTCTGACACCTGTGTAAATCAGGAGTCATTCCACTGAAGTCAGTGGCATTACCTGATGTAAATTAAAGGAGAATCAGGCAGGGGTTCTGGATCAATTTTTATAGTGGAGGTGCTGAGAGCCATTGAACCAAATTGTAAACCCTGTACATAATGGAATCCACTTCAAGTCAGAGGGTGCGGGAGCCCCCCACACCCTTAGTTTAGATGTGGCCTTGGGGTCTCCATTTCAACAAATGTAAATGGGTTTAATGATATCTACATCATGGGTGTGTTTTAAAACATAATGTGTTGATGCCGGTTTAACACAGTGTTTCCACAGTTGTTCTCGATTAGAAAGTATATGGTGTTTTTTGTTCAGTGTATGCCTCTCTCATGTGACAAATGACAAAGCCACTAATATCACTGAACACTCCACCAATGCCCCAAAAGGTGAAAGCTCCATATGTTGTACAATATAGTCCACCCATATTCGCTGTACAGTGGTGAAAAATGGCCAGAGGTCACAGTGCTCCTACTTAGCCATAGCTTATGTGCTGATAACTTATTCCAATTATCTCATTCCTATTTACTTTACCATTCTTAGATAAGGGTAGGAGTCACATGACACACAGAATCACATTCCTATTGAAAACCTCATGTGTGTTTTTTCTTTTCTCCTCAATTTCATGGATTCCTCCTCTCCCCCAGTATATCAAAATTGAGTTTAAAATAAAAGTTTAGCTGAGCCCCATAATTCTGCTACTCATGTGGGTAACTCGTGCACAAAGGGCTATAAAAGAAGGCATGTATAGATCTCCAAGTGAGAGGGGGAAAATAAGAAAGCTTTACGTGACTGGTCTCTTGTTCAGCATAATAAACTCATTGGGCTTAACCATCTCAAACTGTTCTATTATCAAGGACAAACAGCAGGGCAAAAGAGAAAATTTGGGTCATATTACTGTACTTCCAGGAATATAAACTCTGCAGTTATTAGGGTATAAACACATACCTTGCACGTTTAAAACTTTATTTTTTAAAAAAAAAAAAAAAGAATGGAAGTAAGAATGAAAGTTAAAACCAGGTGAGACAAAGTGATAACAGAGCTTTCCTAGGCTAATGTCCATTCAATTTATTTATTTATTTTTTTAATTGAGAAGAAAGAATCCTCAGGGAACAGCCTTGGTCCTCTCTGTCGATCTGCGTTAGCATATGTAAAGATGTACACACGTGTCTGCATTAGTCTGGGCAAATACTGTACATCATAGAAGAAATAAAAGGTTCAAATTTCAAAGTGACTTTAACTCAGACTCTAAATCTGTGCACAGTTTCTGTGCACTATTGTTTGTAAAAAATTGTACACACAAGCTTATGCACAACCAAAAATCAGATTTTCAAATGCACATTGCCTTTGGGTATGCAAATCCCTGACTAGATGAGCACATGGCTAACTACTCACTTATCACGTGCCTGGGCAAAATAAGGAGCTTGTGCTTGGAAGGTACTTTCAAATGCATACAGACCAAGACTCTGTGAATAATTCTCTGTGAAAATCTAGATTGTCCATGAGCAAGTCGTTGCAAATATTCTAAATTAAAGATGTATGTTTCAATTGGACACATCAGGCCAGATTCTCAGGTGCAGTAAATTGGTGTGTGAGCGCTACACCAATTTGTCTCAAGTGAGGGTCTGTTCATAGGGTCATATTGTTCCTGTTCCTTGATTGGATTGGTCCACTTTAGGATGAAAAGTGTCTTTTTAAAAAAAAACATGTTAGTTAACACATTTTAACTAACCCATTTTAAATTCCTAATATAGACAGGTCAAGTTGAATTTTAACACGTTTGCTATCTGGGTATACCCAAGGGGAACCCTTGTTTGGGTGTTAGCGAATATGTTTTAATCGTAGTGTGGAGAGACCCCTAAGGTCTATGTCTTCACTGACACAAAAGGTATTTTTTTACTACAGGATAACTAATGCATGTTAGCTATCCCTCTGTACAAACATAGTGGACACAAGCCTTTTTAATTTTGCCACAAGGTAACCTAAGCAAGATCAACAACTGTGGGCGAGGAATGTATTGCTGACCTCACCTAGCTACCTTCTGGTAAACACAGCAAGTGTCTTGTCTCCACTTCGGATTTTACAGCAAGATAACTATCATGTGTTAGTTACTGCACTGTGAAAAACCACCTTTGTGTCAGTGAAGACAAAACCTCAGAGGCCCAGATTCAGGAAAGAACATAAGCACATGTGTCAGTCCATTGCTGAACAGGAAGGCACTTAAGCACGTACTTAACTTTTGAGCATGTGCTTCAGTCTCATTGACTTCAAAGATTAAGTGTTTTCCTGAACTGTGGCCAGTATCATGTTTCCAGTGTAAATACTCAGGTTTGTTAGTTCAAAATTGCTTTCCATAAATATTTTCTAATATTAAAATTCACTGTTTCTGTAAAGAGAAAACATATTCATTAATGTATTATGGAAAGTAAATACAAAAGGGATGTGAAACTTGCAAATCAAATTCCCTATTTTTTTTATTTTATTTTTTTATTTGCTGCAAACATTTTGAGGTATTTTCCCAGCTCTCTGTCTAACAAAGATGGGGTAGTCCTTTCACCTCTGGCCATATCTATGGCTATGCCAAAACAAAACAAAAATTAACACCTAAACTGCCCTACAATAAAGGCAATAGCTTATCATTAACATGTAACTTACAATTTTCAGTGAAAATTATGGTAGTTATTTTTCACTTTTCTGAAAGTGAGTTTTCCCCTTCTCTTGCTTTGTATCAATGAACCCTATTTTAGTGATTCATACTCCTGAGATATATGAAGTTGAAGACTGCTATGGCAATAACTTGCAAAATTCCTGCTTTGATGTCATGGGAACCCTGCAAATTCTTTTGTACTTGGCAAGGGCAAAAGAATTTGTCTGCCCTTTTTTAGTATTAGCAGGTTTGGTCTCTCTGTTTTATTGGTGCATTTGTGCATGAATGTGCATACGCTCACCTCCGCCTGTGTGTGGGAGAGATGTTTAGAGTTGTTACCCTTCTAGATCAAGGGGAACAGAATAAAGCACTCTTCAGCCTGATAGTCTTGAGCTGCCTTCTTTTACGTTAGCAGTAGTAAAGTTGTCATTTCTGTGAATCTATAAATTTAGGAATGTGAATGAAAGTGAAATGTGAACCTCAGGCCATCCTGTGACCTCAAAATGTGACATCTCTGAGATTTTTGTCTTCTAAAGGGACTTTTAATTTGTAATTTATACTTTACTGTTTGCTCAGTGAAAGAAAGTACAATTTCTGCATTAAGGATATGATAAATCCATTTATGACGAGCAATCTTAAAAATCTGGAAGGGCCATATCTTCAATTAGTGCAAACCAATATATAGTCCCAGTGAAGTCAAGGGAGCTAAGACTTTTTATACCAGCTGAGGACCTGGGTGTTTACCCAAAGTTTAGTTGAACTATCCAAATCTCACTGGAGGTACACTAGATAGGACTTGGCCCCTTGATTCTGAAAAATATGTTTGAAATAATTCACTTGAGCAGATCTTTTAATCAGATTTCTGAGACTTCAAATTCATGACTGGATTCGAGGGATCATGGAAATAGTCTTTTTCATGGCACGTCAGTGGTGCTGGTCCCAGCCAGAATCAGGAAATCCAGAGCTGGGTAAAGGTGCAACATTATGAACATGTATTACCACGAGATTCATGTTTCTGTTAGTATTTGCAAATTTCTGCTCTCTTGGGATGAATCTGCTTGGTCATTTGTGCCTGTAATTCATAGCCAGGGGCACAAAGCAGTGCTATCATGCATCATCTCCAATGGGAATTGAGGCGACATTGTGCTTCTGCCAGTTACAATGCTTGTTGAAGAGCTGGAAGTGTGGGGATCCTTGTACGACCCTTTGAGAACATGGATCAGGAGCTCTCCCTTGTGCAGGACCAATTCCACAGTCCAGTGCAGAGGGAAGTGGTGTAATGTTCCGCTAGAGGGGTTGAAGGTAGATAAAAGCTCCATGTACTCTACCCCACTTTGCACACTCCTGTAGTGTGAAGCACAGTCAAGCCTATAACATATAAGAGGCCAACCTGAGCTGCAAATTATAGACCTGACTCTGAACATTTCTAAATCTCTAGGTGGCCAGATCCAGGGTTCACAGTCAGTATACCCCTTTTTTATAGGATCTTTTGTCCTCATGGACAGAATACAAACCTCAACTTATGTTAAGTGCATCAGTGAGAAAGAGATTCACCTCCTAGCTAAGCAGCTTACAAACTGAAGCCCTTTTGAAATTGCTCTGTCTATAGCAATATCTGCATAGCATTTCCTATGGTTAGGCACTAACTGCAATTCTGACGTTTGCCCAAAATAAAAATAAACTAGTCCCCATACCTAGGGGGAGAAAGCTGGTAAAATACACACCATTCTATGCCGTTTCTGTTTCCTTAAAAATAGACAATGTCCCCTATTTCCATGGTTGCTAACATTACTTCAATCTGGCTCACTGAGCTCTTTTCAATACACTGTAATCTAATTGTTCAATTTTTCAGACAGGGAACACCAGTGCTTTCCCTTTCTGAGCCACAGAAATGTTCCTGCTGTGAACTCTCAGCACACACCAGCTCACCAGCAGGGCACAGAGGGGGAACTTCCAGGCTGATTTCCTCCACAACACCAGGGGTGGTGGTGGTGTCCCCATGGGCTTCTCTGGGCCCACTTTGCGGGTACTGGGGGGGGGTGGTCTCCTCTATAGCCTTTGCCTGCTTGCAGCCACACCTGCCCCAGGCTGATAAGTGACTGTTCCACTAAACAGTTTTATGAGAAATCCACCTTAACAACTTCCAGTAAAACAATTCCAGCAGCCTCCCCCATCCCTCCCAGACCTCCCCTCCTCTGGTCGCTATGCTCAAAAACTGGCCAAATGTGAACTATTCCATCTCTGGTTTTATTGATTGGACATAAAAGTTTCCTGCAGCTCATAAACATTTTGCCATTTATCAGCGCAGTAAAAGATGTTTGTTGCCAAAATATGAAAATGATGATGGGATTAGTACTTACATAAATAGTCTGCTTAATCCCCTTCAGTGATATTTCCTGAAGGCAGGCCAAAACAGGCATCTATTTTACATTAAAATACAGTGTAGGGACTGCTGCTTTTTAATTCTGTGTGGCAACAATACTAATCCTGCAGCATCAAATGGATAAGCGCTGTCCTATGGAAGTCCATTTTATAGTTTTTCTTGTATGTACCAAATTGAAGGAGGTAAAAGAAATAGAAAGTGTGTTTTTGTGGGGGTGGGGTGAGAGATCTATAACTGGCATGTTAATAAAACTCCAGTTTGTCACTTCAGTAGCACACCCTGAGTGTAATAACTAAGCTTCCTTTCTATACCCCCTATGAGTTCCTTTGTATTGACAAATGCCATTTGTTCATTTACGACGTGATAATAAAAACCTTCAGTTTTAGTGAATGTTGGTCTTTTCCTCTCCTGACACAGGGGCACCAAATGGTTTGTACTGCACTCAGCAAGGATTTTTCATTAAAGATCATCACATGAAAATGAACTCTATCTGAAAATCGCTTAGTAGGGAAAGCACTGATATTAAATAGTTAGTCTCGATAGATTCTATACCAGGATAGCTGTCACAATACTTGTTGGCTTCGATGGAATACAGATACACATGCACACTAAACTCATATATTAGGTTTTATGTGCATAGCATTGTTCACACTTTAAAAGCACAGATTCATAGTAACAACAATCATATTTTTGTGTCAATTTTCAGTTTTTTTTTCTTCCCCACCCATCTTTAAGCAGTTTGGAGCATTTCCTCTGATTTATTTATATATCTTTAAATGCCTCGCTTCCAAATGTTTCCCTGAACTTCAACAATTTTTTTTTAAACTAACTTTTCAGACTTGGGTGCCAATTTTGCAATTCATAGGTAGGCCCCAGTTCAGGAAAGTGCTTAACCAGTCTGCTGAACTTTAAGCACATGCTTAAGTCTTGTTGGCCTCGAGTGCATGCTCAAAATTAAGCACATACTTAAGTGCTATCCTGAATTGGGTCCCGAGACACCTAACTAAGTGGTCTGATTTTCAGTGGTACTGAGCATCATTTCCCCTCAACTAAACAGGAATATAGATGCATAACTATGCATGCCTGAAATGGAAAACATTGGCCATAGTGATAGAAGTTTACAGTGTTTTGACAAAAATGTGACGGTCTACCGAATAATTTAAAAAATCTAACATAGACTGTTTTCCAAATGAGTATCCTGTTTGACGGGAGACCTTTATTTTAGACTGGGAGAATAGCATCCCTATTCTGGGTAGGATTAATCACAGTAGCTGATTTCTACAACTACTACATTAAAGTTCATAATAGTTATTCATAAAGAAACAAAAAGCAATTAACAATTACTAAACCAAAAAGTACTCAGCCAAACTGGAACAGAACCATGTACCAGACTATAACAGATCACCCACTGTGCTATTTCTAGGGCAAACTCTAGGAACGCATCACAACCTTTTGCAATACTTTGGCATGGAAATGTTAGTTATTTTTTTTAATCTCCCATATATTTGGCAGAATATTATCTGTAAGAGGAATGTTTACTAACCACAAGAAAGGTAATAATAATTGCTACAATCCTCCCTAGATTATCTGGGAGAGCGTTTTATCACTAACATTATCACTTGTTGCCAAACAAGTAGGGAGATGTTAGCCTGGAGGATGAAATAGTTTAATCATGGGGAAACGATTTGCAGTGCACAGATCTCAGCTGGTTCCCCTTTCATCTGCTCTCAGTTACTAAGCGACTTCTGAAAATCTGTTTTGTAGCTGTAATAAAATTCATTCTATGGTCTCTCACACACACCAAATGGTTTGCCTAATTCAGAAGTGTTACAATCATCAGGAACAAAGAGAGAATTCATAAACTTTACCCTCCCCCCGCCAAAAATCACACAAACCTAATACTTTTCTCCTGAAAAGAAAAACAAGAAATTAACAGTGACACCTTGCTTCTATTTTCAGAAATAATACAATAACCTGGACATGTAACCCTTATTTCAGAAATAAATCGGCCTCAAATTAAACATGTCCTGCCAATCTCAAGATTCAGTATCCATGAAATCTGATAGTACATCATTTCTGAGTATCTATCCAGACACATGCATATATTAAGGGAATAAAAATGGCTGTACCAAGTTTTATGGAGTACTCTGAGTGTTATGATGGATTCTGACTATGAACACAGTTAATATATGCACATGCTCCCAACATTAAGTGAGAAATACCGAGAAAGTCGGTTTTAGATTCCATTATGTTTTAAGACCCTGGGTGAAATTCTGTCCCCACTGAAGTCAATGGCAGTTTACCATTTACTTCAGTGAAACCAGGATTTCACACTTGGAGATATAGATACAAACTCTATGCCATGGTGACAAAGGGCTAATGATAATAAACAATAGTAAAAATAACTCAATAAATACTTGACATGCATATAAATCTCAATCCAGTAAAATAATTTAACCAATGAGACTACCATATGCTTAATGTTAACGTACTTTACGAGGCCAGAGCCCCCTTCATTCAAGGACTTCAATGTGCATCACAAATACTAAATACAACAGTTAGAACCTGGTCCTGGCTGTATTTGAAATGAATGGCAAAGCTCCCAGTAACTCCAATGCAATCAAAGCAGGTCATCAGCCTCACAACCTTTGTCTGACATAGCTGTAACTGTACCCATTTAACACATGGGTATATTGGGGCTCGGGAACTTTCCGTGACTCAACTAGTCAGTGAAGGAGCTGGGAACAGCTTCCTGACACAGTTGTCTGTGCTAACCTGCACATACTACCTACCAAGCATCCTCTCTTTCACTTGTATTTATAAAGACAAAGTATCGGATCTAATACAGTGAATGTTTTGACATTTTCAATGCTGGGGAAAGTGTTTGCACAATGAAAGCTCTTATTATAACTGGGCAAATAGGACTAAAAATTTTTCACAAACACCCCCTGGAATTTTAAGTGAATGCACCTCAGCCTTGCTCACTGCCTTGTTATATTCACTTGTCATGATCAAAAGATGACCAAACGATTTTACCAGCCTGTTTACAGAAAACAAAGCAAACATTTTTCAAGGACAAATGTGTGATTATTCTCAGAAACCAAATGCTGAATTTTCACGTGCGGATATTTGCACTGGTAGTGCTTGTGTTGATATCCAATCGGAGAGGAGAAACAGTGCCATGTAATTCAGATATCCAATAGTATCTAAGAAATACAGCGTGACTTTTGAAATCAAGGCTCCGCCACAGCCAACTGTTCGCACTCAATAGAGTTTAAAATGGGGGAAACGATTACATTTGAACAATGGATAGAGATAAAAAAAGGTATGATGTGCTTATGGATATTCTATCAGTTGATTTTTGTTTTTTGTTGTTGCTTGTTTTCATTTGTTTTGTAATAACTTTACCAAAGGCAACCAGAATACGTATCATTAACACATTTTTAAAGAGTTATATGGCATAAAACAAAATTCTGGACAGATTCCGGTATGCTTGCTTGCACTGAGTAGCTCCTTGCTCCATAAGTGGTCCCACTGATTTCAAAGTATCTGGTCCCCTATGAATTGCAAGCCTGTTTTTAAACCAGAGTTGATAGTTAATCTTTCATATTTCCATGAAAGCTCATCAACGTATTATATTTAGAAATGTGTCTGAGTGACAAAGTTCACAATCCAAACTTCTCCAAAGCTCATATGGTTTCAGATGAGGGGTCTGGTTCAAGCCCACCATTAGGTTTAGTAAAAAGCTTAGATTAGTTACAATATCTACAATTTAGGTGTCTTGGCTCCCTGAATAGAAGGTTGTGGATTCATCGTTGACTATTAGAAGCTGAGAGTTGTACCTTAATGTGTCTAAGGAAAATTATCTGTTGAATTGCATAAAGTATTGGATTTAATCTATAAAACTGATGTCACAAAGTATTAATGACCTCTGTACAAGTAACATCCAAGCAAACAAACATACCTCTTTGTGTGTAAATTTGCTAACATTTAATGTTTTTTAACTTGATTAGAAGTGCTTTTTAACTTCTAACATACTGATACTGAATATGTCTGCTGTTTGAATGGTGTATTCCACTAATGATGTACGAAAACCTGTGTATCTATGTTGCATCTGTTAAAATTCTTCAGAAAATAAGACCGCTATATGCAAGCAATGGGTTGGTTACTGAAATAAGCGTTTTAATGTTTTTCATATTACCTTATCTCTTCCTTTTGCACAGAAATGACTATTGCTGAACAGCAGATAACATCTTCCTCTGAGTGTAAAGTGCTGGGGTGAATTCAGAAAGGTTGATGAAATGCTTCAGTTCATTTGCCTCACTCCCTCACTCTTCTTGGGCTCAGTTGCTTGCCAACGTACTGTAGGCCGTTATTGTGGTCATGCAATAACCAAAGAGATCTAGTGCTAGGTTCACCTTGATAAAGTAACTGGTGGAGACCGATCTGCATCAAATCTGGTGCATGTAGGACTAATCAAGAAAGAAAAGCAAACAGAAATATCTGACTCTTACCAGCAAAGGCAAGGAAATTCATGTAGGTCAGGATGTCTCTCCATCCTTAATGTGGTGTTGTGCCTATGGGTTACCTCAATCTCTGAAGAGTGATTTATTATCTTCTTCATGTACAGGTTTTTGACACAGAAGACTCCTGTAACTCAGAATGCATTTGCATTTGTCAGGTAACATTAGTTTCTCTCAGGGTCCAGGCCCTGATTCAGCAAAGCACTTAAGCACATGCTTAACCTTGAAGCATGTACGTAATGCCATGGAATTTGGGGCCCGCATCCTACTCTCTGGGACTGCCACGGTTGTGAAGTCCGTATATATGCATGGGACTGAAGTCAATGGAATTTCATGGGTGTAAATGAAGGGAGAATTTAGGTATTGATATTGGTTAGGTTCGTGGCAACCTGTGACTACAGTGATTCTAAGACCACCATGGTTACTAACTTATGAAAACATATCTGTCTTTATAGTTCCCTTGTTCTCCCATCCAGGCAGAGATTGTCTGTATGTGACTTGTTTCTACAGTGCTTAGTACAGTATGGCCCTGATCCTTGAGTAGAACCATTAGGAACTACAATAAGAAGACCAATTCTACTTTAAGGGGGCCTAAGAGTCCATCACAAAATATGCGTGTGAGCAATTCTCCCTTTTGATGTACAAGGCCAGTTCTGCACATGTGTAATTATCTGTTTGCACCACTGCATTACCTAATGTGCAATTTAGATCCAGTTCTTTGAAATTTTGCATATAATATTTTTTTAACCTATTATTAAAATAGAAATGATTCATAACCTTTTCTGATGACACCAGAACTGATAGATTGTTAGTGCTAAAGTACGAGGCATAATTTCAGGTCCATATGGTCATCTGTATATAAAGGCAACCATTACAATTCATGCATTTTCTTACTGTGGGATTGAGGGGGGCTCTGCAGGGGTACACTAGCACAGTTCTCAGTGCACCTTGGGGGCCTACAATAGGCTCTTCAACTTCTAACAACATCCAGTCTATCCCACACAACATATCCCTAGATCCTACAAATTCAGTGCAACATACCATTCTTCACAGAGGGGACCACACAGCTCAGGAGTCTGGTAATGAAGTCTATAGTTTAAAGAGAAAGGATGGTCTAGTGGCTAGGGTATTAGCCTAGGACCTAGGAGACTGATGTTCAATTCCCAGCTCCGCCACAGATTTCCAGTGTAACCTTGGGCAAGTGGCTTAATCTCCCTATGTCTTGGTTCCCCATCTGTAAAATAGGGATTATAGCTCTTCTTTACCTCACAGGGGTATTGTGAGGATAAATATACTAAAAACTGTGAGATGCTCAGATACTATGGTGATTGGAATTATATACATTCCATACATAGAGTCGGTGATCAAATACACTGGCATGAGTCTGTCTTAAAGTTGCTTCTGTTTCACACTTGATAGGTTTGAGTTACTCTATATGGAATGAATCTATAGGGTCTCAGACCAGTTCTTGTGACTTCAGCTCATTTGGTGTGGAAACTAAACCTGTTCCCGAACTCCTAGATGTGGCAGTCCCATGGTCAGGCACAGTGGCAGAGGCTCTGATGCATGTGAGAGAGAGGGAGAGCAAAAAAGAGCCATATAAGCTTGCATTGCGATGTCTCCCTGAATTATGAATTATTATTATTTTACTATTATTTTATTATTAATAATAATACCTAGTCACAACTTCAGTCATCTGGTGAGGCTGCCAAATTGGTACCTTCCCCAATGCTAAACTCACCAAAAAAAAATCTAACAGTTTTATTATTTTTGTTTATCTTTAATTGAGTGGGAGATTTTAGTTACAATTTTCCTGTTATAGTTGAAATAGCAAAGTAGCAGTCTGGATTAAGTTAATAAGATTTTGTTTTTAAAATTAAACTTATTTTATTTATTAAAAAAATATAATGAAAGGATCTGATTTTTGGCAGCTCTACAATGAAAATATAATCAATCAATTTTATCTATTTAATAGAAAACAGTTTACATGCCAAGTTCCAGCTTGAAGCAATGGATCTATAGTCCTCTGAAAAGCTTTGTTCATAATGAAATGACAGCTGACCCTTAACTATAATGTGATGTTATACCGTATGTCTTGTAGTATGAGTATACTCAGAATAATTTGGAACACACACATCTCTCCACCTGTACAGCTTTAGAATCTTTCTATTATCTAGGTTACAAATACCACAGTCAGCATTAGGAGTACTTGAATCAAGCAGCCACATGATGCCCCAAAGTGAAAGCTCATTCAGTTCCCCAAGAGAAAAGTCACTCACTACTTGTTTCTGCCCTCCTAAACATAAGGCAGCAGCTCTACTGTTGTCTAAGTGCATGAGCTTTTTAACCATATAACGGCAGAGTTCCAAGGACCTGTCATATGGTCAGTGAAAATCCCTGATGAAGTCTCTACATCTTTGACTCCACTGATGCACGCTTGCTGGGAGATTCAAAATTTCTATGATCAGCACTGGGAAGCATATGGACAGATTTTCAGAGTTGCTCAATCGTGCATCTAATTTGCACATGCAGTTATCAAGACTGAGGAGCTCTTATTGAAATTAGTGGACGCTTTGTCTGAATAAGAGCTGAGTAAAATAAAAGGGCAGATTTCCAGTGTTTTGTGTGCACCTGTTTCGCATCTGTACAAAACTTGATTGGCTACATGTGTGTGGTAATGTGTGCAGGAAAACTAGAGTCTGTGCAGTGCACTGGAATTTGTATGTATACAAGCAGAGGTTGTTAAAAAGAAAATTTAGACTTGGAGTAAGGACTTGAGGATTTTTACCCTAGAAGTCTAGACATATTTATGCTTTTGCTTAAAATTCCAGTGAAAGCAAAGGATTGTTTTTCTTGCTTAATGTTGGAGAATTAACATAACAGCATTGTTCTAATGCATGAGAACCAGGACATGAATCTGACCATAAACTGAATGTGAAGCTCAACAATCTGGCATCCAGGCTAGATCCTGTTCCTTGCTGCACTGTTGTGCTGGAGAAATCAAAAGAAACAGCTTTGCCCTGTGTGAGCTACCATGCCAGCTGGTGCATCACAGACCCTGCCTGCTTCTTAGGGGATGTACCCAGCTTTCCAAGCTAGCTAATGTGTATGCTATGGGCATGAGCCAGCCAGGGATACACACTTTTCAAAGGAGTAACCCAGTGCATGGAGTAGCAGGCTGCAGCTGTTGCACTTAACCGTCCTGCCTGTACTTGACGCAGGGCCAGCATCCCCACCAGTAGTGTAATAGGATTTAAGATTCCTTGTCCAAGACGAGTGAAACTAACAGCAACAATGATGAAAAGTTCATGAGGCTTTTACATTTCTTCTGGTTGTCATGATCTAAGGCAGCCTTGCAAAAATTGCTATAAAAATTCATCAGCCAAACATAACATCTACTCACCTGTGAGGATGGGAATGAAAAGCTAATTGTATTTTGCTAAAAACAAATTCAGTGGGAGTTAGGTGCCTAACATGCTTAGGTGCTTTTGAAAACCCCACTAGGTGCCCATCTTGACAGGCCTAAATGCTTTTGTAATTCTGACCCTAAATCACTTCTGAAAATGAGAGTCGAGAACCTAAGTCACTAGGGTGCTCCTGAACATTTTAGCCAATGTGCTTGTTCATTATTTGTATTGTTGTAGCACCTAGAGGTGTCATTCAGGGATCAGGATCCCATTGTGCTAGGTGCTGCCTGTACACTTATTCATTGAGCTGGTTGGGAAAATGGTGAAAAATGCTTGTACACATTTTGTTTTGAATTTTTCATTAATTTTTGAAAACATTTTGACCAGCTGTAGTTATTAGCAATTCACAGCAGGACATGTTTAACAAAAAAAGTCATCTTTCCAGTATCAGGCTTCCCCTTTCAAATACCCACCCCCTATAACATGAATTTAAATAATGTGTTTATTATCTAAGCAGCTTATAAGAAACATGGCTGGTCTATTTCTCCTTATTGGGCATGTAATCATTGAATAAAATAACCACAGAAATCACAATAGTTAAGTCACTAGCTATATTTAAAGCTGACCTCAAATCTTTCCTCTAACAGAAATACCACTCTGGTCACTTCTAAAGCTTTAGAGACCTCAACCTACAGTGTTTTCCATTTTTACCACTATGTGCTGTTATCTTATGTCATGGTATCTCTCCTTATGTACATTTTATTTATATCTTGTTGCTAAGATAAGCACTCTTGTTTTTGAAAGCCAGGACTATATTATCAGCTAGCTGAAATCAGACCAATTGAGCTACATCTAATATAAAGATCTTAAATAAATCAATACAATCTTCACCTCATGAAATGCACAATTTTTCCTTACTTGTTTTCATGCCTAAGGTGTGTCATGTATTAAAATCCACAGCTGAGCTAAACTTTTTCTCCATCCCTCCACCTCCCACATTTTGTGGTTCTGATTCTCCCCTCAAGGCACTTGTGGAGGTCTGGGGAGAAATCTTGAGAGCTTTTAAAGAATTTTAATATGTTTTCTACTGCATTTTTATTTTTAAATAAAACTTTTAAAGCTTTTTTCTTTGTATGAAGCAAGTAAAGCTGATCGTTAAAGGCTTTTTGTGTCTGAAATTACCCATTTTATAATAAGAATCTTAATAACATTCAGTGATATTTCATAGCATTCGGCACCTTACAAATGTTTTGAGCAACACTGAACTTTAATTCTTTTGAGATTCCTTTGTTAGTAAGGGGCTTCTATCTAATGGCCGAATCCTGCAACTGTTATTCAGTGACTGGGAGTTTTGCTTGACTAAGATGTCTGCTACAATATTAAGACCTCATCTTGTAAACTTGTCCTACTGGTTTATAATATTTACTACTGTGAGTAGTCCCATTGTAATCAGTGCAGATACTTACTACTGGGTGCGGAGCTTTCTAGCATGGGTAATCCTATTGATTACTAGAGTAAGCATTTGTAAATTCTAGCCCTCAGTCTCAAGCACACAAGAAAGTAAAAAGCTGCAAGTGCTTTTAAATATATGACAAACTTTTAGGAGAGATTAACATGTATTACATTGTTGGTTTAGTTTCACTTCCTCATTTCATCCACATCTGAAAAATTAGCTATTCAATGTTTCAGGTAAATACAATGAAAGTTGATCACTAGAACTAACAGAGATGGCTTAGCTGGCTGATCTGCTCCATCCCCCTATTATCAGATCACAATCCCCCCTCCCCACCCAACCTTCCCTGGGTTTGGGAAACAGCAGTGAACTTGTGGGAAGATTGCTGCCGAGTTACAGTAAAAGATTTTCTGTAATGGTATGGTCCAAGTGTCCGGAGATTGATCTAATCACAGGACCAAAGAGGGAAACTGGTGTTGGAGACATGTCAGTTTCACTGTCTACGCAACCAGTTTGAGAAGGAAGAAGCCTCTGACAATGGGCATATTAATAATATTTTTAAACTTCTCTGATGATGATACCTTCCTACGCTATGTAATTGGATTTGATTTATGCAAATATGTGAAGGATCACAGCCCAAGTTTTCACAGCCTAAGTGGTGTCAGTTTCATTAAGAATTTTAACATGCCAGATGGCAGAATTCGTTTATTAAAAGATATATCTGTCTATCACTGTAGTATTTAGCTAGAATAAAAATGTATAAAACATATGATTTACCTCCCTGTAATAATCTGTTTTTACCCTGCTAGCTACTCAGCTTGCACTTTCAAATCCATAGAACTCAAAGGCAAAATTGGACAAAAAGGCAGTACCTGCCCCAAATTGCCTACAATCTAAGTATAAGGCAACAGCCAACAAAAGATACAAGAAACAATTAGATGAAACTGACTTCAGCATGAGACACATGCATGTAGGGCTGCAGGATTAGCCTGATCAGTGAAATCAATGGCAGTTTATAGTTAGTGTTTAACTGGACTCTAATAGTATATTAGACATGATGGTGACGGGTCCTACTCATTTGAATGTTTCCACTGATATCAATGAGTAAGGGCTGCTGGACTGGGCCTTGCTGATTCATTGTGGCACTTGATTACATAGGAATTTAGATTTGCCATTCTGGATCAGACCCCTGGTCCATCAAGTTTGGGACCTTGTCAATACCCTGCACTTCAGAGAAAGGTGAAAACCATCAATAATTCACCCTATCAAGTGTGTTATATTATACATGAGAGGGTGGGGGAAGTCCTCTAATCTTTACTAAGATGTATAAGATTTCTACACAGAATAAGTAAATGTTGGTCAAGATATTATTATTACTATTTACAGTTAATTTTTTCCTTTCTTTAACCTAGTTTCAAAATGCATGTGCCTTGTCAGAGACAGAGAGAGAGAGAGGTATTTCTTTCCCCATGATAGTATGTACATAGTTAAAACTTAAGGACAAATGTTCCATAAAACCTTGCCCAACCCTTTGTGAATTCCCTGCATAACTCACACATGCATCCTCTAACTTTAGCTAGTCCTTGCTCCGAAGTTGTAATTTGCCCTCCAGTCTTTTTTGTCTTTTTACAATCTTCGAGGTGGCAATTAGCTCAAGAGATGCACTTAGAGCTTTGCCTTCAATTACAGATCCCTCCGTCTCAAGTTCTGTGCTGTGCTGTGCTCTCCTATGCTAATTTGTGTTTCTTTTTGCATGAAACGTTGATCTGAATTCTTCACTGGTTCCCTCATTATCTGAGTCTGTCCCATGCTTTGCACTCATGGGTGGGGTGATCTGGAGGCTTTATCTCTTGCCAGTGCATATGGTAGTGCCTGTAGGCAGAATCACTGAAGTAAAAGAAAAATAATATGACTCATACTGACCATTTCTATAGCACTTTTACATCTATAGACTTTAAAGTGCTTTACAAAGATGAGTAGCCATTGTTATCCCCATTTTACAGATGGCAAACTGAGGCTCAGAGTGGAACTGCACTGCAAGGGAACCAGGAAAGAGTTAGCAGGGGACAGAGCTAGTGTGGAGGCACAGAGGTCCTGAGGATGCACCCTGCACACTTTTCCATGAGGGGGGTCAAGCTTACTCCCCAAAGGATGATTTGGGCAGGACTATTGAGAGAAGATTATCATGAAGTTTCTCTCTCCTTTATGTCTGTTAATTGTTTGGTTTTTAACATGATTGTTAGCTCTTTATATAAATTGTATTCAGATTACAAATCTCACCATTTCCAGAACTAAACTAAATTTCTTTTACTTAGCTCAGACCGTTCTTCCCACACCCACACAGACACCCACTCTCTGACACATACATGCAAGGCAACTTTAAGTATTTAGAAGGCACTCAGATGTTACAGTGATGGGTCTTATTGAGATAGTTGCCTAGAATGATGGATTAGACCGACGATGATGTTGCCATGAGATAAAATCCTGCAGTATTCAATATTCTGAAACATTCAGTGGAAAGAACCTCAGAAGATATTCCTGAATATTGAAAAGATGCTAAAACATTTCTTTCTTCACCCCAGTGATATGCTGCTCAGTTCAATGGTTGCAGGGGCATAATACAGTAGATTACCTTTTCATTTTATCCTTCACCCCCCAAATGTATGCTGTTGTATATTAAGTATCTCACTTGTAAAGTTAAAGTAGCTCATAAAAGTGTTATGTGAAAAGTCAAAACGTACATGAGAATTGTTACATTTTCTTTGTGTGACCATAATGAGGTTATTTATGGTAGATGGAGGCAGTGTTGTAGGAAAGATTAAAGGTTTTCATAATAAAGGAAAGCAAGAGCTCAGGAACTGGGTGCCTCCTAGAAGCAATGGCTCTCAAGACAGGATAAATCACCCAAGTAACCATTAAAACTTCAAGAAGATTGCTTGTAAACCTCCAAGCAATGCCAATAAAGCATATTCCTTGCCATACAGCAGTCCATATGGTGGGGCTCAGCAGTTTTTCAAAACTAAGGTCTATTCACAATTTAACACTACTGTCTTTTTTTTCCCTAGGGCAAAGTGCCATTGAACCACTATCAAGTCAATGTAATCTTTAAATTTGGAGGGGGCTGGGGGTGGGGAATCATGGAAAGCAGACTGCAGTTTTATGTAAAAAGTTAACTTCTCAGGAGATGGTGCTCTGAAGAGAGTGGAAATGTTCTAGGATTCCCATGTTCCAAGAATCAGCACTATTTCCCAGTAGGGCTGCTCGTGCAGATCTCCATGAAGAACACGAGAGACACATTTTTACTGGCTAACAGGAAGTTAGGGAACTATTTCAAGACCCCTCTGGGCTCTAGTTTGTTTTCATCTTAAAAAATCAAGTCTGATTAGGTATGACTTCCCATCCCTTTTGCTCCAAAATGCTGCCAAGGCAGTGAAAATGGAAGTAAATCACAATTTAGGCTTAAATGTGGCATAAAACAATTGGGTGGGACAAAGCCTGAAGTCCTTCCTCAGATTTCACTCAGGTAAAAATCTCAGGGTCAAAACCTGTGGACTTCGCTCCATTCTTATTCTTCCCTAACTCAAGCAAATTTTAAATTTGGCCTTCAAGATTTGACCCTCGGAGTTTTGCCTGAGTAAGGACTGAGGAAAATGGAGTAAAAATTAGTATGGAGCAATGCCAGTTTATGTCAACTACGGATCTGGGCTAGAATTCTTCCTCGGTTGTTTTCAGTCCTTACTCAGGTAAAACTCCCAAGGCCAAATCTTCATACATGAGTTTTATAAAATCATCTAATAGATTGGGACAAATCTGTGAAGGATCCTAGCTCTAAAGGCTCTTGGCTCTTTGGGGTAGTGGCCATCTTTCTCTGTGTTTGTACAATACCTAGCACAATGGGATCCTGATCCCTGTTTGAGGGCTGTAGATTCTAGTCAAATAATAATGATGATTAAACATGAATAACACCCATATATGCAACTCAAATATAAAATAAATATTCAGCTTTCAGGAAGTGTTTTGCCAGTAGAGGTCATGGTTTTATAGCGGGAATTCCTCCATTACAGGGCCTAATTCTCTGCACACCAATGCTAGTATTAAACACTAGTGTAAATCCATTAGGCTAGAACTTCAGCTGGTGTAAACTGATGTAATTCTAGTGACTTTAACAGAGTTGCTCTTAATCTGCACTGAAGTAAGGGACTGATCTAACACCCTTTGGAGACAATGGGAGTCTCTCCATGACTTCAGTGTCCTGTGTGTGAAAAGAATCAGGTCCAAAGTGCCTACGCATGTTTATAAAACACAACTCCAGTATGGACCCAAATACAACCCTTATATACCACAGTGAGGAGTGCTATAGAAAATAGTAAAGGCCTAGCTTTCAGAGGTAATGAACACCCACAACTCCCAGTGAAGTCAATCAGAGAGACCAAGTGGGTAAGGTAATACATTTTACTGGATCTTACCTCACCCACCTTGTCTCTCTAATAGTGCGGGACCAGCATGGCTACAACAACACTGCATACCATGATATTCGTGGAAGTTCCCGTGCTCAGCATCTCTGGAATTTGGGACTGAAGATGATGGGTAGATAGGCAGATATAGATAGAATTATGCCTCTCCAAAGGATGAGCATTACTGAGGAGAAGAAGTATCAGTTCCTGGACGCATTATGCCTCAGCAAATGCTTCCCTCACTGCAGGCATCCCCGCTCAGAAGTGCCCCCTCAGATGCCACTCCGCAAGGCAGGCAAGCAGCCCCTTTCCTTACCACACTGGAATGCTGGGATATAGACCATACCTGCCCTGTAAGGTGGTGTCTATAGTGAGCCTTATCCTGAGAACTGTGCTGTCTCCCCTGCAGCTCCACCAATGGAAGTAATGGTAGGAGCACTGATGTAGACTATCCACCACCATTTTATCCCACTTATTGCCTAACTCCAGCGGCAGCTGGTCTATGTTGGTATTTTCTGCCATTGCTTCCAGAAGTATGATGGGAGATTTTAACTAAAGGCTTAGCATAGACAAGGATTGTGCAGATGCAGTGGGTTTGTAAATGTTTTTTTTTATGCCCTTTCCCTATCAATATGCCATTCTAGGGGTAGCCATCATGTACCCCCATATATTATTAATTAAAACATGTAATCACTAAAAGTTCCACTGATAGAGTCAGTCAGAGAACAGGATTTAAATGGATCAACTTAATGGGTATTAGGAAATCAAGCAAAGAGTTATGAAAACATTGCATGACTGCGTGGGTATTTCCCTTCTACTTTTTTCACAAATCTATCTACTCCCAACACAATATTTGATTTTTAAATGACATGCCTTTTGAGGTAACCATCTCATTAGCAGACCAGTACCATTCAGCAATTCATCCAGGAATGCCCCTGAGATTTCAAGTTAACATGGAAATCTTAACAAGGACTCAGAAGATAACTGCACTATTGCATTTCCATTTTATGGCATCTTTTTATATTCCGTAGTAGGCTTTTCTGAATAAAAATGAGACAGCCTTTTAAAAGTCCTTTTTATTATTTGCATTTGGCAAAAACAGCCTTAATGAGCTGTTAAGAGTCATCCCTCCTGTCCTATTGTTGGAGATGCATGGGAGCCTGTAAAGTGTTGAAAAGCCAAAAGACAATTTATGATCCCTGATGCTAGCCCTTCCTGAGACAATTCTTCAGAAAGGAAGATATTTGGGGGCTAGGAAGTCCCACTATTTAAATGCATGAGTAACTTTTACTGGAGTCAAAACTGTGGAGTTTAATTTCATTTCAGAGTTGTTAACACTATCTGTATTTAGCTGGAGATGTTACAGAAAAGTTTGTGTGTCACATTGATTCAAGTGTGCAGACGCGTTAGAAAACAGGAAAGATGATTCAGTTAAAATTCACTTTTTATTTCCAGTAATGAACATATTACATCACTGCAAGTAGGAATTAATCAGCTTATAAAAATGTGGATTTTGATTACAATGGCACAGTGTTTGATATCTGGAGGATGTGAACCCTTTGTCTCAGTCTTATTAGTTTGGTGCACATAGCTCTATAATATGTAATGATGTAACCATTCACTGGCATATGGGCCAGCCGGGCTGTTCAACACAGTGGGGAAATTTTTAACAGAAGGGAGTTTCACAAGCTTAATGCAGTGGACACGTCTGACACTTTACATTCTTTTCTCTTTGAAAATGGACTGGAGACGGTGAGATGTCTGAAGTGTTTGTTATTGACCGGAGGTGTTGAAAAGACAAACAAATATTTGACACAAAGGCAAAGACCTTGGATTTTATCACTGACACATCACAAGGGAAAAGTAAATAGTGTATTAATTTTGTTGTCTGTTACTGAAGATGACAACTTTCCCCAATCTCAAGTATTGATCTCCATCAGCCTTTACCAGATTAAATACTGTAACTGAATGAAGGGTCTGCTTGTCTATTTGACAGTAATTAAGTGATATTGTCACTGTCTCAAGAAAGATCTCACCCAATGAGTTACTAAGCTATTGAAATCTTTCCTGTTTTGATGGAGCTATATTAATGTTGACTGTTAAAGCATGTAGGTAAAAATAAGGTTAAAATGATGTTTCAACACAAAGACTTTTCTCAGATTTGATAAATATTCTGTAGCTCATGAAAGCTTTTGCTCAAATAAATTTGTTAGTCTCTAAGGTGCCAAAAGTCCTCCTTTTCTTTTTAAGGAACAAGCTATTATCATCTTCTAACGTTGTCGGGGGGGGGGGGGCGGTGTTAAGTGTATTATGCTTCTAGTGAGCTAACTAGCTGATGGTCATTAGCATGGTATCTGAGCACAGATATACAGCTTTCTCCTTGGGAGCAATGTATGGAAGGGAAATCTGAGGTTGGAAAAAAGACATTTAAATATTTAATTTAGTTCTTCATGGCAAAACTTGATATACTGACTGGCAAGAAAACACAAAGTACTTCCAGAGATGTCTGAGGCATAATATTGAAATGATCTCTGCTGTGATAGTGCAGCAATTCCAAAGTATTTCCATACCACTCTTTGATTTGATACCTTTTTATAAAAATCAGTTTAAAGGTACTCACAGATGACTTGGGGGTCTGATCCAAGGCCCACAGAACTCAGTGGAAAGACTCTCATTAATTCCAGAACCGACTGAAGCAGACCCTGATTGTGCCCTTGTAGGCACAGCTGCATATGGAAGGTGATGAAAAGATGCATCACCCCCAGAGGAAGCAGTGGGGTGCAGTATACTACCCCCTGCATGGTTGTCCAGCTGTGCTAATACTTGCATGAATGGGTGGAGCTAAGGCCCCAGCTCCTCCTTGTTCCCTTTGAGGGGCTGTAAGCCTCCAAGGGAGGAAGGTTTCAGTGTAGCAGCCATGTTAGTCTATATCCACAAAAAGAAAAGGAGTACTTGTGGCACCTTAGAGACTAACAAATTTATTTAAGCATAAGCTTTCATGAGCTCCAGCTCACTTCATCGGATGGAAGAGAGGGTAGCAATTGGAATACTGTCTGGCCTTCATGGACACCTGCAAAAGGGCCAATCAGAATTTTGCCAAAAGTGTACAGTCTAGTATACATTTTGCTTTTGATCTAGTTTTGCCAATCCATGGCATATCCTTCAATTTATTTTCATTTATATTACAAAATGTATTTTTGACCAAATAATGCAGTTATTTTCAGTGAGTCCATTTCTTTTACCGGTGCACATAAGTTGTTATTCACAGAATGAAGTACTACTTGGCATTATTAAAGGTACAAGAATGGGGCACTACACTTTATTTGTGTCCTACTGTGAAGCATGAAAAGGGCCAGGCCCTGTAGTGATTGGTCACACTAGTTTCCCATTGATTTTAACCCATGCCAGACTCTTTATTTTTTCAACCACAGTCATATTTTCCAAGGTTCTGATTGTGTGTCTTTATATTCAGAAATTTCCTGCAATTTCCGGGCCTGACTGTGATTGACTGGTATAAATAGTTGAAGTCAGCGCAGGGACATTGGTGTAAAACTGGTCAGAACAGGCTCTTTTGTCTTGAAGAACAGTAGAGCCCAATGGGAATGTGAAGCAAAATGGGTGGCTTGTCAAAGTTAAGATAACAATTCTTCTCTGAATTGAGTAGCAATTAGCAATTGCTAATTCTTCTCTGAATTTAAAGCAATGGCAAAACTCCCTCTGACTTGCACTGGGGTAAGATTGGGCCCAAAATCAGGTAAACAGTGCCCTGTTGTTTTGTTAATACCTGAACTGATAGACCAAAGTGTACCTGTAATCTGTTACCCATAATGTACAGCATTTTGTCTCAGCTACTTACTCCTCGCAACACAGCCTGACACAGTAAACAGATTAGTGTCCTTAGGCCAGATCTTTGCTGGTGTAAACTAATGTTACTGGGTCAATGGAGCTATGTTGACTTACACTAGCTGAAGACCTGGCCTCTTATTTTGATACCTTCTGAGTTCTGACTACCAAAGTTATTCCTGCTTGAATTGTTTTTGTGTGAACACAGAACAAAAACTTTCTGAATACTCGCCCGTATGCTGTATATAGAAATGAAACATCTCATCTCTGGATTTACCAAGCAATTCAATATTTTCTCAAATCACATTCCTCTTTTTTTTTCCTATTCTGAAATCAGCTAGAACTGCCAAAAATGAAAAGACCATAAAGTGCAACTGGGCTGTGAAGTAAAATGTTAATGTTAAGGGAAAGGATTATTCTATTAACTTGTGGAACAAAGCTTTCCTAGTAAATGTTGTATTCGGCTATGCATTGAGTTCTTTTGTCAACTTTACAGCACAAATCACACTGTTCCTGAGTGCTCATCCACAGCAGTATTCTTTAATGCTTAACTCAGTGACCTCACAAAAATAATTGGTGTGAAGCAAATTTACTTAGCCTTCTGCCTTTATTTGCTGACTGAATGGCTGAGAGAATTGTGCATATTGTTTATGGAAATGAAGAGGGAGAAAAGAAAACAGAATGCTAGTCTACAGATAAAGATGGGCCCATGTGTAGATGAAAGACACTACCATTGTGACTTAGGTTTGCATCTCTCCTTACACTTCTCGAAAAATAGATTAAATAACTTATATAAATGTAGATATACTAGTACAGCTGCAAAACAACTTATTGATTGTATCTTTCAAGATCTAGGAAATATGTTCTCATTACAGTGGTTTAAAATAGTTAGCTAGTTAATACTTAACTTTTTACAAGATAATTAAGTAAAAAAAAAAGGCTTAATGAGTTTTTTAAAAATACAGAGTGCACTTTCCCTAACAATTTCCCCAAAACACAAAGATAATACATTATATATTAGAAGAATCCGTAAAACTGCATCAAATTCTGTTATCATTTACAATAGTGTAAATCAGGAATAACTCCATCATAGTCACATTTGAATCCATTTAAATTTATACTAGTAAAACTGAAATCAGAATCCAGACCGGTTTTGGGGGCAACACTTTTTCCGTGCTGTTATGCTGATTCCTTTGGTAACAATGCCTGTGGCAAATCTGGATTTGTCCATTTATTTTGAGATTCTTTAGATGAGACCAGCTAAAAGGCAAAGCGAATAAACCATGGTTATTAGTCTGACTTTTTAAAAAATCTTCTTTAGAATCAAACTACATACTTTGAATGTATTGAATCATTTTGCTTGGTGTGCATGTGATATTATGTATAATACTACCTAAGGGGACAAAATAGCTTCAAGATATTAGCTAAAGAGAACTAAACTATGCATTTCAGAAGGTGGTGTTAGCATATTTTTCATCAATACTATACTTAACAGCAACTACCTAGCAGGAAATGGTATTTAACCTCTTGTTTTAATGTAACGAGATTACTTTGTGTGCTTATGTTACATTCCATTCATAAAGGCTCACCTGTGTCCAGTTAATTAAGATTCACTGTTTGGCTTCTTCATTTTAAAGTTTAACAAAATGCATCTGCAACATTCTTATTCATGAAGGATTTTTTATTTGTTTTGTTTTCTTTTCTCAATGAAAGGCCATATTTACAGCAGTGTAAAACATAGTGATTTGAGGATTATAGGGGTTTGTGTGAACATTTTATCTGACTTTGACCCATGTGATTTTTCACCACCTCTGAGATTCAAATAAAACTAAAATTACAAAATGAAGGTCAGCTGAAATAAATGAGCTTTACCTGGTTTTGAGTCAAAGCCATATAAAACTATATTTTCACTTTATTTTGCTACAAAACCTTGCGTCACTCTGGATTCTTTTGCAATGTGACCTATATTTATTATCTCAAAACTCATCCCAAATTTTGTCAAAAGGCCCATGAATTTTGACATGTTACTTTTTGAAGGACCTGCTCTGAATTTTGAATAAATTAGGTGAGGTTTGTGTAATGCGTTTTGAGTTCAACATTTTGCATGGCCCAAGTGATATTTCCGTTGCACCTAGAACAGTACTTCCTCCTCTGCCACATATAGTATGAATTTTTTCTAATATAACATTGTAAGCTCTGGCCCATTTCTTTTATTTGTTCTGTGACGTGATCATCATGCTTTTGGTCATTGGTATAAAGAAGAGATAATATTAAGAAAAGTTAAAAGAAAAAGTAAACCTCACAAGCAGCTGCATGCTGTTTGGCAGAGAATATTCAGGTGAATGTTCCAAGAACAGTATAGGCAGCATCTCATTTCACCTTCAATGTGCTTCCACAAAAAGCCTTAAAAATAGAGGGGTATTTTTTTGTTATCTGATCTGTTATATATAGACAGATAGATAGATTTTGCTTTTCTAGAAAAACAAAACAACAGATAAAGTTGTGTACCACTCAACTGAGAAGTGCCTGATTTAGTAATCGAGTTGTAACGAAACCATTCTGCTGCTTGACAAAGCAATGAACATAGCATACCCGTAGCAATATCAACACAGCAGCACAAAATCCAAATCTCTCCTTCACCCACCCACTTTCCTTTAACTTCCTTCAGTATAACCCTTAACCTTTGTTTGTTTTCTGTTGTTCCAAAAAACAAAAAAAAAGTGCTAGCTTATAATAAGCGTGAGCTGTAAAAACATGTTTTTCAAACCACGATTGCATTTAAAAACAAATGAGGAAAAAAGTGTAATTAAAAATACTTGTTTTCTTTATGACAACAGGAGAACTGGATCTAAAATGCATTGGACTGTTTGTTTCTTTAAGACGGTATTGTCTCTGCTCTGAAGATAATATTGGTTTCATGTAATATAGCTGATGCCACGGTAATTGTCCCTGATTAGTGAATAAAGTGGCATAAAATCCTATCAGAAGGCCATAGTACAAGTATGTGACTTAACTCTTAACATAGTATCTAGCAATGGTTACAGTCAAACTGTCAGTTAGTATTCACAGGTTGGTCTTAGAAAATGAGGTATAAAACACATTGTGGGGTATAATTTCAGCCAGGCTTCTACCTGGCATCTTCTTGTGCCTGAACTTCATGGGTGCAAACAACCTTCAAACAGTCTAAAGGCACGTCTACACTACAAAATAAAGTTGACCTAACTTACATTACCATATAGCCATCACAGTAATTACATTGCTTGTGCGTGTTTACACTTTGTTTCTTGTGTTGGCAGTACATGTCCTCACCAGGAACCCTTGCACCAATTAAACTCTCAGTGTGGGGCTTTGGGGGATGGCTTCTGAAAGTCAGCAACGGTCGATGTAAGCAACACAGTGTCTACACTGACACTGCATCAACCTAACTACACCATCAACGTTGACTCTATGCCGGTTGTGGAGGTGGAGTTATTAAGTCAGTGTAGCAGGTGAGTTATGTCAGCAGGAGTGAAATTTTAGTGTAGACACTTAGAGTTAGGCCGACGTAAGATGTCTTGCATCGACCTAACTCTGTAGTTTAGCCTAGGGCTATATATGGGCCAGTGCTGTCACTTGTGTGTTCGTAGCAGTTAAGCTATTTAAAGGGTGCGTGGAAAAATATGTAACAGAAGTTTGCACCAGGCATAAGTGCAGGTGTAACCCACATACCTTCTGGGTGTGGTGGTGTGTCCCATCTAGTGGCACCAAGACCACTTAGAGAGAGCAAGAGAGATGAAATGAGTCTGCTCTGCAGCCTTAGCTTAGCCAGTTGGCTTTTAGCTCATGTGGTAGAGGCTCATGCGTTTAGCTCCAGCGGTCCTGAGTTCAATCCTGCCCGCTGACAACCAGGGTCTGTCAGTGTTACACAGGCATAAGTTTGTGCACATGCAAAATTGTATGCTCACAAGTGTAGGGTAAGGGCTGTACATCTCCGTAACCCTCCCTTATTTTATCTGTGTCTGGTGTTGTCTACGGCACCTGGGTTCTTCCTTCTGTGCAGTGTAGGGAGAGGCAAAAGCATGGAAAAGCCACAAGAGATGTGTGTCAAGGAAGGAGATGAATAGTGCATCAAATCAGCATATGCTCCCCTCTTTGCAGTGTAAACAAATAAAAGCAATGGATTCATTCAGGCTACTCAAACCAGTTCCATGAACTAAACCCTCTGCAGTCTATGCCCGTGTCTTCAGTGCTGAAAAAAAAAAAAAGAAAAAAAAAAGTGTATCTTTGCCTAAGGATAACTAACATATGCAAGCTAAACCAAGTTAAAAACACCATGAAGACTGGACAGTTCAGTTTTACCACATGGTAAATTCACTAGGTCAATCCCTGGAGGAGGCGTAAGGCTGGTTTTACCTCACAGTAACACTGAAGTGCCTGGTCTTCACTGTGTTGTTTACCCTGGGTTAGTTCATGCATATTTTTAGCAGTGAAGACAAGGCCTCTACCTTCCATTGGCGAGGTCACAGAGCACTGTGGAGGCCCAGAAGCCAAAAACAGAACGTTAGGTCTACTGCCCCATGCTGTAATTAATGGGAAAGGGATGAAGGGGAGGGCTCGATGAATCATGATGGAAGGCACCCTCCTTGTACCTGGCCAGGACTTCATGGGGATGGAGGTGGTTGGGGTGAGGGTTGTGGATCTTTTGCCTCTTAGGTTCTGACTGTTGCATCTAAGACACTTCCACAGTCCCTGGAGAGCACATAGCTCAATGGCCATGCATTTAAACCCACATGAATTTTTCACTACTATTTTTCCCATCCACTTATATTTGTATTTGAGAGGGGAACACAGGCACCAAAGTTATTTAACGGTTATAGGCGGGGTGCTCTGCACTGAAAGTCATTGACCAGGACTGTAATCCGTTTATAGTAACAGCAGAACTACCCAGACAGGTAATTAACACCCAAGTAACAGGATTATTCACTTCACAGTGATATTTGCATCTCAGATTTGCAATATTCTTAGAGTAAAATGTTCCTGTTAAGAAACCTGTATTTGCATATCAGCTTCTCCCTTTATCTTAGCTGAGTTATATCAGCCCAGTAACTTGAACAATGAAAGAACCTGAAGCAATTATGTGACATCCTATTTGATATATTTCAGCGTGGTTGCCCTGTTAGTTTGTATCAGCAAAAACAAGGAGGAGTCCTTGTGGCACTTTAGAGACTAACAAATTTATTCACCCCTTCTTGTCAACTGTTCGGAATGGGCCACATCCACCCTAATTGAATTGGCTTCTTCAGCACTGACCCCCCCTCCCCCACTTGGTACGGCAACTCCCATCTTTTCATGTGCTGTATATTTGTATCTGCCTACTGTATTTTCCACTCTATGCATCTGATGAAGTGAAAGCATGAAAGCTTATGCCCAAATAAATTTGTTAGTCTATAATGTGCCACAAGGACTCCTCCTTGTTTTTCCTATTTGATATAGTTCTCTTTCCTCCACAAGAAGAAAAAAAGAGCCTGGATCTCTTGGGGGAATCTGCTTGCTGAATGTCACATGGAAGAAATAAATCCTAAAACAGTAAGGAAGTAGTGACTTCCCTAAAGTCACCCAAACATCATGTTCTGAGTTGAGAATACTGGGGTTAGTGTATTGGTTCTCCTATATGGCATGATCAATTCAGCACAACTGGTGGTTTCAATTAGAGTGAACTTCCGAAGAGCAACGTAATGAATTCTCTAATCTGCTGGCAATGGGTGACTTTAAAGAGATGTGTGAGGCAGATGAACATGTCTCAGATTATTTTTATCAACATTTGAATGAGAAGTTGAATTATAGGCACAGCAAACACTTATGGACACACATAGCACAGCTGCAAATCTATACAAGTGAACACTAGCTATTTAGAATTCCAGAAATATGAAAGGTTTCAGAGTACCAGCCGTGTTAGTCTGTATTCGCAAAAAGAAAAGGAGGACTTGTGGCACCTTAGAGACTAACCAATTTATTTGAGCGTAAGCTTTCATGAGCTACAGCTCACTTCATCGGATGCATAAAATCATGAAAGTATGAAAGATTTCCCCCTCCACAGAACCTTGCCCTGAACTTAATTCCTTCTCATGAGGACGAAGGGAATAATTTAGAAAAGACTAATCAATGTACGAATGTTCCTCAGGGAATGTCCTGTACAGCCGTCCAACACAACGTGACATTGTTAAATACTAATGTAAGATCAAGAAAATATAGCAAGTAGGTAAATTTTCAGTGATAGCTTCTCTACACTCCATATGAAAAACAATCAGAATGATCCTTTATGCCCCACCTAATGGAAAAATACTGATACAAATAGTCCTAAGATTTTGCATTTCCAGTCAAATGCTCCCAACTACTTACGTTCTTGTCTAGAGCCCATAGCCAGCAGCCCAGTAAATTAAAGTTTTGTCTGATTCCTTTAGTGTATGTGTCTGTGTATATATTCTTTAAAACATTCTCTGAGGATGTTCCCTGATTACAAAGTTAATTTAAAAGGACACTGTTGTGGTTATTAGGCCCAATATTTGATTTGACCAACTATATGTGTTTTTTTCTTATATTTGTTTACAAAGTCTGTGCAATTTTTTATGTTTTTTTTTCTTTCAAACCAAACAAAGGTTTTTCTCAATGCCATCAGCAGCTCAGGCTTCATGAGACGCCCTGCAAAACATACCTAGTATTCATACGTAATGGAAGGAAAGCAAATCAGAAAGTGAACAGATTTCTTTCTCGCACTTCCAAAAGGGCTTATCTTAATAAAGCAACCGAATAAACAGGATATTTTTAAAAGTTACGTAAAACACTTTGACCATAAGCCTTTCAAATAAACAAACATTAACACAGCATTTGTCAGCAGACTATAGAGCGTTGATTGATGTTTACAGAAGTTCCCACACTTCTGATCTCCTTCTCCCACATATACAGACTACTTCCATATCTGCTCCACCCCCTCTGGATATAACAGTCAAGCCCTGACATCCAGACATGTCCACTGTAATTAGCATGTGCTGAATTTGTCAGTTATTTAGTCAATTATTCAGTCAATAACTTGTTAGATGTGTGCACGCGAAGAGTGTGGCTGGATAAACTTATTTATTTATTTAGCCATAAACAACTTCAGTCTTAGCTACATAGCTATGCAGAAATTAATTGCTATGGCATAATGAAAACTAAACATGGTGCCGTTTTCAAGTTCTTAATAGACATTGCCTCATGGAACAGAATCAGACCAACCCTACTGCGTATCTAGCATTTCTGGCCTAGGAAATGACAAAGATAAGTGCTGATGGAGAGTGAAAGACATATATATATGATCTGAATATTTTACTAAAAGAGAGATCGTACAATCCTTCCATCACATATCATCTAAGTAGCCCCACTGAAATCATTAGGGCTGATTGTTGAGTAGAGAACCGTTCAGTGTGAGCAGTGGTACGCCCAAATAAGAAAGAAATGATCTCTGCCTAGAGTGGGAAATACCACAACCTCAACTGCAAATTTACCTACCCGATGGTAGATGCTGATTTCAAAAAAAAAAAAAGACTTTAACATGACAAAAAAGAGAAGTAACTAAAATGATTAGATTATTTTATAGACAGATAAAAGAGAATCCTAATAAAGCATCACATCTCTGGTGCCTTCAGCAAGGTGTGTCTCTCTGGATGTGGCTTCACTGCACAGTTCACCCAGGCTCTTACCTGTATTTTAGCCCAACTCAGCCACCTCCCACCATCCACATGGAAAACCCTCTGACCTGGGTTTGGAAGTGCTTTAAATCCAGGGTAGTTTACACAGCTGGGGGCATACATTAGAACCCAGGCTCCAGATTACCTTGGGCAAGCTTTGCAGTGGGGATCCAGACAAAATCACTTGAGTTTGATAGTCCTCCAGTGCCTTTCCCACAGTTCTCCCCCTAAGGACAGACAAGTTCTCTCACAATAGAACAGGAAAGAATCCTAGAGCAGTTCAGTACAAAGAACTATGGGATATGTCCCCAGACACACATGGGTGAGTACAGAGTGAGGAAACAGTAACGCAGATAGGGCTTTGCTGAGGGGATACTTGCACTTGGGCTAAGCTAACTTAGGTGCTCAGAACCTGGCTTAACAGGTGATTGGCACCTGGTTCTGAGCACCTAAGTTAAGTGTATTTTAAATGTACCCTTCAATGCCCAGTACCTATTGGAGCAGGTTTGGTTTTGTTTGTTTGTTTGCATTTTCATCTACATTTTGACAAACCTCTCCCCCTCCCCCCATGGACTCTTCCTTCCCCATCCCCCTTTCTTTTCCAGTTTTTGAAGCAGCAAGAGCTGACAGAAATTTTTCCATTTTTGAAAAATGTTGTCAACAGCCTGGAATTTTGAAAAAACAGTAAAAATTATGAAAATTATTCTTGATGATTTTACTGGGCTTTTTTGTTTTTGTTTGTTTGTTTTCCAACTACCTCTAGTATCTAGGTATCAGCACAAGATGAGGATTCATATACAGTTTGTGTGTCCATTTTGCATGTGTAATTGTGCATCTTGCTTAAATTGTATAGGCAAATCAGTTATTTCTGCACAGAAGACATATAACTACACACTCAGGTGCATAAATTGAGTCTTTAGCCATTGAAAATCAGGCCCATGTGTTTTGGTTTTTCTTTTTGACACTTTTATCCTTCTTTTTCCCCCGTCAGTCTCAAAATAGAAAAAAGAGGAAAAACAAAACCATTTTAAAACACCACATTTTGGTAAAAACAAATTCACACACACACAATCTGTTCTTTTCAAAAACTTCAAAATGTAAGTGTTTTTTGAATTTTTTGTGTGTGATTATTTTTTTGTTTATTTGTTTTACAACTAGGCCATTCTGGAGTCTTTCTGGAAACTAAAGAAAGATGTCAGCTCAGCATACTCCTTTAGCAATTCCTGTATAGTTCCCTATTTGTCTATGTATCTAAGCAATCATCGTTGCAAAGTTCCCACTGACTTCAACGGGAAGAAGGGTCAAGCCCACAGTTGGAGGAGCATGCCTGGATAGGGATTTAATTTCACAACAGCAAAACTTAAATATTCTTTTCATGCATTGGAATGTGTGTCATGCTTCCCAGCCCAAAGCCATAAACTGGTCATCTGCAACAAATCTCAGGTCAATTTCATGCAGAATAAAAAAAGGAGAAACTAGGGAGCTGCTGTTGTAGAGGTATTGCTCAAAAGCTTGTCTCTTTCACCTATAGAAGTTGGTCCTGTAAAAGATATTACCTCACCCATATTGTCTCTCTAAACTGGGGAGCTGTCCAGCAAGAGGATAAAACAAAACAAAATAAAAGGGCCAGATTTTCAGAAAATTCAGATTTAGACACCTGAAACTAAATCCTCAGCTGCTATAAATTGGCATAGTTCCAGTGAAGTCAATAAGTGGAGCTGTGCTAGCTTATCCCAGCTGAGGATCTAGACCTGTTTGTATCCATGCCCTGTAAATATTACATATGCCGAGTTGTCAGCAATAAGAAGCTATTCAAGGGAAACCTCTACTTTTTCATGATGATGAGACACTTTCCTCCTTTTATAGATACGTGCAAACGCACACCCCCTCTCAATATTTGCTGTGAACAAATATATTATTTCAATGCCCTACATTCCATAAAAGTGAGACACTGGATGTTACCATTAACTTCAGATGAGGGTTGTGGAAAGCACCCCTTGAAAATCAGCCTCCACGCGGCTCAAGTTGACAACCCAGGAAGGGCAGCCCTCAGCCCAAATACCTGCAGAGCAGTTTTAAAGCCCAGCATCCCCAGCCTGAGTCAGCTGACACAGGCCAGTCATGCGTGAGTAGTTGCAGAGTAGACATACCCCAAATTAGGAATCATTTTCAAAAATATAGTCCCTGACCGTTCTGTGTCTCAATTTCCCCATTTGTAAAATAAGGATAGCAGTACTTTCCAAACAGCATGTGAGGATTCATTGAGGCTATTGGCTGGGTCATGCACTTAAAATTAGGGCATTGGAAAATGATTAAATAATAGTTTCAATAGTGTCTTCACAAGCATCAAAGCTTCTTCCAAAAAAGCATAGGTGATCATAGGAATCATAGGAAGTGATCATAGGAATCACTTTACTTCACCTTCTACTGATATGTAGCTCTATTCAGGGCTAGAGGCCAACATGGCAGCCACTGTAGTTGTGCTGTAAAAGAAGCAAACTAAGGGATAGATAGAACTGATTGATCAGTGTGTGTGTGTGTGTGTGTGTGTGTGTGTGTATATATATTTTGTCCATCGCTAGGTACTTGAACACATGCCTATCTTTAAACATGAGTTGTCCCAGGACTACTCACATGCTTAAAGTTAGACACATGCTCAAGTACTTTGTTGCATCAGGTCCTAAACCTCCATATTATTTATCTGTATGTGTTCTACTTTACATTCTAGTTGTAAAATAAATTGTAATTATATATACTCACAACTAATTAAAAACAGTATTATCCATATTTTTCCTATAGTAGGAAGATATGTTGTACAATTACAGAGAATGACTAACCATACTCCCCACTCAACTTGATAATTAATAGGAATAGAAGAGAAAGCCTTGTATTCTGAGTGCTGATCAGGCGGCAATGGCACGCCAAACATCTGAAGGAAAAACAGTTTGTTAATTGCTGTCTAGACAGTTTATTGCTGCAATAAGATCAAAACACAGAATACTGAGGTTTGTGGTATGAATCATGCAGACTAAACAATTGTTTTATTGCATTTACAGAGTACTTGATTTATAACACAGTCAGATTGGTAATAAAATTCTTCCATCGTTTATACTGAATAATTTCACCCCTTTTTGCGTTTCCCTGTTATAATTCCATCTCACCATCTTTTAAAATGTGTTTTCTCTGTCATGTATAAACAGTTTCTTATCTTGCACCTCCTTTATACCATCACTAAACATACAGTGCTCAACCAAGCCGTAATCAGGTGATGATAGTGTATATTATGCACCAAAGAATAGGCTTATTGGAATGAACTCTGTAACCGAGTACATGTAGAGGAAATTTAAGACGGTGCCACATGGTAAATATCCTCCTGTGCATTCCACATTACAAATTTATCATACATGCCATTGAGTTATTTTCTTACCTTTTTGCCGTGCAGATCTTTTACTGAGAAGTTTGACTCCTCCTTCATCTTTGGGTGTCTTCCAAAGGCAGAGGTTTAAGGGGAGTTTCTTTGTGGACTCAGTGATTTCTAGGATATTGAAAGTTTCTATTGCCTTTTCTGAATTCTGAACTCAGGCTAGTTGAACTCATGTGGATGAAATGGGAGCTACCTGAACATCTGCCCCAAAATGCCAGCTTTTTCTGAGGATCAAGAAAATCTGGTTGACTTTTTATTTTTTTAAATAAACTTTTGTGGCTTTCTCTTCAATTCTTGGTTTCAGCCAGTGCTGGAAATGCCAAAACACATGGGTAAAAAAAAAAAAAAAAGAGAGAGGGAGGGAATAATGGGCCAAAACAAAAAGCCTCCGGCTTTAGAGAATTCTGATTAGAGATCCAAACTTTATGGCTGACCATTCATTCAGTTATGACCAAACCAAAACCGCAAAGCAGAAGAATTCCAAATCTGGAGGATTTTGAAACCAGATCCAATTTCATTACGTGGAAGTTGACATTCTGGCTCTATTGAAATCATTTGGAGTTTTTCTATTGACTTCAATGAAGTCAGGATTTCACTCAGGAAATTTAGCATAAATATGTTCCTATTGTAAATCTGACCCAAAGAGAGGAAAAGGAGTACTGGATTTCTCATTAAAAAGCTTGTTCCATATGATGTCCAGCCAGAACTCTAACCAAACAAAAAATAGTTTGGATAAGTTCAGCTCAGCATCAAAATGGAATTGATAAATCTTTTGCAGGTTAACCCTCATCCCCCTTGACATCAGGAAAATTATACATAGCAAGGGCCTGATCCAGGGAAGTACTTACTCACATACATTATTCAAAATTCAAGTGTAGTCCCATTGCAGTACCTGACTTCAACGAAACTATCCATATATAAAGTTATGCAGATGCTTAAGTGCATGCACTGGGCACAGTATTACACAGTTGTGTGGCTCACTTCAGTATGGAGTTCAGACAAAGCCATCTTGCATCCTCACAATGGTACTACACACAGCTGTGCAATATTTGACTTCTTTGTGCGAAAGAATAGATGAAACACATCCCGCTGGCACCAGTGTCAGTAGTGACCCTAAAGCAAATGGAAACTTGATTGGAGATGCAACCTTTGAAGCCTTAAAGGCTTTTAAAATTAGGAAATAGTTATGCGTGTTTTATTAAGGCAAGTTTCACTGGATAATAAATTGGTGGTGGCTGCAAATATGCCCATTTCATTGGGAAACAGCTTTCAGCATTCATCTTTTAGGCAAAATAGTAATCATGAATCATGTTTCCTTAATAACCTTCAGCTTGTCGGATCGCAAACTACTTCTATACATCACCACTAAAATTCAGCCACCTCTGGGGCAGATGGCACAAGACAGCCACTATTCAGGGATCCCTTAATCTTACTCAGCTCTCAAAACTCTTAAAAGTTCCATCAACTAGACAAGCACTACACAGGGCAGCAAATCCAATGGCTAATAATCCCAGAGAGAGAGAGAGAGAGACCATGAAATTTCCCTCTGACTCAAATATGTAAGATCCTGTGTTATTGGTATTTGTCATGTATTCATTGACCCATGATACTGTGAGCATTTTAAAGATGTCAAGGCCGATGCTCAGCAGTTGGTTTCTATAGAGCTACAACAATTCACACCAGCTAAGCATCTGGTCCTTCATCTCTGTCCTGATGTCTAACTTTGGGCTATGTGATCCAATCATGTAATTTAAAAACTGCAGAATGTTGGGGGTTGTTTACAGATTTGCACATTTCTTAGACTGTTCCATTGTATGTTAAATTATATTGGACTCATTCCTGATCCCTTTTACAAAAGGCCATTGTTTGGTTATTTATCTACATATAGCTAGCCTACTTGACACTGGAATGGCACTGCCTCTCAGGAGGATGCCATGTGGAATTATACTTGTACCGTGTAAAGAGTGGAGTGTTTAAGAGTGAGGATTATTTTCCAGAGTTTCCATTTGGGCTGAATTTTTAGTGATACTGATCCAGATGCAAAGATGGAACAGGAGTCGTTTTGGATTTCAGCTAGAACAGGAGTTTTAATGTTAGGAGTGATTTCAGAAATTGTTGCTGGATTTATTCACTATTAATCATTATTGTTTATTAATGGCCTGATCCAATGCTAATTGACGTAAATGAAAAGACTCTTGTTTACTTCAAAGGGGCTGGACCAGGCCTTAAAGGATAAGTCCTGCGAGGGGCTGAGTGCTTGGGCCATTCCACTTACACATGTGATTAACTTTAAGCATGTGAGTTGTCCCATCACGGCTTCAGTGTGTCCACTTGATGTGCTTAAAGATAAAACATGATTAAGTGCTAATTCCTAAGTGCCTACAGTGTGCTCATCACAGAACAAGATACAGTTCCTGCTCTTTGGAGCCTAAATATAAAAGCCGTATTGAGGCATCAAAGTCACCACCGGAAGTCTGTGGATGAGGAGTTGCTCCATACCAGCACAGTGTCCAGCAAGTATTATGCAAGGAGCTGGTATCATGTCTAATAAGGGAGCAGTTTGTTTATGCCTGGAAGTGAGACATTCTTGGACTTAGCCATACAAATTTGTGCTTCCCTAGAGCTCAAGGTTTATGTATATTTCGTTCTTTCTTCATGTAAGAGGGAGAAAAAAAGCTGTAACTTTATCTGATTGTTATTGGTTATTAGCAAACTATTACATTTAAATTGAAATGCTGAAGGACATGTATTGGACTTGATTCTGATCTCACTTGAATCAATACAAATAAGATGTGGCTTGACACAATTACATAGAGTTAAATTAGCACAAGGGGGATCAGACTCAAGCTCCTTGTCCTAGTTTCTGTCACATAAACACCAAACTGTTGTAAATAACTAATTTCCAAACTGTTTATTATCCAGAGGAAGTAGCAAAACAGTTGTATCATCCAACACATCCTAAGAATGGCTTCTCATTTTAAGAGCAAATAAAACTAAATGGCACTGACTTGTTAGTGATGCAGCTTGTGGAACTGAGCAGAAACACACAAAAAAGAACTTAGTCGGACTGGGGCCCCAAGACAAACAGGGGAAGGGGTGGAAGAAAGACTGGACAAGAGTAAAGCTACCACATCTCACACAGATATTCCTGTTTACTATTAACATGGAAATTGTCTCTGCTCATTAGGTGGCAAAGCATCACTTTGCTTTCATTGGAGATGCCACTGCCGTGTTATTGGATTGAGAATGGTTTCCACAGCTGTTGCTGCACCCACCCTCAGTCAACATTCTCACAGGAATAATGTAACACCTATCCACAGACAGAAAACACAGCACAGCAACAATTTAAAAAACAACATCTGAGTTAACTACTGTGTTGAGGAAACAAACTCTTTAAAAAATAAATAAATAAATTAAATAAAAGACCCGTATTCTAATGTGTTTATGCCATTTGTTGCCCTGAAGACTTTACTGATGTGGGAATGACATTAATTCAGATCTGAAAAAGATGCTGAGTAGTACTGGGAAGGAATACGGACTATTTTTATCCGTGATGTAACTTAATTGAAATCAGTGTCCTACATTTTCAAAAGTGACTATTGATTTTGGACGCACAATCTCATGATGCCTTAAAGAGGCCTGATTTTTCAGAAGATGGAGTATGCACTGCTTCCAGAAAACCAGGTCCCTTTACCATGTCTCCTGTTGGGCAAACAAAAAATTAGGCACCTGAAATCACCACTGGTCACTTTTTTGAAAATTTAGGACAGTGGAGTTACAAGTATGAACATGAGCTGAGACTTTAAACATATGTCACATAATGTATTTGATGGGATTCAGATGGAAGGTTTGGATAGTTTGAGTAATGGAGCAATCCACAGTACAGACGTCTGCTGGTCTAGCTATGTTGGTCAGGGGTGTGAAGAAATTCCTGATAGCTGTGCCATCAGAAATCCCTCATGTAGATTCAGTTAAACTAGCAAAGCTGTGTTTTTACGGATAAAAGCTTTTGCTATATTAATTATATATTAAGTTTTGCTGGTATAGCTGTGTCCAGACTAGGAGTGGTTTGATGGTACAGTATACTAGTATTCCTAGACCAGTAAAAGAGCTCCTTGTGGCCCTTCTTATAGCTATACTAGGAAACACTCCTAGCGTAGCTGCAATTTATACTGACCAAAAAAAGCCCTTTTGCTGTTATTGCTTATACCAGTTCCCCCGCAGCCCTTTTTTTTTTTTTTTTTTGCATCTGCACTAGGGCTTTTGCCAGTATAGCCATGTTGGCAAAATATCTGACCATACCGGCTATGGTGAATTTTAGTCCACGTTATTTATTTTAATCTCTTTTGGGTCCAATATACTAGATATTGATGGTGGCACTTTTTTAGTTATTCTTGCAATTTCCCTCCAAATGTTAGAAACACTAATTCAATCCTATAAAATGCACAAATAAGTTCCTCTTTACCATATGTTTTTCACATCACACAGGAAATATATTAGTGTGATGGATATCATGAACATATAATTAGCGCTTAATACAACAAACTAGATAACTCCCATTTTCCAACCAGGCTCCAAAACTTCGTGTGCATTTTAAATCTATTGCTGTGCTTAATCTGGACAAGCACCTTTGAATTCAATAATTATTGTTCAGTATGCCTTGTATATGTTGGATGTGGTAATAGATTTAGGCTGAAAATTTCAAAAATTGGAGCCTAAAGTTAGGCATTTAAATCCATATTTAGGCATCTGCCAGATCTGAAGTGCTGAGCACCCGATAGCTCAAACTGACGTCTGCAGGAAAATGTGCCAGAGGAAAAGCTGAGTAAAAAATTAGGATTTAATCCTGTAGGTACTAAGCACATTGGGCCAGATTTTCAAAGTGCCTAAATTTAGGTGCCTAAAGATGCAGATAAGTGCATAGTGGAATTTTCAAAAGCGTCTAATCAGGTTGGCACCTATTTTTTGATTTCAGTAGGAGTTAGGTGCCTAATCTGCTTAGACATTTTTGAAATCCCATGTCTATCTGCATCTTTGAATATCTAGCCCTTTGTTCCTGAACCAGCAAAATTCTTAAATACATGCTTAACTTTAATCCGATGAGCAGTCCCATTGTAATGGCCTAGCTTCTCGCTATTTTTCAATTGTTCTTCCCAGTGCCTCTGTATATATTTAGATATTTTAGGTGCTGAAGAATCTGCTTAGTTGTGATAGTAGAAAACTTGTCCACTTTATTTTTATTTGCAACTAGTCCAGTTACAGAGACTGATCTCTTGCAGTATGTTGTTGTGTTCTAATTAAAAAGCAACGTGCCAGCCAGCATGGCTGCATTTTCACAGAATGCACTGTCTGAACAATGGCTGCTAGGGGAAGCAAAGGCAGGCTATTTATTCTCCTATTACAGACCATTTCTATGTTTATACCATCTTGTTTAACTTACGCTTAATGCACATCCTACGACATACCCATCCTCAGAAATGTTTATGAAAATTCTTTATAAGCAAAATATTTTACTTCCATTGAGTACATTCAGATACAGAACAGTCTCATTTCTGTAGGCTAGTTTAAATGCACTCTGGCTATCCCCCACTATGTATCTTTTTTTTAAATTCAGCCCACCCACATTACTATAGTATGACCCAACAGTATGGATTCTCCACCAGTCTTGTTTTGTTATTCCTGACATAGTTGCAAGCAGTAATTATCCTGCAAAAGGTTAAATACTTGTTAGGACTCCCAGAAGATAAATTATTAGCCCCAAATTTTTGTTTATTCGTTTTTTGTTTTTAATTTCCTGTACTTGTTAAGGAGTGATCCTGTAGCCCTTACTCACACAGATGGTCCCATAGGCCTGATCCGACATTTTCCTGCTAATTGTGTAGTCACTTGTGTAAAGTGGGTGCAAAGTCTTACAAAGCAGAAGAATACCATTTTACTCTCACTCTGTACTCAATCTGCAGAGGTATAAATGGCTGCACGGGATGCTGGACAGTGGGGAATCAGGCCCATAGACTTTAAAGGGGCTGCTCAAGTGAGTAAGGGTTAGAAAACTAGTGTCTTGATCTTAAAAGGTGCTGAGTGTTTACAGCTGCCTTTGACTCAGCACTGCAGAAAATCGGGTCGCAGGTTTTTGTATGGGGATTGGTTTCTTTATGCTGTAATCTCACTACAGTGGGAATTAAGATAGTTTACGATTGAACGGGGATGAATAAGGGCTTCTCTAATAGGGAATGAGCCCGGAATAGCTGATGTGGAATAGCTGTTCCACACTAGTTCCCTTGTGTATGAATTTATTCTGCACTGAGTGCCTTTGTGTGGTTAACTTAATGCACTTTGGAAGGAACTCTTAATGCAGACTGTGGCCTGGTCTACGCTACAGGGTTAGGTCAACAGATGCTGCCTTGCGTTGATCTAGCCGTGAAAGAGTCTTCACTTAAATTTGGCTCCTGCCGACGTAAGTGCCTCTCTACACCGATTTAGTAACACCACCTCCTTGAGTGGCGGAGAGTCAGAGTCAATGTAATTAGGCCGACACAATGTCAGTGTAGATGCTGCGTTGTTTACGTTGACCGTTACTGGCTTTCAGGAGCCATCCCACAATGCCCCACAATGCCCCACACTGATGATACAAGTGCTCCTGGTGAGTATGCATACCTCCGACACAAGAAGCCAGGTGTGTACATGCTCAAGGGATTTAATAACTGCAGTGACTGTGTGCCGATGTAAGTTAGGTCAACATAATTTTATAGTGTAGATATGGCCTAAGAGTGTCTACATGGGAAGCTATTGTGAAATTGTTATTGCACTTTAAATGTACACTCTACTTTATTTCACAATAGTTTTACTGCGTAGAAAACCCCTAAAATGGGATATAATAAAAGTATGTAAAAGAGCGAATTATGCAGATGAAGTAGTTCAGGTGCTTTAGAGTAGCAGCCGTGTTAGTCTGTATTCACAAAAAGAAAAGGAGGACTTGTGGCACCTTAGAGACTAACCAATTTATTTGAGCTCACTTCATCGGTTGCATTCACGAAAGCTTATGCTCAAATAAATTTGTTAGTCTCTAAGGTGCCACAAATACTCCTTTTCTTTCAGGTGCTTTAGTTTTTCCTGTCTCGTAACACAAGAATAATGGGACATTCAGTGATTAAAATATATATATATATTTTTCATATAGTGCATAACTACACTGTGGAACTCATTGCCACATGAAGTTGTCAAGGTTATGAAAGTAGCAAGTTTCAGAAAGGGGTTGGATATTTATATGGACAGCAGGAATATGAAGTTATAATTATTATTGGTAACAAAAATGTTGGAAGGAATATAAACCCAACGCTTTAGAGTTTTAAGTCAATTTCTAATTATTAGATATCTGGATCTGACCTAATGGGCTGATTATACCACAGCTGCCTTTGCAAGGTTCTTACACCTTCTTATACTTTTCACCCATCATCTTACACCTTCTACTAACCATCTTACACCTTCTGGCTACCATCAGAGACAGGATATTAAATTAGAATCTAATGATTAGATGGACATCAGGTGTGATCCAGTATGGTAATTTTTATGTTCCTAGAATCAAAGAAGATAGTAAGGTTGAAAGCGCAGATATTACAGTGATTAATACAGTATATTTTTGTTCTCTGCTTATATAGCATCTCACACAGTGGGATCCTGGTCCATGACTAGGGGTCATAAACGCTATTGTAATACCAATAATAAACAATAATAAATGCCTAGATAGCTCATCCAGGCCAACGGAGGATTGTTCCCTAGAGCATGTGACTCTTCCCTACGGTATTATCTCCATAATGTGTATGGTATCAGGTCCTTAATGCCCTGTTAATCAGAATTCTGGTAGGTGTGGCTGGGGTCTTTATGCAGCTGCTGCAATGTTAAACTCACCCATCTCCTATGTTGTTTATGTTTACTATGTTCTGCAAAATCTGTGTAAAAATATTTTACATGCTTTTAAAACTCATGAATATAATGAATATAAGGCAATCTAGCAAATTAGTTTGATGTCAGGAGGCCCAACTTGGATCCACATAGTGTAGCTGAGGCATCTATCTACCAATGAAGAATCTGTCGCTTTGTGCCAATAGATCATGGTGGCATGCCATTCTCTTAGGGGGTTAGAATGCCTTTTTTAAATGATTATTGTTCAGTCATTACTTCACTTCCTGGCATCATCTCCTTTGAGATTTTCTTCTCCCTTTTTTTAATTCCCCTTGCAAGCTGTGCCAGTGCAAACGGGTGTGTATCTATGTGCAATATGCTTTATTTACCAGTTGTGAATGTCAGACTGAAACCAGAACTTGTGGAGACTTTGAGAGGCATGTTTCCAGTCAGGCTGAAGCTGAACTCTGATTTTCTGAACCCCTTGTCCACATACACCATTGATTGTGCCCTCAAAACTGGATATGCGCTTGGTTTGCGTATGCAAATCCCATATTTACGTGAGCAACCTGCAGTAATACCGACCCCAAATGTTCAAAAATCATGAGTCAGGTCCCTCCTAAAAATCACAAAATTGGCTTAAAAATCATGCAATTTCACAAACAATCCATTTTGGGTTCTTTTTATGTTTACTTAATGGGATTTTGAGCCTTTAGGGTGCACTCAGATCACATTTTAAAGCATTTTTTTGCAACCAGAAGTGCTACAAGCTTACAAAAAACAACAACTGACATTCTTATTTGTCTTCAGGTGCTGGGGCCTTAAGTCAAATGTCAAATACCATGACACTCGCGACAAAATAGCAGGAGTTGGCAACAGAAATGTAAGGAGCTGCTCAGCATGCACATGCAAGTGAAGTGGCTGGGTGTGCCAAATGGGTGCTCATCCACTCCGTAGATCCGGTCAGCTGCCACGCAACTGTGGACTGCTATAATCAGGACCCGCTGTTGAAAATCTGGGCCCAAATAGTGCTAAGGAATTAAGATGATTTTTTTTTCATTCTCTTATATTCATTTGCTCCTATTGTTTTGATTGTGAACACCTTGAGGCAGGGACCTTTTTTTTTTTTCCCCTGTTTTGATGCAGAACTGTGTACACTGACTGCTCCAAATAACCAGCAGAAAAATAATGAGGATGACTGTGTGAAAACTGAAGGAGTACTTGTGGCACCTTAGAGACTAACCAATTTATTTGAGCATAAGCTTTTGTGAGCTACAGCTCACTTCATCGAAAGCTTATGCTCACATAAATTCACATAAATTGGTTAGTCTCTAAGGTGCCACAAGTACTCCTTTTCTTTTTGCGAATACAGACTAACACAGCTGTTACTCTGAAACCTGTGTGAAAACTGATTATTGTTGATGGCATTACTTGTACTGAAAGCTTCATTAGCATTCAAAATCCAAGTCATTCAGCCTGATTTCACCATTACTCATATTCAGCTCAGACAAATGCTTACTTGTAAAGCATGTCTAGGAGAATCAGCATTCAATATTTTGTATATAGTGAGTAGGTGGATGTGCCATTTCTGGATTGGATTTTTTCTATCATTATGTCATTTTGAGGTAACATCCTGCAAAATGATGACACATGACCAAATCCTTCAGCCCTCAGGCAATAACCTTACTTCCTTTGTGACATGGCTGTAGGGCTGAATTTTGTTTTTAAGTTAACTTCAGAAAGTCTCCAAAGACCAAGTTCTCTCTAAGCTTTCACCCTGCTCAAAATCAAAGATGATTTCTCAGCCATTTAAAATCTGCACGAAGACCTGTCGCTTGGACTCAAATTACAACTTGAAAAGGTTTGCTTGGAACAAAGTCCTCAAATGTATTTAGTATATAAAAAATGATTTTCTAAAAAAACATACAAGATGTTCTATTTCACCTAATTCTCTGTATTGATCTCTGGATCATCATCATCTTCCTCTTCCTTTTTTTCTTCTTTTAATGCATTTCTATTTCTTATACACACACACATACACAAAGCTGTTTCTTTTACAAAACAGACACAAAGAAGTTTTCCTTCCCAATCAGTAATTTCGTTTTCTTTTGTAATTGTAAAAAGAAACCTCTGAAAAATCAATATATCATTGCCAAGTCATACACAAACAGGGAATGGAGCAAGCTTAGTAAATACAGGAAATTGCAATTTTTTCACCCTCTTTGGTCAGTCTTTCGCATACTCAAGGTGACTTCCAATCTCTTCCACTCTTCTGGTTTTTCAAGCAAAATAAAAGTTTTGAACTCAGGCATGGGAAAAAAAAAAGTTAGAGAAGCAAGTTTTAGAAGTCAAGATCCCTGCTGTCCTAAATTACAACCTAAACAACCCCCATCCCCAAAGTGATTGGCTCCTCAAGGTAATCTGACCTCTCTTAATTAACTACCCAAGAGATAAAGGTTGCTCATGCTAAAGCCATCACAGCAAAGCAGGCTTGAGAATTGGAAAAACATTGAGGAAAAGGTTAACTTTTCAGCTACAGATTGATTTTTGGCTACTTTTACTCTTATGATGTGCAAATTTGAGAGAATTTGCGCTTCTAAACCTAACAAGATGGGGCCTTTTTGTAGCATCTGGAGTCCATTGAATAATCACTTTAATTAAAACGAGTAAGAGGTCACGGAAGGGGTGAGCTTGCAGGGGCTGGGGCCCATCTTCTCTTTTTGCAGGCACAAGTGTCATCTACAAAATTTGCATGGAGGTTTTTGAACCTGAAAAAATGAACTGTGGGTACAAATGATATCTGGGGGTTTCTAACTACCTGATTTTGGTGGAGCCCCTGGTTTCTTCCAGTGGCAAGGCAACCTCCTCCCTCTGGCTCCTCCTCACCAGGGAAATGAATCATTTTTCTTGTAATGATTTGTTGCATCTGATGCCCCATCCGTCATGTGCTCACTGTTTGTTTAAACTATAAGTTCTTTGGGGCAGGGACCTTGGGTAGAATCTTGGCACTACTGAAGACAAAGGTGAAAGTCCCATTAACTGCAATGGGGGCAGAATTTCGTCCCTTGTCTCCTTATTTGTGTGAAAAGAATTTCACATATTTCAGGCAGATATATTTGTGTATATCAAATAACAATGGGCCTAATCCTCAGTGCCTTACTCCAGTTGAATTCAGTGTGTATCTGTCCGGATAAGGACAGCGTAAACTCCAAGTAAGGAATTTAAGATTTGGTCCATTAATAAAAATAATAATAATTAAAAATTATTAGTATTTGTTAGTCGTATACTTTAGCTATTGAATGGACATTGAGTGCATGACTTTAATGAGAGCATTCAGTAACTTGGAACAAAATTACTATTTAGCCTACTATATATTGTCACATACTGTTACCGCAAACATATATTTGATTGTCTAATTTCATTTAATTTGATCTCTAGTTGCTCCTGTATCGCAAGAACAACTGGATGCATTAGGTGATTTGTTCATGTTGTCATTCCGGGAACCTACATAAACATTATGATTTAGAAAAAATAAATAAATCAGGAGCCAGTTATTTCTGGAGGGTCAAGTTACCTTTAAACTCAGGTAACATTAAGAGCTAAATGATCAGCAAAGGGGCGTGGGGAGTTATAGGCATGCAGCTCCCAGTGTTATCTTCTAATAATTGGAATTCCAGCAAGGTGGGACTTCCTTTTTTTGCTAAAGTTGTTTTTTGCTGAAGATAATCAGGATTTTGCGTGTCTTGACAGAATGGCTCAAGGAGCTACAGATTTGCTTTGGCCACCCTATTTGGTCTCGGGTGTTTTTGTAGTTAAACACTTCCTCCTGGATGATCCTGAGCTGTAATGTTCAGCTAGGAATTTGTGAAGTCGTGGTTTTGGGTTGGCCCATTACAGGGCAAGCTCCAGATACAGATGCAAACTTCCACAACGTTTCTGAGGCTCTAGGCTTCAGATACATCAGTGCTTTACAGGGAATTCTGAACTGTGCCAAGCACATTTCTGAAGCTCTCAGGCTCACTACCTATTGACCCTTCCTCCTTGTTCATTGCCAGCAAAAAAGTGTTTGTTAGAGTCACAATGAAAAAGAATCATTAAATGTAATTTGGAAAAAAAATGGAAATTCAGATTTTTTTCAGTGCCAGAAGCCCATTCAACCAGGTCAATGAATTGTTCCTGCTTTTGGCTGCACTGTTAATGCAGCATGAGGCAGGTATAAGACATGATGGAAGGCATTTCAGCAGTGGCGTTTGGCCCTCAGAAGGTGGTGGCCGGTCTTGGCAAGGAGATCATGCAGGCTGGATGCTGACATGGCACAGTGGAGACAGATGATGCTGGTTGCAATCTCTGTGGATTCCCCCATCAGATGCAGAACCACAAGCATGGAGTGGTGGGACTAAATCAACATGCAGAGCTGGAATGACCAGCAGTGGCTCCAGAACTTCTGCATGCAGAAGGCCAGTTTCCTAGACTTGTGTGAGGAGCTTAGTTGCAGCAACCCTCCAGCTCCAGGACATGCAGATGGGAGAGGCCATATCAGTCCAGAAGTAGGTTGCTATTTCCATCTGGAAGTTGGGTACCCCATGCTACTACAGATCAGTGGCTAATCGGTGTAGCATTGGCAAATCAACTGTTGGTGCTGTGGTAGAGTTTTGTCAGGCAATTTTTGTGGTTTACCCACCGGTGGTGGATATTGGTAACATTCCTGGCTTTGAGAGAATGGGGTTCCTGAACTGCACTGGACCTATCAATGGCACACATATGCCCCTGGTCTGCCCACCACAAGGAACACATGACTATGTCAATCGAAAAGGATTTTGGTCAACCACAAAGGCAGGTTCATGAACGCCAACGTGAGTTGCATCAGTAGGGTGCATGACTCGGAGCATTCAGGAGATACTGGTATTGACCTATTTGGACAAGAAGAGATGTACTTCCTCCAAATAATATGGTTATTAATGGAGTATCTGCCCACTGTTTTTTAGAGGACCCAGCCTAACCTCTACCTCTCTGACTGAGGAAGCCTGGCAGAAAAATAAAGAGCACCAGGCAGAAGAATAAAGTTTTGGATAAAATTTAATTACACACTGAGCAGCTACATGATGGTAGTAGAATGCTCATTTGACTGCTGAAGGCAAGATGGCACTGTCTACAAACCTGTTTGGATGGCAATGTGCCCAATGCCATTCATATTAATGGGACGGGCTGTGCACTGCCCAACATTTATGAAGATAAGGGGGAGAGCTTTTGCCAGGAGTGGCCTCAAGATTTTGCAGGCTAGGCACAGGCAACCAGGAAGTGCAGTCATCAGTGGGGCTAGGTCTAGGAGAACAAGGAATGCCTTCTGTGTACACATCCTTGCCTTGCAGAGGTGCTGCATGGGGAAATGTGATGCTGTGCAGTGTTGTGGTGCTCATACCATTTTATCAATTTGTCATTGCTTTTATGTGACCTATTAAAAGCTTTGGATAAAACTTCCTGCCTCTTCCTTGTTTCCCAAGCATCCACAACCAATGTAGTATACAACCAAAGAAACGTTATTAAAATTTTTGCAAGGAATAAAAGCATACTGTAGTAAGAGCCAAGGTAAAGTGTGAAACACTAATAGAATTGAAAAGTGCTATGTGCTGTGAAAACTGCCAGAGACACCAATCAGTGCAGTCTCACTGGTAATGGTATGCACAGCATCAGTGTACCTGTTCTCCTTACCCCACGCAGTTACAGGATCGAGTGAATAAGGAAGTTCCATTCCAGTAGTGTATGGACTGACTCATAGCCCACCCCACCCCAGAAATGTCCAATGGCTGCATGGGTTGCAGATTGTGGTAGCATGGAGGGGAATCCACTGGTGCAGGTGCTGCTGTGACAGGTTTGCATCCTGCTGTCCATCAGGGAGAGCATCCACTCAAGCAGCTGCTTCTGTTGCTGCCAGTCCTGCTCCCTCATCCTCCAGTTGTGTTCTGGTACTCCACCACCTGTCTCTCCTCTTCTGGGTCCACCCCAGTTGCTCCTTCTGGAATGCAAGGTGCCGATCCAACTTGTACCCAAAGTCATTAAGCATTTATTGCAGCAGGTTGTTCTGATCTTTTTTCTTTTCCCCCACCAGACCTGAGTGGCTGCCTCAACCCAGCAGAGATGGCAGACAAGGCAATGAAAAAGCATATTATATATTTGTACATGGGGCGGGGGGAAAATGTATCTCCTCTTTTACATTCTGCATCACAGCAAGGTCACAATTGGAAATTTGTATCTATTTGGTGTACGCCTTCATATCATCTTTACATGTTCACCTGTTCAGAAGCAGCTGCATCTTAGGTTACCAGCCCACAGAGACTATGATAAGTATTTCATATTTCATTTATTTTTAATCAACTGAGAAATGTTTGGGTCTGGTTGGTAGGGGTTCAGGGCCATCACTATTTCAGTCCGTGGGAGATTTGGAGGATGTTCATCTGCTAGAGATCCCAGATTGGAAGATGGAACAATTTTTCCAGGCTTCTGGTAGAAAACCATCTATGCCAAGTTGATATTTGATTGCCTGATAACTAATTTAGCGAATGTCTGCCTAGAGAGGGCTAGTAAGCTACAAGGCATCCGAAGTTTGCCTTGTCTAGGAATCTCACTGGCCCTGTTGAATTTCTCCTGTATGAAAAATTTGCATAAATCAGAAAGTATGTTACTCAGCCCAATTCTCCCATTTTCTTCTTCCCGGAGAGCCTTTAACCTTTGCAGAACTGCTCACCTTGCATCAGCTTGTTTATACTAGGGAGCTTTTGAGGTTACATTAATTTACACTGGGCAATGGGGAGGGCCAAGAACGCAAAAGGTGCAAAAGTGACTTAAAGCCACTTTTGTGTCCCCTCCTTTACTCCACCAGCCAGAATGGAGAATCTGGGCCATTACTTGGATAATATTGAGATCGTTACGTAAAATAGCGTTAAAATAGGAATAAACATTTTTGAAGGCTTGTGTGTGTGTGTGTGTGTGACAGCTGGTCACTTAAGGGAACCATAGATTTGTTTTTCAGACCATTCTATATATTTTTCCTTCTTACGTTACGCAACATGCTATTTTTCTGATAAGCCTGTTTATGGTGTGACCTACTTAGCAAGATCACTGGTGGCTCCAGTCTCACAGCATTCTAAAGAGTAAAGGCCACAAACAGGAAAAGATATTATATGAAAAAATGTTTTTCAAGCTTTTGTCCTTTACATGCTGAAAGGTGTCAAGCACTGAACCGATTCTTTACGCCACCCAGTACTGAGAGTATTGTTCAACCAACTGCCCTTTTCAAATGTAAATGGATACAAAAGCTATGTCAGCAAAAGGAATTCTTGGCTTAAACTGTGGCTCTCAGCTTATGTCGCACAATAAAACATGAGACCTATTAGTCCATACTAAAGACTTGTAACCGCATTTTAAAACTCTTTTTCAAACACAGTTACTGCCTGATATGGCTGTATCCTGGTTTCAGCTCACACCCAGCCTGGTTAAAACCATGTTACAATGGTATTAAGAAACTATGCTATTCATTTGCTAAGAGGGGAGTCTATAGTGTAGATTCTGATGGTGGAACTGTCTAAAAAGATCCCTTCCCTGTCTGCATGAGACTTTAACCAAGGCTAGCTGCAACCATGTTGGGAAACAAGGTCAGGATTTTCAAAAGAGACTAGTGTTTTTCAGCACCCATCTTCTGAAAACCTGTCTCTTTCAAGGAGTCTCAAGTTGGGAATCCAAAAAGAATTAGGTCCTTTCTATAATTTAAATGTGAGATGGTCAGGGAACTTGATGACAACTCCGTTGTCCCTTAATCTAGTTACAAGCATAGCTGGAATTTAACTGTACATAACTAAGCTAAAGTTCAAGGTGTTGAATTTTATTTCCTCCCCCCTAAAATTTTCCATCATTCCTAGCAATGGTGCAAGCACTAGCATAGACAAGGTGTCATCAGCCAACAATATTTTTACAAGTATGTCATCTAGATTTGCTTTGAGCAGCTGGCTAAAATAGCTGCAGCTGCCAGAATCTTGTCTATTTATTTGTATTGTGGTATCACCTACAGGTTCCAATCAGGTTCCAATCAGGTTCCCACTGTCCTGGGCGCTGTACATATATAGAGAGAAAATAAAATTCTCTCCCCCAAACAATTTACAATCTAAGTAGTTAATGAGACAATAATTGGATACAAGAGATAGATAAGGGAGCACATTGTGACAGTCAGACCGTTATGATTAGTGCAATAAGCAGCAGTCACAGCATGCTAATTGCCTAACCTTTGTCAAGTATTTTGTAGGCATAACGGCAGAGAGAGATTCAAAAAAGGATAATGTGGCAGCTTTGCAGACAGAGCTGTTACTAACCCCTATGGAGCTGCACCCAGTGAAAATGTAGAAAATAGACCACTGCAGCCACAGTCATTGTAGGATGCTAAGAGCCTCAACTCCTTGTGATACTAGCTGATCAACCATCTTTCAAACTTGGCTGTGGCCCAGAGAGATTCTAACACAGGGCAGTCTGCCAGTGCGGATTGTGCTAGATCTGAACAGCCATGCTTTAGACGGGTAAAGCAGAGGCTTTGAAATCTGCTTTAACACTGTTTGGCACCATCAGCAGTAGCTGATCAAACAGCATCAGGGCCCAGTTTAGCCAAAACTGTATATAAACCATGTCTAAAACCAGATTTTTAAATTCAATTGTCAGGCTCTTTTAGACTAGGCCTATAGTACCAACTGTGCTACACATTCAGCTATGTCCCAGTTCCAACACATTTCTCCACCAACACTATTTTGCAGTGTAGATGGGACATAACCTTGCTTTTAGAATTGTGTGGAAGTCAGATTTTGGCTGGCACTGAGCTGTGCATGAATCGTGTGGGGAGACATCCATGTTTTAACGAGGTCCCCAAACATGAAATCACTTGTAGTGTAGATGAGACTTTAGATAGCTTAAGGACGAGTAGTTTAAAATTTCTTTGTAGAGAAAAATGGACAGTTTTTTTTTTTTTTTTAACTGCAAATGTATTAACCTTTGGAGAATGTACATTCATGTCAGCAGAAACATCTCTCAAAGCATCTTTTTTGCTAGCCATCTGGAAAACACCAGTGCTGTATGGATAAAAGAACTCTGTTTCTTGCTAACCAGAAACAATTCTTCTATTACTCATGTTAGACTCCTCTCTTTCACATTACTTTTTACTCAATGACTCCTATGCTACATAATGTTACTATAAATCACAGAAATGCTGATTGGTCACATAGAGCATTCATCCATCCCAGCAAGTATGAATTAGCCAGACCTGAACCATACAGGCTTTTCAAGCTCTTCCAAGTCATATTACACCTTACAAGTAATTTTCATTCTTTAGGCTGAACTGCTGAGCCTTGTCTACGTTGGCCAAAATGGGCTCATAATTCACTGCTATTGCGGGGGTAGCAACAGGGCAAGCTGTACCGCCGACAATGCTCAGGTAGGCTCAAGTTGAAGCACCTTAGCACTAAAATATCTGACTTAGGACTTGTCGGTATGGAGAAATTTACTGGTAGAACCATACTGTGTTAATTATACTGCTCTAGCTATAAAAATAAGAGTGCCCATTTGGGGAGTTGTAGCAGTTTAACTGTAGTGCTATCATTATATTTCCCTGTGAAAGCAAGCTTCAAGGATTATTTTAGTTGAACTATGATACTAAATACTATTAGGAGAAGGAACCAGGTTTGTCTTAGTCTCCATTGACCACTAATTTGTGTTCAGCATTATGTTATCTAACAAATAGTTCACAATCACATTCAAACATGGTACATCTTTGCAGTGTAGACAAGGCCTTTCAGTCAAAGCCCCTTAGGGTATGTCTACACTGCAACTAAAAACCCGCAGCTTGCCTGTGCCTGCTGATTCAGGCTCACTGAGCTCGGACTGAGGGGCTCTCTAACTGTGGTGTAGATGTTTGGGCTTGGGCTGGAGCCCAGGCTCTTGGACCCTGTGGTGAGAGGGTCCCAGAGCTTGGCAGCAGTTTCAGCCCCAATGTCTACACCACAAATAAACAGTCCTTTACCCCAAGCCTCATGAGCCCAATTCAGGTTGCAGGTGTCTAACTAGTTTTATTCCTACTTCTTTAACAGACTTCCTCTGTGAATTTGGATGACTCCTATAACCCTCTGTCCCTACATTTCCTCACTTATAAAATGGGGATAACAGTTAGTTATCTGTTATGGGGGATAGTGAAGCTTCATTAATTGGGGCCCAATCCTGTAAAGTGTAATGTACATCATGGGAACAGACTTTCTCACAAAGTTCCCATGGCTTCCTGCCAGGTTCCAGTTGGTCCTGTAATACTATAAAGCCAGCCTTACTTGTGGCATGCTAGCATTTTTCCTCCAATCTCACTAGTAACTTCAAAAAGAAAAGGAGTACTTGTGGCACCTTAGAGACTAACCAATTTATTTGAGCATGAGCTTTCGTGAGCTACAGCTCACTTCATCGGATGCGTACTGTGGAAATGCATCCGACGAAGTGAGCTGTAGCTCACGAAAGCTCATGCTCAAATAAATTGGTTAGTCTCTAAGGTGCCACAAGTACTCCTTTTCTTTTTGCGAATACAGACTAACATGGCTGTTACTCTGAAACTAGTAACTTCGAAATTAAGAAAGAGGTGCTGGAGAATAATGGAGGCGGAAAAAGATGTTAACCAGATTTTTTTTTTTTTTAAACAAACTCACGTAAAGGTTTGGTTAGAGTTGAGTTTTAACTTTCTCTAAATCACATCACCCATCTGATACAAGATATTGCTCTACGTGACTTTTCATGCTCTAAGAAATAAAGCTGATAATGTTTACTCTTGCCTAGATGAAACACTTGAGCATTTTAACAAACATCCACAGATTTGTTTGTTTACCTGCCTAGCCCACATGCTTGTCATTCCTCTTGGCTGTGGAGCCAGTTGGAGTGTCTTTCAAAATATTACAATCCCTATGCTGCTCTTTCGTTTACTTACAAGGAAACCCTAGAAAGATCACCTAAGTTACCCTTTCCTGTCTTAGACGTCGTGGGTCAAATTCATCCCATGTGTAACTGCACAGACATGACCCAGAATAAACATAGTCTGCTAGTTGCATTCATAAAAATAATATTTTAGAGAAGTTGTTTGCTTTGAATACAGCAAAGATTGGTAAGAAAAGAGCTAAGAGGATAACTAGGCATTTTAGCCAACAGTGTAACTTACCCTTGAAACCCTATGGTTCTTTGATTCTATATCATCCATCTATAGTAGCTCTCCCCAGTTTCCCATGTTTACCTCCATGTCCCTAATGGAATTCTGAAGATCACCCCATTTTAGACCCCTTCCTTGCCTCTCAAGTGGCTGAATCCTGTGGTCGTCAATTTGTTGGCTAAGCAGAGTGGAACATGACTCCCACAGGAGCCACGTCAACCCCACTTCTAAATTGTAACTGCAGGATGATGTGATCCTTCTGCACACACCCATTTATGAAGCAGGGGTGGACGTGAAATCTGGGGCTCTTGCATAACAGTGCAGAGCTCTGATTACCAAGCAACTGAGCCATCTCTTATCAAAAAGCTTTAATCAATGAAATCAGAGCTGCTCACATTTAACAACAACTAGTTATAAATCGATAGTGCTTATGGCAGTGGCAGTCAGAAAAGCTAACAGAATGTTACAAACCATTAGGAAAAGGGTAGACAGTAAGACAGAAAATATCAGAATGCCACTATCTAAATCCATCATACACCCTCACCTTGAATACTGTGTGCAGCGCCGGTCATCCCATCTCAAAAAAAGATATAGTAGAAATGGGAAAGGTACACAGAAGGGCAACAAATATGATTAGGGGTATGGAACTGCTTCCATACGAGAAGAGATTAAAAAGACTGGGACTGTTCCATTTAGAAAAAAGACGACGGGGGGGAGATGATAGAAGTCTGTAAAATGAATGATGTGCAGAAAGTGAATAAGGAAGCGTTATTGACCCCTTCACATAACACAGGAACCCAGGGTCACCCAATGAAATTAATAGGCAGCAGGTTTATAACAAATATCAGGACATACTTCTTCATGCAACACACAGTCAATCTGTGGAACTTGTTGCCAGGGGATGTTGTGAAGGCCAGAAGTATAACTGGATTCAAAAAACAATTAGATTAGTTCATGGACAGTAAGTCAGGAATGCAGCCCCATGCTCTAGGTGTCCCTAAACCTCTGACTGCCAAAAAGCTGGGTCTGGACAACAAGGGATGAATTGCCCTGTTCTGTTCATTCACTCTGAAGCATCTGGCACCGTCCACTGTCAGAGACATACTGGGCTAAATGGAGCATTGGTCTGACTCAGTATGGTCATTCTTATGTGCTTGAATGACTAGGTTACATCAGCTGTGTTACATTTATTAGGTGACATGGGAAGAATATGGAGTATAGTTAACACTAAATATTTAGCAGCTCTTTATTCGTTGACTTGTTAAATATTTTACATCTGAAATATTTTAGTCTTGGATTTTCAAAAGTGCCTAAGATAGTTAGGTGTCTAGATACCCTTGATTTAGGCTCCTTTTGAAAATCCCAACCTGAACCTTTTAGAGCCAGGGTGTAGAAACTATAAGAGATTAATTCAGAGGGGAGTCTTAGGCCATATTTGCATGGGAGCGCTTTTAGCGGTGTAGGAATACCAGAATACTATAGCAGCAGAGCACTGGTTAGTAAAACACACCTCCGCCATGAGTGAAACCAGCTATATTGGTAAAAATGCAGTTTTGCCAATATAGCTCCGTCTATACTAAGGGCTTGTCTACACTTACTGGGGGATCGACGAGCGGCGATCAATGCATCGGCGGCCGATTTAGTGGGTCTAGTGACGACCTACTAAATGAACCACAGCTTGCTCTCCCATCGACTCTGGTACTCCACCGGATCGAGAGGAGTAGGGAGAGTCAATGGCAGAGCGTCTCCCATCGACATCGCATAGTGTGGACCCTGCGGTAAGTAGGTCTAAGCTACATTGATTTGAGTTACTCTATTCGTGTAACTCAAATTATGTAGCTGAGATCGAATTTCCCCTGTAGTGTAGACAAGGCCTATGGTGCACAACTTTGCTGGTCAGGGATCACACCTCTTCAACCCCCAACTGACATAGCTACACCAACAGAAGTCTGTAATGTAGACTTGGCCTAAACTTGTTTAACTTAGGCCTTATTTATACACAACAGTTGAATCATTTTAACTATCTTGGTTGAAGTGGTACCAACTCCCAAGTGTGAACACAGTGAAATAGGTATAACTAGTTCCATAGGAAAGGGGAATAAGTTATACTGCTATAAGGCAGTACCTTTATACCAATATAATTGCATTCACGCTAGGGATTGTACTGAAATTGGTAAAAAAAAAAAAAAAAAAAAAAAAATCACACCCCCTAGCCTACGTAATTATACTAGTGCAAAATTGGATGTGTATGCCTTCTTCTAGTGTCCTCCTTATATAAGTTACATCCAGCTGGACTTTCATCCATTCCCTTAGGGCTTATTTACATGGGAATGTTATACAGGTATAAGATAAGGTATTAATTTAAACTGATATGGTTATAACCCCCTTGAGAACACTCTCATTCTGGCCTTTTTCAGTGTAGTTGAGCTAAACAAAAAAACAATAATATTCCTATACCAGAATAAGAGTGTTTACGTGGGGGTTTATACTGGTATAATCATGTTGGTTTAACTACACTGGTATAATTATACCGGTATAACAGGTAAAACTTTCCTGTGTATACAATCCTTTAGATTCAGTTAGATTTCGATTCCTTTAGAGCTACATGTATTTACCAGTATGTAATTTACCCTACTCACTAACCACTTCTGAAATTGAACCTCTGTGGGTATGCCTATACTACACAGTTAGCCTGGGCTAATGCCAGGGTTTTAGCCTTAACCCCCTCCTGTCTACACAGTAAAACCTCTGACCAGGGCTTGGGGGTACATTTAAGTCCAGGCTAGCTTACCCATCTGGGGTAGGGGGTTAGAAACTAGATTCCATTTTAACTTGGGGTGGAACCCACCCATTTTTCAGTGCGGGGCAGGCTAAATCTCAAGACTTAATCTTGTGCAACTGGCTCAGGGCTGAACATAATTTATCCTTGTTTACACTGACTACAAAGTCATGGTTAGCATCATGTCAGCTAACTTGAGTCTTCCCAGCCATGTTCAAAAAAGGGTAACATAACATTGTGAAGTGGAAGTAAGCCCAAGGACTCTGGACTGGAGTCATTTACCTAGCAAGTAAGTTGCAGCAATGTATATATTGCCATGCTAGGGAGAGGAAGGTAGCAGGAAAAGTAAAAACAGGAAGATATAGGTGCTGGGGGTGCTGAACCCCCCGGCTTGAAGTGGTTTCTACCATATATAGGGTTTACAGTTTGGTTCAAAGGCTCTCAGCATCCCCACTATACAAATTGTTCCGGCACCTCTGCAGGAAGATGTCAGTAGATGTAAACTATTTTACTCTCCAGGACCCTCAAAGTACAGATTACACCCGTGTCTGCGTAGATTACTCCCTTATGGACTATCTACATCAGGGAAAATGTGCATTAGTATAGTGAAACGGATATGGCTTCACTGGTACAAACCTCTAATGTAAACATGCTGCACTGATGTATAATGGGACTAACACTAGTGCAACTTACCCCAATAATTTTTTTCATGAAAATGTTGTTTCCTATTTATCATTATTATTTTATTTTATTATTGAACTTCAAGATTTCAACAACAAATATTTTTTAACCATTTTCTACTCAGCAAGGAGCAGAACTGTTCATAGTAGAACAGCAGAGAATACAGGACAATATTTATTTATAGTGGTGGAAATATATTTTTTCCCATGAGGTCGTCAGTTTGGGACACTTGTCAGGTTTGCCTGTGTCCTGATCAATTTCATTTTTAGGTGGCCTATTAGGACCATAATAATTTCCTGCTTAGAGGAAACCTGTGAATCATCTAGTTTAGTATCCTGTCTCTGGCAGTGTTAACTTGTAGCAATGAGTTCCACATGGTCATCATGCATTGTGTAAAAAACTTCCTTTTATCGGTTTTCAATGTGAAATTAGGCTGCAATCTTGGAAGTGCGCCTACCAGGAATGGCTCTTCAGCATTGCTGGTGATAAAACATTGATTACCTCTGAACTTTTCTAGAGAATAAATGTCATGTCAAAAAAAGAAGCCTTGTAGTTTTCAGATGGAGAAACTGTAATCATGGTAATCCAGATGATAATACAAATTCCAAATAATGTGCCTTTTGCATCTGATGGAATCACTCGATTGATCCTATTTAAAATTATAAGTAGGTGGGAGCCCATTGAAGAAAAGGCATCATGAGACCAGCTTTCACGAATAACACCATCTGTCTTCTAGTCCTTCTTGAATGGTTAGCATCCTGGTGTGTTCTGCTCCCAACCTTGATCTCTTCTCCTGAATTCCAATTGCCAATAGACCTCAGACCCAGCCTTCTTACTTTTCAGTATAAATTAATATTTCATTATATGCTTGCCTTTCTTCCAGCAAGGTTTGGTCATATTGGGTGAAATCCTGGCATCACTGAAGTCAATGGCAAAATTCCTCATTGACTTCAGTGGACTAAGGATTTCACCCATTATTTTTTAAAAAGCTTATAACAAACCCTTTCCTATAAGTTGCCTATCTTAAACAGTGGACTGACTACAAATGGTTGCCTTTCATTCCCAGTTTGGTACATAAAATAGTGTGTTTAATAGATTGTTATTTGGCTCAGTGATGTTATGTGTAATGTCACCTCTATGTAGCAAACAAAAAATGTCAGTTATACTGAACATATATCAAATGTATAGGGAGAAAAAAACTCACCAGTGTAAATATGTAATCTATCTATCTATCTAAATCTTGTTTAACAATCTATTTTATCTGGACACACTTTGCAAACTAAGAGCATTTCAAACTGTTAGTTAAAAATATAAAATTGGCTGAAACTAAAGCTTCTGTTTGTACAACTATACAGGACTGGAATAAATGCTCCACAAAGATTCTTTCTGATCAGAATAACTTGAAATCTGAGTTAATCTCTTTTGTTATATATCAGTATATATGGTGTTTCTGATAAGTGATTTTATACTTATGTTATTATACAGAGAATCTGAGATCCTGTTGTGTCAGGATCAGGATGGTATACAGCAATTATTTATTTGTCAGGGAGACATCACGCAAAATAACCCTGCTGCTCACCCTAAAAATCAAAATCTGTTCCCTGATTCTACATGTTCACTAACTCCCCACAGGGTGAAAGAATGGTGGAATGGAGTGATGCAAGAGCCTTTGGCTCCGCCTTTGGAAGCTACAATATGTGCAACACCCTACTTCTGTGGTTTTCATTATCATTTGCTAAATGCTAGACAAGATCCCAGTAAGAGGCACTGTAAGAAAAACCTAAGATAATAAATAGATAATTAGATCATCATGATGCGCTGTGTACCTTGGTTTGCTGAGTCAAAATCTTTGTCCCCCACACACACTCCACTTTCTAGAAATGTCACGAAGAGTTCACTGGTGTACAGTAGGTCATATTTTTGGTGAATAAATTTTGAATAATAAACCCTTGAATATAATAAATGCTATATTGTATTACTAAAAGATGTTTTGAAATAAACAATTTGCTAGTGTTATTGTAAAGGAACTATTAAAATGAGACTAATGTTGTACAATGGTCTTTAATAATTTTTCTCGTATCTTTATATATCATTGTTTCTTATATATTGCCTCTCCTATCTGTACATTGTATGGCGTTTATCACCACAGTATCTGAGACCCATCTCGTCAAAGGGATTTAGGTACCTTAATTCCTTTGAGAACATTGACCTGAGCCCCTCACAATCATTAATGGATTTTTATCTTCACAATGTCCCTGCAAGGTAAGGAAGTACCATCCCTGTTTTACAGGTAGGAAACTGAGGCGCAGAATTGATTAAGTGACTTGCCCACTCTCATGCAGAGAGTCTGTAGCAAAGCCAGGAACTGATGCCAGATTGCATGAGTACTAGTCCAGGGCCCTACCTACTAGGTCATCTTTCCACCTCTCAAATTGTAAAATAAAATATTTTAAGCAATAACAATATTGTTATTCATCATGGCTATGGGACTGAAAGGGTTCTGAATGCTTTGCAGCGCATTCCCTAAATAGTTTATCATCTATGCTAAGCTTTTAGAGTAACAGCCATGTTAGTCTGTATTCACAAAAAGAAAAGGAGTACTTGTGGCACCTTAGAGACTAACCAATTTATTTGAGCATGAGCTTTCGTGAGCTACAGCTCACTTCGTCGGATGCATTTCCACAGTATGCATCCGATGAAGTGAGCTGTAGCTCACGAAAGCTCATGCTCAAATAAATTGGTTAGTCTCTAAGGTGCCACAAGTACTCCTTTTCTTTTTGCTAAGCTTCTAGCCATGCAAACAGTTCTGCATCAGAAACTTCTACCCCTGTGCAGATGCCTGTTGCCACGGACAGTGGGGGTCAGACTGGGCACAGCCAACCTCCACTCATGAGAACACTTTGTAGGATCAGTAGCTAAGGCTCCAATTTACTTCTATGGGGCTCCAACCCTGTGACCCAAATCCACACATAGAGACACTGACTTCAGAGGGACTCTAAATGGTTCCAGCAGGTCTACCGGTGTGAATCTGTTTGCAAGACCAGTGCCTCTCTTAAGATGTGATGTAATAAGTGGCAGAAATAAACAGCAGAGAGATTATACTTGGGCAAATGCATGTCCTTTAAAAGAAGTTTTTGTTCTTTGTTGGTAGTTTTTCAAATTCCAAGTTTTTTTTATTTTTGTTATCTACTCTACTTTTTGCAGTATTGTATTTATTTAATAATTATTCTCACTGACCCATTTTTGGTGAGCCTCCCAGAAGAAAGCGAGTCTTGAATAAGGTATTTGGAAGAAAATAAAGCAATGTGCCAGTAGTTTACATACACAACATTATTCTGTATCCTGGGTTTTACTTTTTTTAATCCTCCCCTCCCACGCCTCATACCATCCCCACCATGCACCATATTGTCCTCCAATTTATCCAGTTGGGCAATCACATGATCATGCTCTTTTGCTTTCCCCATCATATCTAAGGACAAACGGAAGAATTAGCCCTCCACATTGCATTGTTTCAAGGTTCTGCTTTACTTAAAAAATAATCTTTAAACCACGCATAGAAAATAAAAAGGACAGGTGAGATAACAAAGGTTTTGTCCCCCGGATAGCCCAGAAAATCGGGCTGCCAGATTGTTTGTTTACTCTCAAAGATGGATTCATGCTCCTCTTTCACCCCCCTCCCGCCCCTTAAAGGAAATATGATCCAATCAGGTAGTAGGAAATGATGAGACTGGCTCCCCCAGACCTATGTTAGGAGCACACGCTTTTGTCACATGCATGGGACAGAGCAGCAGTGGGAAAACTACAATGCCCAGCGTTCCCCTCTGCTCCCTGATCAATGGACCTTATTTGAATAATCTGTGAGCCTTTGGACTCAGGCCAATCAGCTGTCAGGGACCCATGATAAATCGCAATGCATTATTGATAATCATAATTACTCTGACATGCGCATTCCGCCCAAGGGGGGTAATTTCCCAACTCTAGGAATTTGTTGTGAAGAAAATAATTGCTACTATTTTGCTCCCGATGCTTGTGCACCATGTCGAGACGCAAGCAGGCGAAACCCCAGCACATCAACTCCGAGGAGGAGCCGCCCCCAGATGCTGCAAGTGGTAAGGCGCAAAGTAAGAGACGGAGGCTTGCCAATTACCAACTTTAATAGATGTGCAAAGAAATCAGCCAGGGAATAAGGGGTTTTGTGTGGGTGCGTGTGTGGCTTTTTCCGTCCCCTCCCCCCACCCCACACGCAGTGGATTCGGCTCGAGATCATGACCCCACACTGACCACTCGTTTGTACCATTTATTCCCATAATCTGCCCCCCCCAAAAAAACCCCAACCCCTCATTTATCTTCAATCATTGTTCGACTGATATCGGGCTTGATCCTCCTTTTTCTTCTGAAATCGCAACGGGATTCCCTCCCCCCCCCCGCCCCTTAAAACTGTCCGGTGGGTCTGCCCAGAGCTCCAGCCCCATGGCTGCTCCTTGCTGACCACTCGGATCGCAGCCGAAATCTCTCTGTGTGTTGCCCTGCCGTCCCTGTTGGGTGTGTGTGAAAGCCTTTCCTCCCCATCCCCCTTAAAGTTTAACGTGTGCTGGCTCTAGACGGGAATCCGGGCTCTCTACCTTGTCTCATGCCAGGGAAGCAGGATGCGATCTGCTACGTGCCTTGATACAGCCAGTTTTGTTGTAGCCTAATGCAAGGTGAACCCCCAAACCCTACCCAGCCGGAAAAGATTTTTTTGGGGGGTGGGGGTGGGGAGAGACAGAAAGGAGTTGCAAACCATCTCTTTAGCGCAGGCATAGGGAAAGGCTTTAGTTTTGTTTCTCTGGATCTATTTATTTTATGGTTCTTTTGGTGGGGATTTCTTAAAAACAAACAAACAAAAAAAACCCCTGCTTTGGCTAGTTTGGTTGGAGATCACAATCGCCCTGGACCTTTTGTAGCCTGACCTCCAGCCATCTTTGATTTCCGACTTCCTAAAATAACTCCGGTGAGCTAACGTGGTGTGTGTGTGTGCGTGTGTTTTGTATTTGAGTGGTGTGGGACTTTTAATATCGGGAACCACTATTAGATGCTCTGGATCTTTGTATTTTAGAGGAAGGGAAAATTACGTTTGCAATGAAGTTATCCCTGATCTTTGGGAGCGGGGTGCGCAGAGGGGGAAATCGGGGGTGGATGGGTGGGAGTGGAATTGATCACCTAGCATAAGTGCTGTTAGTTAGAAACGAATTGAGCAGAGTTGTAATTCCTGGATCCTGTTTGAAAGTTTCATCGAGACTATGCAGCTTCTTCTCATATGTTCCCAGGGTTTTTCTGTTGGTGCATCGCTAAATTGGGGAGAATTTGTAGCACTTGTAGACGACTGCATGGGCCGATTCCTTTACTGTTAATTGTCAGTTTAAATTTCAACCTACTCTTTTAAAAAAAAAAATCGGTGCGGATCTAATGCCACTCATCGCATAATTCCTATTGACCGACTGGATATCAACCTCTGCAACTACTTGGGGTTGGTATTATTAGAACTGAATTTGCCTGGTTATGTAGATCAGTGAATTTCTCTGGTCTCAATTAGGAATCGTCAGTTTCAGTCCCGTCCCCAAGAGAGATGAAGGTGGGATTTGTAAATAGTTCAGATTATTTTATTATTATTAAAGCACCAACTGCCTCGAGATATTTGGGATGGGAGCGTCCGCAGGATTTTACTAACCCTAAACAACCTGGACTCTGTAATTCTGTGGGTCGGCTCTTCTGTTTTTAAAGGTCAAATATTCAAATAACTCCCCAAATTCAATGCTTGATCACTTTTTCCGCATAGGTAGAAATGATCAATAACAATGTATGTAACAGGAGCCGCCTATTCCCAAACCGCAGGAGATTCGGATTCTTATTTCTCTCCTCCACCCCCCCCCCTTCTTTCTTTGAGCCGAAATGTCCAATTGTTGGGTCCGGTTAATGGTGACTTAAGAAACAGCAAGCTGGCCAGAAGGCAATAAATCCCATGTTTAATGCATGACTGTTTTCCTTTGTGCATATGGTTAGGCTGGGGGGATGGAGGTGATGTTTCCACATGTAAATCTCTGCCCACTGCTGGAGAGTCACCTCCGGGGGCTGTGCTGAAACAAAAGGGTTAATAACTCTCCTGAAGCTGCAGAGTTACTCCAGAGGGGGTGGGGGAGGGAGAAGAGAAGGGTTTTTCTCATCCTTTCGAGTAACAGGTATTATCAGGGTTTTTTAATGATTTTGCAAGGTCTCGAAGGACAGCAATTTAAAGCACCATCTCTGGAACTTGCCTGGTGGGTGTGCATGTCTGTCAGTCTATTAAATATCTAGAGTGGGGTGGAGTGTGTTTGGTTTTTGGTTTTTTTTTTTTTTTAATCCTAACTTTTTTGCTTTGGCTACATTACCTTAGGTTCGATGGGCATTTGGGGGGGGGGGGGGCTTGTCAATCTGTAACAGACAAAATTAGCCCGGTATCCACAATCTAGCGCATTGCTTGACTTTAATTTATTGTGGAACTTGAATTGCTTTCTTGCGCCACCCAGGGGTCACTGGCAGTACTAGGCGATCTGTAAAGAAAACTTTGAACATTCCCCCCCCAAGGTCTTTTGAAGTTGGATGGTAGCTTCCCCTTCGCCCATAGACGCATAACATGGTGTTCAGAGCTGCAGATGACGGCTCCTGCTCTTGAAGGACTTGTGGACAGACGGGTTGCCCCTTCCCCCAGTGCCCCGCCCAAACTTTGTATTATTCAGAAGCCCTGCTGGTGAATCTCTGAGCAGATTTCCCTCTGTTCTTAACCTTCCTCCCACCCCCGCAGAATGGGGCTAGTGTGCCGCCCATCCTGAGCCAGAGCTACCTGACTGTTGTTGCTCTTTCTCCACTCCTACAATACCAGCTTGGAACAAAGTTATAGAAACCGTTGCAGAAATCTCTCCGCTACTGTTTGTGATAACGATCAGAAGAAGTGGGTGGGAGTTAAACCATCTCTACGAACCCCTTAGCTAAATAAAACAGCCTTGACGTGATACCAAAAAATAAAATAAAATCTGGACTCAGGATTAACCATAATTTATCTCCTACTCTTCAGAAGAATCTAGATATTCTCCGACCTAGGTGTGTCCATAAATACCAAGGGATGAAGCTCCATGACAAAGTTAAAATTCCTGCCAGATTGCCGGAGAAATGATCAAATATATGCATAATGGCAATAATAAAATCAAGCCCTTATCTCGCTCTTTTGCAAGAGAACATTTGCAAAGCAATTTGAGACCCACCTCTGAGAACAATGCAGTGTGCCAGAAAATGGTTTTGCTAACCTGGTGATCGATTAACAGGTCAAAAAATCGGCAGGTGGTCACTTGAGAATAATACTACACAGTGGGAAATTAGCATTTTCACAAAAGGGTTTAAACTGCCCATTGTACTGGATTACAGCCATTAAAATGTAGGATTCTTAAAATGCAGTATACTACTCTTAAATAATAATAAAAAAAAATCTTTCCAGGCTAAGAACTGAAGTTGTATACTGTATGTGGGCATCCATTCACACTGGGGTCCCCACAATTGAGTTCTGTAATAATTCTCAAAATATATTTTCTCAGCTCATGCTGCTATAAAGGAGGTATTCTTAGTTGTAGCTTCTCAAAACAATGGGTTTCATGCAGTAAACTGTGTTAATGAGCCCTTAGAGATGTGAGCCACTGATTCCAGAACTTCTGGTGCAAACATGATTTATGCTGCAAAAGTTGTCCATTGAGTCGGTGTGAGGTGAAGCCAGATAGCGCTCGGAGACGGGTCAGGTTATATTTGATGGAAATATTCAGTGCGGCCCAACTTGAGAATTCAACACGCCTGCCGTGGCCCGTTGCTGCTGTTTAAATTAACAGCTAGTTAGTGCTGTTTGAATCTACCAGAGCTCTAGGTGGGTTCAGTCACCATTACTGCATCCAGGGCTGACTGTGCGCTGTGGGGTGTGCTGGGGCTGGCTAATCTGTGCAGAGCTGTAAATTCTAGCCATTGGGGGAAGCATGCAAGGCAGGCTGACTGACTGGAAGGGGGAAAATGTCTGTCTTGTTTTTTTCCCTTTTACGTAAGTGAAACGTTATATTGGTTGTCCTGATCAAGTCCTCTTGCTAAACCCTGCAGCATGTGACGTTTTGACAGAGCTGCTGCTCTAACCTTTGCCTCCTCCTGCCTGCTGTGGGTGGTAAGTTGATGTCAAGCTTACAATTAGGACTCTCATGCAATTGACCTTGGCAGCGGGGTTTGCGCCGTTTAGCTTGGTCTTAAACACTGTACTAGTGTTAAGTGTGGTCTCGGGCCGCCTTGTTTATGGGCGAAGGACGGGCTGGTGGAAGTAATTGAGCGCTGAGGAAGAAACCGTGGTGGGTCAGGTAGAGCAAAAGACTTTCCTCCACTCTGGGGTGTTGCAGCCAGGCAGGTTTCATTGACTTTTGGAGTCCTCTGTTCTGCTCTTTCCACACTGGGAAAATTAAATAACTCGGTGTTGCAGTGACTCTGTCTGTCCTGAACTTAGGTTCCGAAATGTTCTTCGCTCCGCAAACCCAAGAACTCGGGTTTACCTGCAGCGTGTAATCCAAAATGTTGGTAGCTTTTGTAGGCTGTTTTAACCACTGCACTTTTCGACCTCCGTTTTTAAATTAGCATAGTTTTGGGGGCAGATGGTAACCTACTTATTTACATGTCCTTAGGGAATGATTAATTTGTTCCAGCCACCAATAACGAATGAATTTTAGTTGCATGTTTGTCGCTACTGCTGTTTTAAATTGCAATCTCTTGTTCTGGAGAAAGTAGACGGTTTTTGTCATTTTTGATCGAGCTAACCTGCCTTCCCGGCTCCAGAAATGGATATTGTTTTCAGTGTAATACATGAGTGCCCTCCACTGTTCGGCCTTTTAAGCTCAGTTGTTAATAGCAGCATCAGAACATGTGTTTGCTAAAGCTTTCAGTTTTGAGCCTCAGCAGGTAACTGCAGACATTTTAAAGGGGTTTGTCATGGCATTCAGTAACTTTGTTTTTAAAGCCCTTTGAAACTACACCAGAAGGTTAATCATGCAAAGACATGGAATTTAGAGATCTAGTCGTAAGACTTTTAAGAGTTGCAATCTCTGTTTTTACAAAATCCTTCTTTTATGTGAGGATAGCTAGAGTCTTAAATTTGTCTAAATGATTTGGCACCTTTAGATTTTCAAAGCAATTTTTGTGAAACTTTAATATATTCTGGGTTAACCTAATTAGTACTCTTAAAGGTTTGTTAACAAGGTGAGATTAAAACCTTGGAAGACAATTCACAACCTATAAACTAAAAGTATTATAAGGCACAAGAAGTCTCTTGTCTGGTTATTCTTGGGTAGGAAACTGGTATTGACTGACTTCTGCTGTGGGAGATTTAATTACATTGTCTCCAATCATTATTGGAAACTTCAAATGTTTTAAAATAAACCACCTGCATTTCTTAAAATTGGGGAGGGGGCCAAACTTATTTACTAAAGCAGATGGGTCTTGGTAGTTAGCTGTTTTGACACGTTTATTCAGTCCTATTTTTCTTCGCTGTGCTTGTGAGGGTTTGTTTTTTGTTTTTTTTTTCCCCCTGAAAGGCTTAAAATAGCACACTTTGAGTTTGTTGCAGACATTGCTAGACTTGAGAACAAAGTGTCTAGTCTAATTTTTTTAAATGCTGGTTGAGCCCTTCAAAACTAGAAATTACTAAACTGATTATTTAAAATTAATTTTTGAAAGCAAGGAAGAAAAGGAGTGTATGATTATGCTAACAGTGACTATTGGGAAAGTGAGAATAGATAAACTGATCAAATTTCTGTAAAAATGAAGAAACCTCACTGGGTATTAACTTCAGTTACTGTGAAGTAGACACTTTAAATTTGGTGTGTGGGTGTTTTTTGTTTTTTTGTTTTGTTTCATGGTCTCTGACCAACCACCCTCCTCTCCTCTTTCTTCTTTCCGATAGCTCTCCACTAAATCAAATTAAATCAGGTAAAAGGTGTGGGGTATTTTATTAATTGTCTTTAGGAAACTTTTTTTAAAAAACTTAAAATTGAGTCTAAAGATTTCATCAGACCTTATTTTAAATTACCACCTTATCCTACACAATAGTGGACTCTTCTCCCCCCCATCCTTTTGGCAGTGATTGAATCTAAAACCCCTGCTGGGTTTACTGCATTCTTCTAACTTATTGGATAACTAGATGCTGAGAGATAACATTCCTGAAATTCGAAGGTGGGGAGGGGGGGATAGAAAACAGTAGAGGTTCAATCCCTGTGAAGCATTTTTGAGCGGGTTAACTTAAGTGCATGAGTAACTGTTCTAACAGAATTCCCTTGCTACTTGACAAATACTGTTACAGTATTTGGACAGAGTTCTCCACAGATGTAGACATGCATGGTGAACTTTCTTTGCACAGAAGTAACCTTACATTTTAAGACTGTTAAGTATGTGTCACTGATAACTGTTTCTAGGGTGGGTAGGTAGAGCAAGGCATGTTTTGGTAAATGAGGTGGCCTGATTGCAATCACTGGAGTGTTCCTACAAGACTGGGAAGAGGAGGTGGCAGCTAGAAATCAAAACAAGGATCTCTGGTGACTTTTTTTTTTTAATTTTTTAATTTATTTTAAGAGCAGATTCCCCCCCCCCCCCCGTCTCTGTCTAGGATCTCGAACGTTTGTGGTGGTGGTATAGCCATGTCAATTCCAGGATAAAAGAGAGAAGATGGGGGAGGCTATATCTTTTAATGGACCAACTTCTGTTGGTGAGAGAGAAGCTCATCACTCTTTGTCTTTCTCTGATCTCACTACCTATAGTACCCAACTGTTTTACCACTATTGAATGCACGATTGTCACTCTGTCCTCAGGACACACAATACTTTCAAAAGACAAGCCTGGGGGCTTAAATTCATAACTTTGCTAAATATTAAACATGGACTGAATAGAGACTGGATTTATGGTTTATTACAATCTATATTCCACTAACACCCCACCACCCCTCCAGTCATAGGGAGGAACGGGTTTAATGGGCCACTTTACCATAAATGGTCCCTTGAAATGTGTTAACTACTTAATGCTAAACAGTCTTACACCTTGCATCACTGGAGCGGTGCACACTGGCAACGCTTTAACTAACGTGGCTTATATGGTTGCAGCACAGCACTGGGAGAGAGGTCTCCCAGCACTTGATTTTTTTTTTTTTTTTTTTTTAAATCACTCCCATGAGGGGCGTATACAGCACTGAAACTTGCAGCGCTCAGGGGTGTGTTGTAAATTGCCAGTGTAGACAAGCCCTATTACGCTGACCTCCTGTTGGCTCAGTTAATCCACCTCACCCAAGAGGCAGTAGCTATGTTGGTTGGTGGTCTCCTGGCATACAGTAACTCCTCACTTAATCATCCTGGTTAACATTGTTTTGTTATTAGGTTGCTGATCTATTTAAAGTCGCATTATGTTCCATTATAAGATTGTTTGGCTTTCCCCGCTCCACCTAGCGTTCCAGCCAGGGAGCGGGGTCAGGGCGTGGGGGCTTGCCCCAGTCCGCCTAGCGTTCTAGCCGGGGAACAGGGAAGCCCCCGACCCCACTCCCCCAAAGGAGCGTGCCAGGCGGGCGGAATGGGTTAAGCCCCTGCAGCCCGACCCCACTACACCCCTGCCTCAACCAAGTTTCACAAACATCATTGGTGAGTACAGTATTAAATTGTTTAAAGTTATTTACAATTTGTACTGTATATGTACATAATCTTTTGTCTGGTGGAACAAAAATCTCCCTGGAACCTAACCCCCACCGTTTACATTAATTCTTATGGGGAAATTGGATTAGCTTAACATCATTTCACTTAAAGTAGTATTTTTCAGGAACATAACTACAGTGTTAAGCGAGGAGTTACTGTAGTACTGTGTACACTGGGAGTTAGGTTGGTCTAACTATGGTTTTATCTACACTGGCAAGTGAAAGACAAATTTCATGCTGTTCAATGGTGTTTTTTAAAAAACACCCATACACCCCCAAAAGACACAAGTTTTGCTGACAACAAGTGCTGGTAGGACTGCTCTCCCGTGGACACCACCACTCGTTGGGGTGGCAGTTTTGTGGGTGGGAGAGCGCTCTCCCGCTGACAAACAGCAGGTAGGCTGTGCGCCTTTTAACGGCACGGCTGTAGCAGCACAGCTGTGTCGCTAAAAGTTGCGCCGTGTAGACATAGTAGACATAGCCTTGTCTCTCGGGGGTGGATTTTTCACGCCCCTGAGTGATTGTTATACAGTCATAAGTCTGTAATGTACACCTGGCCCAAGGGCTTGTCTACACTGGCAATTAACAGTGCTGCAACTTTCTCGCTCCCGGGTGTGAAAAAACACACACACCCCCTCCCCTCAGAGCGCAGCAAGTTGCAGCACTGTAAAGCGCCAGTGTAAACAGTGCCCCAGAGCGGGGAGCTACACCCCTCATGGAGGTGGGTTTTTTGAGCTCTCCCAGTGCTGTGCAACCACACAAGGCAAGCAGCGCTTTAGCATTGCCAGTGTAGATTAGCCCTAAGCTTACCAGACCTGGAGAAGAGCTTTACGTGAGCTCAAAAACTGGTATCTCTCACCAACAGAAATTGGTCCAAAAAAGACATTACCTCACCCAAGTTGCCAATATTGATTCATTTATATTCAACCCTCTGCCCTGTGAGGCACAAAAGTATCCTCCGTTTCACAATTGGGAGGAGATCTGGAGGCGGGGAGGAAGGCTGTGTCTCACTGTCTTTCCCAGGGTTACCCAGGAGTCTATACTGGGAATTGAATTCAGATCTTCTCAGACCCAGTGAATGTGAGATTGTCAAAAATAGGGAAACAAATGAGCAATATGGGACCACATGAGTGTATCGGAGGGAAGTTAACTAGGGCTGGCCAGAAACCAAGATCTCCCATTTCGTGAAAAATTTTGTGGTCTCAACATTTTTGTTCCACCTTTTTGGAATATGTGTGAGGGGGTTTACAGATTAGGTCCATAGCTTCTCCTTTTTTACCAGTTTAATTTCAATTGATACAAGGTACTCCTCTGCCAAAACAAGTCTACTATCAATACAAGGGGGACGCTACCATTCACATTTATCTTTCTAATCCAGTCAAGTTAAATCAGAGTCCCCCTCAAAGTTATACTGTTTTTTTGCAGGCAGAACAAAAACCTCACTGCCTTAATCCCAAATTTGCAAGTGTTTGGAACAAAGGCTATGGTGGTTTAACCTGCAGCTTGGTGGGTTACATATTGGATGGGAGTGAGATTGTTCTTGTGAAACTTTGAGCCTAAAAAGCCTTTTGAGTCAGTGTGCATCTTAGTTCCAGGAAGGACAGTGGGGTTTTTTCTATTTTTTTTGTTTGTTTGTTTGTTTAAAAAAAAAATCTCAATTTTACTCTCCCTCATCATTGATAAGGGTAGAACTAAATTTATGGAGTTCTAAAATGTCCATGTTTGACTTCGGTTGGTCCCTTTCTGTTGACCAAGTCCTGAATCAAGTTGGGCCTTAAATTTTTAGGAGACTGAAATTTCCGAGTGAAATTTTTTTCAGTGAAAAATGGATTTTTAGCTACAGTGGTTTATTTCTTATTTCTTTGGAGAGCTGATTGTATATTTTGGGTGCAGCACTGAGAGTTGGTCACTATGATCTAGCACTTTACCTTTTGCTTAGGGGACTGCCTGGCTATTTATCCCTAGGTTTAAAAAACAATTTGGTAGAGTTGCTGGGTGTGGAGAGGAAATGCTTTGTGTGGTGGTTTGTATTTTTCTCTTTTTGCGGGAGGCTCTGTTTTGTGTATTTCAGGGCAGGTCTATGCTTAATGCTGCATCAGTGGAGCTGTACCGCTTAAGTGAAGACACTCCTATACCAACAGGAACTCCTCCCTCTAAGCGTAGTTAATCCACCTCCCCGAGAGGCAGTAGCTGCTTCTCCTGTTAACATAGTGCTGTCTAGATGGGGGATTAGGTTGGTATAACTGTGTCGCTCAGGGGTGCAGATTTTTCACACCCCTACAGGACATTATTATACCAATGTAGGTCTGCAGTATAGACCTTGCCTCTGTGTTTGATGTGCAGTTCTGCTAATCTGAAATATAGGGCTGGAAAGCACCCAAGAGGTCACCATCTAGTCCATACTCCCCTTCAGGCCCCTTACACTGAGGCGCATATTACTTCAGTTGCTCTTATACAGGCCTTGTTTTGGTAGCTATTGTAAGGCAGAGATTATATCTCTCTCCACTATAATGTTACTGTGAATTTTTCTTAACCTGACCTAGCTTAAGGAAACTCCTTCAAAGCCTTTCATTCTCTGGGCAACTACAGATTTCAACCCTAAACACTTTCTTGCGTTTTCATTGCTGATAAAAGCGTGTGTGTGTGAGAGAGAGAGAGAGAGAGTGTATGACTGACTCTCTGTTACTCTAGCCAAATGTCAAGGTTTGGCGCATCCTCCTCCATGAAATTATTCTGGCCCAAACTATATACACTCGCCTGAGTTGTAGGTGTAAAAATGTCTGTCCATGTAAATCCCCCCCCTTGCACACACAAGATGCACGTTGTGCAGCCTGGTAACCTATATCTCTGATATAGGGGCTGTAATTATTTTGCAGTTGAACCCTTTTTAAAGTAAGCTGGAAAATTAAGCTTATCAACGATCTGTGATAATCGTGACCACTTACTCTATAGTCTAGTTACTAAAATGCAGCATCCAATACTACTGAAATAACTCCAGTCCCTGGGTTATTGGCATTATTGGACCGGATCTTGTGAGGTGCTGAACACCCTGAACTCCTACTGAAGCCATACAGTGTCAGGCCTCTACACCATTGACCTATAAAGATGAAACTCAAACAAAGTGCCTCTGTGATCAAAGGGTCACACAGTGTGTGGCCAGAGGGCACTTTATGGCTTCCTGGTAGAAGATAGAATGTCTCCAGTGCTGTGTGTATAGGTTGGTGGCAGGAAAGGGGAACTTGTTAACGAATAAAATAGGGCTGCAGCCTTCTGAGGTGAAAACACAACTGATGGAAGTATACGATTACTGTGGGATTTCTTGTTAAAGTTGGGATAATAAATGTGACATAACTCATCAATGGTGAGTTGATGAGTGGCTCCTGGGTGTCCGCTGACCTAAGGCGCTTAAGGCTCTAAATCAGGGTCATTTGGATGAGTGTTAACACCTTTTTCAGACCAAGGTAAAATTTTCCCCTCAAATCTTTCTGCAGAATTTTTAAAAGTCTATGTAGTTTGGAGGGGAGGGGAACCAGAAAAGTCTGGAAAAACAGGAAAATTCCTCTTCAGCTTTTGGCACATTGAAGGGGGAAGTGATTACACCTGGGTTCTTGTCTAATTTACAAAACATAAACTTTCTGCTTCCTGCACCCCACAGACTGTCTCTGACAGGCGAGTGCTGTTACATAAATTCCAAAGTGGGTGTAGTTCACAGTGGAATGCTTATCTTGCAACCCACCTTGTACAGAGACAAGGTGGGAAAAGAGCTCCATGTAGCTCAAAAGCTTGTTTCTCTCACCAACAGAAGTTTGTCCAATACAAGATATTACCTTCCCACCTAATATCCTGGGATCAACACAGCTACAACTACAATGCATATACCAAATATCCTGAAAGTTGTCATAAAAGTCAAAAGAATTTGGTGACACTGAACACCCACCTTGTCTCTCCAATGTTCTGAGACCAACGTAGTTCCAACAACACTGCAAATCCATCCTGTAGTGAGTTGTCCACTCTCGATACTCTAAGTGTTAAATTATTATACTACTTCCCCTTTCTGTTAAGGTTTGGCCACCCCTGGCCTACACTCTGATCCTCCTGAAGATTCTAATATGCTGCTCAAAGTCGGAGAGCCTGCTCCGGGCTTCTGCCCTGCAGTAGGGTGGTGGGGCTCAGGGCTTCAGCCCCATGGGAGGTATCTGTTGGTGCTCAGGGTTTCAGCAAGAGTGGGGTGGAAGCCCCGAGCCCCAGCAGGTACCTCCTGAAGCACCTAGCCCCCTTCCCCACTGGGCAGAAGCCCCTAGCCCCACCACTCCACTGCAGGGCAGAAGCCAGCCTGGTAGGTGGGGGAGGGGGGCAGGCTCTGTGAGCCACACTTTAACTATAAAAGAGTTGCAGTTTGGCAACCTCTGGTATATGCTAAAATAGTGTGTGTGTGTGTGTGTATCTATATATAATATGTGCTCTTTCTTAGAACAAGATGAAGCTTTAAAGTTGTTCCACATGAATGTTAAAAATGTAGGCTTTATTAGCCCTTTCCCTTAAAAGTAGCATTAAATTAAACAAACTAGTATTCACACAAAGGTTTGTCTTGTGTTTATACAGTCTGATTTGCTTGAAAGGAAGTGTTTCCTTTCAAAAAGTCTCATTATTATAAGAGCTGTAATCTACTTAACATGATTAGTTCTCCATTGATTTCTAGTTTATGGACTATAACACCAGGTTTATTCGTTCTATCAACCCTTTTCATAAAATACCTCGTATACTGTAATATTGGAGAATAATTGCAGCTTCATTGTTTCTATCTGCAGTGGTTATGTGCTTCAATGGAATCTTCATAAAATGGAAGGCAGTTACGATGTATGTTAATTCTAGTGATTCACAGCTTCATATGGCTTTGCTAGAATTTGGCCATTGACCCTCTAAATAACATAATTTATGAATTTTAAATACAAAGTAAACAATCGTGTATGCACTCCATTACTTTCTTGCCTTGAGTTGTTTAAAAAACAACTCATCCAAGCACTCTTAGTTAGAGCACCCATTTCTATTTTTACATGTGTAAAGAGACTTCTAGTGACCTAGTTTCCCCCATTTGAATTAGGAGGTAACATCGCTCCTCTTTCCATCACAAGGCGGACAGTAGGAAAGTATACCACTTTCACAGACAAACGACGTAATGTGACCTTGAGCAAGCTTCAAAGTGAATCAGTAGCAGAGCTTGGGATAGGACTTGGGAATCCCATCTCCGAGGTTTGCATTTGGTCCATGTGTCTAAGCTCCCATTATCTTGCATTTATAGCTTTTCAATTCTTGGCTTACTTACAGCCTTAACCTGGAAAAAACTTACCCATGTGCTAGATGTATGTATACATAGGGAATACTTGACTTTTTTTTTTTTTTCTCCCCCCTCCTTAGGGAGTCCACAAAACGCCCCAGGTGATGGAGATGGTGAAATGAGTTCCAAAAGGTGCCGAACAGAAGAAACTAATATCTGTGAGAAATGTTGTGCAGAGTTCTTTGATCTCTCTGAATTCCTTGAGCATAAGAAAAATTGCACTAAAAATCCACCTGTCCTAATCATGAATGATAGTGAAGGAACAATACCCCCTGAAGACTTCCCTGGAGCCTCTACAGAGAGCTTTCCAAATGATCGACAGGATAGCCAGCCAGCCAAGGACAGTCAGTCAAAGAGTTGCACTGGTTCTGTGGAGAAGAGAGAGGGGAAAGTTGATACTGAAGCAGTGGGAGGAATGTATCTAAAAACAGAACCTCCTGTTACTCCTGCAACTCATGGGCTACGCTATTTACCAAAATCCAAAGTACCAAACACTAATGTGACTTTGCAGACAATACGTGGCACTAAAGTGGCTGTGAATCAACGTACCTCTGATGCTATCTCTTCCTCAGCAGCCAGTTTTAATGCTATTCCAATGATCCTTGAACAGCTCGTGTGCTTGCAGCAGCAGCAACTCCAGCAAATTCAGCTCACAGAGCAAATCCGTATTCAGATTGCCATGATGGCTCCTCATGCCCTACATCCTTCAATAGTAGCTGCTACTGATCCACTAAAAGCTTTGGGTGCTCAGATGTCTCAGCAGCTGTCTGCTGCTGTTGCTTTAATTGGACAAAAAGCTGGAAGCCAAAGCCTATCACTGGAATCCTTGAAGCATGGAAAACTACCTCATTCTAACATGGTCATTCCAACTGCTGGCTCAGTAGCCAGTGGGCTTTCTTCTTCCTTCTCCCTGAAACCTGAAGCAAACAGAAGCCTCCCAAGTTCTATGTCTCGTTTTCCAAACCCTTTACTACCTCAATCATCCAGCTCTGTCATCTTCCAAAACCCACTCTCAGCAGTTTCTTCAGTGATTGATCCCTCAAAGAAAGGGAAAGGGAAGCCCCCCAATATCAGCGTGTCTGAAAGCAAACCAAACACTGAAGAACCTTTCTTTAAACATAAGTGCAAGTTCTGCGGCAAGGTCTTTGGCAACGATAGTGCTTTGCAGATACACCTCCGCTCCCACACTGGCGAAAGACCCTACAAGTGTAACATTTGTGGTAACAGATTTACAACCAAAGGAAACCTTAAAGTGCATTTTCAGCGTCATAAAGATAAGTACCCTCACATTAAAATGAATCCCTATCCAGTACCTGAGCATTTGGACAATGTGCCCACCAGCAGTGGAATCCCATATGGAATGTCTGTACCACTGGATGAGTCTAACCTAATTGTGGACAGCAAGCCTATTCTGGCATCACTACCTACCTCAGTAGGTACTGGCTTGCCTCAGAATATCTCCAGTCTAGCATGCATCAAGGAGTCTCTTGCCAGCACATTTTCAAGTGACATGCAGCCAAGGCCTTCTCCAGAAAGCGAAGGTGGTTCTTCCTCATCAGGAGCAGCGAGTCACGAGTCTGGAACTGAGCAGAGCCTGAGCTCACCGCAAGCTAGCTGCAGTGTGAGTGTCTTCCATGTAAGTGGAGCAAGTGAGCAAGGTTCAGAAACATCTAAGCTACAGCAATTGGTTGAGAATATTGACAAGTCCACCACAGACCCCAATGAGTGCCTCATCTGTCACAGAGTGCTGAGCTGCCAGAGTTCACTCAAAATGCATTACCGTACTCACACTGGAGAGAGGCCATTCAAGTGTAAAATTTGTGGCCGTGCCTTCTCAACAAAAGGTAACCTTAAGACTCATTATGGTGTCCACCGGGCAAACACCCCCCTAAAGATGCAACATTCCTGTCCAATTTGTCAGAAGAAGTTTACAAATGCAGTTGTATTGCAGCAGCATATTCGCATGCATATGGGGGGACAAATTCCCAATACACCTATGCCGGAAAACACTTGTGATAATACTGATGTGGATCCTACTGTGACTGAGAAGAATGGAGACCTGACTCGCCCAGGTGAGAACATGGAAAACGTAGAAGAGATGGAAGAAGACCTAGACTCTCAGGATGGCCCTAGCAACTCTTTGAAACCACCAATTCCATATGATGCACAGTCAGAATCTCCAGGCACAGCATTTTCTGGGATTGCAGCTCTGGAGAACCAAATGAAAATGGTAAATTCAGCTTTGAACTTGCAACGGCAAAGCAGCCTGAAGTCTAGCGACAATGGTTCAGCAGAAAGTGATGGCATGACGAATGATTCTTCCTCTGTGGCAGGTGATCCAGATTATCAAAATGGCAGGAGTCCTGCCGCCTCTGAATCTGCTTCATTCCAGGCATTGTCCCCAGCCAATAGCCAATCTGAAAGCATTAGGTCAAAGTCACCAGGTTTCAACAGTCAAGAAGATGCTGGCATGGGAAATAAAGCTGAGGGCCCTGAAAACCATCTTGCAGAGATGGAAGGGGCTGGCGCTTTGGATCTAACTTATGGCAATATTGGTCGAAAGGTCATCAAAGAAGAACCTGGGTTACACTTCCCAAATGGAGAGTATGGTGAGTTATGACCAGTAGCTGCACTCCCCACAACTAACAAAACCATCTGGAGGGGAGCTCCTCAGAGGACCGGTGGGAGTAAGACCCCCCCATCCTGCTGGTTTGGTTCCTTTTCAAAAGGCACATGGTGCTTGTTGCTCTGCAAGCCGCTGAAAATCTCCTTCCTAGTTTCAAATTCCCATTTGAAGGTAAAGTCTCTCACACACACACACACACACACGTTTTCAAGTTGTAACCTCCTGCTGCCTAGTGATCACACACACACTCATCCCATTTACTGCAATGGGAGTTGTGCTCAGTATCTTGCATTTTGTCCTAAAGTTATTAATTAGCTCTCTAAACCAGACACTTCAGTGTTGATAAACCATAGAACAGACTGTTCAGTACTAGTATATGAAGTGTAAACCTAGCATCGCGAATGCTGTGTCTGAGCTTTTTGGATCAGGGAGAAAGTTGTTAAATCCTGAATGCAAAGGGACATATTTGAAGAACCCCATCTCCCTCTTGCCTCACAGATCTACAACCCATTAGCACCAGTGTGCCTGCAAATTACAGCTTGCATGTGCATTGAGTGTTGGGCTTGTGCACCTTCAAAAATCTGGACCCAATATCTTGCTTCCAAAGCTTAAACAGAGCTGAAATGTGTAGTGGGGGTAGCCTAATGTGTGTGTTCTTTCTCTTCAGGTCACAGCAGCATTCATGCTGCTTTTGTCAGGGCACCACCAGCCCTCATAAAAGTGGAAATGCCTAGTGAGCGTCCTATTAGCACTAGCCATTTTATTGGCCCACCAACTTTATCACCTGGTGTTCCCCCTCTCCTGGTGCCACGGCCTAAGCTTTGCCGTCCAGCTAAACAGCACATCTGCACTACGTGTGGGAAGAACTTCTCCTCTGCAAGTGCTCTTCAGATTCATGAACGGACCCATACTGGTGAAAAGCCATTTGCATGCACCATCTGTGGGAGAGCCTTTACCACAAAAGGAAACCTGAAGGTAAGCAATTCTTAAGGGGGCTGAGGTGTGCTGATGCCTGCCTTTGGAATCACCTTCACTAAGAGTCTCTTAAACAACCTCGCTAAAATGCTTCTATTCCTCCTAATCATAATCGTCCACACTTTAAAGATGGTCACTAATAATTTCTCTTGGCCCTCTGGGTGGTCATTTAAGACAGAGTTTACTATAGTCTCTCAATATGCAAGGATCATACAGCTCTCTAGTAGGCCTTGAGATCAGCCTAAATCTACTTTAAAAAACAAAAACAAAAACCCTGTAGGGGAAGAACTGTAACTTTTAACTGCAACTTATAACTGCTTTGTTTAGAAACCCTGCCTCCAAATGTTCCTGAACCATGGTGTGGGTGTGGGATCTGAATTTAGTAGCCGAAGCCCATATCTAGATGATACCTCAGCATGCAGGGAAAAACCCTGTTTAAAAAACCAAAACTGTATTTGATCTGATTCTTTCAAACCCACACTTTTAAGCAATGATCATTGTTCACCTTAATGAAACATGTTATAGGCTCCACTATTGCTTGGAGCACATTGAGAGTCCCCTGTTGAAATGGCTGTCACTGGAGCAAAGTTCTGCAACAAACAATGTTCAGGGATTTCAGTTAAGCACAAAAAATTGCCTATCGTGCTCCTGTTTATCAGATTAATCCATTTATCTTTTAAGGAACACTTAGCTTCCCCACCCACACTATGGTTTGACACTGTAGAGCTTCAAGATTCTTCCTCTTTAACAGCCTTTGCATAAGCACTCTATAAGGAGTGGAGGAGGAGGAGAGAAAAGAGATGCTCAAACTTAGAAAACAAAATGAAGACTGGGGCACGGATAGCTGCTTGTTTGTAGGTGGGTGGTCTTTCAGGAGGTTCTGTGTTTGTGCAGTAATATGCTATTTTGTGTTTTCCAACTACACAGGAGTGTTTTAGCTGCCAAAATTCTATTCCTGCTAAACTTTTTGTAAAACCATTTCTATAAGTCCTTGCCTTGCCAATATTCCCTGTAGCCTATTCTTAAGAACCAATGTATCTTAAATTGTGTAGAGGAAAAAATAAACTCTTCCCATGCACTAAGTAACTGACTACTTCTGTTCTTGCTTTCCCTCTTTTTGTTCTACTTCAGGTGAAAGTAAACAAGAACATGTAGGGCATATAAGCCATTCTACAGTAACAAAGATCTAAACAAAGATTTTGCTGTAGTTTGAGTACAGAACTACATAAACATTCCTCTGAATGTTTGGCTTTACTTTATCTTGAGGCTCAGATACCCTAGTGCTGGTGAGGTATAAGAACTTGGATAGACTAGAACAGGAGCTAAGAATTATGATAGCTCTCATCCTCTAACTTCTCCTACCCCCTCTTCTGCAAGGTCCATGTTGGAACTCACATGTGGAATAACTCTGCCAGGCGTGGAAGAAGATTATCCATTGATAATCCCATGGCTCTGTTGGGGAATGATCCAAAGAAGGTATCTGAAATGTTTCCAAAGGATATAGTGCCTCCTTCAGTGAACATTGATCCCACAGTATGGAACCAGTATGCAGCAGTACTCAGCAATGGCTTGGCAATGAAGACTAATGAGATTTCAGTGATCCAGAGTGGTGGCATACCTTCCCTTCCAGTCACCATTGGGGGTGGCTCTGCAATAAATACTGCAACAGTCTCCAAGATAGATGGGTCCCAGTCTGGAATTAGCTCGGATATGGAGAAGGCTGGTGGTGCTGCTGCAGACAATGTGCCAAAACACCAGTTCCCTCACTTCATGGAGGAGAACAAAATTGCTGTTAGTTAGAAAAACTCTTTGTGAAGGTGAAATGCAGAAAGAGCAAATATATTTACAAACATATATTTTTAAGAGATTCCATCTCAACCTCCTATTTTCCTATTGACATGCAAATGATTTTATGGTTGTCTTTGTAAGAGTTGCCCACAGTACAATCATGATGTTGCTTTGCAAAAGTAGTAATAATAATAAAAAAAAAAAATAATCCTCTTATTTGGAAAGATGCGGGTCTTGCAAAGTATTCCTTGTTACGTGTGACTTTAATGTGTACAGCCTTACAGAAGTTTCACAACTTGAAATTCCAAAGATTATAACATTTGCCTCTGTTTAAACTGAAATCTTTGGGGGTTTGGAACACAGTAGAAACAACCTACTGTTCATGGAAAAACTTTGTATTTACGGACAACACGAAAACTTACTATGCGGGTAAATATTCTAGAATGTCTGCCACCCTTTTAGAAATAGAGTCTTTGTGTGGGGTTTTTGTTTTTTGTTTTGTTTTTTTTAATGTACTTTTTACTATATGGCTACAGATTTTTTTTATTTTTATTTGCCTCCGAAGCTGTAAAAAGATCTTTTACTGGCTTTTTTCCCCCTTTGATCATTGCTCCTAATAACTGAATACTCTTGTATTGTTGACTGCTGCTTATTTAATACTTGGACAGTCCCTTAAGAATAGTGCCAAAACTACTCCTTCCAAAGATGTGCAGTTTCTCCTAAAATATTATTTGTACCAAGAGCCCTGAAGAAGCATGGGTAGGTATGTATATACTTTTCCTCTCTTTCTCCTCTAGAAAGAGAAGGTCAGGTCTGAAAGCTCTGCAAGGAATCTCAGATGACTGTTGCATCTAAGCTTTGGAACTGGTTTCCTTTAGCAAGAGGAACGTTTTTGTTTTTGTTTTTTTAAATTTTGAGTTATTTAGGAGATCAGTTTGTGTAAACCTGTATTTAAATACAAAAGTACTCACACCTAAGTTTAATGTTTTGTGGGTTTTTTTGGATGGCATTCCCACTTTGGTCATTAAGTTTCTTGGTGATTAGTGCACTTGCATTACATCACAAAACCATGGTGACCCATGTGTATTGTATGAAGGTTATTGGGATAGCCCTCTGGATTCTAAGTTATCTACCTCATTTTTTTTCTTTGTAGATGTAGTGTCTATTTTTCTATAAATGACCACTGTAATGAACTGAGATTCAAGCAGATGCTTCCATGCACTATATGAAACCAAAACCTGATGTATTAGTGGAAGCACCTGAAGACTTCGTGGACTTATTTTTCACTCTTCTTACATTTGCTGGATCTGTGTAGGTAACAAAATCTAAAGCTAGATTGAAGAACAACTAAGCATTTGGTATTAAAGGACTGAATGATGGAAAGAAGTCTGATTTCTGACTGCAGGAAATCCTTTGAGTCCAGTCTCAATTGTGGAAGGCCTCCCCCCCCTCCAAAATGCAGATCACCAAAAGTTTGTGTAATGTTGTTGCACCTGATTCTTGTTTATGATCTATTTTTGCCATGTTGTGCCTTTCCTGCTGGACTTGTAAGTAAGAACACAACAGTACCTGTTTACACTGTAAAATGGATATTGTTACGTCGAACATGCCAAAGGCATCCCAAGTGTCACGTTTCTGCATTGTGAATGTATGACTTAAGAATTCTGTAGTTTTGAGTATCTGATGCATTTCTGTTGATGTTTTGAGAATAAATTTGGGATGGCTTTTTCGCACTTCATGCTTACATTTTTCTGGTAAAGTACTTTTGTCCCCTTTGAACTGAAATTCCAGTAGGCCTAGTAATACCTTTGCCTCCACAGAGTCTTTTTTTTGGTATTCGCATGCTACATGTTGGAGTTTAGTTTAGTTAATAGGGGAAACACTAGTATGTGCATGAATACTGATTTGAACTCTTAGCAACAGGTATATTGCAATTGGGCTACAAAGGGAAAAGAGTACTAGGTCACAGTCACTGACACACCTATCCACAGTTTTATGGGTGTCTAGGGCAGGGATGGGTGGGTGTGTTTTGCAGATGTACAGCCATATCTTTCTCTGCCAAGCAGATCTCTGGCTCGGTAAGTGGACTGGTTAATTCTGGCTCCCAATTTCTGAGGGTCAGAACATGGCTGCCCAGAAGCTAAGGTGCGTGAGTAGGTTGCCCCTTTGTAACCTCTAGAGATGCTTGTTGTTCAGGTCTGGTTGGGTAGGGTTTTTTTGTTTTGTTTTGTTTTTTTGGCGCACCACTGATTGGGTGAATAAGATGTGTTCATGCAGCCATTTTCTATTCTAGCCAGCAAAATGGGTAGGGCTTCTCCAGCCACCAGGAGCTTGTCGTCACTGTCTTTAATGGACCCTATACTAATAGAAAATAAGTGATTCTTGGCCACATGCCCTGACATGCCAACCAGCTCAAACAGGAATTCTCTTGGGAAGTTCTAGGGTGTGTAATTATGCAGAAGGTCAGACTAGATGATCATAGTTGTCCTTTCTAGCCTTGGAATCTCTGGCCCCCTACAACAGACCGCAAAGAGTAGGGCCTGGATCTGACATACTATTGCCACAGGCATGTTCTGTCTGAGACAGGAACAGCTCTGGGCATCTGCAGGCAGATTATGGTCCCTCTTGCACCATCTGGATGATGCAAGAGGACCATGACATAGCTTGAGGAACTTGCTCCATAGAACTTGGCTGCTGTGCTCCTTCACCAAAGGTGTCTCTTATACTCAGTTCTAGAGAAGGAACTCCTCCTTTCTAAATTCCAAACTTTAAACTCTCCTTTACAGGAAATCATGATTTTTTTTTTTTTTTACATACACTAATGTGTAATCTAAGTTTAACATCACTGTTTAGCATAACACAATTCATAAAAGTGACTAGTTTTTTCACCTCTGCATTGTAATGCAGACTGTCTCTCTCTTCCTCTTACTTACTCTACTAATATGGAGTAACTTCTTTCCTTCTCTTCACCAGCTTGTACACTTAGAATCTAAAAACTAAGGCCAGAAAGGACCACTGTGGTCATCTAGTCTGACACACGTAACACAGGCCCTAGAACTGCCCCAAGATAAGTCTTTGGATGTTTTTCTAAAACATGCTCTATCTTTATTTTAAAGTTGTCAGTGACGGAGAATCCACTGTGACCATTAATAAATTGTTCCAATGGTTAATTAGTCTCACTATTAAATATTTATACCTTATTTCTACTCTGCATTTGTCTAGCTTCAACATCCAGCTATTGGATCCAGCTCTCTCTCTCTGCTAGAGAGAGGAGTCCATTATTAAATATTTGTTCGACATCTAGGTACTTAAACTATAATTAAATTACCCCTTAACCTTCTCTTTAATCTAAATAGCTCCAGCTCCTTGAGTATCACTATGACAAGCCACGGTTTGGCTACTGCTACCCCTGCCTTAGCCACATATGGCTCTTTTACCATTAAAGTGGGGCTCGTGTAGCCCTCCATGCTTCTCCCCCTCCGTCCCTTCACCTACCAGACTTGGGGGGAGAGAGCTCAGGACCTGTGCCTTGCAGCGGAGTGGGGGGGTAGGGACTTCTGCCCAATGGGGAGGAGGGTCATGGGGCACGCTGGCTGGGGTTGGGGGCTTCAGCAGCAGCAGGGCTGAAGACCCTGAGTAGGCACACCCTGGTTCTTGAACTTCTGAAGATTGTCATATGCGGCACAGAGGGGTTAGTAAATTTGGCCATCCCTGCTATATGGCTTTTTTCCTTTAATTCTCATGGCTCTTCTCTGAATCTCTCCAGTTTATCAACATCCTTGAATTGTGGGCAAAAGAGCTGGACACGGTATTTCAGTGCCAGTTGCACCAGTGCCAAATGCAGAGGTGAAATAACCTGTGTACTCCTATTCAAGATTCCCTTGTTTGTGCATCCCAGGATTGTATTAATTCTCTTGGCTACGGCATCGGCTTGAGAGCTCATGTTCAGCTGATGATCCACCACAATCCCCAAATCTTTCTCAGAGTCATTACTTCCCAGGACAGGGTCACCCATCCTGTAATTAGGGCCTATATTCTTTGTTCCCAGATGTGTGCATTTATATTTCACCCATACCAAAATGCACACTGTTTGCATGCTCTCAGTTTACCAAGCAAGCTAGATCACTTCAAAGTAGTGACCCATGCTTTTCGTTATTTACCACTCACCAATTTGTGTCACCTGGAGACCTTATCAGTGTTGATTGTTTTCTCTTCCAGGTCATTCCATGTGGGACATGGAAGGTAGCATAGCATTAGGAGCTGCTCTAGTTCAAGGCAAACTGGGCAGGTGGCTGGTGCAAATCTGAGTGAGTGGTGCTGCGCTTGGGTATTTTCCACCCCATCCTCTCCTCTACACCATCTCCAGGGGTGCATCTCTTACGACACAGTCAAAATGGGTGTCACGATCTATGCTTGAGTTTTTGAAGACAGTTGTTACTAATGTTCCAGCATTTGTCTTCGTCAACGACTGACTGCAGTCTGCAAAGTCTACTGGTGGGGGAAGGAGGATGCACTTACATCCCCCCAGCATGTAGGCAGCTAGCACTGCTCAGAACATTTTCAATTAAATGAAGTATGCTGTTTTTTCCCAAAGCTGAAACAATTTGCAGAGATGTATCTGTCCCAGCAAAGACTTTGTTGGAAAGGAGTTGGAGGGAGAGACTCACAGCCTAGCATGTGGTGGTTAAAGCACTAGCCCACCATGTGGAAACCTGCTTCTAGTTACTGCCCTGCCTTATTCAAAGTGATCTGGGATGCAAAACTGCTCTGAATCAGGAAGGGCAGAGCCTTTCGCCTGCATCTGCCACAGCCTAGATTAGAGTCCTGACCACTAGGACAAGAACACTCCCAGGTTTTGATCGGTCAGTGGACATTTCACCACCTCTTAGTTTTTACAAAAACATTTGAAGTGTTTAGTTTTCCAATATGGCATGAAAACAAATTTTGAAAGTTGCTGCAAAATTGCAGTTGTTGTCCTCCAGCTAGCTGTAGTAGAGGCTGCTCTTGTAATAGCCAAATTATAAACCTTTCAATATTTTTTGAGAGGGTAAACTTGATTCAGGTATTCTGTGTCTATCAGTTTATTACCAGGGCATCTCATTCATATTTCATGTAATACACCACACCTTTTAGGTTGAGAACAAGCTGGATCCCAAGACTATTCCTGTTATGACAATGAGTAGCTTGGTACCCCTCCTGGTAAAATGTCAGTGACATTTAGGTCAAATCAAACACCTCTCCAAGCTTAAAAGCTGCTTAGATAGCAGCTGCTGGAAGAAAGGAAGCAATAGTCAGATGGCAGAGGCAAGGACCTGGTCTTAATTATCAAAGAGCTACCCTAAATTAGGACTTAACTTGCTACATTGTACATCCATGCACGCTTCCATGGATAGTATGAAAGAGGCATCCTAAATTCAAAGGACTAGTTCTGTGCAGCTAAAGTGTGTGCATTCCACAATTATAGGGTGACCGGATAGCAACTGTGAAAAACCGGACCGGGGGGAGGGGGGGCGGTAATAGGCGCCTATGTAAGAAAAAGTCCCAAAAAACAGGACTGTCCCTTTAAAAACGGGACATCTGGTCTCCCTACACCAGCGGTCTCCAAATTTTATGAGACGAGGGCCATGTTAAAATTTTGAAGGGGCTTCACGAGCCGAAGCAACTGTGAAAGAAATTAAATATATGCAAAATCATTAAAAAAACACTATACTGTGTCAGTGTTGCATTAAATTCTAAATCAGGTATAAAAGTTAATTGATGCAGGTACTGTAAGTTGGCTCCCCTTTTTGGGTCTGCTCTGCCCTGTGCCTGCACTGCTGAAGAAAATGACAAAGGATTGAAAGTTTGGCTACACTTTGGTAAGAGGAGCTCCAGGTTCCCATTGTTGGTTGGGACTATTTGGTTCTATTACGGCTGTAGTTAAAATTTAACCATTATGAAATGGTTAAATTCCATCTTCTTTACTCCATTTATTGGAGATGTAATTAAGCATCTGGCTTGTATTTTTACTCTAAGGCAGGGGTACGTGCCTGCTTGGCTGCAGCAACGACTCTCCCCTAAGTTTGCTCCCCTTTTGGGGGGACACTGGCTCCCGGGGGCACTCACCGCTTTGCACAGCTCAGCTGAGCTACTCCCCTCCCCCCTCGCGTGAGCTGCTGCCAGCGGCCCCTCCCCCTGCCTGCTCCAGGTGCCTGCTCAGCTGTTTGCTTCTCCCCTGTTGGTTGGAGGGCCGGACAAATGGAAGCCCCAGGCCGGATCCAGCCTGTGGGCCGTAGTTTGGAGACCCCTACCCTACACAATTAGTTATATGGCACCAGAAGTCCCTGCCTCAAAGACATTACAATCAAATGAAAACAGACAGCAGCAAGGAGAGATGTCAAAACAAGCAAGGGAAAGCAGATCACTGAGTCTCTTTTCAGTTCTTTTTAAATGCTTTCTCTTATTTGAAAAAAAAAGGGGGGGGTCTTGCTGGAGTGGAGTGAACTCAGCTACAGCAAGTGATTCATGTAACATTTCAGAAGAAAAGGTTGTATGGTAATCTACAGGTGGAATAGAACTGTGTTGGTTCTGGCTACAATTGTTGCAAGGGTCTCATCTATACTAAAGTGTCAGTGACCCACTTATAATACTGTCCCATGGCTCAGTTACAATATAGTTCCAATTTGTGCACAGATGGGATCTTAACTATGCTTTGCAGCTGGGCTACTGCAGCTAGGGTGACCAGACAGCAAGTGTGAAAAATCGGGATGGGGTGGAGGAGTAAAAGGCGTCTATATAAGAAAAAAGCCCAAATATCAGAACTGTCCCTTTAAAATTGGGACATCTGGTCACCCTAACTGCAGCAGACATGTCTGACCTTTTATCGTGACTACAATCAGATCTCATCTATATTGCAAGAGAGAATTAGCCTCTAAGAGGGGAGAGCAATGTTGTAACTGGGTGCCAGGTTGGCTACATTTGCAGAACAGGTGGGACCAGAAATTAACTCCAGTCTACAGTGCTGAAAAATATGTGCTCTAAGCAATTTTCAGACTCACTGTAATGAAACTTATTGAAGAGGTAACTTTTAGTTTTAAAGTAACATTTCCTTTTTATTATTTATATGCTCATGCAGCTTGGGAGGAATATCACTGCTGCAACAGTTATGTCAGTGTACGTGGAGAGGGACTGGGGCCAGTAAGTGCACTGTCTCTGTTGATTAGACACTCTGATTGCCCGAAGCACCATTCTGTACTTCTTGTAATTGCTCACCTTTCCACTGCAGCTACTTAGTGGATTTGTCCTAGCTGTTACTAATATAGAAGCAGCAGATTTACTCGTAGGAGTCAAGCCAAGGATTGAGTCATTCTCCTAGAAGCCAGTAAAAGTTTGGCCCTACCACTAAGATGTTCCTATAGGCCAGATTTTCCAGGCTATTTAGGTGCCTAAAGATGCAGATTTTCAAGAGTTCCTAACTTCTCTAACTACCTTAAATCCCCCTAAGTTTCTATCTGTATTTACAAAAAGAAAAGGAGTACTTGTGGCACCTTAGAAACTAACCAATATATTTGAGCATAAGCTTTCGTGACCTACAGCTCACTTCATCGGATGCATACTGTGGAAAATACAGAAGATGTTTTTATACACACAGACACCCATTTTTTCATGGTCTGTGTGTATAAAAACATCTTCTGTATTTTCCACAGTATGCATCCGATGAAGTGAGCTGTAGCTCACGAAAGCTTATGCTCAAATATATTGGTTAGTTTCTAAGGTGCCACAAGTACTCCTTTTCTTTTTGCGAATACAGACTAACACGGCTGTTACTCTGAAACCTATCTGTATTTAGGCACCTAAATGACTGGAAAAAAAATCATGTCCCATGTACAAACCGGCATGATTTGCATAAAAAGTACATCACTAAACTCAGAGGTGGTCAGACTATGGTCCATGAAGCACTTACACATGTTCAGTAGTTGAAAAAGGAAAAAAAAATTGCAAAGATTTACATTTTTCTTTGTTTCTCAGGGTTTGAAATAGCCCCATTGTTTAAGGGTTTCTTTTAAATGCTGGGTGTTTGTACCAAAATTTTAAATGTTAGTAACCACTTTGATAGTTTCACTAAAAGCTTCCATAAGTCATAAAAGTTTGCAAAAAAAAAAAGTTTTCAAGTCAGGTTTTTTGTAACTAACATTTTTGATTTTGAAAAAAGGCCATTTTTAAAAATAAAAAGCTTTTTGTTCAAAAAGTGTCAACTAGTTCCACTCAACACAGCTGGAAACATACCTAGGGCCTGCTTTTTAGAGGTGCAGGGTTAACTCCAGTTTAATTCTATCAACTTCTATAGAGGTTGTCACTCTTTATGGAAATAATCCTCATAGTACCGAGTGGGCTTAGTAGAGCTGATAGCCTTTAAAAGTAGCTGTAAATGAGGAGGGAGGAGCCAGCCTGGGCCTGTCACTACATAGCAGTAGAAGAGAAATCAGGAACTGCCTTTGCTTACCAGAACCACCTGAGACTAGAGCTACAGAGTGGAGAGGTGCTAGTGAGGTACTTCAGCTTGCAAAAGGGAAGAGAAGGGAAGGGAAGGGAAGGGAAGTGAAACCTGTGAGGGTGAGATTAAATGAAATGACAGAGTAAAAACAGACCCAGATTTATATTTTCCAGAAGGCAAAACACTTGCTGCACTGAAGTTAGTTTAAAATCTATTATTAATAGTTTCCATGAAATAGCATTGTGCTTGCCCACATGGATGTAATGTATTTGGAAGCGGGAGGGGAGGGGGCCATGTGATAATCTCCCTATTGTGATATGACCCATATGATAAAGTTTGAGAGCCCCCCAATATAAACAAAGGCCACATTGGGCCTGAAAGCTTCAATGTTATCACTCACTTGTGGGGCCCATAAATGTTATCACCATGGTGCTGAACATTTCTGAATCTCTGCTAAATTTCAAACAAGGTTTCTAGCTGCCTGCATTATACCTACCCTCCCCATGCAGGCTGGCTCACTGTGGTGAATGCTCTCCATGTTGCCCCACGTGGGTGGGCAAATCTGGACTCAAGCATGTTTGACACCATCCCACATTCATCACTGACCTAGAAAAGTCTCTCTCTGGCTGCACTCCCACAGCAGGAGGGGAAATATAATTGCTGAAGCACAGAAAAGAGCTGTTGATCACAGACACCCGCTTATTTTCAAATTTTCTGTTCTCAACACTTAAGATAAACTGTATAAACTGCTGCTCTGCTTCCATTTTTGGAAATGCCATTGATATTTGAGACGGTCTCTGTGCAGCAAATCCTGGGTGAAGGATATTGACTCTGCCCTGGGAGAATCCCGCTGTTCAGTAACTCATGTGGCTGGGAGTCAGAGGGAGGATGCCCTGGCAAATTTAATGCGCCCTATCTATTCATGTTCTCTTATTGGCCTCCCTTGCTGTCAGGCTCTGCATTGTTATGATTAGCTTTTCTGATGTATTCCATTTCACAACTCCACAGGAAAATCCTTCACATTAGAAATGTCCCCTCAATGACAATGGCTGTACCTAATTCTGGACTCTGTTTAGCAACTCTTTATTCAGGGAAAACCAACCAATCTCCAGAGGTTTGTGCAATAAAACCAGCAATAGTGTGTCCATAAAGCAAATTAAATACTAATACAATTATACCTAACAGCATGATGCCTATTTTGGGGTGGGGAGGTTGAGGAAGAGAAGTCAAGTCTAGCTAACAAAACAAACCCTGCCATTCTAGCCCATAATGTACAATAAGCACAATAGAACAAGTTATTTAACCTGCATGCTATTATAGTGTATTGTGTTTTTCCTGATTATCTGAATAATCTGCTTGTTCAATTGTTTTACTATTCAGTATTAAAATCTGCATAGTAACATGGTTAAAGCTGAATTTCAACTTCCATTATAGCACTTCCCAAATTTTCAAAAACCAGACAGCTAGGGTGGTGCAGAGCAACATAAGTCTCCCCCATTCTGTTCTGCTAACATGGTGAGATTTGAGTTGCATGCAAATATTTTTATTTTCCTAAAGCGAGACTTAGCTTTCAAAAGCCTAGGAATTGATGCACTATAGAGAGATGGAATTAAATTGTCCATATAATATATAATTCCAATTGAATTTTCATGTCATCCTCCTTTTCAGTTGCTTATAGCTTCATCAAAAATTTTCTTTTTACTTGTGAATGAAACTGTGTGTGTGTGTTTGGTGCATCAATTGATTAGAAATGTGCATACATAATTCAGAAATCAATACACTTCGCTTTGCCAGTCTTGTTGTGGTCTAAGAAATGAGCTAAGTTTGGACAAAATTGGTTTGGCAGGTTTAAAGTTATAAATGCCAAATTTTTGTGGGACTTTTACCCCCATAAGATTTGCTGATAGATGTTTTGGTGTTATAACATTCTAAAGTGGCTTGCAATGCTGGATGTGTTGTGAAGTGCTTTAATTTGATCTCAGCTTCCAAGGAATTTTTAAATTAAATCTTCAAATGTGCAATTTTTGCGCAAACACATCATACTCTAAATGACAGTGCTTTCAGGTGTGAAATTTAACTATTGGACTATGAAGTCCATTGAACCTTATATACATTTCAGAAGGTTATTAATAAGCATTGTCATAGCCAAGACTGGGAGGTAGCCCAGGTGACCCAAGATACCACATGGTCTGTGAATGAACACAGCTCTAAAAGCTAAGAATTCCTCAGGACAGATCATGGCCTGCAGTAAGGTACCGGTGCACCACCAGAGAAGCACAAAGAGACTTTAAAATTCCCCTTGATGGGCAGTTCTGATTTCTTCCAATGTCAGGGAATTCTCAACTGGTGTGTAGTTTTCAAGGAATGCATATTTTAGACACATTGCACGTTAGCCATGTGAGAAGCAGTTAACTTCAGTGTGAGAGAGAGACGACAGGGCGGCGTGCGGACATATTCAATTTCTCTCAAGCCACTCCAATAAACCAGCAAACAGAATTATCTGGCTAGACAATACAAAAAGCCAAAGCACATACTTGAAAATATGATTTACTTTAGATATGTTTGCATTACTTCTGCTAAGAAGAAGCCATCACCAGTTTCTAATGGCACCAGCATTCCTCTAGAGTGACTTGTGAGGCTGAACAAGGATATGACTCCTAATGCCCTCAGTGGTTTGGAACAACCCATTAATTAGGCTAAATCTGAAATGCTAGCATTACACTGCCTTCCTGTCTTTAATTGCAGCCTTTGTCCGTTCTGCCTGCTACACCTGGATCTCCCTTCCACTGTGCACTACGCATCCTCCTCTTTCATTAAACCAATGCATTTTTAACCCACTCTGCTGTGAGTATTGCTGTGGCAATAACTATACTTCTATTATTTTAAATAATGATCTGTGTTAAAACCATCTTATGGTCACCTGGTACATTTTAGGTCTGATTGTATGTTTTACCTATTTAGGGGCCAATCCTGTAACCCTTACTGGCATGGCACTGTGACCCTTACTCATGCAAGTTGTCCCATGGAATCACTGAGGGTTACAAGATAAGGGCCCACTTAAGACAGATAGTACATCTAGTATGTCTGTACAGGGCAAGGCACACTGTCAGCATTTAATAAATAATCAACCTACATGCCAACACATTGAATTTTAATTTAAGGAGAAAAATAGAGATTCTCCTTTAACTCCAGAGAAATACATTGAACCAGTGGAGCACTACAGAAGGACAGCATGAAAAATGGTAAATACTGTGCTGGAAAACACTGTCCCTTCTAAACAGAGGAAGTTGGCATCTATGCAGGATTGCCATAGATAAATCCACTCTGACACTTTGTTAGGATCTCTCCCAGCATTTCCTCTCCAAATGCCATACAGCTGGCAGCATGAAAAACATCTTTGCTGAAAATGTGCTGTCTGATCACAACTCAGAGCTTGGGGCGTGGACGGGAAACTCTCAGAGACCAATGTCCTCTTGCCTTTGAGGAGACACTCCCAGTTCTCTAAAACCTGGCTTCACAAACTGAAGAAGGGAACTTTTTGTTTCAACTTCAACACTTGCTTCATAATGTTTTCTGCTAATAGTCTGTAAAGAACGGAATTATTAGACATACAGATGAACCTGATTTTCTGGGAAGAATCAACACAGCTTTTGTAAAGGGAAATCCTGCCTCACCAATCTATTAGAATTCTTTGAGGGGGTCAACGAACATGGAAAATAATGATCCAGGGGATAGAGGGTATTTGGGCTTTCAGAAAGCCTTTGATGAGATCCCTTACCAAAGGCTGTTAACCAAAGTATGCAGTCATGGGATAAGAAGGAAGGTCTTCTCATGGATCAGTTACTGGAGAGAAGCAGAAAACAAAAGGTAGGAATAATGGTCAGTTTTCAGAAGAGTCAGGTAAATAGTGGTGTCCCCCAGGGATCAGTAGTGGGACTAGTGCTGTTCAACGTATACATAAATGATGTAGGAAAAGGGATAAACAGTGAGGTGGCAAAGTTTGCAGATGACACAAAGATAGTTAAGTCCAGAGCAGACTGCTAAGAGTTACAAAGGGATCTCACAAAACTGGGTGACTGGGCAACAAAATGGCAGATGAAATTCAGTTTTGATAAATGTAAAGTATTGTACATTGGAATCATAATCCCAGCTGTACATACAAAATGATGGGGTGTAAAATAGCTGTTACCACTCAAGAAAGAGATCTTGCAGTCATTGAAGATAGTTCTCTCAAAACATCCACTCAATGTGCAGCACTAGTCAAAGAAGCTAACAGAATGTTAGGAACCATTAGGAAAGGGATAGGTAAGACAGAAAATATCATAACGCCACTATATAAATCCATAGTACACCCACACCAGGAATACTGCATGCAGTTCTGGTCACTCCATCTCAAAAAAGATATATTAGAAATGGAAAAGGAAGGGCAACAAAAATGATTAAGGGTATGGAACAGCTTGTATATGAAAAGAGATTAAAAAGTCTTGGACATTCAGCTTGGAAAGGAGATGACTAAGGGGGAAAAAGATAGAGGTCTATAAAATCATGAATGGTGCGAAGAAAGTAAATAAGGAAGTGTTATTTACTCCTTCACATAAACACAAAAATGAGGGGTCACCCAGTGAAATTAATAGGCAGCAGGTTTAAAACAAACAAAAGGAAGTACTTCTTCACACAGTGCACAGTCAACCTGTGGAACTCCTTGCCAGGAGTTGTAAAGGCCATAACTATAACTGGATTCAAAAAAGAATTAGGTTCGTGAAGGATAGGTCCATACATGGCTATTAACCAAGATGGCCAGGGATGCAACCCCATGCTCTGGGTATCCCTAGGCCTCTGACTACCAGATGTTGGGACTGGACGACAGGGGATGGATCATTTGGGGATTGCCCTGTCCTGTTCATTCCCTTTGAAGCATCTGGCATTGGCCATTATCGAAGACAGAATACTGGGCTAGATGGGCCCAGTATTTATATTCTAATGTATATTCTAATGTTCTTAACGCTGGTTAAATTGTATATGTGGTGAATGCTGAGCTGCCAAAGCCATTTTTTAAAACTATTTTGAGAGCCGTCTTGTAGAGTAGTTTCCCATGGTTTCCTCACATGGGTTAAAAGGCAGGTGTGATCAGATGAATAATTAAAGTCCTATCTAATGAGAGACATGGTTCAGCCATTCAGCCCTTCTTTGTTTGGCATGGTCAAGCTTTGGAAAAGTTATACAGAACCTACTAAAAGCCTTAAAGACTTAATTTCTGAAACCTTGAGACACTGAAGGTCACGTGCATAAAAAACGCATGAGGTGCACTGTGAATGGAAGGTCACTGCAGAAGGCATGTAGGCGCACAGAAAGGCTCATGGGGATGTCATGGCCCTCCCTCAGGGAGTCTCCAGGGAAGGCAGATCAGCATTATACATGGCTAATACTGTTGCAAGCATCGCAAAGCATTTTGAGGATGGTCAAGGGTGTGTGAGTGGAGAGTGGAAGTTTCCTTTGCAGAATACGAGAGGCCGGAGGGGAGAAAGAAGAAGAGCAGAGAATGGTTTAACTCAACACTTCAGCTAGCTCCGTGTGAAGATAAGATGCTGGCCCCGGCCCAAGGTCATGGGCTCGACAAGAAATCAGCAGCTGCCCAGCCGTGAGAAGAGGAGAACTAAGTTGAGCAGAGCTGCAGAGATAGCAGCAAGAACAGTGAGAGCAAATGAGATGGCAACAGCGAAGGCCAATAGAAGAGAAAACAAAGTCTCCGGAGCCGGGATGTTTTGGGAAACCCAAGCTGGTTTGGACTGGCACAGAGAGCATCAGAAGCAGAGGTCCCTGAGTGGAATACCCGCTTCCCCCCCACCCAAGGAGGCCAGGACTTAAAACCCTCCTGAGAGCTGGAGCAACTTGGCGATCAACAGCGGATCCTTGGATGACCTGGTCCCAGGATACCACTACCGTCCACCCTTCCCCGCCTCTTCTTCTGACATTATACCCAGGCCTAGCCAGTCTCGGGTCGTGCGTGTGTGAGTATGAAAGTGGGTTAGGGCTTGGGGCACTAACACTTTCTTTCTTCCCCTGAATGACGTGGAAGCGTTCCCATCACTCTCTGCTGTTGTTTTATTATTTTATCAATAAAGCTTTAAAATTTAGACGTTTGGTGTGTTTCGTCATTTCCGCCCCCCAACACTCCTGTGGCATCAGCCTGATCAACTGATGCCCCAGGCAGATTGGTAACAAAAATCTATCACAGGGAAACTGAACAGAGAAATATTACAATAAGACTGAAACAGTCACATAGCCATCTCCTAGTGCATCATCTCCACACACCTTAAGTAGTGTCTACATGATGCAGAAAGGTGCTCTTTTCAATCAAGTTAATTCATTGAGTTAGCTTAACTCCCCCATAACACTGTTTAGACCAGGGGTTGGCAACCTATGGCACGCATGCCAAAGACAGCACGCGAGCCAATTTTTAATGGCACGCTGCTGTCTGCTGGGGATGGCAGACAGCAGCGTGCCATTAAAAATCCTGCCCGGCCTGGCTTGCTCTTCTCCACCCCTTGCCCACCGCTCTCTCCTTGCAGGGCAGGCAAGCTTCTCCCTCCCCCACCTCTTCCCCCAGCGTGCTGGGTTTCTGCCCCTCCTCCTCTCCCTTCCTGCTGCCAATCCCCTTACTACGGAGGGGGAGAGGGAAAGGCAGAGCACAGTGCACTCACGCTCTCTGCTCCGGGGACCTTGGGGAAGGGGATGGAATCAGCATATCCCCTCCAGCCCCCTGCCGTGAGCCACTCAGGGCAGGGGGCTGGGAGCACCCCCCACGACCCCAGCCCACATCCCCAGCCCCCTGCCCTGACTCCTGCACCCTCCTCACACACCCCCAGCGCCCTGTCCTGATTCCTGCACCCCCCACACATACCCAGCCCCCGCAAACCCCATGCCCTGACTCTTGCACCCCCCACATCCCCACCCTGAGCACCAAACGGGAGCTCCTGCACACACACACACACACACATTCCCACCTGTACCTCTCACACCAAATGGGAGCTGCCCAGATAAGCGCTCCACACCCAAACCTCCTGCCCCAACCCCGAGCCCCCTCCCTCATTCTAGCTCCTGGCCAGACCCTGCACCCCAACCCCCATCCTGCTCCTTCACCCCTAGCCCTGTTCTCAGCGCACTCCCACCCTCATCTCAGGCAGAGAGAGGAAGAGAATGGCTAGAACCAGGGAGAAGGTAGGTACCTACTGTATGTGGACAGGGCTGGGACCCCAGACTGGCACCAGGATTGAGCGGGGCCGGCAGCTGGGACCCTGGCTGGCAGGAGCCGGCGGATGGACCCCCAGACCGGCAGCGGGCTGCGCCGCTCAGCCCACTGCCAGTCTAGATTTCTGGTTGCTAGCCCCTTGCCAGCCGGCGTCCCGGCCACAGGCCCTGCTCAGCCCGCTGCCGGCCTAGGTGAACGGAACCCCAGGCCGGCAACGGGCTGAGTGGGCCAGCGGTGTAAGATCAGCATTTTAATTTAATTTTAAATGAAGCTTCTTAAACATTTTGAAAACCTTGTTTACATATGACAATAGTTTAGTTATACAATACAGAGACTTATAGAGAGAGACCTTCTAAAAAACGTTAAAATGTATTACTGGCACGCGAAACCTTAAATTACAGTGAATAAATGAAGACTCGGCCCACCACTTCTTGAAAGGTTGCCAACCACTGGTATAGACACAGTTTAACACCTTTACAATTGTGTTAGCTGGTCATGTTGTAGCAGCTTTTATGATGTCTATACTTACTCTCTATGCTTCACTCCCTTTTCCTTCCCAGAGTGGTACTGCTGATTGGCTAGAAGGGTGCCACAAATCCTGCTGTCTTCCATTATCTTCTGTTCAATTTACCCTTACGGAGGTGTGACTCATTCAGAGATGAATATTTAAGAGTGAAGATGATTATTAATTTTTGGTAGCTGCATTTCAGTCTCCTGAAGCTAAAACAAAAGTTGTGCACTTTCCCTGCTACTGCTTGTGCACCTAATTTGCATGTGTAGTTAACATGACAGAATGTACAGATTGGGCATTTGTATACATAAAACACCTGGATAATATTTTAACTAGCCATTTGCATTCAAAAAAGGCAGTTTTGCTTGAATAGTCACATTCATTGCAAGCCCAAATTAGGCCTGCAGCCCCGAGCAGCTCAAATTCAGAAAAAATTAACCTCTAAGGTCCACAGATCCTGGAAAACACATGTGCATGTACTTAACTTTAAACATGTGAGTAGGCTCACTGAGGCCAATGTGACTGCTCATGGCCTTAAAGTTAAATGCTTTGCTGAATCAGGACCAGCCTAAATCTCTCTGCATGGGAAGCAGGCTATCCACCCCTTGCTGATGTCCAAATATAGAAGGAGTCTAATTTTCCCCTTTCCACATCTCCGTATACCTGTTTTCAGTTCTTTTTATCCCCTCTTTTTACTTGACACTTTCACCGTTTTATGTAGAAAAAATTGTTAGCCTTGCAAATTTGCAAACAACGTAATAAATATTAATTTATTCTAATTGTTAAGCTCCACGTTCTGCCTTCCTACTTGTGCCCCTAGATTTTTCCACATCCAAAAAACGCACATGCTAAATCTCATAAAAATAGCTTTTATGAAAAATCACAAAATGGGCTCATTTTCCCCAAAATACTGCACTCTTTGTATTTGTTTATTTTATTTTATTAGTCACACTTTTGAATTTGATCTCATTCTGGATGAGTGAGAGGGTGTCAGTCCTGTTATTCTGTAAATTAGGCATACAAGGGATTTTTTGTGTGTGTTTCAATATATCTTTGTATGAGGAACAAAACAAAACCTTGTAGAAATCCTATGTTTCCCCAAACCAAAACACATGCATGCTGAAACTTCATTATAAGAATGCCAAATGGTCTTTCAATAACAGAGCCTGTGGCAGTGTGAGCTTTATTGTAGTTTCCCTTCGCAAGTGTTGATGGATTTATGAAGGGCTTCATTACATATAGGCTTAAAGGATATCCGCTATCACCCACTTGTCAAAAGAAAAAATAATATCAAAGCCATCCGTCCAGATCAGAGATACAGGTGCTAACAGCACATTATAGTCTGGTAGTGATTAACTTGCCAATTAATTGCAGTAACCTTGTCTGAGTTCAGACATTTAAAAGATAAATTTAAGAGATGAATGCATCATGTGTAGACTTAGGGCACATGTACATTGCTACCATATTGCTAATCATTCCTGCCTTGGCATCACAGATCTCACATTTGCATTTCTGTTGTAAAAATGCTTCCTCCGATCTAGGCATTATGCACAGAGGTAGTGACTGTGTGTGTGCATTAAGCCACTGGGAACAGGCTGCTCTTGCATGTGTTCATTCTGGTACTTGTTCTTTTTTCAGAAGAGTGAATTTAATAGGCTGAGTGTGTTTCAGTATTGCCTGAAGAAACAGGATGAGTCTGCCTTCTCCCTTGCCCTCCCTGAAATGAATCAGTAGCCGGTGGAAGTAATGCAGCACATGAAATGGTCTGCTGCAGAGTTAATGCATGACTGCAACTTTTCAATCCCTTAGCAACCAAATCTCTACTCTCGCAGTTTCAGATGTCTCTACCTTACAAATGATGGAATTGCAAACACAGTCCCGCTGCCATGTGGAAAGTATGATACACCTTGGAGCTAAATTCTCATACAAATAAGATGCACAAAAGCATGCACAAATTGTACACTTAATTTGTGAGTACAGAAGTCAAGTAATAGCATGCACAAATAATCAGAATTACCAATTTCAGTGTGCAGTTATCTGTTTCTCATGTGAAATCATGGTAACTTCATGTGTGCCTTGTCCATGCAGTAGTACATGATAGAAAAGCAGGGCCACTACCATTATCTCAGTATTTTGAATAGTTTGATTATTAAATTTTGAAAATGACATGCCATATGCACAGAGGCAAACAGAACTAAGCAAACACAGATTAAGTCCAACATATCCGGTAAGACATTCATATTAACCTTCCCAAATAAAAAAGCCAACATAATATATTAGTATTCAGTATTTCTGTAGAGCTTGAGAAGCAAATAAAAGACACAGTCCCTGACTGTGTCTAGCAAATGCAATCATCAAGTCAAAAACACAGCAGAAATGGCATATAGGAATTTCCATAGTGGATCAGACCCAAGGTTCATATACTCTAGCATCCTGTCTCTTGCAGTAACCAGTACCAGATGCTTTAGCTTAGATGAAGGTGTAAGAACCCCACAGTAGGCAGATGTGGGGTAATATGCCCCCCACTTAGGTCTTATAGCAACAGACAATGTTGGATAAAGGGTAGGAAAGTGAGGTAGGAGGAGGGCAGTGGGAAAGGAATGCAGAGAACAATTTTCCCACAGCAAAGAACAGGTCATAGACATTTATTTGCATGTTTTACGTTAGTTACATCTGAACAAGAGTTATGCGCTGCTGACTAAGTTTGAATTTGTATTAAATGGAAACCCTAAAGAACAGTTAATATGCCAAGTGAGCCACATGCTATTGGAGTAGTAGAAGTATAGCCACAAAAGCCTGAAGATAATTCAAAGCTAAAATATCACAAACTTTTAAGGTGCTGAACAACATTTATTCAGTGTTGCTGATTCTTGCACTTTAATCATGAGTCTCACAATATTTGGCGTTTTTATTAAAGCCTCAGTTCCTAAAGTCAAGAGACTGTTGTTCTTTCACTTATATTTTTTTAAAGGAAGTTTCTAGTCCTGGGTGGTGGTGGAGAAAAGCTTGAAAATGGGACTCACGTGTTTTTTTGGGGGGGTCCTGGCTCATAATTTTTGAGTGCTTGGGGTTGGTGAAACTGTTTATTATTACAGCATCAGGAATGTGCAGGACACTTTACACATAAGAAGAGCTGGTAAAAAAAAAAAAAGTGGGGACAATTTCAAAACAGTTTGATGACAAAATTTCAACCATACCCATAAGCTGGTTTTTAAAATAGCACAAATACTTTTACAATAATGTTGACCAGCTCTACAGACAAGGTCTCTGCCACAAGTAACTTTTGGGCCAGATTTTAAAAGGCACCTAAAGATGCAGATGGGTGACTAGTGGGATTTTCAAAAGCATCTAGGCACCTAGCTCCATTTGATTTCAGTGAGAGTCAGGCACTTAAATACCTTTGAGGATCTGGGTCCTAGACACTTCTGATATCCCACTAGGCACCTATTTGCATCTTTAGGAATAGAAGTCTTTTCAGTGCTTTGGTAGACTTTGAATCAGCTCAAAGAACTCAACTCTGCAAATCTTACTCACTTGAGTAGTCTTAATCTAAGACTACTGTTGGGCTATTTGGGTATATTTCTGCATGAGGGCAGCACCAATGTTGATGTACCTGTGTTGGTTCCAGGATATGAGAGAGACAAGGTGAGTGAGGTAATATCTTGACCTGGTTACCTTTTCCAGACCTGAAGAAGAGCTCTGTGAAGCTTGAAAACTTGTCTCTTCCACCAGCAAAAGTTGGTCTAATAAAATATATTACCTCACTCACTTGCCTCTCTCTTTACCACTGTGTCATCTAAACTTTGTTCTGAGCAGGGTCATAGATTGATGAATTTCCCTAGTATAGAGAAAGGCCCCTATGTTACTAAGGCTTGGGCAGGAATGGCCCTAAATTTGCAGGATATCGCCCTAAATTTGACAAAATACAGAGAGAGGTGCTACTGAAGGGATTGTAACGTAAAAGTGGTATTTCTCACTGTCCTCCTCATGTTGTGTAAGAGCGATGTACCACTGGTAATTTTCAGTAACATCAAATGTAATGAGCAGGAGTCAGCGAATGAAAGATCTGAATGAAGATAGAGTAGCTGGCTAATGCAACAGGAATGTCAGGGAGATCCAGGCGTTAGGAGCAGCATGGAAAGAGACATGATGAAAAAGTGGGAGAAGGAAACAAAAAGAGCTGTTGAGTGGAAGGGGGGAGGAAGAAATGAGATCAGTGATGTAGGCAAGAAAAGATGCATACAGAGCAGTAGTGCGTCCCTTTAAAATCCCCTTGCTTCTCCATGCCTGTTCACAGATACCATTGGTAACCTGAGAAATCTAGCCAGCACTGCTGTTGGAACATCTGTAGTGGAAGAACAGATAAAGAATGTGAAGCCATTTGCTGCAACTCCATCAGTAAAATATTAGAGCAGTGTCTGTCTATGTGCCTTTGTTTTGTGGCTCTCAAAAGACTCACAAATGTATTTAGCATATAACAAAACAGAAGCTTCTCTTTGCTGTAATAGAAAAAGGTATTTAAATCACCTGGTTTGGCTTTGTACAGCTGATGGGATAAAAATGTGGGCTTGCCCTTTGACCTTTAAAAAATGCTGTTCTTTAACAAATTCTTCCACACTTTAACAATGAAAAGCACATTGGTGCTCAATAAATAGCAATAAACTCTTCCTGCAATATAGCTACGATAGTAGGTTGCCAGTTGGATCAGAATTGGTGCTGTCCTAAATCACTCAGGAAAAAAAAAGTAGGAGAAGCTCTGCCAACCTTTAAGTTTAATGGGACACTATTGCATCAACTTAATCGACATTTAGATCAGGGGTTCTCAAACTGGGGGTCAGGACCCCTCAAGGGATCATGAGGTTATTATATGGGGAGTCGCAAGCTGTGAGCCTCCACCCCAAACCCCGCTTTGCCTCCAGCATTTATAATGGTGTTAAATATATTAAAAAGTATTTTTAATTTATAAGGGGTGGGGGGAATCACACCCAGAGGCCTGCTATGTGAAAGGGGGCACCAGTACAAAAGTTTGAGACTCAGTGATTTAGAACAACCTGGGGGGCACAGGTTGGGCCTGAGAGAAGAAAACAAAGATAATGAATTAAAGCTGTGAACAATAATTAGCCCCTTTCTAATGAGCAGTTATGAGGTAGGAATTGGGTGGCACACAGGTCTTTCCAGGGCTTCCTTGTTTGCCTCAGGCTCTGTGCATGCAAAAACTAAATGTCAGAGAGAGAAGCTAGTGGCATCAGAGAAACCAGAGTGGGTTTTATGGCACTTGATTTAACAGATTGAACTCCTCAGCCCCTAGTCATAGACTTTTTTTATGGGGACTGTCTCATATTCATCCAGAAAATACAAAGGAAATATGCATCATGTTTTTTCCCCATCTAAATCAAGGGTTGGTGAACAAGGGAACTGTGTGGCTGCTATACCCAAGAGAGTGTATGCAGTGTCTTTAACAAGGCTAATCCTACCCAAAAAGTGCTTTGCCCATTTGGCTACAGTTCAGCCTAGATCATTTCTGAAGGCTACTGTTTTTTACTGTGATTTTCTCAATACAAAATGAAAAACAGCAGAACACAAAATGAGGGTGGGAAATGAAAGTCCACAGGAGTTTGACTCTCAAAGATTGCTTCTTTGTACCGCAAGACGCTCTGTTAGTGAGTCAGTGGACTGTGGAATAACAAAAAGAACAGGAGAACTTGTGGCACCTTAGAGACTAACAAATTTATTTGAGCATAAGCTTTCGTGGGCTACAGCCCACTTCATCGGATGCATGCAGTGGAAAATACTGTAGGAAGATATATATATACATGCAGAGAACATGAAAAAATGGGTGTTGCCATACCAATTATAATGAAGTAATCAGTTAAGCTATTATCAGCAGGAGAAAAAAGACCTTTTGTAGTGATAATCAGGATGGCCCATTTCCATAATCAGTGTGGCTGATATGATTAGGTCCTATGATGGTGTCCCCTGAATAGATATGTGGACACAGTTGGCAATGGGCTTCGTTGCAAGGATAGGTTCCTGGGTTAGTGTTTTTGTTGGGTGGTGTGTGGTTGCTGATGAGTATTTGCTTCAGGTTGGGGGACTGTCTGTAAGCAAGGACTGGCTGTCTCTCAAGGTCTGTGAGAGTGCTTCTATTGTTGTTGCTGTATCTCTATTAATGTTCATTGTCACTCGGATGATTATGCAAAGATTCCTGTAACAGCGAAGGGCCAACTTGTGAACCATGCTATGAACCACCTTACTTCTCTGCTAGAATTACCAGCATCGTGTGTCACAGCATGGGGCTGAGTTATTTCTGTCTCTTGCATGTGGAAAGGGAATAGTCAGGCAGGTGTGAGGAACTGGCACAGAAGAGGACATCAGCTGCACTAGGGAAAGGACCAGTGCAACTTATTTCCATCCCGAAGCACGGGGAACTGTGGCCAAATTGTGATGCACAACATAATCTTTTAAAGCTCTTATTTGTGCCAATCAGAGTCAAAGTGAATAACACTTTTTTGGGGGGGGGGTGGTTATATCAGTTACAAACAGACTTAGGTTTTCAGTCTAAGACTACAGTTAGGAGTGGTTTTGTGGCTACTACCGATTACATTACCTCTCAAAGCATTTCTTGGCTATAATATAATACCCTGTTTAGGTGCCTTGATTGCTACTCTTATTAAATTATCACTTTGAGAGAATGTTACCAGCCTGTTTCTATCTCACAATAAAACATCCCACTCAATTTATTCCTGCAACTGAAGGAGATGGCATTTTAATACTGAGGAAAAATGTCGTAAAAAGATGCTTCCTGTATAACCATATGTGACATTTTATGAGGTGGACTGGTTATGGGGAATTAAGGGAATCCCACTTCAATTGCCCTCTTGAGTGTGAGGATGGGCAATGAGACTCAGCAGTCATGCTGGAACTCGAGGTGCTGGGGGTGCTACCACACCCCTCCCCCACAGCTTGAAGTAGTAACCACAAACACCAAATATATGGTTTCCATCATCAGAACCCCCACTATAAAAACTGTTCCAGCACTTAACTTTAAAATCAATGGACTACTCAGGGTGTGTAAAGTTAAACACATGCATAAGTCTCTGTGGGATCAGAGCCTTCGGTTGTAAATTCTTTGGGACAGGAACTGTATCCTGTACAACACAGCACATGCTTACCCTGCTGGCACCAGGGTTTTAAAACATCTGAGCTGAAATGTAGCACCTTTAATCCTAGCATGGGCACACTTGCACTGTTGCTTAACAAATAATAAATAAAATAATGATAAAGTTAATAACTTTCTATCATGCATTTTCCTTGTACCAAACCTGGACAGCTTTCAAGATGAATGAAAGACAGGCAAAGAGAGTAGGTTTTAACTAACTTACAGCTAAAATAGAATACTTCCCACTTTTCAGTATATTAAGAGAACAATGATTTCAAATTTATATTTATGTAAAAATGGATGATATAAAAACCCATACAGAGAAGTAAGGTTCTTTTAGCAACACTCATTAAAATATATGCTAATCAAGGAGAAACTATGTGATAATATGCACAGTGCTTCTTTCCTAAAACAACTTCCTTATAGAATAAGTTTTCTTAGCAAAAGTTTTGCTGATGGTAGTCCACATTTGCCAAAGTCATGTGTAGGGCTCAAGCCAGTATGTGGCCTCTGAGCACACTGATCAGATTGAGTCCCATTCAAAATCCAACCAGGGAGAAGTTCGTTAGAGTACTCACCTGGGACATGGGAGACCCAGCTTCAATTCCCCCCTCCCTGCACAAGGGGGAGAAACAACTTGAAGAGAGGTCTCCCATCTCGTAGGTGTACTTTCTAATCATTGAGCAATGGGACAATCTGATGTGGGTATCCCTCATTCTCTCCTGATGAAGCTCTTCCACTGTAGATACCTCATGAAAGAATGGGTGGAAAGGGGGGCTGGTCCCACCCATAGGCGCAGACTCCGTGGGTGCTCTGGGGCTGGAGCACGTATGGAAAAAAAATAGTGGGTGCTCAGCACCCACTGGCAGGCCCTGCCAATCAGGTCCTCCCTCCCATCCTCTGCTGATCAGTTGTTCAGTGGCGGGGGGGAAGGGGAGGAGCAGGAAGAGGCAGGTTGTGGCCTTGGGGAAGGGGTGGAGTGGGGGCAGGGGTCAAGTACCCCAGGAAAATCAGAAAGTCTGCGCCTCTGGTCCCACCTCACAGCTGGGTGCCCTGACCACTGGATTACAGTCATTCCTGCTTACACTCTTTCGCTGGTCCAATGACTATTTTAGCATTTATCCACAGTGGAACAGTCAGTGGGCCACATAGAGAGAGCATGAGTAGGAATGGCTGTAGTACAGTGGTTAGGGCACGTACCTGGGAGGTGATAGACCTTGGGTTCAGGCCCTGCCCCACCACAGGAAGATTTTCAGGTGGAGAAGGAAGCAAGCCCACATTAAGGCATTCTGTAGTCAGGTATTTATGTCAGAATCTGAGCTTTCTTTCTTTCTTTTGCAGTGTTGTTGTAGCCACATTGGTCGCAGACAAAGTGTGTGAGATAATATCTTTGATTGGACCAACTTCTGTTGGGGAGAAAGTCAAGCTTTTAGGGAGCGCTTCTTCAAATCTGAAGAAGAGCTCTGTGTAATCTCGAGAGCTTCACGCTCACCAGTAAAAGTTGGTCCAATCAAAGATATCTCACCCACTTTGTCTCTCTCTCTTTTTTTAAGTGAGTTCTAGTTTTCATGGTTGCAAAGGAAAGCTTGAAAACATGAACTGAGTGTAAATGATATAGTAATGTCTGCCTGAGTCGGCAGACAGAATAACACAATAGCTCTGAGAGGGGTGAACTGCCCTATGCATCACTATGGATAAAAGGTGGGGTTTGGTATTGTATTAGCCTAATAATGTGTTAAAATACAGCTCACCCTGTCCATGCTAAGGCTATGTCTACACTGCATTTTTGTTGTTAAAACTTTTGTCATTCAGGGGTGTGTTTTTTTCATATCCTGCAGCAACAAGTTTTAATGACAAAAAGCACCGGTGTGGACCGCCCCTTGTTCGGGGTAGTTTTATTTTGTCATCGGGAGACCCCTCTCCCGGCGACAAAGAGCGGCTACACGGTGCACCTTAAAATGATGCAGCTGCAGCGGCATGGCCACATGATTGTAAGGTGCACAGTGTAGACATAGCCTAAGGCTTTAAAACATCTAACAAAACTCACCCACCCATCATTTACCCTAATGTGCACAAGCCCTGATGTTTTAGTGCTTAGACTCTACACTCCAGCAGCTCTGCCAGCACCACCCCAGCAGGGGATGCTGGCTATAGTCAAAAAAGAAGAGCTTAGACTACCCAAGCAGATACATCCTGGGTGCTGGTATCTGGTCATCCCTGACTGCTCCAGGAAAGAGAGGACACTCCCCTGCCATTCTTAGTGGGGGACAAGGGAACAGCCACCCATCTGCTGATCCTGCATCTCCTGAGGAGAGGTGACACTCTTTACTGACACTCCAAGTGGAGGACCTCATGGTAGCCTTGTATCATGGTGTGGATCGCCTCCGCCTCCCCACATTGCCTTAGTTAGCCAGGCAAGACAAGTGCTAGTCCGTCCCTCAGCATCTCCTCCTGCACCCCTGATCTCCACCCTCATCTCCACCTGAAACCCTTATTTCCTGGCAGCCTCCCTCCCAACCATGTCTGCTCCCCTTTAAGTCCCCATGTCAAACTCCAGACCTCTTTTCCCACATCAGTGTCTTCCCAGTGACGGATCCAGTGCTTGGGGTGTTGCCAGGAGCAGGCAGAAAGTTACAGCAGCTGGGGGAGAGGGAGAACTATGAAGAAGCACAAGGGTGATGAGAAGGCAGTAGGAGGAAGTACTTAACACACTGTGAGAGTTGTAGGGACAGAAAAGGGAGCTGGGGTGTAGTAGGGGGAACAGTGGGTCTGAAACTTGTTGTTTGAGTAGGAGGAGGAGGCAGCTGTGTTGTGGGATGGGATGCCTGGAGAAGCTGTAGGGGCACAGAGCATGGGAACGTAAACGGGATAGTGCAGGGGTTCTCAAACTGGGGGTCGGGACCCCTCAGGGGGTTGTGAGGTTATTACGTGGGGGGTCGCAAGCTGTCAACCCCCACCCCAAACTCCGCTTTGCCTCCAGCATTTATAACGGTCTTAACTATATAAAAAAGTGGTTTTAATTTATAAGGGGGGGGGTCGCACTCAGGGGCTTGCTATGTGAAAGGGGTCACCAGTACAAAAGTTTGAGAACCACTGGGATAGTGTTTAGTCCAGCTGGTTTGAGTAGCCATAGGAGGGAACTGTACTGACCTAAATTGGTGATGGTGGTGGTGGGGTTGTAAGGACAGTGTCAGGGATCAGTGCCCAGGGGCCGGAGTGCAGGAAGTCAGTGAGGTAAAGGAGCCAGTACCTGCGGGGGTGGGTGTTGGGTAGTAGTTGGGAGGGTATCTGAGAGAGAGAACAGTGACAAGTAGATAGGATGAGGGGGTGCAGTGGGAGGGGGTTCAGTACCCAGTGCCTGGGGCATGAAAGTGCAGGGGGGGGGGAGGTATAGGGCTTGAGGGCAGTTTCCCAGAGGGGTTGTGGGCAGGTGCAGTGGGAAGGGGTGCAGTGACCTGAGGTGTATGGGCAGGTGCAGCACATGGAATGCAGTGTCCAGTGGATGTGGTTTAGGAGTTCAGTGAGCTGTAGATGGGGTGTGGGGGTGCATTGTCGAGCAGGTGTGGTTTAGGGGTGCAGTGTCGAGCAGATGGCGTTTTTGGGTGCAGTGGACGGTAGATGGGTTGGAGGTATAGTGTTGGGCAGGTGGGGTTTAGAGGTGCAGTGGCCAGTAGATGGGGTGTGATGTGCAGTGTTGGGCGGTTGGGGTTTAGACGTGCAGTGACCAGTAGATGGGGTGTGGGGGTGCAGCGTCGAGCATGTGGGGTTTAGAAGTGCAGTGTCCAGTAGGTGAGGATTTGGGTTGGGGTGCAGTGTCGGGCGGGTGGGTTTTAGGGGTGCAGTGTTCAGTAGATGGTGTGTGGGGTGCAGTGTCCAGTGGGTGAAGATAGGGGTTAGGGGTGGGGTGTAGGGGTGCACTGCCAGTAGATAGGATGTGAGGTGTAGTGTCCAGTGGGTGAGGATGGGGGTTGGGGGTGCAGTGTCAGGCGGGTGGGTTTTAGGGGCATAGTGACCAGTAGATGGGGTGTGGGGTGCAGTGTCCCTCGGTGAGGATGTGGGTTGGGGTGCAGTGTCCAGCGGGTAGGGTCTAGGGGTGCAGTGACCCGTGGGTGAGGAGGGGGCTGGGGTGGGGTATACGGGTGCAGTGCCATAGCTCAGCTGGAGGAGGTGCGCAAGGGGTGCAGCGCCCGGCGCAGGGGGCCTGAGCCCGGCCGGTGCGAGTGGCAGGCGGCGAGCGGGCACGTTACCTGCGTGCTGGAAGCCCGGCCCAGCCCAGCCCCCCTCCCCGGCGCTGTCAGACCGCGGAGAGGCCGGGCCGAGGCGCTGCTGGGAAGCCGATCCCACTCCGCTCCTCCCCGGCTGCGCCCAGCCGCCGCGGCCATGACCGATAACATCCCCCTGCAGCCCGTCAGGCAGAAGAAGCGGATGGACAGCAAGCACCGGAGCGGGTGAGCGCGGGGTCCGCAGCGGGCGCTCCCCTCGGGTCCCGCGGCTGCCGTCGCTCCCCAAACCCCGGCTTCCCTTTTTCCGATGCCCGGCTGGCTGGGCTGCTGCCCCGCGGCTGCAGGGGGCTGCGCCCCTCTAGGGCCCTGCCCGGTGGCTGATGTGTCCGGCTGGGCTCCGGCTGGTGCTGGGCAGCCAGCCCCGCCCTGGAACCGGCTCCCCGGTCCGCTCTCGGGGGAAGGAAGGAAGGAAGGGAGGGAGCGAGCGAGCGAGCGAGCGATGGGTGGGGATTGCCCCCTCCTCCTCCCTGGGCTGGGGAGAGGCGTCCCGGCAGCGCCGGGGACCCCGGCTCTCTCGCCATGTGGCTGGCTGGGGCGCAGGGGGCCCGGCTCGCCTTTGTTTGTTCCAGCAGGGCCCGGCCCCTGGGCAGCAGCCGCACAACCCGCCCAGGAAAGGACACAGCGGGCTCTGGCATTAGGGGGTCCCCTCTCCTTTGGGAAGGGGAGGCTGGACTGGGAAAAGCTCCCTTCTTTTGGGAGGGGGCCTAGGAGGGTCGCTGGCCTTGCAGGCCCCCCTCCCCGGGGAGGCTGAGAGCTGGTGTTGGAAGATGGCATTACTAGGGGACCGATCTAGGTCTCCTCTCTCGCCCGGGGCTGCCTGGCCAAGGTCCTGCAGGGCGGCGGCCGCAGCAGCGTTCCGGCAGGAGCTGACAGGTTGTTCCTGACGCCATTGTCTGTGGCACACCCAGCGCCGCGATCCCAGCCCAGCGAACTGCAAGAAAAGGGCAGGATCCTGCCATGGCAACCTGGTTACGCTAAAACGATAGGCCCTGCTCCCTTGTGCAGGCGGAGAGCCCCTTCCCTGCCGTCTCGCCCTGTGACTGCAGGACCTGTGCATCTCAGGCTGGGTGAAATGAAAGAACAGAGCCCTCTTGGAGGCTCGTATATTGCCAAGCTTGAGGAATGAGCCTCAGATGAAGTCACTTGGCACTCCATTTATTACTGCTGTTATGAAGAGATCACACCCAGTTTTTCTTCCTTGCACAAATGTAAACAAAGAAATAGCCTGACAGCTTTAAGCCGTAGTGTCAGGAACAAACTGGCAATGGCCAGATTTTCAGACGTATTGACTTTCGCAATGGGAGCTCAGCTCCTCTGAAAATCAGCCCATATGCTTCAGTGGCACTCAGGCACCCTGGTGATTGGGAGGGCTATGAAACCCTTGGCTGGATGGCTTGTTGGTAGATTATCTTGGGGGAAGGGGAGGATGTGTATGGCAAGTCATTTGAATACAGATTTTCATTTAATGTATTTATCATTTAACATCTGATCAGGATCATTCTGTTGCTTAGCTCAGCGTAGGCAGAATGCAGGTTGTTGCTTCACTGAGTGGGTTTTATTAATGACAATACACTTGTTTTCAGGAACAAATATATTTATAACTTTATAACAGGGTTCTAGCTACTTACAGATCTTACCATTTTAATTATATTGGTACAGCTAAAGCAGTGCAACCCCTGATGATGTATTGATTATATTGATATAAAGGTGGTTTATTCCTGTGTAAAAAGAAAAGGAGTACTTGTGGCACCTTAGAGACTAACAAATTTATTTGAGCATGAGCTTTCGTGAGCTACAGCTCACTTCATCGGATGCATACCGTGGAAACTGCAGAAGACATTATATACACAGAGACCATGAAACAATACCTCCTCCCACCCCACTGTCCTGCTGGTAATAGCTTATCTAAAGTGATCATCAGGTTAGGCCATTTCCAGCACAAATCCAGGTTTTCTCACCCTCCGTGCCCCCCCCCCCCAACTCACTCTCCTGCTGGTAATAGCCCATCCAAAGTGACCACTCTCTTTAAAATGTGTATGATAATCAAGGTGGGCCATTTCCAACACAAATCCAGGTTTTCTCACAAATCCAGGTTAGTCTCTAAGGTGCCACAAGTACTCCTTTTCTTTTTGCGAATACAGACTAACACGGCTGTTACTCTGAAACCCATCTTATTCCTGTGTAGCTATTCCCATGCAGGTAAGGGAATAAGCTGTACCAGTATTTTATACCAATGTAACTGTGCCCACACTAGGGGTTGTACTGGTATAACTATTTCAGTTAAAAAAAAAAATCACAACCCTAACTGACAACATTATACCAGTACAAAATGTGTGTATAGATTTGGAATCGAAACTTGCTGACTGGAAAGTAATGTTGTATTATGATGACAAATTGTGATCCAATGACAAATTAATCTTTTTTGTTTTAAATATCGTATACAGTTGTAGCAAATACACCAAAATCTCAGAAGAAATAATGATTGTGTTGGAACAAATAAGGAAGAGTACATATCAATTACCATTTTGTTACATTTTTTGGTTAATAATTGTGATTTGGATTCTTTTTAACTGAGGTTGTTGAGCAACCTACAATGTTCTGTTGACGGATAAGGTTTCTGTCATGTAGCTGACAGTATGTTGATTTAATAGTGTGAAGTTGGCCTGGACACTGAGGACTAGACTGTGGAACATGTGTGCTATATAGCAGTCATGGTAGTAATCTGTTAATGACAGTTCCTGGGTTGGCCGCTGCTTAAAGTTCAGTTATGAGATAAAGGATCAGCTATATGAGGGGCTTAGGGTATTCCTCAATGCTCCTTAGCTGATTTGCTTTCTTAGAGGTCTCCACAATCTCCATAGGTCTCTCTTGGGCATTCTGTTGTGGTGTGCCTTGTTAGCAGATGCTGACAGCAATTACCCTGATGTAACGTAAGCACTAGCCCTATGTCACTGGCTAGGGAGCTCTCACTTGGAGGCAGTATTTCCTGTGCTAGCAAGAACTGTTGACAGCTTGCTCTTATGATGCTGCATTGATTTAGTGGTTTGAGATTCTGTGACTTTTTTGTTTTTCTTCATACAAGTCCTGATCTCTCTCTCTTTTTTTAAAGACCGGCACGCTCCAGAAAAGTGACTTATTTACAATGATTTTCAGAGTCTTGTCTTTTGTCAAACAGCCTCTGACATAAGTTAGTTTATTTGATCAATATATCGGGTGCATTGGCAAAGTATCTAAGCAAAGCAAAGAGGCTCCCTTTCCCCCCAAATATTATAAGTCTTAAGAGAGAGCAACCAGCCAGACAGTATAAGTCCTTGCTCTGTCATCCATCTCAAGCCCCCTGGCACAAAATGATCCATTTCCAACTAATTAGAGAGGAACAGGGAGAAAATGGTAGCAGATGCAGAATGGGGTCCTGGCCCATGACTGGGCGTTCTATGTAGTACTGCAATGCAAATAATAATAGTATAAACCCCCAAAAAAGTGGTATCCAGGCTAACTCCTGGAAGACCCTACCTTATAATATGATTTTGATTGCTGCTTGGATTGTAAGAGACTCTTTGTGGCATTCGTTATATGTGTATACAGTGCCTAGCACAATGAGGTCCACATCTCTGATTGGAGTCTCTATGTGCTACTGTAATATATATAAATTAATAATAATTGACCAGTGATCCCTTCTGACCTTAAAGTCTCTGACCCTAACTTAACAGTAGACCTCTCAAACTGAATGTAACTGCTGGGAAGGCACATAAGGCAAGAGGAGATTGTATTAGTATATGAAGTCATTCATTTAGGTCTCTGAGTATATGAACAAAGAGCTAGAACTGTTTGAAATACTTGAAGCCAGTGTAGGCCATGGAGGGCAAGTCCACGTTACTGATCTTCCTCCTCCTTACAAGGCAGCAGCCATGTTTCAGCTTCCAGATGCATTTCAAGGGAAACACAGTGAGGAACTCATTACAATACCGTTACTGAGATGTGACAAAGGAAAGGTTGGCTGTGGACCATGTCAAGGAGAAACAGGTGTTTTAATAAGTTGGTGATGGCAGTAGCCATTCTTGGCCATAGCCACAACATTGACCCCCTCCCTCCACCCCGTCCAGTGTGCAGGCAAGGGTGACTTCTGAATTCTGCAGCTGTATTGCTTGAGTAATGGACACGTTTTTCACAATTTTCTTGTCACCTTGGTCTGTTCTTGACTGAGTTATATAGTTATCTCACCCAAATAAAAATGCCAATTTAGCTATGACATCCTGATAACCACTCTCTGGAGTCTATAATGTCAGTTCAAAAAGAGACATGGTATTGAGTAATCTCAAAATGCTGATGATAGTGTCACAGCCCGTACCTCTGTAGGGGCTTCTGGGGGTTATGTATCCTGAGACAAAAAGCTGTGGCTTGCTTTCTTGCTATGGACAGTACCCAAATGTACCAAGCATATCAAAGAACATATGCAAAGACTTGATCTCTACCCTGAGCACCTTCTAATCTAAGGACCCATTCCTACTATGTAGATCATGCAGGAAGACTGCTGTGCCTATGTAGAGACTATGTAGAGGCAGGCACTGTTTTTTTGTTCTGCATTTGTACAGCACCTAGCACAGTGGGATCCTGATCCATGACTCTGGCTCCTAGGCGGTGTGGTAATGCAAGTAATGAATAATAGTAAATGTGATGCAACAAGTGAGGAAAACCAAAGAATAATTGGAAATGGGATGAAGAAGGACAAGGATTCCAGTAATAGGTCACATGGTTACTCTGTTATGGTATTGAGCTTAATGGTTCCATTAAAATGGTAAATTAGCTCACTTGTAATCAACGGGGAGAGATTGGAGTGAATAGATGAATAAATGATTTTTGGCCCCTATCCTGCCTCTGACTGTGTGGGTAAACCTCTGCATTTGTGTAGAGCTGCATTGATTTCAAAGGGGCTACAGACAGGAACAGTGTTTCTCTCATGCAAAGTCAAGTGCAGTATCGGGGCCTTTATTTATTAAGTGCGCACTTGGCCCTGCTGCACAGCCACTTACAATGCAAAAACATCCTAAATAATATAAATCAGTTTAAAAAGTCAAGGGAATATAATGGCAAAGTGGTGGTATCCTCTGAAAAGTGCTCCCCAAAGTGTTTCCATGGGTATTTCTTAATGACCTCTTGTATAAAATTTAATCAGTTGACAGTGGATTTTTTTTTATGGCTATTACTGCAAATTTAGCCTGATATCTGCAAATCAAGATGTTGTCTTTCTGCCTCTTGCCTCATCACCAGTAATAAAGATTTGGTAAGAAGAATTTAGGCCCCTGACAGACCCTCCCAAGCATAGAGGTCCACTTGTGTGGACCCTCTCGTACTTCACCGGTGCTTTGTGCAGGCATAAGGGTCTGAACTGCATATTTCTAACTGCAGGATCCGAACCATAGATAACAGTTCTACTGATTATGCATGTGGCAGAGTAGAACCCAGCTCATTGTTCTATAGCTGTACTGACTCTGCGATCCTAAAAAACACTTAGTCCAGGGTCCAGTTCTGCTATTGGGTATGAATGAATGGATGCCTGTACTGACAGACCCTATCTGAAACTGGATCCACATGGATCCTTTTGCAGGATAAAAGGGCCTCAGTCAACAAAGGCAGCAGATACAACTGAAAGTTGCAAATGATATAAACACGTTGAATGAGATTTTTACGTAATTTTTCTGACGCTTTGAAATCATAACTGTTGTGATAGATTATGGATTGTTGTAGAAACCTATAACTTGGGTTAATGCTGTTATTAATTTTTTGACCCAAACAGTAAGTGTTTGATTTGAATATAGAACAACTTGTTTTCATACTCTATGAACATTTTCATTTGAATGTTTTTGTACCTTATTTAAAAAGGAAGTAATTAAAAAATTCAGTAAAAAATTTATTTTAGAGTAATGTGCTTTAGCTCAACAACTATATACATCAGTGACAGCTACTATGATACTGCAGGTGTTTATCAATATTAGTAGAATAGAGTATAAAATAGAAAATATAATATAATTTAAATAACATTAGTAGCTAATGGCAATATTTTTAGTTCCATCTGAAAAAAGTGGAAATATCTTGAGTGTTTCTAACTTTAGCAGTTGATGATTCATTTTATGTAGAAAGACTTTTAAATTTTGTTTGATTTTGTTACTCTTATGTAGAATAATACTTTAGATTATTGAACTTTGAAATGTGTTAACTAATCCTAACTACATCTCCACGTGATAGGGGTAGTGTAATAGGTTGGTACCCATTCAAAAAGTGTCCAGTGTTTTCTTGGTTTTAAAAAAAGCAATTTGAATGTATTAATGATTTCATAGGAATAGTAAAATATTTTGCAACATCCTCGTCCACAATTGCCACCTTCCCCCCTCCCCCCCCTCGGAAAACAACAACAACAAAAAACCATCTAAAGCAAACAAAAACCTGCCCCAAGGGAAAAAATTCTATTGGTTTTCCAGGTAAACTTGCATCTCCCTCCTACACAATCCATTTCTTAAAGCTTTATTTTTCTAACACAAATCCTGTTTAAAAAAAAAAAAAAAAGAACATGCATTGGTTGATTAATCAAGCTATTTGAGGTTTGGCATTTAGGGTGTGTGTACAGTTCTTTAAGGAAAACAAGTGACTTATGTTGGAAAAGGTTGAAAACCCCACCTTTAAGGGATGACTTATTGATTGACTTCTCAATAACCTGCAAGGAAAAGTCAAGAGTGAACTTTCAATAATATGACAGATTGTTCCTGGTTCCAATTGATCAGCATTATCAAATGCATTTTTTAGAGGTTAAGATAATTCAGTTTCCAAAGGGGAAGAAAGAAAACACTAAAGAGGCGTCCTGAAGTTTTTCTATGTTGATCTCCTCGCTAACAATCTTTCCACACCTTCTTTCACTTAAGCAGTTATCCTGTGATTTGTCTGAATTTTATTGTTAACTCTTGAATACGCAGTCCTAGCCTTGATCTGCTAAAACACCAACTGCTGTTACAACAATTCATTAATAATTATTGTGCTTAGTGAAAGACTAGCTCGTGTATGTGAGTGCAGGATGTTAAAGCAGAAATAATGAGTTTTAGAATTCTATCTTCAGAGAACAAAATATAAGATTTCAATGAGGACTTTAAAGAATGTTAAATGTAGTTGAGTATCTTCCCAAGAAGTTAAATATTTGCTTCTAGGAATGGGCATGCAAGTCTACACCACAGAAATATCTGCTTTCCTGCTGAAAGTTCCATTTCAAATTTATCAAATGGGTAGACATACTGCACCTGCATAAGTGATGTGTAGAGATGAACTGTTGCCATTCAGCATTCCTGGATATGTTTAGTTTGTTTTGTAAGTTTCTGCTCTCTACCCAGTCAACAAAATTGTCCAGATTGCTTTGCTGTTTTGTGGGACAACAGGAAAAAACAAGGTCAGGGAAGTGAATAGGTGTTAAATTCCAGCTGTGGTGGTTTGACTATAAGCTTTCATAACAAAAAGCTCTTTAGGGATCTTCTCGAACATACAAGTGATAAAGGTCAAAGTTTGTATTCCTGGCATCGTTAGCTATATTTTTAAACCTATCTGTGGAAATACACTGGCACATGCTTTCTTTGTTTAGTTTTACATTTTCTGGAGAAGGTTGGATGTAATGTGATTCTGAAACTTGCTGACTGACTTTTCCGGTTAGTCCATTAAACCATCAACTGCAACCCAGGGATTTGTATTATTGCCGACTGGAGTAACACGTCTGTTTTTTTGGGGTTTTTTTACTGCAGTCTTTAAATTGGATAAAAAGTCTGTGTTACAGAACTGCATAGGTCAGGTTCTGCCTTTTTTATTATAAGGTTCTGTAGATAGTATGAAAGTACAAACAGCATATAAATAGATATCCAGGACTATGTGTGATCACTTAAAAATGCCTTCAAATAGAAGAGAAAATATAATAGGGGAATCTCTTGTAAATTCCTTGCACATGTGTTGGAAATCAAATGTGTTGTAAGTAGCGATAATTCTTCTTTACTTGGACAATATTATATGTATCACTTTCAGAACCCAGATAGGCAGGAAGTCTTTTTTCTCAAGTTTAAGTACATGTTGAACTTTCTTTCCCCCGTATCTAACGAAGTTGTGAAATCTTTGGTTGGCTAGGAGTTGCAGAAATTGGAAATGAATTATTAAAAGTTAACATAATTAACTGTTGTTCAATACTTGTGTTTGTAGTGAAGTACTGTTCCAGTAGCAACATTCCTGTTTGTAGTGGGGATATTGTGTGAGATGATAGCCTTGTTTACAAAATGTGCTCTCACTTTCACTTTAGCACCTAGAGTTAAATCATGGTCCATTACTCCTCTTTTTCCTTTGGTAGGGTCTACTTCTTAAGTTTAGTCTGACCCTGATCCAGCAAAGCATTCAAGCCTGTGCTTAACTTTAAGCACTTGAGTTTCCCTATTGAAATATATGAGACAATTCACATGCTTAAATGATTTGCTGGACAGGATCTTGAGCTTTAACTATGGTCAAATCTGCCTTGTTACTAAAATCATGTTAGGTGTTATATATACTCAGTGATTTATAAGTTCATAGTAATTTAAAGAAACTAAGTGCTGTTTAAAATGTGTATATTTATCCCAACACAGAGCACTCCCTTTTATAAGAACATTCAAGCCACTGTTTTATGTTAGCATCATTCATGTAATTTTCTATTGCATTTCTGAAGAAACATATCAGTGAGCTCTTTATACCCTTTAAAGTTTTAGAAGTTAGTTTTGGATAATTTAAAATAATCTTTGGAACATATTGGTGAATTATAATAACCCAAGAACATATTAGAAGTTCTGTGTTAAAATATTTGGTCCCCCTTTTCGCCCTATCTCCTCATGTAACTATAAAGATATGTAGCTCTTTATTTCTCTCAGTAAAATCCCTAAAAGAGGCTCAATCTGAAAGATAAGCAAAAGTAACTTTGGTTTCTAATATGTGATTAGCAGGAGTCTGTCTGGAATTGTGAAGCAGGTTGTGGAGATAAACTGAGCACTGTAAATGCACGTTCCTTTTGGTAAAGCCTCTGTTTTAGAACTTCACACTGAAGGTCATTCTAAATACAGCAGTTAACATGAGTAAATCTGGCTAACTTCGTGTCGCTTTCCTCTCTCATTGAGATTTGAGAAAACAATCCTCCCATTCCTAAAAATGAACAAATATATTTCCCTTTTGACACTCCTCTGAGCACCAACATTTTCATTAATTTATTTCTTAAATAGCACTAGTATAGTTTAAAGGAAAATTATTGACTTAAATCACAGCTCTGTCTGAATTTTTTTTCCCTAAGTCTACAAGCAACACCTTTAATAGACGTAATTAAATACTTATGATTAGAATTAGATTTAAAAAAACATTTTTAAAGTTTAATTTGTAAACTTGACTACACTTTTTGTGAGGTCAATTTAATTGTTTTGCCTTGTATAAGTCAATTTCCCATAGTTTTTTCTGTGTCTGTCTTCCATTCCTCCTTTTTCTCTCCTCACTGACTGAAAGATGGGGTAAACTTTTAAAAAACAGGAAAGTGTGATTGTAAAACTGCAAAAATTGGCAGGGAGATTCAGATGCAAGAGTGGTACCGGAAACTACTTTTAACTCTCTTTTGAAATTGGATAGATTTTGAATTATTATGAATCACGTTTATTATGTTAGTACCTAAAGACCAGTCAAAAATGTGCTAGGTATTGTACAAACACAGAAAGAAAAGGAGTACTTGTGGCACCTTAGAGACTAACCAATTTATTTGAGCATGAGCTTTCGTGAGCTACAGCTCACTTCATCGGATGCATACCGTGGAAACAGCAGCAGACTAACACACAGTGTCATTTTCTAAAAGTAATCAAATGTAAATAACCTGGGTGAAAGCGCACATTAAAAATCAGAAACTGTCATTATAGATACTTGAAGGGTAAAAGATGTTCTAGATTATTTTACTCCAATAAGTTGAGATATCTGTTCATTGCTTCAATCACTCAAGTTACTAACACTGAAAGCTGTATTTATTTCTATTAAATTTTCCAGAATTCTCATACATTTTCCTCTAGCAAATGAACAAATAGTTTGTGGGTGAGCAGCAGATGCTAACTGGTGAGGCTGTGATAAAGCTGACCTGTATATTGTTATAGACCGAAAAAGGTGATGAACCCATAATTTAGACACAGTGTGTTTTTACAGAAACGTGACAAAGCTGTAGGGAACCAGTGCTGGGATCCAGTGTTTTAGCTGATGGCATTTCACCCTTCTTCTTGACCAAAACTACTATTCTGTAATCATAACCGCCTGTAATTCTGTCGAGAGAATCCATAGGTCTTTCACCTTTAGGAGCAGTAGTAGTGTACTCTGCAGTACTGTGTAATATGGGACAAGATTTTTATTTGATTCCACGCTTTCTGTGAGGAAGGTTTTTGCGAAAGTTAATAGTTATAGTGATCACTTTTATTATAATTTTTTCTTTTGAGATTATAAACTCTTTGGGGGTAGGGACTGTCACTTACTGTATGTTTGTACAGGACCTAGCACAATGGGGCTCTGATCTAACTGGTGCCCTTAGGCTATACCACAACACACACACGTTATCTTTCTGATAAGTTTCAGAGTAGCAGTCATGTTAGTCTGTATTCGCAAAAAGAAAAGGAGTACTTGTGGCACCTTAGAGACTAACAAATTTATTTGAGCATAAGCTTTCGTGAGCTACAGCTCACTTCATCGGATGATGTTTCACTTACTGCTTCTTAGTGAAATGTAATCACATCAGAATAGTGATCTGATTATGTGGGAAATCATTTTGCACTGGTCTAAAAAGAGTGAGAAAATGCCTCTTATAAAAGTTTAATCCAGTTAGATGTCCATGAAATACTTTGAGTTAGACTACCTTTTCCATGCTAGCTTCTGTAAACCAATTGGATTTTCAAGCTTTTTGGATTCTGAAGGAGTTTACTTAGCAGATAAGATTTTTTTTTTCCCTGTGTTTATTTGCAGATGGGGGTGGAATGCATGAAAGCTGATACTTTTGTATAAAACCACCTTTGTAGCAGTGAATGGTGTGCTCTATTCATCATGCTGTTTCCTGTTCTGCAATACGTATACAGAGAGTTTACCTGCGGAAAGCATTGAATACTTCCTTAAATGGAAATTTACTTGCTTTATTTCTGATCAGTTAGATACACAGTTACCCAAATTGTTTGAGCAGATGACTGTTATAATTTAAGGCAGACATCTTGACATTGTTATCTAATGTAATGAGTCAGATATGCATTTCTTTCTGATCTCCAAGGCATTCTGTTGTAAGCTTGCATCTGATACTGGGCTGTATTTCAAATGTCAGTGAAATCTAATACAAATCCTTTTGCTATAAAAAGGGGGGAAAACATTAGCTTTTATTTCAAGCAGTGACAGGAGGAGACTTGAAGGAAAAACAATCTTTGCTGACCTGGAAGGCTACAGCATTGCCATTTTGAAAAAGAGAGAGACTGTTCCCGAGTGTGTCCTTTTGTAAGGACAAAGGAGAGTGGGAAATTTCTGTATCTTCTAGCAGATACAGAAATACACATGTGAGGAGCGATTTAAAAAGACTGGGACTGTTCAGTTTAGAAAAGAGACGACTAAGGTGGGTATGATAGAAGTCTGTAAAATCGTGAATGGTGTGGTGAAGGTGAATAAGGAAGTATTGTTTACCCCTTCACATAACACATGAACCAGGGATCACCCAATGAAATGAATAGGCAGCAGCTTTAAAACAAACATAAGGAAGTATTTCTTCACACAGCGCACAGTCAACCTGTGGAACTCATTGCTGTGGGATGTCATGAAGGCCAAAAGTGTAACTGGGCCTCAAAAAAGAATTAGATAAGTTCACAGTGGCTAGGTCCTTCAATGACTATTAGCCAAGATGGTCAGAGACAGAACCCCATGCTTTGGGTGTCCCTAAACTTCCAACTGCCAGAAGCTGGGACTGAATGACGGTGGATGGACCACTCAATAATTGCCCTCTTTTGTTAATTCCCTCTGAAGCATCTGGTGCTGGCCGCTGTTAAAAGACAGGATACTGGGCTAGATGGACCATTGGTCTGACGCAGTAAGGCCGTTCTTATGTTCATCTGTTTGTTCTCCTATTCCTCCATTTCTCCTGGGTATTAGGGGCCTTTGTATTTCTTTCTGATCCATTTGGGACCAGATTTTTTGCTAGCTATTATAACTGGCATCAAAGCAGTATAATGCATGTCAAGTTGTGTCAGAAGAAGTGCCAAATGGTTGTAACTGACTTGTGGATAATAAAAAGAGGATTGCTGTATTGCATTGGATGTTTTAACGACACTGCTGATCCAAACAGAGCTGGCCTTGGGATAGGGTGCAGCCTGCCTTGGACTGATGGGACATGGAATGGATCATTCCGATTATAGGTTTGAAAAGATGTAATAATTATTTGCTGGGGAGGAGATTGGGAGACCATATTCTTCAGGATGAGTATGGAATTCCAAATCACTACCAAATCAGCAGGAGGGTGACAGAATTGTACTGTGTTCTTTATGGAGCTGGAGACCGAGGGAACTGTACAAGTTTACAGCCTGGTCAGGAACCATATGCAAAAGGTGCATAGATTTAATTGAGCATAAACACTGCAGGCTCGGGTGTTTAAGCCATTGCTTTTTCTTAGCAGAATGTGGGTAACCCTCCCATTACGGATAGGATTCACTTTAGTAATTCAGCAAATATGTGTCCTAAGGTGTAGCAATAGAAAGAAAGATTGGTGCGTGCTGCTCAGTGATGTCACAAGTATTGATTGTGACACAGTGACAAAGTACAAACTGATATTGTTCACATTCTTTGGGAGTGAAGTGGAGTTTCATACGAATGTGGATTTCAACTGCCTGAAACCATTTTCGGGCAATAGATAGTGAAATTTGTTTTCTGAAATTACAGCTGCGATAGCAGACATTGACCTGCGCTGCCTGCCCTGTGCTGTACAGGAGCTTTTTGTGAGGATTGTAAACAGGACAGAGAGGCCGAATTCCACCCCATGTGTAAACTGTAGGGTGTGGCAGCTACCAGTGCTTCCGAATAACATGCCCAGTCTACAAATAGCCATGAAAGAGGGAGGTCCTGAGCAGTTTCAGCTGTCCACGTGGAAGAAAACTCACTCAATACTGCCAACTCTAAAGATTTAAAAATCATGTCAAGCTCCCAAAATCATGAGTCCCTTAAAATCATGAGGGTTTTAGAAGGAATGATTTGGGGGTTATTTTTATTTGCCTTCAGGTTTCTGAGTTTTCAGGGAACACTCAGGTCACATTTTCTGTCTTTAGTCTGCCACGAGCAGGGCTGAAAAAAAAAAAAGACGAGATCCTCATGTAATCTGACCTCTTGGGAATCTTGTGGCTTTAAGAAAAACATCAAATATCAGGAGAATTGGTGACACTGTTTACTTTCAAAAGCCATGAATATAGATTTCTGGGAGTTGATGTCCTAACATACGTTGGAGGAAATTTAACTTATATATAGTATTTATCTGAAATATGACATGTATTCGGTTTTCTGATTCTGGCAAATGTATGTCTTTAGAGTTTGTTGATTTCAGCTACAGCAAGATCAGGCCTTGGTCTTTTTATTACTCATGATAGGGCCAAAATGGCAGATACTCATGTTTTGCAAGTAGGTGATATAGAAACATTCCTTTATACTGTAGCTTGGCTAGTATTTTATCGTTCATACTTCAGATACATCTGCAGTACAGTAGGAGGTATCCTGTAGGCACAATATCAGTTTTACCCAAGTTATGCTGAAATTTGTGGCTTTCAGGATTTCCCTCTGTGGCTTTTACTAAAGGACAGGGGAGATGTCACATAGCCTTAATGTTAGCCCCAGAAAAGGGGGAAGAGTAGATTAATGGATTACAGCTGGAAATGTTTATTTCTTGTTTGTTTTAGCTAATTTAAAGTTGGTGATGGGAGGAGTATAGTGCTGAGTCTGTGGGTGTTCCAGGGCTGGAGCATTGACAGGGAAAAAATGGTGGATGCTGAGCACCCACCGGCAGCCATCTCCCCTCCCCTCTCCTCCCTCCCAGCGCCTCTCGCCCACCATGGTCAGCTGTTCTGTGGTGTGCAGGAGACACTGGCTGGGAGGGGAGAGGAGCAAGGGCTCGGGGGAGGGGGCGGAAAGTGGCAGGGTGGGGGCGGGAAGAGGTGGGTGGGGACTGGGGGGAAGGGATGGAGTGGGGGCTGGACCTGGGGAAGAGCCGGGTGGTTGAGCACCCCCCAGCATAGAAAGTCGGCACTGCTGGGGACGAGAGTGGCTTCCATGGCACAAAGAATGCTATCTGGGTAGAAAATCAAAACAGGCTTCCAATTTTGATGTTTTTCTGTGTGACTGTTTTGGAAGAAATAAAAACATTAATACTCCATGCATTTGTTTTTTGGCAAATACTGTGTTATGACACACACTAAAGGGCCAAATAAAATTTATATTTATCTGAATATTTTGTACCTTCTATTGTTAAAAGTATCAGCTAAGGTTCCTATCACTTAAGGGGGTTGCAGAGAAGGGAGAAAGTCTGCATCTTTTTTCAGTTAGTTTGATTTGGGCATTTAACAACATATTGGGTATTTACATTTCTACTGCTTCCCATCCATAGTCAGTTCACTGACCCTTTTGTTCATGTGGATCTTCATACAGCA